>NC_044994.1:50632230-51232230 GCF_008728515.1 Papio anubis
CTGTTGGGGTTTGGTTGACTGTGATCTAATGGAACTGTCGCGGTGTTGAGCTCTGGGATTTGGTTGTGATCTAGTGGAACTGTGGCGGTGTTGGGCTCTGTTGGGGTTTGGTTGTGATCTAGTGAAACTGTGGCAGTGTTGGGCTCTGTTGGGGTTTGGTTGACTGTGATCTAGTGGAACTGTGGTGGTGTTGGGCTCTGTTGGGGTTTGGTTGACTGTGATCTAGTGGAACTGTGGCAGTGTTGGGCTCTGTTGGGATTTGGTTGTGATCTAGCAGAACTGTGGTGGTGTTGGGCTCTGTTGGGATTTGGGTGTGATCTAGCAGAACTGTGGCAGTATTGTACTCTGTCGGAATTTGGTTGTGATCTAGCGGAACTGTGATGGTGTTGGGCTCTTTGGGGTTTGGTTGTGATCTAGCAGAGCTGTGGTGGTGGATCCCAGGAGCTGCTGCTCCTTGTGTGCTTCAAAGTTGGATTTTGTGTTATTTTGCATGCAGATGCTTCTTGGAATCTTGCGTCGCTGTATACCTGTATACCTGGAAAGTTGTGGGAAGAACAATCTGGGTTTTGAACCGGTTTTCTCAGCAAGTTTGATTATTTCGTTTGAGACATGTTCTGGTGTAAATATATTCTGAAAAGGTGAGATCAGACATCCACTTTTTATTCTAAAACAGGTCCCCTTACCCCTCTCTGCTAGTGCATTCTCTTTCCTTTACAGCTCCTTCTCCTCCTTTCTGAAGTAGAGGAATTAAGCCCGAATAACTCAGAAAGTGACAGCGTTAACCTCAGGGGATGGAAACCACAGACCCAGGGCTGAGGGATCGAGTTTTAAGTTCTGTTATTCTCCATCAGTGCGTTCTAGTCTTTTGATCTTACCCTGACTGGTATTATTACTTGAAAGTTGTTGTTGTTTTGATGGTAGTGGTGGTGGTTTTTTGCCACCCACAGGAGAGAGGGGATTAGAAGAAAAAGACCAATAGAGTTACCTTGGGATGAATTAAATGTGGGGCTGCCACACAGGAATGGATCCAAGGGCTGCTGTATTTAAATAACTTAATTATTTTGCAGAGGTGAATTTAACCTAACGTGTACTACTGTGATGGAGTAAACCTTTTCCTGTTTAGAATATCACAAAAGGCACTTCAACAATTGAGGGTCTTCCTTTGAACCCTCCTGTTGTCAGGTGGGGTAGTGGTACAGTTCCTTGCTCCAGAATGATCTTAGCAAGTTGATTAATCTCTCACATACCCCAGTTTCCTCATTCATAAGGTGGCATAATAATAGGACATAGAGTTACTGTGAAGTTTAGTGAGTTGATGAATGTATGATGCTTGGCAAATGGTAAGGGCTCAAGCCAGTCATCATTGCCTTTCTGAGCTTAGTGGGCCTTGGACCTGCTGAGGACTTTGAACTGAGCATTCCGTATTCTCTTTTTTGGTTTTTGTTTTTTTAAGGGGATGAGAGTGTGTGTGATAGAGTTGAGTTCATGAAAGTATTTTAAGAAAATTGTCAAAACAAAGTTCAAATGCAATGGATGCAAAGTGATTTTAACATATGGGGTAGCTGGAGATTTGAGATCAGACAAATCAATTAGGAGATCACCAAACCCAAATAGAGAACGTGAGTAACTCATACTTAGGAGATGAATGCTGGCTTTGAAGACCATAGCATACATTCTCAAACCAGATGGAGAGGCCTCTTTTCTCTGCAGATTTCAGTTATTCGTGGTGTTAAATGGCTTCTCTTCTCTTACTTGCCTGGCATGTGGAACTGAGTAAATTCTGTCAAAAGAACTCACTGAAGGAATGTATAACAGCTGGGAATTGGATGTCTTTTCAGATTGGGGAGAGCCTGTGTTTTGACTCTGATAGAATTCTTATGGTTTAATGTGCTTAAATATTACTGTTTAACATTTTGACGTTTTTGAGGACAGGGATAATTAGGAGAATGCACTTACAAGTTTCTATGCCAACTGTTTCCACTGCTCCCCTGTTTGCATGGTCCCAGGGTTTATACAAAGCTCTCTATAGCCCCACAGTGAATCTTGCCCCAGTGAGCGGGCTCTCATCTCCCTTCTATAGATGAGATTGGAGCTCAGAAGAACATAGAGAAACCTGTGCATAGTTATTATGCCAGATTTAGTAGCTGGAATGGAACTGGAACCTAAATCTTTTTTCTTTAGGTAATATGTTCTTTGCATTAATGAGTTTGCGGGTTTTCCTGGGAGGTGGGAAATATATGTAAATAAGTAAAACTCCTAAATTGCAAGTTGATTTTTTTTCTTAATATAGTAATACTCATAATGTAGCAAACATATCATTTCCCCTCCATGCTTGCTAGACTGGCTTATGCACACATCATAATGATAATGAAGGAGCTAACATAGCAAGCATTCATTCTCTGCTCATTCATAAGGCGGCATAATAATAGGACACAGAGTTGCCGTGAAGTTTAGTGAGTTAATGAATGTATGGTGCTTGGCAAATGGTAGATGCCCAAGCCAGTCCTAGTTGCCTTTCAGAGCTTAGTAATCATGGAATCATGCTCTAAAAACTTTATGAATATGAGCTCGCTTCATCCTCATAACAACTCTAGGAGATAGGTGTTACTTTATCTCCACTTTAGGGATGAGAATGTGAGGTATGAAAGGAAGTGAACTTAATATTCTTTATTTTTATTTTTTGAGATGGAGTCTCACTCAGTGGCCCAAGGCTGGAGTGCAGAGGCATGATCCTGGCTCACTGCAACCTCCGTCTCCTGGGTTTGCGTGATTCTCCTACCTCAGCCTCCCGAGTAGCTGGGACTACAGGTGCGTGCCACCATGCCCGGCTATTTTTTGTATTTTTAGCAGAGATGGGGGTTTCACCATGTTGGCCAGGCTGATCTCGAACTCCTGGCCTCAGGTGATCCATTCGCCTTGAGCTCCCAAAGTGCTGGGATTACAGGCATGAGCTACCGCAACTGGCCTAGTATTCTTAATTTGGCTGTCGGTTGTCACCCAAATCAATTAAAGCAATTCCATTTCCTAAGAGGAAATCAGAATTTCTTTTCTTTTTTTCCTCTTTTTTTTTCCCCCTTCTATTTTTTCTTTTAATCTCTTTTTTTTTCTTTTGTCTTCAAGCAATTTTCATTTTTTTTGATATGCAGGGAACCTGAGGCGAATGAAGGGGAGGTACCTGGGACCTACTGACTGGTATTACAGTGGATATTCACAAAGGAAGACCTTTAGTACAATGTGAAGTAGAGAGGGAAAGGTTGATAGAGTAGGAGGGATTTAAGTAAAAACCTTTCAGGTCTAAGTTCAATGGAAAGCAAAGGAACGTTCTAGAAGGACGTTAGATTTTCCTTAGAGTGACATTACAGTTTCTGCAATTGGACTATACCCTTTAGTGCCTCAAATCAGGAGTTTCACATTTTCTTTTCTTTTTTTTTTTTTTTTTTTTTGGTGGGGGGAGGAATTGCCTGCTCGTGTATTTCCATCTCCTTAAAGGCAAGCGCTGGCCACCTTATTTGGCTGATATTAGCCTCCATGGCATCAGCCTGTCCAGTGGAAGTCCTGAAACAGTATATGATGAATGGATAAATGAATGAATGAATGAAATGAAATGAATGAGGGAAGAAATGAATATTGTGCTTCCAGAACGAGGAGAGAAGGGACGATGATGTGGCATATTGGCCCAACTAAGATATCTTAAGATCCATATTGACTTTGGCTTTATGTGGTAGTTTGGTGATACTCTTACTCAGGGAGTGTGCCTTTTAAGTTGTGGTCTGTGGTCAATGTGTGCACATCTCTGAGAGCGCCGGCTGTGTTGTGTTTGTAACAGCTCCCATGTGTGGTTTGCCCTTGTATCTGATTGTAAATTAACCTTGACATGTAGGCCACCTGACCATGTATGGAGAGAGAAAAATCACTTTCTTCTCTACAAGCTATGTGAGTGCAGACTGAAGTTCCGAGTTGTGATCTCAGGCAGTCTGCAGAAACTAACCTTTGGCATACTTGGCCACAGCCAACTTCTTTCTAGTAAATTCCCACTGGTTCTTGGCTTTTCTTGTAGAATTAACACATTTGCAAAGTTTTCTTCATTGGTATTCCTGGTACATGGACTGGAATATTCTTCATCCCTTGATTTGTGGGATCGTTTTGTCTTTGGGCCACACTTGTCATGGGAGGAAAGTCACAGCCAGACTGGGTATGGAAAGAATGGAAGTGTCTCTCCTGCGGGGAGAGCCCAGGTTATTGAGATAGTCTTGGCCCATGTTTCTTGAAGAAGACATGGGATTTTGTTTTGCTCATTGATAGCCATACCCCTTGTGTTGTTGGCCAGGAAGCTGAACGCTTGCTCCCCCTTGTGGTTAAATACAGGTAGTTCTGCTGGCAAACCCAGTGGTCAATTACTGCATCTACTAGGGAATAAGAAGATTATAAATGTAAACTCAGCTTGAAACTTTTTGTGGCTTAGAGGTAAAGCAAGAAAATAATTAAGATAACAACTCACATGCTGAGGGTGTTTCATGTGTTATTATTGTGAACGTTAATAACAATTTGGGCTCTCTGGGAAGCTATTTCCTTCACTTAATCAGTTGGCAAAGAAAATACATCAGGGAAGATTGTTCACCCTGAGCCGAGAAAGTGGAGTTTCAAGTAAGAACCCTGCTCCTCGTCCTGCCCCTGAGTTGAGATCATCTGTTTGATTTAGCTACTGATAAAGTGTTTTTAATTACAAATTGTCTGCTTGCTTGGGGACTGACACAGACACTTTTGTTTTGTTTACAAAGTGCCTCCTCTCCCCGGTGTTGGGTTTGGAGTAGGGCAAGAGTAACACAGAGGTTGCAGTCAGTGTCTTCAAGCGACTTTCATTTTGTTTGATATGTGGGGAATGTGAGGCTAATGAAAGGGAGGAACCCAGGAGCTACTAACTGTGACTACAGTGGATATTCACAAAAGGAAGACCTTCAGTACAGTCACAGGTAGTGAGAGGTTGATGGAGTAGGATGGATTTAAGTAAAACTTACCAAGTTTAAGGTCAAAGGAAAGTGAAGCAGCATTCCAGAAGGACCCAGAAAAGCTGAGCAAGTCAGGCCCTGAGATCTTGGGATTGAGAGGAGATGCCGGTTCAGACCCAGCACTGTTCTGGAACTTTCTTTTGGGTGCTCTTTTGTTGTTTCATCAACTCCTTTAAAAGGTACAATCCAGAACTGAACATGTTATTCCACAAGTGGCCCAACCAGTGTTGTATACACTGGCTGGCTGGATAGGTTTTGCCACTAAAATGGAATAATAGTGTATTTTCCTAATTCCAAGGAAGGAAAATCAAGGAATAGATTTTTTTTTTTTTTTAAAGCATTTAAAGAATTTCTCCTGTAGACATTATCTTAAATTTTTGGTCCTTGCCATTGTATGTGTACCTTGAATCCAAGGGTAATGCGATATGCAGTCCAGCAAAAGCAGTCATTTTAAATGATTGAGCAATATTTAGTGACTTTCAAAAAGCAGAGAGCACAACTTGGCTACCATAGAAGCTTCACCATGATGGGCGCAGGGTTCCCTCAAGGCTGAAAGTTGTGTTCTGGTGATCTTGTGAGAGAAATGCATCCCGTGTGATTTACGTGGATTCATTTATTCTTTTAGAAAACTAGATAAAAACTGTATTGTAAGGCCCAACCCATCTAAAAAGACAATAGAAATGAGTTCTGTGTGTTTTTCAGCAGGGCCTCATGGGCACCACATATGAGTCCAGAATCTCTTGCAAGAACAGGAAGTTTCTGGAGGGCAGTGGAGAAGGGGAGTGAGGGCTCAGCTCTGTGAGGTCGAGGAGGGTGTGAGGACCAGCACCAGCGGGGGAGTGGGTTTGTTAGCTGGGAAAGGCCCTAAGGGCGAGGAAGAGAAGTTTGCGTTTGAGAGGATACCAGGGAGGAAAAGTCTTAGAGCCCAGGGTGTGTGTTCACTGCCTGCTCTTCAGGGGCAACCGCTTCCACCTCTTTTGACTGATTCTTTCAACTCATCCTCCCGTCTGCAGAACATGATTTTGGTGCAGCTGCTTGGATTTTCAAACTTGATTTCCATTTTAGAAGTTAAGGATTTGCTTTTTTTCCACCCACACACCCTGTGCCCACCACATCAAATACAGGTCTCTCCTACTGTTGGTCAGCTCCGTTTTCTGTGTTGACCTCTGATACTCTGTAAACGCTCTTGACACATGAGCTGGGTGGTACATATACCACCATTACTTTTCCTGCCCAACTTTGTCATTTTCTTCCTTGTATTTTATTTGTAAAGATTCCCCAGCTTGTCCCCAGTTGTGTCAGCCTCTTTTTAGTGTGCTCAGACCTATTAGGTATAAGGCCTGTCCGTATTCCTGAGGAAGTCTGGCTCAGAGCCGTCCAGGTGGTCTGACCTGGGCAGGGTCCGGGGTCTGCCATCCCCCGGTCTGTGCTCTCCTGCCGCCCCGCTGAAGTCTTCCTTCACCTCTCTCGGACATTAGGGTTTCTCTTTGATGGCTCCTCTCTTTTTCTGGGTTTCTGATATTTTCTGGTTGAGTGGTGCTACTTTGTTCTAACCTATTTTTATTTCATTAAATAAATGTGATCCACTAAATGGATTTCATACCTACGGGTTGTGTAACTTGCACTTTGAAAGGCACTGGGCTGGATGACCACTTTGAGTGATGCTGAGGCATTGCTGGATGACTTCCTTCTTTCCTTCTTCCCTCCCCTCATCCTCTCCCCTCCCCTCGTCCTCTCCTCTCCCCTCCTCTTCTCCCCTCGTCCTCTTTCCTCATGAAGCATGTGCGCATGTGCATCCCTGTTGTTTTGATCAAGTGTGGCCTGAAAATCAAGCCATTTTAGTTAGTTTTGGATACGTTACGAAGTAATGTTGGAAGTAAGCATCTTCACCTGTCTCCCTTCCCTCCTTGGCTGAGGGACAGTGTCCTAGTCAGCTCCAGCTGCTGTGACAGAGTACCATGGGCTGGATGGCTTAAACGAAAAACATTTAATGTTCGCAGTTTTGGAGGCTGGGAAGTCCATGATCAAAGTGCTGGCAGATCTGGTCTGGTGGGGACCTGCTTCCTGGTCTGCAGATGGCGGTCACCTTGTTGCATCCTTACATAATGAGAGAGAGAGCAAGCAAGCTCCATTGTGCCTTTTATGAGAGTGTTAATTTCATTCACGAGGGCACCATCCTCATGACCTGATCGCCTCGCAAAGGCTCCACCTCCCAATACCGCCATCTTGGGGATTAGGATTTCAACACATGAATTTTAGGGGGACACAAACATTCAGTCCCTGACAGGGTTAGGCACTGTGTGGCTGGCAATCACCAGGATGCCTGGAGCCCTGCCAGGACCGTGCTGGCTCATTTCAGCCACCCTGGATGAGTCATCCAGCCTAAGGCCCATGCCTGGGCATTCTGGGTCCTCAGTGCTCTGCCTTTATTTTACCCCATATATCCTTCAAGCGAAAATGCTCGTACTTATTTTTGGTTACTTAATATACTTGGCCATTTAACAATACAAATTAAACTTGTGTTATTCTGTTAGAAAACTGATAGATTGTTTTCTATAGTCTTTGACTGCTGTTCATAGTCTAGGGCTGGACTGGGGAGGGGAGGATAATTTGGCCACAATAGGATTCCTTATTATCTGTCTCTTCCCCCGCAACCCCTCCCCGCACCTCCACCCCATACAGGAGACCCTCAGATACATTTCTGTCAGTACCCTCAGTTATATCATTTTGGGGGACGTAATACTTAATGAATCAAAACTATTTTGCTGGCAGAGAAAAAATTGGGCTGATACAATCAAGATAATCCTATCTTTAATGGATGCATGTTTGTTAAAAATAACCAAACAAAATACAGAAAAAAGCAAAGTAAAAATGGACAACCCCCTAACTCTGGTGTTGGTGGTTAGGAAGAAGAAGGGTGGAGGGTGTCTTTTTTCTGTGTTACGTGATAACAACAAAAGTCACTCTTCACTCTGGGAGAGCCATAGAGATCTGACTAAGTGGAGGTAGCTGTGCCCAAGGAGCCTGACTTTGGATCAGCTGTGTTCATCCTTGCTAACCTCCCAAAGGGAGGAAGCTCAGGAAACCACCGTAGAACCCCCTAAAAGGGGAGGGTGGCTACAGCTAAGCAGGTGGGGGCAGGCAGGAGTGGAGAGAGGCAAGGATGAGTCAGGCAGGTGGGATGGGGGCTTTGTAGGTTATGTTAAGGCTCCTAGACTTAGCATTTCGAGCAGGGATGTGACGTGATCAGATTTATATTTTGCTTGCATTGCTGATGGACATTGGTTCAGTGCTTGTTGTACTGGAAGGGTCAAGAATAGAGGCAGGGACCCAAATTTAGGGGGCTTCCCAGGGAATCCAGGGGAGAGGTATTGTGGCCTGGACTAGACTTGGAGCATCCAGAAGGGGACTGGAGCAATGACATCCCTATACCTAGTCCCAGAGGGCCTCGATCTAGCTAAGGACAGAGCATGCAGTCTTGCAGCTGCTGGACTGATGACATGGCGGGGAGTGTATACCTGGAAAATTCTGGTGCAGAGATCAAGGAACTGCTCAAGCCTCCACCTATGAATTTGCCTTGTGATTAAAAATCATACTTCCTAAGGTTTATAGAAGCCCTCTGTTTGCCCCATAAAGGGCCACCAGCACAAGGAGATACCTAGTGTGTTCGCTTGTCATTTGATAAAAATGTAGACTGGTGCTGCCTGCTGTGAAAATGCCAATCGGGTTGCTTCCTTCATAGTAATCAGTGGATTCTTTTGTCCATTTCTGAGTGGAGGATTCCTTTCCATAGTGTGGTGTATCTTCAGTGTTTCTTTCAGAGGAGGAGTGCCTTTCTGGTGTCATCCGTCCCATTGGTAACAGAGTTCTGCTGCTGAATTAAACCTTTGTGTCGGCCTTGGCCACTTGCATGGCTCTGCTGGAGGTAAAGCTGGTGGAGTGGCCTTGTGGCATTTGCTCCGAGTTGTCGCTCGTTTTTCTGAGATTATCAGAGGCCTTAGAGGAAGCATTGCGGATTTCATTGTGCTCTGATAACCATCATGTTGTTGATAATATGGTTCTGATAAGAGTGATGGGGGATGGTGGAGTTTTGTGAGTTGACAGACCTGGGTTTGAGACCCAGCTCTCCAGTCAGAAGCCGGCACCAGGCCTGTTTCTCTTCTCTGAGTTTTAGTGTCCTCAGGCGGAGGGGAGGATAATATTAATAACACCTTCCTGATGTGGCTCCACTGGGCTGGCCACACCATGGGCACCTAGCACGGGGCGGCTGCCCTGGTTCGTGTTAACCGTCAGCAGGGTTGGAGAGCTCGCATTGGAGGTCATTACCTGGCAGGGGATGTGGTAGATAAAGCACCTTTTATTGTCCCTACACAAGGCAGCTATGGGGTAACACAATGTTAGTTACTCAGATTAGAGAAAATATGAACTCTGGTTACAGTATTATTGCAGACGGGCAAATATGGTTTGTCAGGATGACAAAAAATAAAGTCATTTTGAGTTACAGAATAAAATCAAACAAGTTTCCTTTAATCACCAGGGCTGGGATGGAAATAAGGCAAAATGTTAACTCCTTTGAAAGACAATTTTTTTTTTTTAAACTTTGTGTGATGATGGTTTACTCTGGTCTAGTCATTCCTACTCCTATTCTGAAAGCAGGCTTTGAGTTCCTGGTTGTGTACAGGATTGTGTACAAACAATCAGGAATTCATCATTCATATGAAGAAGTTCTGTTTTTCCCTCTAGACTAGTGTCTTGAATACTTTTATGTACGTATATGTTATGTGACTAGTGTTAGGAATGCATGTATTATATATGTGCATGCATCTCATTTACATTGACTGGAGCTAAAAGGCATATTTGAAAGGTATCCCTTGCCGGTCTCCAGTTTCTAAATTTCAAGTTAAAAATGGAAAATGATCTTAGAACCCATGCCTGTGGTTCATAAGCTTGGCTCAGCTCTTGCATTCCCAGCTACTGTCTGATGAAACTCACAGGAGCTGTGAAAACAACGCTGTCTGTTCTGTGAAAGCCAAGTAGGAGCTTAGGGTCACGGCAAACTTCAAAGCAGCGTAAGGGAGCAGGCTCTGTGGGTTTGTCTACCACCCCCACCTTCCAAAATTGCTTGCTCTCTTGCTTGCTTGCTTTCTCTCTTTCTTTCTTTCTGTCTCTCTTTCTCTCTTTCTCTTCTTTCTCTCTTTCTTTCTCTTTCTGTTTCTCTTTTCTTTTCTCTCCCTTTCCTTTCCTTTTCCTTTTCCTTTCCTTTCCGACGGAGTCTCGCTCTGTCACTGCAAGCTCCACCTCCTGAGTTTATGCCATTCTCCTGCCTCAGCCTCCTGAGTAGCTGGGACTACAGGCGCCCACCACCACGCCTGGCTAATTTTTTTTTGTATTTTTAGTAGTGACAGGGATTCACTGTGTTAGCCAGGATGGTCTCAATCTCCTGACATCGTGATCCACCCGCCTTGGCCTCCCAAAGTGCTGGGATTACAGGCGTGAGCCCCCGTGCCCAGCCCCAAAATTTCTAATTGAATTTTAACCTTCCACTTTTAAGTTCTGATCCTGATTTATAAAAACCTGTGTAATTTTCTTCAGCTTTCAGAAGGAATGTTTTGTATCTTCCGATGGGGGTGTTGGGGGAGCTGATACTGACAGAGATCCTCTGACATTTCATTGCCTGGCAAATAGGCTCCAACATGTTCCAGACCTCAGAGGATGGCTGAGGACAGCTTTCAACTCAAGCTAGATAAAAGAAGTTTTGGGAATCTTACCTTGCACTCTGTTTTGTAGTAACAACTGTGTTTAATATGTTTCTCGGCTGGGCGCGGTGGCTCAAGCCTGTAATCCCAGCATTTTGGGAGGCCGAGATGGGTGGATTACGAGGTCAGGAGATCGAGACCATCCTGGCTGACATGGTGAAACCCCGTCTCTACTAAAAAATACAAAAAAACTAGCTGGGCGACGTGGCGGGCGCCTGTAGTCCCAGCTACTCGGGAGGCTGAGGCAGGAGAATGGTGTGAACCCGGGAGGCGGAGCTTGCAGTGAGCTGAGATCTGGCCCCTGCACTCCAGCCTGGGTGACAAGAGCAAGACTCCGTCTCAAAAAAAAAAAAAAAATATATTTCTCATTACTGGCTGAATGACCTGTATGTGTTCAGGAGGCGATCTCTCTATTTATACCATTTTAATGCCACATATTTAATGAGCATTCAGGCCCAGACTGTGAAGACTCTGGAAATGAGAATTTTATTTCCCATCTCCTGTGCTATAACAAAAGCAGCCTAAAAATTGCAGTTTACAGACCTCACCTTTTATCTTTTTTTTTTCCAGATTTTTAAATATTAATATTTTAGAAGGGTCTTTATCTCAGATGTTGTTTATCAAGTCCTCAGTATCTGGACGCTGGCAGAGTCCTTAGCAATGGAGGGAGGGAGAAGGAGTCCAGCCTGCGTGATTGGGTCAGTGTCGAACCTGTCCCACCTGTGGGGACGAGGCGGCATGTGGAGCAGACAGGTGCCTGTTGCAGGTCAGGAGAGCTGGCCCCAAATCCTGACTTGGAAGGAAATGGTACATATTGCTGTCCTTTAGCGCCAGTTACTGGCCTAGCTACTTTATATGCATCTCTCAAGCCCCCTGGCATCACTTCAAGATAGACAACAAGGGGAATGCACATCATATCCCTGTTCACTGGCGGGGAAACTGAGGCTTAATAATGTGCCCAGGTACACACAGCTGATAAGTAACCCTGCACCCTCGATCTCACAGCATGACATGAGAATCCACCTCATTAGACAGAGCTCAGCTGCCTGTTCTCTCAAAAATGTTGAGTTGTATCAACTACAGTATCTGTAGTATTCGTAGAGATTTCTGTGATTCTCATAAGTATCTTTGAAAGGGGGCCATTTAGTTTATTTCCACATTTCTCCCTTCTCTGCAGAAATGCCCGCAGGCTCTGGGACAAGCTGTAAAACTGGCCGTGTTATGGTGTGTGGTAAACCCAGTGCCAGTAATGACGCAGAGTGCTGTGTAAAGATAAGAAAGCAAGCTCACTGAGGGAGAGCGCAGCAGGATGTTTATGTTTCAGAAGCATAAACGCACGACCTGTGCCCATCCCGTGTTCTGTGTCCAGGTCCCCAGAGAGACCATGGATGGGATGGTGCAAGAAACCAGCAGGAAGCAGAATTCATCCTTCCTGCGGCCGGTGGTGTGACGGACAGGCCACAGCTGTCGAAGGAAGGGAGAAGAGAGGGACTGAGGGCCAGCAAGAGGGTTTTACAGCTACGTGCTAGGTTGTCTCACATCTAGGAAAGAAGATTGTTCATATTCTATATAAATGGGCATTGTCCCTGTGGCCTGATATGAGATATCCAGAATATTGCTTTAGGTATTATTAAGTCCTAGGTTTCTGTTTTGATAGAAACTGCAGGTGCTTCAGTTAGTATTTTTGTTGTTGTTGTTGTAGTGGCAGCTCAGATCTCTTTTGTTTTTGTACTCTTTGGCCAAGACAGAAAACATTCTGCCACACACATTACTTCATGACTCTGGTTATATATTGAGAGCAGCATTTTTTTTTAAAAAAAGTCCAATTTAGTCTGTTAGGCCATTCTTGCATTGGTATAAAGAAACACCCAATACTGGGTAATTTATAAAGAAAAATTTAATTGGCTCACGGCTCTGCACACTGTACCGGATGACACAGGACGCATGATGCTGACATCTGTGTGGCTACTGGGGAGGCCTCAGGAAGCTTCTAATTGTGGTGGAAGATGAAGGGGGAGCAGGCATCTCACGTGGCCAGAGCAGGAGCAAGGGGTTGGGTCACACACTTTTAAACAACCAAATCTCATGAGAACGCACCATCACCAGAATAGCACCAAGCCACGAGGGATCCGCCCCCATGACCCAAACACTTCCCACCAAGCCCCACCTCCAACACCAGGGATTACTGTCAACATGAGGTTTCGGGGACAAACATCCAAACTATGTCATAGCCTTAAGGGGGTCTTACGTCTTTGAAGCATTGTAGAGTTCAGAGAGTAGGACAGTTTGTCTACTGCATTTTAAAATACTAAATGTCCTGATTATAAAAGTCAGTCCTGGAGAAAAATAAAACAAACAAACAAACAAACCTGAAACTATAGAAGAAAAGAACAAAATAAAAATTACCCACAGTCTCCCTTGCGTGTACTGCACAGTTCATGTTTTAGTGTGTCTACACACCATTTAATGCAGGTGGACAGACTCAGGGGCAGGTGTGCCTTGCTAGTGCTATGTCCCCATCACCTGGCAGAGTCCCTGGTACAGCATAACCGCTCAGCAGTTGGGTGCTGAGTAAATATTAATACATGTGCATGTGGTACCAGTCAGGGCCCAACAGGGACCTCAGGTGAGGAGTTGCTCCACAGGTGTGGAGGATGGAAGAACAAGCTGGGGCGACCCTGAGAGAGCCCAGAGACAAGCTCTGCAGGAAGCAGGCACCACCACTGGGCTGGGTGACCTGAGCCCAAGGGATACCCTCTGCTGCTGATGCTACCTCTGCAGTGGGAAGACATCGGACCCCACTGTGCTTCTCCTCCCCATGAGGCTCTCCTACCAGGGCCCCATCTCATCAGGCCCCAGCTGGAAGCCAGCTGGAAAGGGAGTCGGAGAAGTTTCATTTGTGGGGTCCAAGTGTCAAGGGGCAGATAAGGGAAGGGTGGACTTGCAGCTGAGAAGATAGTAAATAACCAGACTACATGACAGTCTGAAGAATCAAATCTGCGATCAAATTCTACTCTGCTCTAGGGTAAACCTGTATTTAACTGTGAATAATATACCATGGGTATCTTCGTTGCTTGATAGATACAGCTCCACATAATTTTTCTCAATGAAACAGATTCTGGAGTAGGCAACGTTTTCGTGTTTTGTAAAATACACCAAATTGTGAGGATTGAATGAGATAATGTCTAAGTATTAGTACTTTACCCTAGCTGATTGACAGTATCCAGTGATAGTGATAATAAGGGTAATTACTACTCTAGCCAATTTTATCAATCCTGTGGATGTTTAAGGAATTGGGGTTTTTTTCCCCCTTGATGAATACTCCTGTAAATACATCTTTGCCTGCTTGTCTGAGTCTTTCTGTGGGTTTTTAGAAGTGGACTACGAGCAGCAAAGTCTCCGCTACTTAAGGCTCTTTGTATATTTTGCCAAATTGTGGTCTAGAAATACATCAGTTTCCAGTCCTCCTTCCCTCAGACCACCTGTCCCTCACATTTTCACCAGTTCTGGGTCTTGTTATTCTTTTTACTCTTTGTCAATCAGGTGATTGAAAAATATACATTTTTAATTGGCATTTATTAGTGAGCCTGAGGATGTTTTTCACAGAGTCAAATGGAAACAGTTCTGCTTTATGATCAAGACCTTGGGGCCACATACTGGCTTGTTCGCCTGGATACATTTTCTGAATCTCTCTCAGAATCCTCTTTATCCCTGAAAAATGGGATTAGAAGTATTAATAGTAGTGCCCATCTCACAGGGTCATTGCAAGGACTAAAGAGAGGCTACATAGACGTATTGAATCGGTGCTGGGCTCTGGTAGATGTTCAGCTGGCCCTAGAGCTTATTTGCCATTTGATGTGCTGATCCTCAGGAAGATGGACAGGAGAGACCTGGACACAGCTCTGGAGTTGAGGTTTCCAGAAATGAGGTGGCGCGTGGTGGCCCAGTCCAGCATGGCTCTGGGTGTGAGCACAACGTGGACAGAGGTGTGTGGGGCTCAGGGAGTCATTTGTGGATTGAGGGTGCTATGTGGGTGTGGATCACGGTGATCCAGGATGATGCCGAATTTGGGCTGGGGAGGAAGATGGCAACCCAGGTTCCATGCCGTCTTTAAAGAGGGGATGGTTACTGGGGTGTCCAGTGGCCAGCCAAGTGGTCTGTAGATGATAGGGAGGACTCTTCACTACGTGGAGGCTGAGGTGGAAAGTCCCAGAGTAGGGTTCAGCCCTGGCCCTAAAATGTGCCAGAGAACGTGTAGCCTCCTGGAACCTGTCCTGTGTGCAGAGCCAAGCTTCAGTGTGACAAGGAATGGTGGGAGCAATTTGGAGAAGAATGAAGACTTGGTGCAGTGGCTAGGGAGGCAGGCAGGGTGAGGACGTGGAAGGGTGCAGAGCTGCTCAAGGTCACCTTCCTGAGCCTGTGACCGGTGTGGTCACTTGCTTCACACTCAGAAGGGCCCGGTGTTTGGTTTAATGCTCTTTTCTCACCATCTTGAAATTCTTGATAATTTTCGAACAAAGGGTTCATGGTTTCATTTTGCGTTGGGCCTGGAAATTATGTCGCTGATGCTGAGGGGATGTGCAGAGCAGACATGGGCGGAGAACTGACGAGAAGGACACGTGGGTAAGGGTGGGATTAGCTGGCCTCAGGTTGTTGAGCAGAGCCCATGTAAAGATGTTGGGCCCAGGATGCGTTCTCAGGCTGTGGTGGGAGGCCTGATGATGGGAGATTTCTCTGGTTACAAACAGCATATGTAGCAGAGTGGTTCATAGCTTTGTGTGTCTGTGTGTGCATTGGTAAGTTTTTATTTTGAAACTAAAATTATTTCAAAATTAGAGAAAGGCTGTGAGAGTGTGGTTGAGCTGGCGTTGTTTCTGGAGCCAGGGTTTCCCAATGCAGGCGGCACTGGTGACTCTGTGGCTTGGATCATTCTTTGTTGTGGGGGCTGTCCTGTGCCCCATGGGATGTTCCCTGCTCCCCTGGCCTCTGCCTACTAGATGCTGGGAGCACTTTCCCTGGTGCAATATTTAAAAATATCTCTCCATGTTGCCACATTTGGGGGGCAGAATCACTCCCCTCCCCGAATTGAGAAGCAGTATGATTGGAACACAGTGTCCTGTGTCTAAGCTCAGCTGCTTAGAGCTGCCTGAGCTTGGAGAAGATACTTGTTCTCTCTCCTAAGCTTCACTGTCCCTTTCTGTACATTGTCAGGACGGCTGTTAATGCCACTGCTCTGAATGTGCTCGGTTTTGCATAAACAGCAGCTAATGTTAAAATTTTAATCTTTGCTAATATAAGAGGCATCGAAGTATATGCGAGTTCAGTTTGCGTACGGTGAGGAGGGAGATGGCCTCATGTTGTATGTGTGTATTTGCCAATTCTATATCGTGGGGTTGATTGCTCTTGCCTTTGTTCAGTTGTCTCATTCTGTTTTCCATCGGGGCTTTGAATGCTCTTTTCATGCCTATAGCCTCTCTTTACTATGCCTTTTCTTCTCTGCCAGCAAATCTCATCCGCTCTTCCAGGGCACCTCACTGTCCCCCACAGCCCCAGTGACTGCTCTGTCCACAGGGCTTGGTTTCTGTGCTCTGGCTCTGCAATGCACTGTGGAAGGGGCTGGGCTCAGAATGGGGTTGCTGGTCAGGCCATTTGCCCAGGAGAAGGACACAGGACCCAAGGAGTCCACCCCTTTCTTCCTCCTTTTTTTTTGGTCACTGAAATACTTTCTTTCCAATTCTCCTAGCCCTGCTAGAGCTGCCATAACAAAATACCAGATTGGTGACTTCAGCAACAGAAATTGATTCCACACAGTTCTTCTTTTTTTTTTGAGGTGGAGTCTCGCTCTGTCTCCCAGGCTGGAATTCAGTGGTGTAATCTGAATCTGGCTTACTGCAACCTCTGCCGCCCAGGTTTGAGCGATTCTCCTGCCTCGGCCTCCCAAGTAGTTGGGACTACAGGACATGCCACTGTGTCTGGCTAATTTTTATATTTTTTAGTAGAGACAGGGTTTCACCATGTTGATCAGGCTGGTCTCAAACTCAAGTGATCTGCCTGCCTCAGCTTCCCAAAGTGCTGGGATTACAGGTGTGAGCCACTTTGCCTAGCCATGATCCCGCACAGTTCTGAAGGCCAGAAGTCAAGAGCAGGGGGCCGGTGGATTGTTTCTACCGAGGCCTCTGTTCTTGGCTTGCAGGTGGCCCCTTGCCGTGCCCTCACGTGGCCTTTGCTCTGTGTACACGCAAAGCCCTGGTGTCTCTGTGTCCAAATTTCCTCCTCTTAGAAGGACGCCGGTCAGATTGGATTAGGGCCCACCTGTATGACCTCATTTTACCGTAATAACCTCTTTCAAGTTTCTGTCTCCAAATACAGTCACGTTCCGGGGACTAGAGCCTCAACATGGAAGTTTTGGAGGGAGACACACTTCCACCCGTAACACCAATGTCATGTTAAGCTTTGTGGGAGAATAGACCAATACGTGGTGGATTCTAGAATCTTAGAAGAAAAATGAATCCGTATATTTGATACTTTACGATTTCCTTATTTGCTCTAAGCAGTTGGTAAGAATTTCAGTGTCGCTTGGCTGAATGATACACTCCTGGTGCTCCCAGACTTACGAGGAGCCTAATATTTTTGTCTTGGTTGAAACAATGCAGATCCTGAGTTTTGGAGATGCTCACAGCCAGCTGTCTGATTACATAAACTGAAAGTGGCAGAGAGTAAGCTTTTGCACGGGGAAAACATGAAATATACAAGAGTTCCTTTAAGACAGAGTGTGCTTGTGAACGTTTACTGAAGGTGGAGGGTCCTGGACAACTGTTACCTTATGCGGCGTTGTCTGGGTCAGATTCATTGCATTTCCTGAAGAGGTAACTCGGCAGTCCTCAGAGAGGCTGGACAGGTTCATAAGACACCTGTGATTTGATGTGAGCTGGTCACAGAGAAAGCCATTTCCAGAGAGGAACAACCGTGTAGTCTGCATTCCTGGGAGTCAATTTAAAAACTGCTCTCCTGTGACCTTGTCACCTGGCAGTGGAAAGTTACCCTTGGCTGCAGCCACGACTTCCGCATACTCTTCAGAACTTGCTCTGCCCTTGAGTTTTCCAGCTTTCCTTTAATGTACTAAACCTTTAATATTGTATTCTTCTAAATGAGACGTCTCACATTTGAGCAAGTAACACTCGGTAAGACTTTGCTTGGTGGGGGAGGAGGTTTTACCTTCCTGTGGCATTTGGAAGCTCTGCAAATCCACCCACAGCCGTGATTGTGTTATAGACCTCAAGATGCTGGAGCTGTAAATTCATCTTTAACATAATTGACCTGATTACTTCTTTCTTGAAGAATTTTGTTCAAACCTCAGGGTTTATTTAGGAACAAGTCTCACCAGGCCTGATTGGTTTTCCTAGGTAGAGATACAGCTTTGGGAAATAAATTAAGAAAATGAGTGGATTGAAATTGTAGGAACACCATGACCGTTGTGAACTTTTCTTATTGAGGGAGAAAAGAGTATCTGTGAATATTTCTCTTACACTGTGTAGTGGGAAATGACCCTCTACTGTGGATGGTAATTTATTTCTGTGTAATTGCCTGAGTAAGGCTTTCTCTGACATTGAATACTAAGTAGAATTGTTAGGTTATTTTTGGAAGAATTATGGATTTTCTCTTAGGTTTTAGAATATTTTTTGTTTGCCTGTTAGGAGAATTTGATGAAGATTTCAATGTAATTAACCAAATAAAATGGTATTCCGTATCCTGGGAAGGGGCGATGTCTTTCAGTTTTAAAGTCAATTCATCATTTACCTCCTATCTCTCTTGCTGGCCGAGCCATCAACCCTTCTGTTTTTCATAAATTTTGTTGTTGTTGTTGTTTTGAGATGGAGTTTTGCTCTTGGTTGCCTAGGCTGGAGTGCAATGGCGCAATCTCGGCCCAACACAACCTCTGCCTCCTAGGTTCAAGCAATTCTCCTGCCTCAGCCTCCCAAGTAGCTGGGACTACAGGCATGTGCCACCACGCCTGGCTAATTTTGTATTTTTAGTAGAGACAGAGTTTCTCCATGTTGGTCAGGCTGGTCTTGAACTCCCGACCTCAGGTGGTCTGCCCGCCTCGGCCTCCCAAAGTGTTGGGATTACAGGCATGAGCCACCACACCCAGCCTGTTTTTGATAAATTTTAAACGTCTGGTTTGAAACTTTTGTTTCCTGTACTTAAAAGGAGACAGTTAAAAGCACTGTGATTCGGACTGACAGAATGTGTTTTAGATGTTAGATAGATCTAACCTTGAGTATTTATTTGCAGAGAAGTAGCAGGGAGGACTAGGAATGACTTTTTCTTAGGAGGTGCCATGCATTCCTTCAGGTGACGGGTCCCTTCGTGAGCTGTAGTGGTCAGTCCCAGGACGGCCCACACTTGTTGGCTGTCTTTGCCATGGTTTTCCATACTGGGGGCCTTGGTCCGTTGTGGGGGGGGAGGTGTTGTACCATGACCCCCTTCTCCTGTGATCTTGCCTCACTGGCCCAGGTAAATTGATGGACGTCCTTGACTCCTCTACCTCCAAAAGGACTTTGACAATGTTGGGAGTTTAGGCTACACCTCAACCAGGCAGAGATTGGGATCTAAAAGCCCTCTACAGGGGATTTCGTAACTTTCCTGAGTGTTGGGTTCTGGTGATTAACAATCTTGACTTTTTGGAGCCCTTCCTTTGCCAAACATCCATCCCTCAGGTGCTCACTTAAAATGACTCTTCACAATATGTCTATAGTTGGGTCTGCCTGGTACAGCATCCTGGAGTGGGGTTGAGGGAAAGACGTGTGCTGCTTCTGCCACAGACGGACCGTGCATGGGAAGAAACTATTTGAGAAAGGCTCTCCAAGGGGCTGGGCGGCCTTGTCTGCCCACTCCCTCTACCTTTCTTTGTTCTGTTTCTTTCTCTTCAATGTTGGTCCATTTTCCTTTTTTCACTGTTGGGTGTTAGCTCATCATTGCTCTTATCTCCATATATTTGGATGTTTCCTGCATCATGGTGAGCTTCAGTAGCTCATGGATGAGTTAGTTGTTCTCATTCCAAAACGTAAATTTTTGGTGTTTAGTGGTTGCTCAATAAAGCTTGAGAAAGATGAAGGTGAGGGCCCAGAACTAGTGTAAAAATATGGATACCACCGTAGCATGGTAATTAAAGGGGTGATTGTGAAGATGAGGTAGCTGTGTGTGGACTTGTGTGTGTGTGTGTGTGTGTGTGTGTGTGTGTTGCCTAGAGAAGGTTTACCAGTGGTGCTGGACATGTGGGGTAGAGTGTTAATAGTGACTGAATTTGGAAATAATCTATGGGATTAAAGAGCAAGGAGGTAGCTGTGTAAGAGGATGGGGTGGGGTGGTGTGGGCGATGGAGCTCAAGGGCTCAAGGTGCAGGCCTGGACTGATGGCCACCAGGACCACCCCAGTGGCTTCAGGGTCAGGATAGGAAGGGAATGTGATTATTGCAGCAGGTAGTAGAGCAGTGTGAGTGTATTATTCATATATGTTTGATGAAATGGAATATCAAATAATCCCATAGGATAGAAAGGCACAGTTAGTGAGTTTGGGTTAAAAATTCGATGAGCTAAAGTGGTTGTACCTCCTATGAAAGCAATTTAATTTCTTATTATGAAAGCGTTGCTCATGTTCTTTGGAAAAATTAAAAAAAAAAAAAAACGCAGTCATTGTAGACAATTGTACTCAAGAAGAAAACACCCTGTACTGTCGCAACCCTGAAGCACCTCTGTTAATGTGTGTGTGTCTTCTCACAGGGTGATTCTTGATCAGAATTACTGAAACAGCAAGGCTTGGGAACAAGAGGCATGAGAGCAGCACTCAGGACCTGTTCAGTTTTCTGCAAGATCCAGTTGCTCTTCCAGCATTACTGGCTCCAAGAGAGTCAAATATTCAGGGCTTGCATACTGGGGAGGGAAAGGGGTTAGGGTTGGAGATACAGATCTGGGAGATCTACAGATACAGGTCATTTGCATGTGGAAATGTTGTTTGCCCTTCTCACACATTTCCATCCAAGTTTTCTTTGGGGAAGAGAGGATCCCTGCAGAGGAGTCCAGTTGCAAATGTGAAATCTTAAAAATGTATGCAAATAGTATCTTTCGTTCCATGATACTTCCTTGTTTGTTTGAGTAGAACACTGTGAAATTTCATTGTGCTTCAGAATCATCTGGGAGCTCACAAACATGGATTGCTGGACTCTGCTTCTGGAGATTCGGATTCTGGAAATCGGAAGTGGGGCTTGGGAATCTCCATTTCTTCCAGGTTGCCAGGTGATGCTGATGCTGGTAGTCGGGAGTCTGTACTTTGAGAACCAGTCTTCTACCTACCAAGACTTCCAGAAAAATTGGTACTCGGGAAGATGCCCTGTGCCAGTCCTGTGGTTTCTTAGGCACATCTTCCAGCATAGACACTTGCAGAGATCCTAGTACCTGTCCAGTGTGGGAAATCTCATGACAGGCATCAACATTCCGTGACGGTTGACAGCCACCTATGGGGTGGCTGATGCCTTTCCTTGTGTCTTCGGGGTTTTGGGGGAACAAGAGTCTAAATGAGTTGTTCCAGGTTATGGGAAGAGCCTGGCTTTGATGTTCAGACGTCTGGCCACAGGCTGCATCGCCCAGACTTCCCGTGGAATGGTTATCGTGAGTCCTGTTGTCCTGTAGGTGAATCGTTGATTCCTGTCTTTGCACAACCTCTCATTTGATGATAATTTTTTTAAAAAATGCTTCTTGGAAACAGAACACTCACTTTGAGTGAGACCATACTGACCTACAGTACAGTAGAAGCTTTGTGGAAGGATACAAAATGTATCTGAGGCACTGTAGTCTAAGAGATTTAAATTGGAAGTGGGAAGAGACTGACTTTTTTTTTTTTTTTTAAGACAGAGTCTTGCCCTGTGGCCCAGGCTAGAGTGCAGTGGCACAATCTTGGCTCACTGCAACCTCCGCCTCCCAGGTTCCAGCGATTCTTCTGCCTCAGCCTCCCGAGTAGCTGAGATTCTGTGTGTGAGCCACCAGGTCCAGCTAATTTTTCTGTTTTTAGTAGATATGGGGTTTCACCGTGTTGGCCACGCTGCTCTCGCAAACTCGTGACCTCAGTGATCCGCTTTGTGTCTCCTAGGGAGCATGTTTGAAGAGTCAAAGGAAAACCAAGTCTGTTGTTAGCTTTGTGAAACATTGTGGTTTTTTTTGTTTCTTTTTTTTTTTTTTTTTTTTTAAGACGGAGTCTCACTCTGTGCCCTAGACTGGACTGGAGTGCAGTGGTGCAATCTCGGCTCACTGTAAGCTCTGCCTCTCGGATTCACGCCATTCTCCTGCCTCAGCCTCCAGAGTAGCTGGGACTGCAGGCACCCGCCACCACGCCTAGCTAATTTTTTTGCAATTTTTAGTAGAGACGGGGTTTCACCTTGTTAGCCAGGATGGTTTTGATCTCCTGACCTCGTGATCCATCCGCCTTGGCCTCCCAAAGTGCTGGGATTATAGGCCTGAGCCACCAACCACTGAGAGTGGCCTGAAACATTGTTAAAACCAAGTACCCTTGTGAAACATTATTACAAAAACCAAGTACCTTTTTGAAACATTGTTACAAAAACCAAGTACCTTTGTGAAACATTGTTATAAAAACCAAGTACCAAGTGTGTGGCATTAAAGTCAAACATTAATTTCAAGTTACAGAAAGAAATAGCACTGAGTAGAGGTTGATCAATAAAAAATGAATAAAATATTCAATAGAAACTCCTTAAAAATAATGCGAGAAATGGACATGTGACATGGGCATTTAAGAAGTCTGTAAGGCCAAGAAAAGTTTCCTAGAAGGAACACTGTACCCAGGCAGTCCTGGCTTTGCAGGATTCCCTGGTAACTGAGCTCAGGCATCCTGCGAAGTGAGTACTGCCCAGATAGAACCTTCCACTTCTTTGGGTAGAATTTGATTTCAAAGAGAGAGAACTGTGGGGTGAGAAAGGAAGACTGGGACCCAAGGGGCCAAACCAGGTGACAATGACTGCTGTCACAAGTGGTGACAATGACAATACCTGCTGAGCCCAAACCACCCTTTGGACCCAGTGAAGCTCAGAAGTTGCTTCCAGTGCAGGAGTAGTTAAGCTCAAGTGTTATTCACAATATCCAGTTATTTGATGGGTATGATGGCTCACACCCACACTCCTAGCACTTTGGGAGGCCAAGGTGGGTGGACTGCCTGAGTTCAGGAGTTCGAGACCAGCCTGGGCAAGATGGCAAAACCCCGTCTCTACTAAAAATACACAAAATTAGCCGGGCGTGATGGCAGGCACCTGTAATCCCAGCTACTTGGGAGGCTGAGGCACAAGAATCGCTTGAACCCAGGAGGCGGAGGTTGCAGTGGTCCAAGATCATGCCATTGCACTCCAGCCTGGGCAACAAGAGTGAGACTTCATCTCAAAGTAAATACATACATACATACATACATACACACACACACACACATACATAAATACATAAATAAATAGCAAAACAATCCAGTTATTCCTCAAATATTTATGAGCACCTCTTAATGTTTCAGTTACTATTGTGACATGAGAAAAATGTGTTTGTATATGTAAATAGAAAAACAAAAGTAATGTGGAAGCAATTACTTTTGTCATTTTGGAACTACCTTCTTCCCATATTAAGTCCATATTATGACAATTCAAAAACAATCAAACTTCATAAGATACTACCTGTGAAAGGAGTAAGTATTTAAAAATGTATTTTAGATGGCCTTTTAGAAATCTGGTCCATGGACACAATCTAGCATCATGCAGTTGCCTTTAAAAGGAATATCCTCATGTTCTTGTTTGTTTTCTTTTTCCTCTCAAAGTGTTCTGTTGAAAATAACCCAACATTTGTCATGTTAGCTTTGATATTACTTAGTTATACATCCCTTTTGAAGCAGTACCCACCCACATAGTAATTGAGACTATCTTGTGTTTTGAAAAAAAAAAAAAAGTGAGACCATTTGACTTTGATAGTTTTAAGTAAAACAACAACAACAACAACAAAACGCTCCAAGTTAGACTCAGATGAAATCCATTGATCTTAGGTATTTTATGAGGAAACTGAAAAAAAATAATATAACAAATTTCTATTTCGCTTTGTAAAAATTCATGATTCATAACACAAGGAAAATCCAGTAAGCTAAGGAGTATTTTTCAGTTGTTTATCTTGCTAATGAGTTTCTGATATGAGTTATTTCTTTGCAGTAAGGTGGCATGGATGGGTGATGAGGCTGAGCTGAAAAGTTAAATCTCATAATGAACATTTGCATGCTTTAAGGAAGGAAAGCTCTCGAAGCATGATTATGGCCAAGATGAGGCCGGTGACATGTTTGTCTCCTAAATGTGAAACCAGCAATCTCGACGGTTTGTCTGGTATGCAGGTGCCTGGTAGATAAGTTCGGGTGAGCATCATTCATGGTGTGTGGTCAGTTGCAGGCCTTCAGCCACAGGCATGACAGAAGGGAAGTGAGGAATCAGGGAATCAGGGATGGGTTTGACTGCGGCATTGCTTTGGGAGTCTCTAGACATGATCAGTAGTTGCACATGCACTGTTCTCCTTGTCACCGTGACCACATGTACTGTCCTGTGGTTGAAGCCTGCAGCTCTCCCAAGTTGGTGGCACCGGGCTTCCTGACTTTTCGCTGTCTAATGAGACAGTGGAATTTGACCTGCAGCCCCCCTGCCGGCCAGGTGTATCTCTCCTCGGCCTTCCCAGCTGGTGATTGGTTTCTCAGTGCTGTTTTGGTTGCACTTTTGTGGATGACTCAAGCTGGTCCTTAGCCACTCCTTGAACCAGAAACCTCTTTTACTTTCTTATGTAGTTCTTCCCTTCCTGTTTTTGTATCCTAAAACTAGTCCAACGACCAGCCCATCATAGTAGAAGTGTTGGTGTTCTTCCTAAAAGGAGTTTTAAACATCTCTTGGAGAGTGGGTTAGCCACCATAAATTGTTTTGGGACTGAAGATTCGGACACCCCCTTCCCCAAATGCTATCTAGAGATGCTTTAATTTCTTTTTTTTTTTTTGAGATGGAGTCTCGCTGTGTCGCCCAGGCTGGAGTGCAGTGGCGTGATCTCGGCTCACTGCAAGCTCCGCCTCCCAGGTTCACGCCATTCTCCTGCCTCAGCCTCATGAGTAGCTGGTACTATAGGCGCCCGCCACCGCGCCGGCTCATTTTTTGTATTTTTAGTAGAGACAGGGTTTCACCGTGGTCTTGATCTCCTGACCTTGTGAACCACCTGCCTCGGCCTCCCAAAGTGCTGGGATTACAGGCATGAGCCACCGCGCCCGGCCGCTTTAATTTCATTTCAGTTGATTATTGCATCCCTGATATTTTGAAACTGTTGTGAGTAGAAAACATTCTGATTTTTGAACAATCTGCTTTTCACTATGAAATCAATGGGATTGTAATTATTCCTGTGCTTTGTCTTAGAGAAGTTGCATACATGCATCAGGTATTGTATGGTCTTGTGCGGTTCTTCTCAGATTGAGTTTTTGGCTCCTCGTGTGCAGGCCTTCTAAAATCACAATGTCCCTGAGTTGGGAAGGAACATCAGGGGCCTCTGGTTCATTATCCTCCCCCGCCCCACCGCCTCCCACGCCCCACATTTCTGGCCGCCTACCAGCCTTTGGTCCCTCCCCACTGCTACCTGGCCAGCTCTCAGCCTCGGGAGGCCACCTGCTCGTGTTTGACCTGGGTTAATGACTGCCAGTTCCTTCACCTTAATATAACTCATCTGCTCTCCTGCGTGCTCACTCCTTGGGTGAGAGCTGCCCTCTGCAACCTCATAACGGAAAATGACTTGACTTCTGCCACCTCTTCCTCCTTCCCACTGAAAGAATCTGGTCTTTTCTAGCTCTCTATTATTTTTACAGCCAGATTAGGTTGATGGTGGCTCACACCTGTAAAAATCCCAGCACCGTAGGAGGCAGAGGTGGGCAGAGCTCTTGAGCCCCAGGAGTTTGAGACCAACTTGGGCAACATGGGGAAATCTCTGCAAAAAAATACAGAAAAAAAAAAAAAAATAGCTGGGTATGGTAGCACACACCTGTAGTCCCAGCTACTTGGGAGGCTGAGGTGGGAGGATTGCTTGAGCCTGGGAGGTCAAAGCTACAGTGAGCCTTATCACTCCGGTACACTCCAGCCTGGGCAACAGCAAGACCTTGTCTAAAAAAAAAAAAAAAAATTGAAAAATAAGAAAAACCAGATTAAACATTCCTAAGTCATTCTTTTTGTGACTTTTGCCTCTTTATTAACTATCCTGGGCTACTTAAAATGAATTTTTGAGTTATGAATACATTTAGATGGTTTTAAATTCAAAGAAGTCTTTTTTTTCTCAGTCACTTCCATCCCTAGCTAAACAGTTCTTGTCCCGAGTCAGGCAGTGTCACCAGTTTCTTGTGTCCATGCAGTTTGCTTTATGCATTTATATAAGCAAATATTCGTATACACACACACACCCTTTCTATCTTATGGAAAGGCTGGCATATCCTCAGAATGTTTAATCTATGAGTCTGTCTTTAATTTTTAAACCTGTACATACAGAACACCATCATTCTTTCTTAAGGTTACATAGTGTTCTACAGTATGGAATTTGTCTTATTTACTTAAAGCCAAGCCCCAACCTCCATCTTTAATCGTGCCCCCTGGGTTTGTACATAATGCTGTCCCAGGGCGGAGTATGATGACATTCCTTGCTCTGGACTTTTGGTAACACGGGTGGTTTATACTGTCATATTGTTGAGTCATAATGAATTAGAGGTAAAATCAAACCCCAAAGATTTCTTTCCCTACTCTTGACGTTCTCATTGTCGTGTTTCTTGCATCCTGTGTTGTTTCGGGCATCCGAGTGTACATACCACTATAAAACCCCATCCTATGGGACTTGGCCCGCCACCCAGTCTGATGAGATCTTTCAGGATTCTAATTTAGTCATCTGACATTTTATCCAGTTGTGTAGATCAGCTACAGATTGGATTAGCCTGCCATCGATATCCTCATCCAGATTTTCCTGGCTCAGAACGTTGCACAGAATGCAGCTAATAATAGAGCCCCATGACATAACCCTCTGACACTTTTCCTGGAGTTTTCTGATTACACTTTGCTTTTTTTTTTTTTATGGAGCCACACACTGTTGCCCAGGCTGGAGTGCAGTGGCATGATCTCAGTTCACTGCAACCTCCACCTCCTGGGTTCAAGCAATTCTCCTGCCTTAGCCTCCAAGTAGCTGGGACTACAGGCACATGCCACTGCATCCGGCTACTTTTTTTTGTATTTTTATTATTATTTTGAGAAGCAGGCTTGCTCTGTCACCCAGGCTGGAGTGCAGTGGTGTGGTCTCAGCTCACTGACATGGCCGCCTCCTGGGTTCATGCGATTCTCCTGCCTCAGCCTCCCGAGTAGCTGGGATTACAGGCACATGCCACCACCCCTGACTCATTTATTTTGTATTTTTTAGTAGAGATGGGGTTTCGCCATTTTGCCCAGGCTGGTCTGTAACTCCTGACCTCAGGTGATCCGCCCAGCTCGGCCTCCCAAAGTGCTGGGATTACTGGCGTGAACTATTGCAGTTGGCTGGATGATTACACTCTGGATAAGAGTTAGCAGCTGGGCGCAGTATCCCACCCAGTCTTACCATGAGTTCATCTTCACATGATCATCTTGTCTAGAATAAATAGGAGTGTACTATTGGTGTTGCTGACTGGTTGGCTGAAGTCTGCGTACCCTATCCAGGCAGCATATCTGGAGCTAGTAACCTTATCAAAAAAGGAAATAAGTTTGTCTGCGTGTCTTAGTCTTAGTGAACCTTAGCTGTAGATTATTCTCCTTTTCTAAATGCTCACAAACTATTTAGTAATTCTCTCTACAACTTTGGTTTGGATTGATGTCATGTATTCACTTCCCCTAAAATTATTTGGGTGCCCAGCTCTTTGCCGGAGTCTAGGAAGTCCGTGTTGAGCAGGGTGAGGGATTGCTCTGTGGCTCTCTGGCCAGGAACAGTTGCAGATATCCTTTATCCTTGTCATTCCCTGTGATCTGCCCTGCCTCTGCCCTCCAAGAGCTCCATCTCCAGGTGTGACAGCTAATTTTCAAAGCAATGACAGTAAAGGGCAAGAAGAGAGCTATAGGGTACTGTGGGGCTTGTTGGAGGAAGACTTAACTAGTCCAGGAGCCCTGGAAAGGCTTCAGATAATGTGATACTTAGGCTGATCCCTAAAGGACAAGTAGGAGATCTGAGCAAAATTAGCAAATTGGTGGTTCTGGTAGAGGAAAAAACTATCATACGCTCCGTCTGTGTAATTTATACAATCATTTCTTTCTGAGTTGGGACATTTTCCCATCTCTGATCTTTCTAATTCCTCTGAGATGACGAGCAGTTTCTCTCAGTCATTGCAGAACGTGACAGATGGCAGAACCAGTTGTAGAGCTTGGATATCGGGCCATCCTGGTTCCTCGATATTTCAGAGCCTTGGTTCTCCTAGTCACTTTCTTCCAGTGGCCAGTAAATGTTAGTGCAGGGGGCATCAAACTGTAGCTCAAGAGTGAATACTTAGTAGCAAGAACATCATAGCTACCCAGGAATGAGAAATAGTTATCTGATGAGGATTGGGCTAGTAGAAAATAAGGTATTGGCAGGAAAGAACCAAGAACTTATCTGTAAATGCATGGCTGAAGCATTTGGGAACATCCAGAGTTCCAGTGGAGGTGGTCACAGGAGGCAGGGCTGGGATTTGATTGCTGTCGGCAGAGGGGAAACCTTGTCAGTTCTGTGGCACTGTCAGGACAGAGCCTGGGAATGGCAGCTTAGAGCATAGTAAATAGAAGCCCAGAGAAGATTCTGTTTGGCAGTGCCCTTCAAAGGCCTGTCCAGGGTCCAGGAACTCCAGCACCTGGGAGCCAGCAGCAGGAAGTGTCCCTGTTCGCGGAGATGGGCACAGCATGTGTTTGAATAATCAAGCTCAGCCCTCCTTCTGAGTGCATGCTCCCCATGCAGCCTGCTGATTGGTGATAATTTGCTTACAGAGTGAAAATGCTAGTCATTGGTCCTGAGCCCTCAGATCCATAAAACAGGTCATTTTCTCATTTTAAAATTTACAACTCGTTGCTTATCTTGTGTTTCTTAAGAGTTTTGTTCAGGCCAGGTGCAGTGGCTCACACCTGTAATCCCAGCACTTTGGGAGGCTGAGGCAGGTAGATCATTTGAGGCCAGGAGTTGAGACCAGCCTGGCCAACATGGTGAAACTCCATCTCTACAAAAATTACCTGGGCGTGGTGGCACAGGCCTGTAATCTCAGCTACTTGGGAGGCTGAGGCACGAGAACCGCATGACCCCGGGAGGCAGAGGTTGCAGTGAGTTGAGCTTATGCCACCGCACTCCAGCCTGGGCAACAGACCGAGACTCTTGTCTCAAACAAAAAAGGTGGGGAGAGGGGAGGACTTTGTTCTTGTGTGTCTTTAAGATGCTCGAAGCTATTCTGAGCCTACCCAGTGAGATCCAGATATGAAGCGACAGAACTCACCCCAGAAATGCCTTCTTGGGGGCCCTTGGCAGCTCCTACCTTGTGAAATCTAGACCTCTTCTAGTCCAAACTACACTTCCCATCCAGAAACCCAGAGTTGACTTTATGGAGAGAGGTCAGGGTTATGACTGCCATGAAAAAAATCTAGAATTTTAGATCCTGAGCTATAATTCTTGGCTTTCAACAGAGTGGCATTGTTTATATGATCATTTTTAGAACTATAAACACCAGATAATGCTTGTCTTTGTCATCTTGGTGGAATTTAAAAATGTTTCCTGTCTTATGATTTAGAGATTCAGAACAAAAGAACCATTGATAAGTGGATTCTTTGAAGGCCTTTTTATGGGAGTTTTACCAGCTATTCTGGTAAAAGGAGAGTTTTTAATTAGCGGAAGAGAGTGACTGTGTCCTTTAAGCTGGAACTCTTGCCAGCTTATTTATATCATGGACCCTGCTCAGTGACAGCCTCCTCCCCTCCCCATAATCATTGAATTACTGCAGATTCTTGGCATGCGAAGATCTAACATTTTTAATTGAGCGTCACTCTAAAAATCTGTCCACACATGGAAGAATTTGCATTTTGACCAAGATGCACACTTGAGTCACGGTAGATGTGAGGCTCCTGGGGGTGAGCATGCCCATGACTATGAAACTGATCCCAGCCTCCACCCACAAGTAACCCTGAACCTGCCACACCCCATAAACCCACCTGCTTACCTGCCTCTTCTTCAGTGATGCCTTTTATGGGCGAAATGATGGCGGAATACTGATACCTGCCAAGAACTCGGGAAAAACAGCTCAAGTGCTGTGGCCCTGCTCTGTTCACAAGTCAGAGACAGACGCATCAGATGTCACTGAAAGAAAGAAATGTCATGCCAGCACTTTTAAGGCATGGATCAAAATACCCCTTCACACGCGTGCGGTTCAGTGCAAGCCATGTGGAATCAGCACTGGAATGGACAGAAACCCATTTGGGGCCTGAACGCAGTGCCTTTGGCATTGGTCTCCTGCAGCAGGAGGGTGTGGTCACGGCTCTCTGCCAGCCCCTCACTGGACAGATGTCCTTGTTAGAAGGCCCCCTTCTTCTGTATGCATCGCCGTTGGCTTCTCCCACAGAGCATCCTTGGGGACTGATGGATCACCACAGGGCCCCCAGAGGGAGTTTTCTAGATGGTCGGCCACTACCATTCTTCTCCTTTAACTGAATTTCCATTTCTTTTTCCTACCAGCTCTTCCTCTCCGAAGATCTTCCAGTTCTCTTACAGGGACTGGGAGCCTTTATTGGGATTTTCTGTCTCCTTGCTTCCTGAGTACTCTACCTGGTAATGCTGTGCAAGATTTGCAACCTCGTTAGGATGCTGGCCTGTGCTGGACCCATCAGAGACTCCCAGATCTTTGTCACACTCTATCAAGCCACCTTCCCTACTGTTTATTTGCACAATGATTTTTAAAATGTCTTTGCAAGAATATATTTCTGCACTATTCAGTATTTGCTTTATTAGGTTTCATATTAAGTGCCTATTAATTGATAGGCACTTAATTTGCATACCAGTCTTTAATATTGCAGGTGAAATATTGATGTTAGAGCATGTGGTTATAGTGAAGCCTGTATCATTTCCAGACAGTCATTTCCTGTGTCACTATAACTGCTTCAGTGGAGTGACGCTGTAGCTGAATTCCAGTGTTCTCAATTGTTCTCAATTCCATAGTGTTCTCATGTGTTCTCAGTTATAATTGGGTGAAGTACGGGGATCCCTCCCCTTCTTCTTTTCCTGCCTTCTTTCTTTCCTTTCACAAGGAGTTATTCAAATCCTGCTGCACTCTTGAGTTGTGTTAGTGCCCTTAGAGTGGGGTTTTGCTGTGGAACTTTCTGGATTATGGAATTGTTCTCTATCTGCACTGTCCAATACAGTGCTTGCTGGGAATGGGTGGAGATTGAGTACTCAAAATGTAGCTAGTGTGACCAAGGAATGGAATTTTAATTTTAATTAATTTCAATTACATTTAAACAGCCTCACATGGCTAGTGGATACTTTACTGGACAGTGCAGCCTCAGGATCTAGTTGAGGAAATAAGACTTAACCTGTGAGAGAGAAGAAAAAAAAGACTGTACTGCCTCATTACTTAAGTGCCAGAATACATGGTTGGTCTGAAGGCAGTCACGAGCCAGGCCTCCCACACTGGGTCTATTTCTGATCTCTTGGTACTGAGCTCTGGTGTCTGACTTCTAACTGCCCTGCTGGCCCACTGGGAAGACAACCTCAAATCCAAGAAACCCCTATTCCTTTATTTCCCTTACCCTAAGTCCCACGGCTCCTCTTTATTTTCTACCAGCTATTAGCAGCAGCCCTCACTAATAAGAAAACTGCAAACTTGAGCACATTCCTTCTCTCTGGCCCTGTAAAACCAGTCTGTCACCCAGCCACATTCTTCCCCCAGCAGGAGCGTTGGAACCAGTCCCCTGTCCTCCATGCTTATCTGCCAGGTGGTGGAGAAGACCATGTAATTAGCATCCCTGTCCTCTCCCTTTCACATGCCCTCTGTGCTGTCATCCAGGGTGATGGCACCCCGAGCCACCACTCAACTGGTTACTGTGTTTGCCCTGCATCCTGCAGAGGATGGAGCCAGGTGCAGGCCACACTCACTTCTTGCAGCTGCCCCCTGCTTCCCTGGCACACCAGCTCCTCCCAGGACATCAACTTTCTCTTCTCCTCCCTCCTGTTTCCTCATTCTTGAAGGCCTGGCCCAAGCAGTCACTCATCTGCAGCTTTCTCCAACTTCCCCACCTTTCTCCCTCTCCCCACCCCTTGTGTGTATGTTACTTTCTTCCTTCTCCAAGTTCCTGAAGAATATTACTCGTCACATTATTGAATATTACTCGTCACATTATTGAACGTATCTCTTATGTGGTTACTCTCCTTATACATAATAGAAAGTAAATCTTGCAGGCTTGAGCTCTGTGTGAGTCATTATTCCTTGTATGTTTTCAGCACAGAGCAGGCACTTGGGGTTGAGTCACTGTGTGGACTCATGCAGAGCGTTGGGGAATAGATGTTGGATGGGCAGGTACCAACTGGAAGAAAAGAATTGGGTCCCTGTGCAGAGCACAGGCTGTTCTTACAGCAGCAGTGAAGCTGCTCATGGTGAGCCTTCAGTGGCAGGCCAGGCAGTTTTAATTAGATTCATTTGTTCCTGGGGAGGTCTCACCAGAGCAGTGGAGAGGGACATTTTAAGAAGACTGGACTAACGTGGGAGCAAGCAAATTTGGATGCAGAGACGCTGCCTCACACCATCAGCAGCTATACAGAGCATGGCACATAATAGGTACTCAGTAGGTTCTGAAAGAATGAACAAATGAGCTTAAGCCAACTGGTGTTGGACATCCTGCCATTAGCGATAATGTGCATTGAGGCTGTGGAGTGGAGAACAGGGGTGAATTTAGAGTTATTTCAGTGGCACATGTAAGTATCTCAGCATCTCTTGATTGTCATTCTTTCTGGATTTTTAAAAATTTTATACTTATAAATGATCATGTATTTTAAGTTTTCTGAAGTAGCCTTGGTTTCACATTTTGACTGTATTTATTATGGTATCAGGTTCCATATTTCTTTAAAGGGATACTGCTGCTGCACTTACATTGAACAAGTCACCAAGCTCTGTTAATTTTGCCTGAAAAATGCCACTGCTTTGACATGATAGAAAACACAGACAATAGTCTTTATTTCTCACTCCTGTTTTTTTCTTATTTTGAAGAATCACCCTAATACATAGGAAAATCTTGACTTAGCAAAGAGATAAATGAGACTCTATCGCATTGGGTTTTTCACAATGTATGTTAGTTATCTGTTGCTACATAACAAATTAGTTTTAGAGTTGGCAGCTTATAAAGCAACAAATGTTTATTATCTCACAGTTTCTGTGGGTCAAGAAATCAAAAGTGGCTTAACTGGGTGGTTCTGACATGTGCCTTTGCACAGTGACTGGCGTGTAGCTGGCAAGGGTCTCTTATGAGCCTGAGTCAGGATGTCAGCCGAGGCTGCTGTCATCTGAAGGCTTGACTGGAAGAGAAGGACCCATTTCTAAAATGAGTCACTCACATGGCTGGAGGCAAGAGGCCTCAGTTCCTTATCACAGAGATTTCTCCATGGGGCTGACTGAGTGTCTGCACATCATAGCAGCAGCCGGCGTTCCCCAGAGTGAATGATACAAAAGAGAGGAGGAAGCCTGATGTCTTTATGACCTAATCTCCAAAGTCACACACTGTCACCTCTTCCATATTTTATTAGAAAGGAGTCACTAAATCAGATACCCATGGGAAATGACCCACCTCATGAAAGAAATACTGAGAATGTGTGGACCTGTTTCATAACCACACAGCATCATTTCCTGAAGGTAGAGTCACCCTTGAGCGTTTAAATTAGAGTTCTGCTCTAGAAGTCTATCCCTGTATTTTTTCCCATTTATTAACCCTTTTTCTACTTGGCATAATAGCAGCCACTACCTAGTAGGAGTTGAGAGATTTAGGTTGCACAGAATCCCGCAGTCTTTTCAGAAACTCATATCCTTGGGGCGTCTGCTTGTTGACCGCATTGTAGGACTGAAACTTGACCGCGTATTATGTGTTGGGCTACCAGTGGCGATCAGAGATGCCAGTGAGTAGTCCGGTGAGTTAGGGCTGTTTGCCTCTGTCGGTGTCATCTGAGTTTGAACTGGACGTGCAGTCCTGGTGGGCTGCTTTCATTTCCACTCTAGGTCTTTGTTCTCACCACTCACGTCTTATGCCTCTGTTCCACCGCTGTAAGAGGGAACTGTGCACACACCTCGCCTCTGCCATTGACTGTAAGCCCCTGAGAGAGAGAGAATGTGTCTAGTTCAGTTTTGTGGCCCTCCTTTTTGCTGGCACAGTACATTGAACATAGTATCATTCTGCATTTTTGTTGAGTGTGTAATTAGATGGTCAATGTGGAGAACTCAGGGATTTTAGGAGGAGGTGGCAGCAATACAAGGTTGTGGGACCCAACCTGAAGAGAGGGAAAGGTGTAGTGGGCAGGCGTTGGTGTGAGGAGGGAGAAGGTGAAGAGGTTGCAACCTGGCAAGAGTTGGAAGTGACAGGAAGGCGTGTGGGGTGGGGAGGTGATAGGACAGTGTGTGTTTTTGGTTTTGGTTTTTTTAAATGCAGGCAGGGGAGGGATGAGTAGGCAGAGCATCGAGGATTTTTAGGACAGTGGAAATACTCTGTATGATACTATAATGGTGGATATATGTCATTATACATTTGTCCAAACTAACGGAGTGTACAACACCGGGAGTGAGCTCTAAGGTAAACGATGGGCTTTGGGTGATTTTGATGTGTGAATTGTAACAGGGGTACTACTCTGGTGCAGGATGTTGATCATGGGGGAGGCTGTGTGTTGTGGTAGGGGGTACGTAGGAAATCTCTGTGCCTTCTGTTTGATTTTGCTGTGACCCTAAAACTACTCTAAAAAGAGTAGTCTTAAAAATGCATGAAATAGGATCCTGTCTAAGGACTGCGGCAAGAGCAGGTAGGAATGGAAAGAGCTACTGTGGCTGCTGTGTAGCAAGCACACGATGGGCACGGTCCGTATGCTGGCTTAGTTATTTTTTAAAGCAACTGAATTTAAGCAATGTATATATAACTTACATATTTATGTGGTCCAAAAAAATGTTGGTCATCTGTTTTAATCCAGAGAGTGCTTACCCTAAGCCTGCAAGTGTGATGGGTAATAGCTAGAACTAGAAAAGTACTTTAGAATATGGAAGGTAAATACATGAATTAATTTAGGTAAGAGTGACCGAACTGTGGAAGTCCCTGACTTAGAACTTACTGTCCACTTGGACAGCTGGTGTAAGTGATCCTGAGGTCACAGTGGCTCCCTGTGCAGGAAGAACACTATTTCCCAGCTCAGATATCATCTTTTTAGGAGAGTACTTTTTAGGAGAGTACCTGCCATTGTGGAAAATAAGGATAAAGGATAACAAGTTACCTCCTTAAGACAAAGTCATAGGAGAAATGGTAAATTCCAGTATCTTGAGTTTTGAGTTGGAACTTGAAATTTATTTTACCACAAGAGCACTGTTGATGGGTTATGTATTTTATAGGCTTTGTGGGTGGCCGTGGGAATCTAGTAACTGCTTATGCACAGTTTATATGAGTAGGCCTGCTGAATTTCCAGATGACGCTCTTGCAACTGAATCTTCAGGTTACCACCTGTTTCTCAGTTTGGACACTATTTATTCGTGTGCTGCTGTCACTTATGGCTTAGGCACCTTATCTGGTTTTGTGTCTTGATGAAGGATTAGAAAATTCAGTATAAAAGAAAAACATATGTAAAGCTTATAGAATCACCCGTTACACAATAACAATGCAGAACAATAGATTAATAACAGGAAGAGACACTGAAAGTTCTCTTCAGCCTAGTTTCTACTCTGCTGTTTCTTCTCTTCATTGTACAGTGTATGAATAATATTTTCATTGTCTAAGCAAAGCCACCTTAGCTAAATATTTAATTCTACTGGAGTCATAAACAGGGTTCAAAATATCACATAGATTTTATGAAAGTAATAAAATGCTTCAGAAAATACAATGGCTCAGCCTGGGGCCACTGCATCTGATGATTTGGTTACACACCTTGTCATGTGCTTCCTAACAGAATGACGATGGCTGCTTATCTGTGTTTAAGCTTGTCATTTTGAGGAAACAAAGATAAGACATTTTTGCTGTGTCTCTAAAATGCATGTGTAAACTGTTTTTATAGAGTAATGCTTCAGAGAGGAGTAAAATTTCCTGCAACAGGTGCTTGTAAACAGTGATTGCTCAGTAAAGGCCACCTCCCAGCTGTTGCCTACATGTTACATAAGAGAACCCCTTCACGTCTTTCATATTTGCAGCTCTGTACCTTTGTGAGTCACCTAAAAAATAACTCATAGGGTTGTTTATCTTTCTTTCTTTCTTTTTTCTTTGAGACAGGGTCTCACTCTGTTGCCCAGGCTGGAGTGCAATGGTGCAGTCTTGGCTCACTGCAACCTCCGCCTCCCTGGTTCAAGTGATTCTCCTGCCTCAGCCTCCTGAGTAGCTGGAATTTTGTAAAGACAGGGTTTTCACCATATTGGTCAAGCTGGTCTTGAACTCCTGACCTCAAGTAATCCACCCGTCTTGGCCTCCCAAAGTGCTGGGATTACAGGCATGAGCCACCGCACCCGGCAGGTTTGTTTTTCTTATGACAAAATCAAGCCTGGATGGTGTTGTTAATGGTGAAGTTAAAATTTTTCTTTTGTTTTCCTTAATATTTCCTTTTTTTTTTTTTTTCAAACAAAAGTCTGGTTTCTAAACAAAAATATTTAATGATTCAAAAGGAAAAAATTCCAAATAAGCCCAAAGAAATGATTCATTTTCCAGAGGTAATTACTACTAACATCAACCTTTCCAGGTCTTTTTCTATGCAGCTATATCATTGACATTTTTTAAAAAATGAGATTACATTGTACTCGAGGGTCGACTGCTATAACAACTTTTGGTTTTGGATGGGAAAAAACAGAAAAAGTCTTATCTCCAGCTCGTTTCTGGGGAGGGTCAGCAGGTGGGGGGTGCTTGGCTCTACTCCCTTCATATGGTTTTTGCTTCTTTATCTCCAAGATCTTCCCCATTTCACGGAGAGACATTGATGAGAATGAAGGCTGCTGAATGGGAGGGGCTTATGGGGCCAGTTTGGAAGAGGCCTCATCACTTTTGGCCACGTTCCATTGGCCAGAACTTAGTCACATGACTGCACTTAACTGCAAGGAAGGCTGGGAAATGTAGTCAAGTTGCGTGTCCAGGTAGAAAAGGGACCCTTTTCTGTGGAACAACTAGCATGTTTGTAACTCAATTGTATAAACCATTTTGAAACTTTTTTTTTTTAAAAAAAACCTTATTTCAGGCACATTTTTATATGATGAATCTGCTCACCTCTCCATTTGTAACCTATTAAAAGTTCTTGCCAGAATCTCTGCCCAATTGTTCTCCCTCCTTCTACCCTGTTCCCTCACAGCAGCCACAGTGGTTCTTTCAAAGACTGAAGCTACATTTTGTCACTCGCCTGCTTAAAACTTTACAGTGCTTCCTCCCACAGTGGTCGAGACAATGTCCACCCGCTCCTGAGGCTGGCCTCTGTGGTCCTTGACCCCACCAGGTCCCACGGTGCCCTACATGGACTCTGCCATCCTTCACCAGCTTAGCCCCGTCACACAGGGCTTGCTGTCAGCCCTTCCTGCAATTCCCAGCCCCGCCACACCACTCGGCCTTCTTCCTTCGGGCTTCAGCTCTGGTGTCTTTTCGCCAAAGAAGCCTTTCCTGATCACTCAGCTGTAAATGTTCCTCTCCCCAGTTACTTTTTCCCTCTCCCTCTACTCAGTTGCTTTTGTATAACTGTCATACTGTCTTTGGAGTACTTGCCAGCATCAGAAATTACCTCGCTTGCTGTTTGCATTACGTATTTTTAGTCTGTGTTCCGCCTACTAGATGGTGGGTTGCTTGAGGCAGGAACTCTGTCTTGTTTACATCTCAATCTCCAGATAATGTGTGTGGCACGTGATGGGTACTCAGTAAATACTTGTGGAATAAAGAAATGTCATTACAGGTTCTCTATGCATTAACATTTTTTAGAAATGGGGTGTTGCTGTCGGGCGCAGTGGCTCACGCCTGTAATCCCAGCACTTTGGGAGGCTGAGGTGAGCGGATCACCTGAGGTCAGGAGTTCAAGACCAGCCTGGGCAACATGGGGAAACCCCATTTCTACTAAAAATACAAAAATTAGCCGGGCGTGGTGGCGTGCGCCTGTAATCTCAGCTACTCGGGAGGCTGAAGCAGAAGAATCGCTTGAACCTGGGAGCCGGAGGTTACAGTGAGCTGAGATCCAGCCACTGCACTCCAGCCTGGGTGATAGAGTGAGACTCTGTCTCAAAAAAAAAAAAAGAAAAAAAAAGAAAAAGAAATAGGGTGATGCTGTGTTGCCCAGGCTAGACTGCAGCAGCTATCCACAGGCATGATCATAGCGCATTGCAGCCTTGAGCTCCTGGACTCAAGTGATCCTCCTGCTTCAGCCCCTCCCCGAGTAGCTGGTACTATAGGTACTTCAGATTTTGAAGCATGTGTAAAAAATACTCTAGCAGTGACATCATTTGAGCTGGGCAGACCATGGAGGCATCAGATGATTAGCAGCAGGGTACAACTTGTTGTGAGAACCAGAAAAGAGCCTTGGCCTACATAACATCCTGTGCTAAAGAAAGAACCCTGACTCCCAGCCTGTGAGTGTTCCAGAGATGGGCAGAGCAGTCCCTGCAGCATTTCAGGGAACAGGGAAGAACAGCTAACCCCTGATGCTTCTGTAAGCACTTTGGGACACCCTTTGCTATAGTAGGGTATTGTTTTAGTTATCCCTGACTTGCCTGGTATTACTTTATATCCCTTAATCCTCTCATGAAGACTGGCAAACACATTCAGTCCTGCCAACCTTGAAAGCAGGCCATGTTTGAAAGAACATTGGCACAAATGAGTTGAGAATGTCATCTTTACCATATTCATGTTCTTTACCGTATTATGAGGACACTGTGCTTGCCACATGGGCAGTCTTGTGTTGGGGATTTGTGGTTGGATGTATGGTTAGGTGAATAGAAGACTCCTGGAGTGTGAAGTATCTCAAGGATGTGTGTCCATTGCATGGATACATGTTCAATCTATGCAGCTAATTGACAAAGATCCACCATCCTATACCCTCCATGTTTTATTTTTGCCCTGCCATTGTTCTCTTCAACATTATATAATCATTGAGGTTTTCTTGCCCTCGCTTATGTCTTGACTAAACATGTAGGGTAGATGAATTCCATATTACTTCTTTCTTGCTCTGTCAGCTATTGTGTTCTTGGGGACTCCATCCTGAGCCTTTTTTTTTTTTTTTTTTTTTTTTTTTGAGTCTCACTCTGTCACCCAGGCTGGAGTACAGTGATGTGATCTCGGCTCACTGCATCCTCTGCCTCCCAGGTTCAAGCAATTCTCCTGCCTCAGCCTCCCGAGTAGCTGAGATTACAGGCGCATGCCACCATGCCTGGCTAAATTTTGTATTTTATTAGAGACAGGGTTTCACCATGTTGGTCAGGCTGATCTTGAACTCCTGGCCTTGTGATCCGCCTGCCTCAGCTTCCCAAAGTGCTGGGATTACAGGCATGAGCCACCGCACCCAGCCCCGAGCCATTTTTTCATTCTCATTCTTAGGCTAGGTTTCCTCAGACCTTGCTTATAACTGCCAACTCTACACTGATAACTGCTGAGTGTCTAACTCAGACCAGATGTTTCTCCCCATTTAGTGATACATGTTTTCCATCCGATTGCTTCACAGACACCTTGGACACAGTCCTCTATTTCAATTTATGTTGACAGTTCATGATCCAAACTGGAAACCTGAGTTATCCTGGACTTCTGCCTACCGCCTTCTCCTAAGCCATCTCACCTGTCCTAAATGTCATAGCCCTTAACTAGTTCTCTAAGCTGTCATAGGGTCCTGTACTGCTGGGCTGCTTGTTGCCTTCAGTAGAGCCTGGAGCATATTCATGTCTGTATTTCAAGGCCCCGGGCATAAGAGCTTCTTAGGAAATATTGGAATAAATGATGAAATAATGAATAAATGAACAAATGAACAGTTGATTGATTTTCAAGACACTTTGGGGTGGTTTTCATTTAGAATGGTTTTTATTTCTTTTTACTGGAACTGAGGAGTTATTTTTGCTTGTTGATGCCAACACTTTAAAAGCACTATAATTTTGAAATGTTTTACCACATTAAATTCCTTTCTATTGCAGGTCACATACAAATATGTCAACTTCAGAGGAGGAATTGTTATATTTATGCAAACTTGTGGCACTTGGACATTTATCTAGACGGTTTTACATGTGTGATTGTGTTCTTGGTACAGCTGGAAAACCTAACTTGAAATGGCAGGAGTAATCGATCTTAATGACCTACTTTGAATTAAACTTGTGCTTAATTAACTTGGATGCTGTAAGTTTAGTCTAGAGTCATCGACTTTTAGAGCTGGAATATTGCTTTTTGAACTTCAGTGTAAGGAATAATTGCTTACATTGAATTGACTTGTTCTGTATCCCAATACTGGACAGTAGAAATCAATGACTTTAATATTGGACGAGAGAGTGATTCATTGAAGATCAGTTTTTCAACCTCTTTTTTTGTTCTCCTTCTCACAGGGAGAGTCCCGGATTCTCAGAGTAAAAGTTGTTTCTGGAATTGATCTCGCCAAAAAGGACATCTTTGGAGCCAGGTACGTTGGCTTTGTTTTTATTTCTGTGGATTTCTAAAAAACGACAAGCAGTTTTCAAATTCAGACACGCATCAGAATCACCTGGAGGACTTCTTAAGGCAAAGTTGGCTGGGCCCCACCTGCCGGGATTCTGATTTAGTAAGTGATGCTGGTCTTTTGCACAGGGCTTCTGGACTTAGCATCACAACAGTAGTTAACAGACTTGTTTTTCACATGGGCTAATTTCGTGAGATTAGCTTCTGGTGTTGTCTTGTTAATACAGTTTGGGACTGTGGCTGTGCTTATTTTAATACTTTAAAAATATTTCTAACTTAGGGAAACGTGAAAGTGTCATTTTGTTTCTAGGAGAACTGGATATTCTTGACATGTATAATCTGAATTAAGAGACTTGGTGATTTGGGGCGAATGTGGTGATTTCTGTGGCATTTCTAGAAGCACCAGCAGGGAAGCAGCCAGATCTTTCTGTGTGTTTCGGCTTTTTTATTTTCAGTATTGCACCTGATATTCCTGTATCTTTAAATCAGCCCTTTTGTTCCTGTTGGCTCTCAGTGATGTGTTGCATGAAGCTATTGGACTGAGAGCAGGGTGAGGGTGAAGCCACCTGGTACTAGAATTTAACCAGATTTTGGAGACCAAAGATCTTTTGAACTTTAGAGCTAGAATGGACATGAGTGATGTTCTAGTCCACTGTTCCATTTTATGGTTGACAAAGCTGAAATGCAGAAAGGTTAAACCACCTGTGTAGGTCACATGGGCCAGTGATGTTTGAGGACTGATGGGAACACTCCTCCTGCCTCTACCCAGTACGTTTTCCTTTGTGGCACGGTGGCCTGAAAATACTGTGGGGTTTAACAATGAAGGGAGGTGACTGGTGAGGAGAGTTCCAGCCGCTGGATTCTCCCTGTCAGTCCCTTGTGCTGTGGCCCTTGGTGACCCCTAGATATCAGTGCTCCTGCCTGACACTGCAGACCCTCTATAAAGAGGCCCCTTTCTGGCCGAGTGCGGTGGCTCACGCCTGTAATTGCTAGCACTTTGGGAGGCCGAGGTGGGCGGATCATGAGGTCAAGCGATTGAGACCATCCTAGCTGACATGGTGAAACCCTGTCTCTACTAAAAATACAAAAAAATGGCCGGGCATGGTGGTGGGTGCCTGTAGTCCCAGCTACTCAGGAGGCTGAGGCAGGAGAGTGGCATGAATCCGGGAGGCAGAGCTTGCAGTGAGCCCAGATCGTGCCATTGCACTCCAGCCCGGGCAACAGAGTGAGACTCTGTCTCAGGAAAAAAAAAAAAAACAACAAAACCCCTTTCTAGCTAGCTAGTTGTTCCATCCTGCACACCCCCACAGAAGCCTTTTGCTGCCGTTAGTAAGCGCACCTCTATTTTCTCATCTGTGATAGATCATGCATGATTGAGTTTTGTCTATTAAAGCAATTGATAAGTTACTAGAATGGCACCAAAAGAAATTAGAAAAAAAATTGTTGCAAATGTCAGTGAAATCTTCTAAAAACCTGTGGTACTTAGAAGTGCCTCAAGTGACTAACGGAGGCTTAGGTCTCTGAGTGGTGTCACAAGGAACCTTATGCACGGGGACAGTGACATCAGCCTGTGCTGGTGGTAATGTCAGAGGGAAGCAAATCCTACCTGAAGGTGCTCTCTCGCTTGACCGTGAAGTCACACTGAGTGGCTCACCATGTGCCTGCATTCATGCAAGGATAAGCCAGGTCTCTGGGCATGGGCAGAAGCATCCCTGCTTCCCTTCTCTTCCCTTTCAAAGCAACACTTTCAACTGTTTCCATGAGTCTGGGCTGTTCTTACCCAGCTAAATACTGTTTCCTGAAACTCAAAAATTTGCTATCTACCAAAGCCCACCTTATGCCCTGCCTTTCTGTGAAGCCTTTCCAGAAAATTTCAAGAAAGAAAATTTGGTATTCCTATATCAAAGCCTGTGTGTCTTTCCTCTCCTAATCCTTCTTAGCTGCTATAGTAGGTGCAGTGTCATCTTAGCATTTGCAGATGCATTACCTGGTGGTTTCTAGTATTTCTTTCACTTGCCTCTATTACTAGATTAGAAATGTACTGGGGACAGACATCTTTTTAATATCTTTCTCCTACTACTTAACATATAGAGCACCAAGGAAAACAAAACAAAAATTATCTGTTAAAAATGTAAGCATTTGCATGCTGACTGGTAGTGGATTGTGCTCTTATGTTAAAAATATGTATTCTCACTCTTTCCAATGAAATTTAGAGTGTTGACGGAGGAAGTTGGATTTAGAAAATTTTGGTGATTTCTTTTTAAGCTTGATTGGGTTTTTATTTTGTTTTATCCAAACCTTTTCATTAAAAAAAAAAAAAACAAAATTGATTCACATTGTGTTTCTAAGACAGTTAGGTAGATTTAATGTTGAATTTGTAGTGGAATTAGGTTCCAAATCTTAGAAGAGCAAATATGAACCTTAAATTTTTACTGTTTAGATACTAACAGGTCGGGTCATTTCTAAGGGACATGGTGGAAAGGGATATTTATGATGTTAATTAGAAAGATAAATAATATTGTGGCCAAGTGGACCAAGTGCCAGAAAACGCATCAGAAACTCTGAACCCTGGTCTGGTCTTCATTTTCTTAGATTGATAAGTAGGCACACACATCCCTGCTTTCCTTCCTCCTTTGAAGTGCTGTAGTTCATCTGAGAGTCTGAGATGGAATTGTGAGGTGACAGTTGGGTTAATGCTATCTTGACATATCCTTCTGGAGTGGCACTGCTTATTGCCTTAAAGTTTTGCCAGATGACCTGCATTCTCCCTCCGTGCTATCTTGGGCAAATCCCTTAAACCGACTCATGCCACCGTATATTAGTGTACAACAAGGATAACAGTTTCTTTGTAACTGGCATGTGGGGAAGAATCCCAAATTGACTTCTGTTGGTGGCAGCTCTGTCGTGTTTTAAGGTAGCAGTCACAGGGTAGAGGTTTGGTAGTGTCCTCTCTGGCATCCACCATCTCCTTCAGAGCCCTGGGCCACTGGCAGGCCTTTTCTCCAAGTCTCTTCTCTGAGTATTCCCCCCACCTCTGTGCCTGATCAGGCACCTCATTCTCCCTCTGCACCAAAAAGGCCAGGTAGGCATTGGAGCCCTTGCTACAGACAGGATAATGGGTGGAAGAGGAAGGGCATTTTCATGAGAGGCATTTCAGAGCCTTTAAAGTGGTACAAATCCTGTAGACACTGATGTGTTTAAAATCAGGGATTTGCATCTCTGGGACTCCAACTCCTTTGTTTCCAAGGGAGGTTCCCTGGGTCACTTGGCCTGAAGTTGGGAAGGAGTGGTGGTTGAGGGGCAGAATGTGATGTTTGGGGATGCGGGATGGTCAGGGGCGGGTGATGGTGGGAGGAGTGGAGCATGACAGCATGACATCTCTCCTTGCCCCTCCGAGGTGGTGATGGAAGCTGCCTACAGCTGCAGCTCAGAGGCCGGGGTTTCTGGGGCCCTAGGTGTGGGGCGGGGCCTCCCTCCTAGCTGGAGGTGGTCCCTTCACCCTTGAGAGCCCTGTGCCTGAAATGCCCTTGTCCTTTTCAGCCCTCTCTGCCCCAGTCCAGTGCTTAGGATCCAAGATCATTTTTAGCTCCTTCCAGCCAAGTCTCACTTTATTAAAGGAGCCTTTGTTCAGAGCGGATTGGATAACTGAGCTGTGACTCCACTTGAACGTCTGAGCAGTTGGCCTATGTGGGAAACGGCAATGGCAGAGAAAGATGCTTCCCTTTGGACTGTACCTTGAGGACAAAAAAGGGCAGTCATATAATCTGTCATCTAAACTGAAACGCTTTTGTCTGGAATGAATGCGACATTGAATGGGACGTCAGGGCATAAGATGTAAATTGAGACTACGGTCACCCTAGGTCAGAGACATCCAGCCTTTATTATCCATACCATGGGGAAAAAAAATGGAATGTGATTTTTTTTTTCTCCCCAAAACAGCTTTTAAAAAAATGCTAAGAAAAAGAAAAAGCACCTTTTAAAAAAGCAAGCCTCACGTAAAATGCCACTAAGACATCAAAAGAGAAGTAAAACCCTGCTCAGAACAAGCCCATGTGGGATGGCCACAGCTCACCGTTGTGTGCCTGCATCCTGTTTCCGCTGTCCCCTTTCCCAGGGATGTACCCTGCGCTAACCTCACCCCTATCCGGTGACTCCTCCAGTGGCTCATCCTATGTTCACCAGCTGGGTCCTCATCTCCTCCGTCACACAGGCTGCCGCTGTGTCCCCCAGCAGACCTCTCCCTGTCTCTGGGGTGCCCATGGCGCCTGGGAGATGCTGTGCATAGTTCTATCAGTGAGGTTGACTTGTTGTTTTATACTTAGAATTGTTTCTTTCTCCTGAAATTAGATTTTCCTCTTCTGATAACTAGGATTCTAATTTTTTAATTTATTTTTATTTTCCGGGACCTATTATAGCACATAACAGGTCCTCAGGAAGTATTTACCAAAAGATTGCATGAAGTGGGCCTGTTCCTCCTCCGTCTCTCCTTCCCTCCCTTTCCTACCCCTTCACTGGAAACTCACATTCACTAAATGTGCCATGAAGTCACTGCCTTTTGCCTTTGCCTGTGTTTTCCCCTCTGCCTGGCATCTGTTCACATCCTTTCTGGCAGCTGCCCTCTCATCTGTCAGGGCCCAGTTTGGGTGGCAACACTCCTGCTGAGGTCCCTGCTCCCCCCATCAGCCCAGCCCAAGAGGACAGAACACTGCTCCCCCCTATCAGCCCAGCCCAAGAGGACAGAACACTGCTGCCCCCCCCATCACACAGCCCAAGAGGACAGAACACTGCTGCTCCCGGGGCTGTAGCAGGTCTACAAGTTCCCTCCTCCTACGGCCCCTTGTCTTAGCGGACTTGGGAGGCTCGGAGGCTCCAGCCCTGTCTTACTGCTGTTTGCAGGTCCAGAAATCTTGGCACATGACAGTCGCCTGATAAATTGCCTTGAATTCATTAAGTGGAACACAATATGGTGTGCTGTGGCACCTGATGGCCAGCCTGGAGGAAGGGGTACTCTTTTCTCATTGTCATGGAGGTATCATTGGCTCTTCAGGCGTCTCTCCTAAGCATCCAGGAGAGGTGCTTATTTCTCATTCTCACAAAGGCTCTTTGTGGACCAGCACAGGATGCCTGCCTAGGTGTTGGATGAAAAGTGAGCATAGAGAGAGGAGGTTAAGGGAAGCAAGCTCAAGACTGGGCTCAGAGAAAAGAATCTGGGGGAGTCAGTGGGGTGGCAGGCAGGGAACGGTCTCCATTTGATGCTGATGTTTGTGCAGAATGACTACTTTATACTCTGCAGGAGCACACTCTCTTCTTGTGGTAGGTCCCAGAAACTTCTACTTGGGGATACATGAGGCCCGGCTGGGATTGGGCACAGAAGGTCATGGCTCTGCACCTTAGGGGTCAGGACAGAGCCAAGGACACGAGTGATGGGTTAGGGAGGACACAGGCACCATGGAGTGCCTTGGCCATCCTTCTGTAGAGGAGAGGTACAGGTGGCGAGGCAGGCACCAGGCAGCCGCCGACAGGGTCAGGAACCAAGGCAGATCCAGGAAACAGAGGCCAAAACAGCAGCAGGAACCTCAGGCTCGGCAGACCACTGACTCTTCTGGATGTCTTTTAGACACTCTGTGGGGGGCGGGACAAGTCCTTGGTGTTTTGCCATGGTGAAGTGTGCAGTTAGGGTAGGCGAGTCATGCTTTCTTAACATGCGTGTAAGGAAGGGAGGTGGTGAGTTTCAGCAGCTCGTGTTTCTTGAGCACTTGCTCTGTGCCAGGTGTGGTTTGAACTATTTACATGTGAGTTCATTGTGTCCTCCAAGCAAAGTCCTATGCACAGGCACTATTGTTCTTTTCCTTTTGCAGTTCAAGAAATGGAGGCAAGAAAGGTTTAGTAAGTTGTGGAACTAGGTATTGAGCCAGGGCCTAACTTCTTGATAGAAGTTAGTTAGAGGCTGTTACTCGAGCACTCACAGATTGGCTGGCAACGTGTTTGGAACCCAATGTAATGTCATCAGATTCTACCTAAATTTTGTGAAGAGGGGATTTCCATTTGATACGTAAGAAAATTGAGCGGTTATCATCAGCCCAAGATGAAACAAGGGTATAGGGAATGATGGGACCCGTGAGGTTCAGATTTCTGTGACTTCTGATGCTATGCTCAGTGATAGATCAATACTCTTCTTATGGATAAAAGTTCGAGAATTGAGTGGGACTAGATGACTATTAGGGTTCCTCCAAAACCCTGAGATTTCATTTTTGGGGGTGGCACCTTTTTGTGTTAGCAGATTTAAAGAGCTGGCCATTGTATTCGATGGTAGCTGAGTAAGCTTTTTGAATCGGAGAATCAACAACTATCGTTAGATTTAGAATAGGTATATTTGGCTAAGTAAGATCTTAAAGTTTTTCTTTTAAACTTAGGATAGCTTTTCAAATTTCAAACTGTTCTTTTTCAGTAAGCTGAAGACATTTAACCTTTTGTCATAGACTTAGAGCAGTCATTAAATAGGGTCTTTTTAATGCAACTTTTAAAATCTAACTCCCCTCCCTTTTTCTCCTTAATTATGATCAGTGGCTTCATTTGAGGTTACCTAGGATGCATTTGAGACTCTAAAGCTGCTTTCTTAAAACTTAGCAATGTTGGCTGAGACAAACCAACTATAGAATCTCATGCTTTCATGAAGAAGTTTGCAAGACATTCATGCACAGCTCCTTCATTGTGTGTGATGAGCCATTGGCATTGAACCTGCTTGGGCTGCTATCAGGTTTTCTTTTGGAAGCTGGTGACTTGAAATTTAAAACACACATGGGCTCAAGAGTATTGGGGGACATGGCAGAAAGTCCTTCTGCCGCCTAGTGATTGAGAGTGATGGGGACCTAACTGTGGAAGGACAGCTCTTTGACACAGTTCACCTCAGTCCCCTTTACCTAGGTTTAAGTTGTTAACATTTTGCTGTATTTGCTCCATCTCTTTTTTCCCTGAAGTATTCAAAAGTGAATCACAGACATCATGCGTTTAGTCCCTAAATACTTCAGCCCAAACCTCTAAAAAACAAGAACATATTTCTATATAACTGTAGTACTGTTCTCACAAAATTAAGACTAATTGCCTAATGGACTCTATTACCTGATCCATTATCTGAATTTCCCCAGCTGACCCTAAAATGCCTTTTACAGCTGAACTGTTTAAACCAGAATTCAATTGAGAATTCTGTATTGCATTTAATCGGTAGGTCTATTAAGACTCTCTTAAGCTAGAATAGTGATAAAAGCTTTTTACTCTTGGTCTCTTTTCAAGCTGGGGACCCCCAGCCAGCAACATCCTACCTGGGTCTCACTCTACCATGCTGGGGTGCCCCAGCTCACCTGTGTTATAGCTTGTACCCATGTTCGGTGGTTCCTGAGTTCTTGCATGGCACCCAGGAAGAATGAGGATATGCTGGACATTGAAGGGTGAGGAGGGCAGAGTGGAATTTTACTGAGCAATGGAATAGCTCTCGGTGGAGAGGGGCTGCAGTCAGGTGCTTCTCTCCTTCCCATGTGGCTGGGCCTAGGGCTTTTTATGGGCTCAGAATAGTTGAGGGGCAGGCTACAGGTAGTATTGGAAAAGGCAACATTTGATTCATTAAAAGGCATTATTCAGAAAGAATCAGTCAGGAAAGGTGGGCAAACAGGAACAGAAGTTCTTACTCTGAATCGTGGGTTTCATCCAGGACCAGCAGTCCAATCTTTCAGCCTTCAGGCTGTTTTTGGTTCGAAGGTGCGGTCTCACCAGGGACCTGCCCCTATCTGCCGAGGCGTTTGGCTGCTTCCTATCAGTGTCAATAGTCCCTGCCCTTCAATGACTTGTAGGGGGGTTGTTTCACTTACCACATTCCATCGTGTCCTGGTGGCATCATCAATGAGTGAAGGCGTTCTTTTCCCCGTGTTTCTTGTACATACTGTATATTAGAAGTTGAACTAAAGGCTTGATCAAATTTGAGGCAGGAATGGGTGAGGCTGCGTGCAACTGGAGGGACACAATGACTGGTTCTGCCATAATCAGTGATTAAAATTGATCCCTGGGTTAATGTGGGGGCAGTCTCATCCCTCCACTGTCAAAAATTAACATTTCCCCCCCCCCCCAGGTGACCAACAAGTCATGAGGGAGGGGATGTTTTGGCACTATATACATGCAAATTTTAAATATTGATTTACTTTACTTCCAAAGGATTGAAAATTTTGTTTTTTTCTTTCTTTGCCCTTCTTTGAAAACATTGTACAAAGTAAATCTCCTCCTTTTCCTGATGGAGAAACCTTGGAAAGAGGCTGAACATACGTTGAAGTCCCTTTGCTCAACTGTAAGCCCTTCAGGATCAGAGATCACACCAAAGTTTGCAGACAGTTGGTCCCTGTGGACCAGGCTGAATCCACACATGTGTTTATTTGGCCTGTGGAACACTAAAACAAAAAACTACAAATCCTGAGCCAACATTTGGGAGATCCCATATTATAATACAAATCCAGGTTTGTATTATAATACAAAGGTCTTGGCAATCTAGCCACACTGGGCCTGCATCTGCATGAGTCTGCATGGCTAGAGGTGTGTGCTGGGCACACCCATTAGGTGGGGCTGCGCCCTTTTGGCGACCAGGGACCGCACACCTCCTGTTGTTTTCATGCAGCTGGTGTTCCTTGCTGACACATGGCCATGAGGTCCCTCGAGGTACAGGCCAGCATTTGGACTTGTCCTCTGCGCTGTTTCTTCGTTAGTATTTAGAGCTGACTTCTCCTCTTCCTCCCCCATTGAGGAGCAGCACCTTACTCTGTGCAGACTGTCTGTGATCAGCAGGCTCTTTGCAGAGAGCTACATTTCCCTCCGGAGGCCTTGCTGAGCAGCCTTTGCTGTCTAGGGCATTGCTGAGAATCACAACAGCAACACTAATGGCCCTTGGGCCAAAAAGTGTTTGTCTTAAAATCCCTGCACCAAATAGCTTGTTCATTTACTCCTGTGAAAGCCCCAGAGGATCTACCTCTTAGGCTGTTTGTTCTAGTTGTAGTCCTTCCACCCCGCAAACGGAAATGACATTAAAGGATAGTAACTCTCTCCCTCAAATATAGATAAAAACCTCTTTATTCCCTAACAACCACACAACTGTTTACATTTTTGTGTTTACCTCCTAGTCTTTGCATGAATGCATGCAGCATCCTTTAAAAATATGTCAATCCTAGCCTCCACACCACCCAGCCCACCAGGTTTCCCAGAGGGAAGCATTGGAAATGGCAGATGGGTAAATGCACAGGGCTGGCAAGTCTCCATTCTGCGAGAGGCTTGCTGTGCTCATATAGCCAGTGCCACAATAATGGATCTTTCTAATGATCTGGAATCACTGAGCAAAGACTGTGCCATGTTCAGTATACACTAAGTGAGCATGCAGGGAATATATCATCAGTTTACAAACATTTCCACATAAGCTTTTCTCTCTCCCACTCCAGTTTTGGTAAATAAAAGGGCAGACTAGACACTCTCTCTCTCTCTCTCTTACTCCCTCTCTCTCCCTCTCTCTCCCTCTCCCTCACTCTCCCTCCCTCTCCCTCACTCTCCCTCCCTCTCCCCGCCCTCCCTGTCTCCCTCCCTCTCCCTCTCTGTCCCTGTCCCTTTCTTCTCCCTCCCTCCCTCCCTCCCTCCCTTCCTCCCTTCCTTCCTTCCTTCCCCCCCTCATCTGTCTCCCCCCTACCCTTTTTTAAAAGAGACAGGAGTCTTGCTCTATTGCATAGGTTAGAGTGCAGTGGTGCAATCATAGCTCACTGTAACCTCAAACTCCTGAGCTTAAGCAGTCCTCCTGCCTCAGCCTCCCCAGTAGCTGGGAGTACAGGCACACTACCATGCCCAGCTAATTTTTAAAAATTTTTATAGAGATGTTGTCTTGCTGTGTTGCCCAGGCGGGTCTCAAACTCCTAACCTCAAGTGACCCTCCCACCTTGGCCTCTCAAAGAGCTGGAATTGCAGGTGCAAACCACTGTGCCCAGCCAGACAGGTCACTTTTCTGTACCATTCTCTGATGTTGTGAGACTAGTGAGAGTTCCTACTGCGGAACCTTGTCCCTGACTCCTGATGCATGGATATTTGCTGTTACCAAAGACACCTCTGCTTTACCAAATGTTTTGTCAGAGTGGAAGGAAAACCATAAGACTTCCTGCCCTCATTTTCTTCAGTCTAGAATGATGCCAGGGTCACTGAGTCTGTAGGGCAGAGAATCTGATGTGTTTTTTAGGAAGCAGAAGGTGTCTGACGCAGTAGATGTTTGATAAATTTTGTTAATCTGGTCAGAGTGGAGCCTGAGAAAATTAAAAAATTAAAAAGCTGCTGAGGAGTGCTGGTGTCGCATTTTGACATAAATACAAAGGCACCAAAAGAGCCAAAAATATGAGGCCAGTCCTAGGGCTGGTGAAGTTTGGATCCCCTGCCTGACATTGTGTCCTGAGCCCCTGACACCTTCCTGCGCCTCTCCCCCAGCCTCCGGCCCCTCCTCAGTCCTTCCTCTCCTTTATCCTCCGCTGTCTTTGCCTGTGCCCTCACTCCCGTGCCCTGACTCTGGGGTCTTTGTCTTAATGCATTCTGTTTGTCTCACTGTCTTCCTCTGTTTTCCTTTTCTTGTGGGGAGGAAGGGTAGAAAGAGTATAAGAAGCTAAAGTATGAGGAAGGGAAGGTTGCCAACTGGAGATGAGTCAGAAATGAAAGCAGTTCTGAATGTGTAAGACAATGAGGAAAATATTTATTTTACAAAAATTGAACTACCAACCAAGCCTTCAGGAACACAGCCAGAAGGTGCTATGTAGGGAGAGGTGTGCATTAGGATGCTGGAGCGCGGCTGCTGGCGTCCCCACCCCAGGAGGAAGGGACTCGTTTCTCGGAACCCTGTTAATGGTTCTCCCCATTGTAGACAGTGAGGACTGGCTCTCCACCCCATCCTCAGTGGGTGCAGCCTTGGGGAGGCCGTGAGGCTGGTGATCTTGGGACCTACTATGCATCTGCGTTATTGAAGGTAACAATGTCCCTTCTAACCGAAAGTCATGCTTTTAAAAATGCACAGTCTTGAATCCATTTGGGAAACATCTTTGGATCTCCAGACCGTTGTCTTTCTCAGATATGTATCACCTATGTTGTATTACTTCATTTTCTAAGAAACATTGTCATCGACTTTATAAAATTATTGAATAATTCTATTTGGAGGAGAAGCCTGGAAGCTAAGATTTTAAAGGTTGTTTATAAGTTAAGTGAACTGGCAAATTCTTAAATGGTAAATAAAACCTTTCCTACATGCTGTAGGTAGTTATCTAAATCAGGGCCTAGCAAGCCTTTTTATTTATTTTCCTATAAAAAGTCAGATACTAAGTGGTCGAGGCTTTGCAGGACTTATGGTCTCTGACATAGCACTAAAGCAGCCTTGGGCAATATATAAACCAATGGGCCTGTCTGTGAGCTGATGGTCCGTGGGCTGCAGCTTGCCAGCCTCTGATGTTGTAAGCCATTGATTTTTTACAACATATATTTAGAACTGGGAGTGTCAGTGTTATTTTGTCATGACTTCCAGATTAAACTCTTTCATAGAGCTTCTGGTTGGTCAATGACAGACTAATTCTGCTAGTATTGACTTCCTGGGCCAGGGAATGGGGTTCCTAGATAGTGCAGTAGCTTTTTATTTATTTTCTTTTCCATTCAAGGGCAACATGCTTAAAATACAGCATATGAAGCTTTTGGATATCTACTGTAAATTTTAAGGTCTAAAAATGAATGCAGTTGTAAAATGTTTTTGCCTTAGAGAAAATACTCTCACTGCTTTATGTTATAAATACATGAAAGATAATGATGAATTAAATGCATACAAGCAGATGCAGACATAATTTAAATTAGTGTATTGCAGTTAAAATATTGCCCATTTTCCCTACGGAATATTCATTAGACTTATGACCTTAGTGTAAGTAATGTTTAGTAAGGAATCTGCAATGTGTAACTCCTCCGTAAATTATTAAAAGGATTGGCATTCCTACTGTATAATATCAACACAAGGGATAGAAAATATGCCTGGATTCTTAATGAATGTGTGCTAACATTCCTTCTGGCATAGGAATGTGTAGTAAATACACTTCAAGGGTTGTTCGCATTTTTATCCTTCATTGTTATAGGCACGTTATTGTGTGTCTCCTGTTGAAGAACTGACTGATCATTATTTTAAGCTTCTGTGACTTCTAGATGCTTAAAACTAGGCATTCATAGTAAGAAAGTAGAGAAACATTTGAAAGAAATACTGCGTTTCAAATTTGGGAGTGGCTGATAGAAAAACCAAACTAGGCTAGTCTTACAGCTTTATCACAGTTTTGGTTTTTTTCCTAGTAGGAAAATGATAGTATTGGTTGTATATTGTCTCAAAGCATTCTCTCTCTCTGACACTGACTCGAATCATGTGGGAGTTCATGGAGAACAGTGATTTTAACTTGGTTAGGTGATTTTAAACGTTATTTCGCAACTCTGGAAAACAAAAGAGACATTCTCAAATATTTTTCTTCCAGGGTGGTGTACTGGCTCTCTGGAGTGTGATTTCATCTTCTCTTTTTATTACATATGTAGTCAAACCATCATGTTCTTGAAAGAAGACTTCATCCACTAGATAGAGGGGCCATATAATTCTGCATCTTTTGTTCGTCCTTACATAGTTTCTTGGCTTGGAATGTCAAAATATCAGAAACTGTTCTTTCTCTGGAATCATCTGTCTCCGCAGTGGCCTCGCCATCTGTACTGGCATCCAAGCTACGGACCCAAGAGTCGTCCTTTACTCTCTCATCCTTCCGGCCGCTGTGTCTGGCTTTCGGTGTTTGTGTAGAGCAGGGATCTCCAACTCCTGTGGTGTGTTAGGAGGTGGGCCGCACAACAGGAGGTGAGCCATGGGAGGGCAGGTGAAGCTTCCTCTGTGTTTACAGCCGCTCCCCATCATTCACATTGCTGGGTGAGCTCCGCTTCCTGTCGGATCAGCCACTGGCATTACATTCTCGTAGGAGCATGAACCCTATTGTGGAGCTTCTCATGTGAGGGATCTCGGTTGCATGCTCCTTATGAGAATCTCATGCCTGATGATCTGTCACTGTCTCCCATCACCCCCAGATGGGACTATCTAGTTGCAGGAAAACAAGCTCAGGCTCCCACTGATTCTGTATTATGATGAGTTGTATAATTTCATTATCTATTACAATGTAATAATAATAGAAATAAAATACCATAAATGTAATGCCCTTGAATCATCTCCAAACCATCCACCCCACTCCCCCAACCCCCAAACCAGCCTGGAGAAAAATTGTCTTCCACAAAACCAGTCCCTGGTGCCAAAAAGGTTGGGGACCGCTGGTGTAGAGGACTCCTCAAGCAGTGTCCATATCTGCCCTGTTCTCTCTATCCCTCTGCCTAGGTATAGAATTCTATCTCTAAGACACAGACAGACCGTGTTCCTGCCCGGGCAAACACTTCAGTGATTGTGCATTGCCCTGGGTGAACGGGGCCACAGGCGTCTTTGTGACACCCTGCAATGCATCCCTCTCTGAGCCGCCGTGTGCTCCTCCTCCTCTGTGCCTTGCCGGTGCCCAGAACTGCTCCCTTCTCCCCCTTTGTACAACTGCCTTGCTCTCGTCCTTTCTCAGGTGGGTGCTGCTGATCTGTGTGTGTGACCTGGGTGCAGAGTTCTTGGCTCTGTGCAGGTCTCTGTGGTGGCACTTAACACATGGCGCTAAGATTCTCCCCGACAGGCCTTCAGCGCCCAAGGCCAGAACCGTGTCCTGTACATCCTGCTGTAGTCCCACATCAGGCCAGGGGCACTGAGCTGAGGACTGCTCCCTACCCCCTTTCTGTGCTTGGCCGACTCAAGCGCCCGTTCTTCTGCCCCTCCTTGGCTTGGCCACCCCACCCCTTGGCTGAATCTCTCCTCCTTTTGTGCTTGTTCTCCAGGTGACTTATTCAGGCCTCTATTTTCATTACCCTCGCATTTCATTAATTTTCTTATTTGTTTTATTCTGTAGGTTTAAGACATTCTTTAAAACATGCAGGTTCTGAATTTTAATAATATAAAAGTCCTCTATGAGTGCTCATGACATTACTTTTCTGTCCTCCCTACATTAAACTTAGCGCTGATGCCTTTATGTTTAAGGAAAGCCTCCCCCAGAGGGGCTCTGCCCATGTCAGTTCATTCGAGGGTAGGTGTGCAGCCTCCGTCACCTGAAGGCCTCTTCCTGCTCTGGCTCTATCGAGGTGTATTGCGGGGGTTACAGCACCCTCTGGTGGCCATATTGTCAGGTGCATTTTTGTTCTAGACAAATAAAATGATACACACATTGAATAGTCGATTGGAGTTCTTTTTCAGAGGACATCGTTAATTCACATTTTCTGTGTTTCAGCAGGTATTTAAGCCAGTCTCAAATAGTGACACTGATGCAGAGGAGAGAATGATTTTACTTTTAAGTATAGCTGGTTTTAAAGTAGATAATACATAGTGTTAAACTTTATTTCCCCGTTATTTCTTTCTTTTCTGTCAGAGAATTTCTTAAACTTGTAGAATCGTTCAAATAAAATGCTAGTCACTGAAAAGGAATAATTAACTGGTAGTGGGAAAAATTAAATTCTTCAAATGAAGAGTACTGTATTCATTTCAATATGGTCCCATAGACGAATGTTTGGGATTCATTTTTTGTTTTAAATGTTTATGAATCAGAACTTCACTCTTCCAGGTTTCTTTAAGAAAAGAATTTATCTATCTATGAATTAATTAGCAGGGTCTCTCTGCTAATTAAGGCTGGAGTGCAGTGGTGCAGCTGTAGCTCACTACAGCCTTGAACTCCTGGTCTCAGGCAACCTTCCCACTTTAGACTCCCAGATAGCTAGGACAACAGGTGCATGCAACCATGCCTAGATATTTTTTTAACCTTTTTTTTTTTTTGTAGATACAGGGATCTTACTGTATTGCCCAGGCTGGTCTTGAACTCCTCAAGGCCTCAAGCGATCCTCCTGCCTTGGCCTAAGAAAGGAATTCCTCTTGTAGAAAAATATTGTTATATAAATAGTTGTCTATATCCATGCTATTTATGGGAACAGCTAAGGTTCATCTCAAAAGTATTTGTATTTGGCTTTGGAATAAAAAGAAATTTCCCCTTTTATAGGGTTCTGAGATTGTAGGAGATTGTAGTATTACAAAAGAGTTAGTGGAACAATCTGTGATGTGGAAGAGACTCAGAAGAGGCGAGAGAGGTCTTTCACACTTTTTTTTCCTTGTATTGTCATCCCTTCTCTATCGCTAACTTTGTAGATGCTTATAAGTAGCCTTGTTTTTCAGACTGATGATCGTGACCCTCAGAGAACCACAGCAGCAGCAATTTTTAATTTAAATTTTTTAAAATGCATGGTTGGGTGACTTTCTCTCTGGATGCTTGAGTTTTGTTTTTGATAAAAATTCTACCAGGGGCAGGGGAAAGAGTCCATTAAGTCTTGGTGCAAGAAACCTGGGCAGATTGCCTAAGTGGATATGCGCAGCAAAGAACTGAAAACAGAGTAGGGGGTGCTGAACATACCCACAGAGGAAAATGGGGTGGGGAATGTGTCTGCTCATTTTGTAATAAAGGCCTTCCTTTCCTTTAACATCTTTTAATGTTACAAATATTAACAAAAACCATGCATGTTTTCAGTGAGACAGAAAATGAGGGAGGCACTTAGGGAGAAAAAGTGTCAGTTGAGATGATGTTAAAGTTTATTTTCTTTGCAGTTGCAGACATTAAGATTTATTCTCAGGGCTGTTAGGACAGTTCCTGCAGCTCTCTCTGGTGACCTAGGCATTGATACTTTTTTTTTTTTTTTTTTTTTTTTGAAATGGAGTCTTGCTCTGTCTTCCAGGCTGGAGTGCAGTGGTACAATCTCGACTCACTGCAGCCTCCACCTCCCGGGTTCAAGAAATTCTCCTGTCTCAGCCTCTGAAGCTGCTGGGACTACAGGTGCCTGCCACCAGACCCAGCTAATTTTTGCATTTTTAGCAGAGATGGGGTTTCATCATGTTGCCCAGGCTGGTCTCAAACTCCTGACCTCAAGTGATCCGCCCACCTCAGCCTCCCAAAGTGCTGGGATTACAGGCGTGAGCCACCGCGCCTGGCCTGTGCCTGTAATGTTCTGTGCACTATGCAGGGAGGTCCTGACTGCTCAGAGCTTAAATTCTGCATTCCTTTAAGTGTTTGGCCAACTGCAGGGGAAGCCACCTTGAAGATACTCCCTCTTCTCCTTCACCGCTGGGTCCCCTGGCATAGGAGACCTGGCTCAAGGAGGCTTCTTCCTGGTAACCTGGGTTGTCACTGGGACCACATCTTCCCATAGGAGTAATGCTCCAGGTTGGATGGGAGAAGCATCTAACAGCGGTAACTTCAGCACACCCTGAGAGTGACCCTTATGGCAGACATAGCTGACAGCAGTCACTAAAGAAATGAGGGTTGCCACGTGCAGGTTGCTGGGGGGAGGGTGCTAAGTGAAGGTGCTGTATAAGCTGTATGCTTTTTACAAGCAGTTGAAGTTCTGCTGTCCAGGCCGGTGCCATGGGGCCACCCTGTAAATAAGTTCCTCTGAGTAAACCCTGTGCCTTGTTTGTTAGCTCTGGGTCTCTTCTTTGGCCTCTTCAACTTGCTGCTGTCCCTGTTGAAGTTCATGCAGGTCTGGCACAACACAGGAGTAGACAGTTACCTGTACTGTGCCAGCTGTCTTTGCTACAAACATTTGCCCAGAGAGTGGCATTTGTGCCGGTTCTTAAAGTGTTTCTTGAGCTGTACGTTCACAGGCCATGTCCTCTTTCAACCTGCTTCATGGCTAGGTAGAATGAACACTCCGCCTGGGCCCTGAGCCAGCTGCTCACCTGCAGCACCCCCTCCTTGGAGATAGATTTTCATGTTGCATCTTACCGAGTTGATTGAGTATTCACTTCCAAGCTCCATGATGCACGCACGGGCCTGTAAATAGCTTTTTCCTGTACTTGTGGGTGTCATTTCAGATCGCTTCATCGGATTTCAGTTACCCAAGTTTTATTTGGTTCACCATAAGTTTGCAAAAAAACACTTTTTGTTATCCTGAACATTGCAGGTGGAAACATGATTAATTTTGAATTATTTTTGTTTAACTTCTACCCTCTTTCCTATTTACAACCTATTTTGTTCATTTTAACTTCTGCTGTTAAAAGACTTCTAAGGCTGGGCTCAGTGGCTCACGCCTGTAATCCCAGCACTTTGGGAGGCCGAGGCGGGTGAATCACAAGGTCAGGAGATTGAGACCATCCTGACTAACATGGTGAAACCCCATCTTTACTAAAAATACAAAAAATTAGCTGGGCATGGTGGTGGGTGCCTGTAGTTCCAGCTACTCAGGAGGCTGAGGCAGGAGAAGGGCGTGAACCCGGGAGGTGGAGGTTGCAGTGAGCCAAGATCGTGCCTCATTACTTAAAGGAAGCGGGCTTGTGTTTTGTGGCCTTAAGGATGTCATCTGTTGGTAGGAGGGAATGAGGGTGTCCTGGTAGGGGTGTCTGGCTTCAGTGTCACCATTCTTTTAGGAATTGCCATGTTGTGGGGTCACATCTTATAGGAGGAACATTCTGAAGTCATGGGATTCTCTACCCTCCTCTCCTGCTCTTGGTTTCCACCAGCAGCCTGCTTGGTGCAGTTCTGAAGTGGAGCAGAGATGGTTTTGGATGAGCCTCACTGGAGGTGCTGCTGAGATTACCCATAGGCCTTGCCAGGCACCCAGAGCCAGTCATGCTGGGCACTAGCATCAGTCACTCTTAGGAGGTAGGGATAATAGTCCCTACCTCCTAAGCCATCCCTGGAATGGTGGCTTGGAGAAGTTTTCCAGAGAAACTGAGTCAGTTCATAAAGTTTCTGTAAAGGATTAAGCACAATGTAGTCCAGAAATGTTAGTTCATGAAGTCTTGGTTTTTGGGTTCAACAAAGTGTTCTCCTGTCTGGGCATGGTGGTTCACACTTGTAATCCCAGCACTTTGGGAGGCCTAGGAGGGCGGATCACATGGTCAGGAGATCCAGATCATCCTGATTAGCACAATGAAACCCCGTCTCTACTAAAAATACAAAAAAATTAGCCGGGCGTGGTGGCGGGCGCCTGTAGTCCCAGCTACTCGGGAGGCTGAGACAGGAGAATGGCATGAACCCAGGAGGCGGAGCTTGCGGTAAGCAGAGATCGCACCACTGCACTCCAGCCTGGGTGACAGAGTGAGACTCCCTCTCAAAAAGAAAAAAAAAAAGAAAGTGTTCTCCTAAGCGCTGCTCACCCTTTTTCCCAAACAGGACCTAACCCTGTGAGGGAGAGCGAATTAGGCCATTTGTTTACAGTTTCATCAGCACCAGGCATGCACGCCATTAGTCATGGTCGTTGCTCTCAAGGCACTGTACTTGTAGCAGCAGGATGGTGCAAATGTGGAGCTGAACAGCTGGCACAGGTTCCTGGTTAGCATTTAGTGCTACAGGAATGACAGGGAGGCCTTAATTGTGATCGGATCGTGGGAGCTGGATTACCCCAGACTGTGGCTCGCTTCTCTGTAAGCTTTTGGTAGGGAGCTTGGAATTAGCACCATTAGTAGAAACAGGTTTCAAAGGGAATGATACCTGTTCCGTATGAAACACTTTAAAACTACCAATGTCCACAAGTCTTAAGTTTTTAAAAAAGAAGCTTAAAGCAGTTTCATTTCATCAACCCCAAATTGGAGAAGCTATGAATGACCAGACTGATGAATGTCTTAAAATGTATGTATATTATATAAAATGTAAAAACAGACAAGCAGGAACGTACTGCCAGTTTCTATGACAGCTACCCTTAAACTATTGCTGTAGGGCAATTAAGTGGGTACAACCTCTAGCCGTTTGGAAATATGTATCAAAATGACAAAGTCATTTTGGTCGGGCATGGTGGCTCATTCCTGTAATCCCAACACTTTGGGAGGCCTAGGCAGGTGGATCACCTGAGGTCAGGAGTTCGAGACCAGCCTGGCCAACATAGTGAAACCCCATCTCTACTAAAAATGCAAAATTAGCCAGGTGTGGTGGTACATGCCTGTAATCCCAGCTACTCGGGAGGCTAAGGCAGGAGAATTGCTTGAACCCAAGAGGCAGAGGTTGCAGTGAGCCAAGATCATGCCATTGCACTCCAGGCGGGGCAAAAAGAGTAAAACTCTGCCTCAAAAAATAATTATAATAAATAAATAAATAAAAAGTAAAAAATAAAATGATGAATGTCTGTACTCTTAGACCCAGCACTCCCAGTTCTGCCAGTTCATGCAACAGATACATATGCACATGCGTACAGAGGAGGATACATATGCACACGTGTACAGAGAAGGATACATACACACACATGTACAGAGAAGGATGCACAAGAACACGCATTCCCTAGTTGACGGAGTCACAGGAGATTAGAAACAACAGAAAAGGGTGCATTAAACAACAGTTTGAACCTGTGTTGAGACATCAGCGTCCCTTCTCCTTCTCTCCCACCCTCCCTCTGCCCTCTGCAGGTTTTATTCTCAGCCTGGTTTTCTCCATTGGATGTCAGCCCTAGGCTGGCATTTGCAGCAGAGAGATGGTGGCTCCTGCAGAGCTTACAGCCTGTATTTTATTGGGCTGTGTTGAGTTACCCCTGATGTGAGCAGGAGAATGGGATGTTCTGTAAACTGGCCTCTAGCCCATCATGAATTCGTGTTTTTTTTATAATGTGTGAGTCACACTCCCTTCTGTCTTCATTTCCTTTTCACACTCCCAGCAGATCATTCTCTCTCTTCTGATTGTCATTTTATAGATGAAGCAGCAGAGGCTGAGACCTACTATATTTTGAGACACTGTAGCTTCATATGGCATAATTAAATCATAGTCATCAATCAGTCTTAGGAGGTAGGGATTATTACTGGCATTTTCCAGATAAGAAGAATGGAGGATGAGAAGGGTTAGGCATCTTGCTTAAGTCACAGCAGACTTAAGTGCCAGCGTTGGAGCTGCATTCCGGTGTGCTTGCATAGACTCTCTTCTCATGCTCACTGCACGCCAGTCACCTGGTATGCTGAGGCCCTGCCTCCAGGCCTTCGGATTCAGCTCGTCTGCAGCCCTGGCATTTCCAGCTCCCCAGGTGACTGGAATGAAAGCCAGAGCTGGGAGCCACTGGTCTACACCACCAGTAAATGATCGGGTTCTCACTTGATCATTTCATTAAGAATCTTGGTTTTCTGCTTTCAGTCTGAGAACTCTTGTTCATGCTCTCAGGCATGACTTCATGCAGGAAAGTGATCTTTGAAATTAATAGGTGCTTGGAAAGCCTTTAAGCAGCAGGCAGTGGACAAGGCCACTCAGTAGGAAGGGCCGGGCATGAAGCCTAGTGCACAGGCTTTTGAAGACCCCTCGGAGGGTCTTCAAAAAAACAGTGGGCTTCCTTTGTCTCTGTGGCTTCCAGACCTTGTTGGCCAGCAATTGTCTGCTTCAAATGAGCTGGCTCTAGAGGGGCCTGGAGAACCCAGAAAAACTTTGTGACAACCTGACAAGTTTATTTTAATCTTCTGGGCATTGGCTTTCTGCACTTATTGCTCACTGAATCACTGAACCAGGCAGGTGGGGGTCTGGAGGGCTCGGAATGGGTAAGAAGGGCAGCCTTTGGAAGGAAAATCAGCAGAGGGTGGGGACCGGGGAAGAAGTAGTAAGAAGGGAAACCTTTTTCTTAGATTCTTATAAATCAGAAGAACAATAAAGAAAAAATTTAAATCTAAAATATATATGATTAGGATTCAAATCCAGTATGCTTCATTACATATAAACCTTTGACTTAATATTTTCTGTAGTAGATGAAAATAGGACTTTTTTTGTTTCCCTTCTCTTCACATGTATTGAGATTTTTTTGTGTGTTCTGCATACATTTTAAGATTAATTATGAAAATCAAATTACCAGACACTTGAAATAGAAATATAAAATTAGTAATATTCAAAGATGATTAAATGCACAATTTCCTTTTCTCATAAAAAAAGAAGCAGATGGAACCTGTATTCTGAAAGCAAATATGGAAATCACATTAAAAATCAGAAAATCCTCACCACTGCCCCCACCCCCATGTGCATGTTGTTTATCTTTGGTCTGAGTTCAAGGGAGAGAGAATATGAATGTGCTGCTAGCTCAGGGAGCTTCAGTTTTTGCTTTCTGAAGAGCTGGGCATGTGCTTGAGTCTGTATTATTTCTTGTTTGCATTTTTCGCGACTTTGCCTCCATTTAATCCAGGGAAAACTTCATGGTAGGGATGTGAGATGTATTTTGAGGGCTGAAAGAAAGGCGTTTGAACCAAAGCAGGACAGTGTTCAGAATGTGGAAGCGAAGAGTCCTTGCAAGGGAATGTACGGCCAAAGCCTCTGTTCAGCGATAGTCCAGCCGAGACCAGGACCTGTGCCTGACGCCCGGGCCAACCCACAGGACAGTCCTCCAGCACCGCACTTCTCCTTTCATTAGACAGCTCTTCATTTGCCTACTGGAAGAAAAAAACAGAGATGAGTGAAAATGTGCATACAGAACGCAGGGCTCAAAGGGACCCTAGCACCAGTGGTTCTCAACCCTGTCCTGGCATTAGCATCACCTGGGAGCTCCAGCAACATATTGGCTGCCAAGACTTGGTCCAGAGCAAATGACTTCCTTGGCCTGGGGTGAGATGTGGGTGGCCAGGGTCAGGAACCACTGAGTGGGTCCACCTCTGCAGACTGGGAAACTGAGAATCTGGGAGGCTGCTTGTTCCCTCAAGGACCTGAAGTGACATGGGGAGGCAGGACTAGGCTTCGGGCTCCTGACTCTGTCCTAGCCTGTATTCCAGTGTGCCGTGGGGCGCGTCCAATTTGAATCTGGCCCCTGTGCTCTTTGAAGCCCTGTGTTACTCTGGTCCCACAGCCCCTGCCCTTGACTTTCCATGTAACAGCATATTGGTGGCCAGGGCTTTGCACTAACCTACCTGCCTCCAACATTGTTTTTGAATAATGGAAGCTAAGCAGATGCATATTAATGCCTGCATTATGGAGAAGACTGTCTCTTCGCAAGTAATCTGTAGTTATTCGTCTTGAAAGTGAGTTAATTCATTGTCTTTCTAATGAAAGTGATTGCATGGCCTAATAGTCTTCCAGTCGGTCTGTGTGGCAAGGTAGAAGCTCAGAGTGGATTCTCAGCTCCTGTTGAGTGAGCTCGGAGTGGATTCTCAGCTCCGGCTGAGTGAGCTCAGAGTGGATTCTCAGCTCCTATTGAGTGCTGCTTTCCTGCATCAGAGATCTCCTCTCCCAGGCCGCTTTGTCATGAGCAGGATTCTGAACCAAGACCTTTTCTTCACCTGTCTCGGGTGCCCTCACCGTGGGCTTTGCAATCCCCTGACAGCTCAGAAAGCCTTTATCCTCATCCAATATTTGGTGAACAGCTGACACCTCCTGGGAATCTTTAAAATTGTTCTCTAAAGAAACCGTTCTGCCACAGGTGCCTATTTTTAGACTTTATAAAGCCCACGTCAGATTGTCGCTGCCTTTCTCTCTCTCTGCTAAGCCTGCTGTTTGAAAGGCAGCAACAGGATCTTTTATGTTTAAAAGTTCAGCCCCATCTGGTGCATTCCCCACTTGAACTCCGTAGCCCTGGTGTGCTCTGGGGTACATCTCTTCCAAAACCCAAACCACAGGTAGTGACCTTTACACCCCAGGAGTTGACATAATACACCTGGAGGAAGAAAATAACTTACAGACAATGAGCCTAGAGTATAAATGGCTATGTTTTAAAACCTTCGATTTGCTTTGGGCGTATTTAGCCTGTACGGCTAGACTGGTGTGAGTTTTGGGCTCTCTAGGGGGCTGTCCAAGTTCAGAATAAGTACATCTGCTGGCGTCTAGCTTAAGGAGTTAGCAGCCCTCAAGTCCAATAACGAACGTGTAAATCAGAATTCAGGTGTGTTGAGGTGGGGCTTTGCACACATCCTGGTCAGCCCGGGGTGATTTCCTCTCTGGCCAGCGGTTTTGGCTTTTTTCTTTACATGAACTCATCTGTTGTAACTAATGGTCACTGACTGACTTCAGAGGTAGTGATAGCTCATAGTGAAGCCTGTGGCCCACAGCGGTGGTGGGCACACCTCGATCCCTTCGCCTTTCGTCCATCCCCACCTTTCTCTCCTTACTTCATCCCTTCCTCTTTCCACACTGGGCCATCCAGCAGAAGTCAAGTATCTTTTATTTCTTACCTTTATTGAATGAGAGTTTTACGATTCATGTTACTAAATTTAAAGTAGGTAAATGGAAAATGGAATCTCTTATGTGGAATTCTCTAAAAAAGAATTAAAACTCCAGTAAAAGCAAACCAAGTATTCCAAATCGTTTTTAGGGAAAAAAGATATAATTAGAAAAGACTGGAGAGGGTATGCAAACTATTAACATTATGTTAGGGTGGTAGGAGTATAAATTAGATTTGCTTTTTCTGAATTTCTAAATTTTCTTCAATTAACATATTGTTTAAAGTATCAAATATGTAGAAAAAAGGGCATGCGTGCCTGTTGATCTAGCAAACACACTTCATTCAAAGGAACTCTTCCTAAGGACGTATTGAAGTTATATTTTATCCTTATGTATCCAAAGAGGGTATGCGTGTATCATATACCTAAAAAATTAGCTATTAAGAGGAAGCATTGCTTATAATGAAAAAGTTGAAGCACCCTAAATTAGCTTAATAATGGTTTATCTTTATAATGGAATAGTATAAAGCCATTAGAAATGATGTTGCTGATAAGTATTTAATGTTATGGAAACATTTTCTAACATAGAATGAAAAGTAAGTTGTAGACTGGTTTGTGTAATTTGATCTCATCTTTTTATAGGAAACACATAATGCAGAAATGTAGATGAAGGTCTGAAAGGGTATTAATGCCCTAATGTATTAGTAGTATTATCTCAGAGAAGCGGGCTCATGAGCATTTTCTTTTCTTGTAACTAAATATATATATGTGTTCATGTGTCTGTATACAGGATATGTATATACACTTGTAAAGAACCTGTATTGCATTTACTACTGGAAGGGTTTATTTTAGATTGAGATATTAAAGTTACCTCTTTGAGTGAGAACCTATGATTTATACTTCTTAGTTTACCTTTTACCTCCATTATTCAAATCCATCTTTTTCTACCTTCAAATAGAAGATGTAACAGTGATAAAAAGGCTGGGTATGGTGGCTTACACCTAAAATCCCAGCACTTTAGGAGGCCAGGGGTTCGAGACTATCCTGAACATAGTGAGTGACATAGTGAGACCCCATACCTACAAACAATTTTAAAAGGTTAGCCAGGCATAGTGGTGTGTGCCTGTAGCCCCAGCTACTCAGGAAGCTGAGGCGGGAGGATTGCTTGAGCCTGGGAGGTCAAGGCTGCAGTGAGTCGTGAATACACCACTGCACTTCAGCCTGGGTGGCAGGCAGAGTGAGACTCTGTCTCTAAAAATATAATATTTTAAGAGAGAAAAACAAAAACTAGTGATAAAAAGGACTTAAAACAAACTGATTTTTAAGTGGACTATTGATAATTATAATGGCTGAAATTTTTAATTGCCATTTGTATCAATGAATAACCCCGCTGTCACTACATTTTCTGGTGTGTTCGGTGTGTCTGGTTCCTATAGGAGAGACAGTAATGCGATTTGACATGCCGTATTGCTGATTAGAAGCCTAATCTCTGTAATGGGAAGCTCAATAATGAAGCTTGTTCAGAACTGTGTTACAGTCAGTTAACAAAGCTCTGAGATCAAGGGCCTGGCTTTTGGTGGCCTCTACTTCAGAATCTAGAGGTTTGTTTCTATTTATTTGGGTTTTGCAGCTAAGTTCCCTGGACTCAGGTGACCTGCAGGTTGGCTCTGCTATAATAGGTAAATTGCTAAAAAAAAGACATTGGCCTTGGTATGTACAACTTAACATTTTATCGGCGACATAGTCTTATTACAGAACAATCACATTAAGCTAAAACTTGGTGTATAACCAGCATATATACTCCTACCACCCTCAGTGTATAACCAAAGTGCTAAATTGCATGCACAGATAACAGGCATATAATTGGTTATTTCAGAAAAGTTATACCTGGTGGGCAGTGAGAGGTGAGCCCTGATCTGAGAAACCCCAGTGCTTCAAGGGGAAGCAATCTGGGAAACTCCAGTGTTGGGATTGGGGTTCAATCTGGGAAATCCCAGTGCTGACAGGGTACGTGGTACAAGCTTGATAAAAACTTGCTTAATGTCACACCTGTAATCCCAGCACTTTGGGAGGCTGAGGCAGCTGGATTACTTGAGTTCAGGAGTTTGAGACCAGTCTGGGTAACACGGTGACACCCTGTCTCTACAAAAAATACAGAAATTAGCCTGGTGTGGCAGCATGCCCCTGTAGTCCCAGCTGTTAAGGAGGCTGAGGTGGGAGAATGGCTTGAGCATGAGAGTTGGAGGTTGCAGTGAGCTGAGATCGCACCATTGCACTCCAGCCTGAGCTACAGAAAATAGTAATAATTTTAAAATACTTAATGATGATAGCATTTGAGTTGGCTTTTCAATCCTGGTCTCCTAAATATGTGAGCCTGGATCATTAAATTGTGTGACAAGGAGCTGTCATCTTAACATACAGACATTAAATGCATTGTTCAAGATCAGAAATGATTTCTTGGTTCTGAGGCACTATTGACTGTGTGTAAGGTGCCATCGTTAATTTGGTAACAAGGGGAGACAGTGGCAGGGAAGTTCCTGTTGCCTGTCTTGTGATAGGCTTGCTGATTTCTCAAAGGTTAAGATATTAAATTGTCTTAATCAAAGAGGGTATTTAAGGGCATCATTAGGGTTAGTTCTCAGGTCTCCTGACTCCTAGCTTCTCTAGTTTAGTGATTCGTGTTTGCCTTTTGACAGTTTACCACTCAACTTTAATGGTTTTTACTAGCTCTCTTGACATGCTTTTCACTGCTTACATGGTTGGTTTCCTACCTACCTGAACGCAAGCATCTGTGCCTTCTGCTGCGTTAGCTGGTGGTGATGCAGCCCACAGGTACTTGTCTCTTTCTTTCAGGAGAGTTCAGCAACCATCTATTTTATGTTGAAAGGCACTGTACTGGGAGATGAAGAACACGGAGTTCTAGGCCTCCAGGAATTCATCATCACTTGCTGATTTGAGCTGAGCCTGGCACTTGAACATGGGCCGTAGATTTCCAGATATCCAGATGTAAAAAGAAAGAGAGAGAGATCCTTTAATGTGTAGACTTGTCTTTCTGCCTGCTTGCTTCACTTCTTATCATTTTAAATTGATATTTAAATATCAGTTGATATCCTGGTTTGATGTGATCATGTTCCAACACAGCACAATACCCTATATGGTTTTGGGCATGCACCTGTGGCAGTTGCAAATGTTTTTACAGTGAGGTGGCTAAGAGGAGAGTAAGGCCAGTGTATAGAGTGTGGATGAGGTCAGATGTGAGACTGTATTTCTTGATTTAAGTCATTTTATTTAGGAGCTATTTCTTTGGAATATTTTATATATGAGAATGTACATCTGATTGGAAGACAGAAGGTACTGAAATTTACCTCTTGAATTATTCTGGTATAAAATTAAACTAAATACCAGGCATATACTTAATTTCACAGACTTGCAAATAATATACTGGGGTAATGGAAGAGACAGGACCTTCTATGTGGTATGAAGTTCTGTGATAATTCCTATCTTCCTTTGTACCTAAAAGAGGCACCCTCTCCTGTCATACTGCAAACAGATGCCACTACTATGTGTAGACACATTTGCCAGCTGTGGCACAGCTGGTCACCCAGGCCTCATCACAGCTGCCTATAAAACCCAGATTTATTCTCTTCCCCCTAGATCTTCTTTAGAAATTACTGGTATCATTTTAGGGAGTATCCTAGTGACACCACTTAAATAATGAATTTTCCAATTTCTTCTTTTTCCACGGCCTTCACGTCATCTGGTAAATATTCCCCCCAGGTTGGCATCTGCTTCTGAGACCCTGCTGGACATAGATATATTAACCAGGGATGGACGAAGGTCTTGGAAGATTGAAGTGATTAGGAACATTTCTTCCAGTATCTCCTGTTCATTGTTTTTGACTTCCCTGATTTCCAATATATTATCTACTCCGGCCACACAGAACAGCTTGCCTGAGCTCAGCTAAGTCTTGCTCTCCGGTCAGGGACCAGCTCAAAGGCTGTCCCTTTTTAAATTTATTTCCTGGGTCTTCACCTGGCCTCTTCCCTGCACTCGGTGGAGATGCCTGCCCCATGCTTTTCAGTAGCGTTGGCTCTTAGCTGCTCCGTTCTGGGGAAGGATTGGTTCTTTGTTTTCCTGTTCTCCATGTGTGTTGTGAATTTCATTCTTTGTCACTGTATCACGTGAGGTGGGTAGGGAAGAGAACTTTTACGCTCCCTGCTGTTGTTAGTGGCCTGATTATGAGTCTGTGGGAAAGAGTGAAGGTTGGAAAGAAGATCTGATGGGAAAGAACGAGAGTCGTCCTTGAGCAGGCAAACTAAGTCGTCAGAAAGTTAATGTAATAAAGCAGGAATTCTAATGGGCTGCCTGCTACAGCGGAGATGGAAGGTGGTGTAGGGCTCCTGACTGTAAAATGCAGGAGCCACCAGCAGATGGTGATGCGACTTCTCAGCCCAGGTGGGACTCTGCATCTCCCCCTCCCATGGACAGTCACTTGATAAGTGTTGTGCCGGTCACCCATGCCCTGGTCATTCTTATCGTATCGAAGAATGGTAATATAAGTATGCTGTAAATTCCCATTGTAAGAAATAATTGCCTTTTAAAAGGAAGCATTCAAGAAAAAGACCTTTTGGCTCAATAAAGCCTTTCTTTTCCTCAACACTCTTGACTCTTAAAAGGGGCCTTGAAATGGGAATTTACACGGAACTTTAAACAGAAAAAACCCCCTCTGCCTTGGGCTGCAACTTGTCCCTGGCAGGGTTTGGGCTGTGGGGTCATGGGATCTGTCTCTTTGACCATTGTATGCAAAAATGATTTTAAAATTGGCCTCCCTAACCTGTTGGAGACATTAGTTTAAAAAAAAAAGAGAGAGTAAAGAGGAAAATATTTTGCTTTTGGGTATGCACTGGATCCATTTTTAAAGTGACGGAAGGTGAAAGGGGTCACTGGTTGATTTAGGATAATACTTTTAGAGCCACGGGCAACTGTGAAAGGCAAGGAAATGTAAAAAGGGCCAAAGCACGTTGATTGCAGGACCTGTGGTCCCAAAGCAGCACGTGAAGGAGGTTTCAAGGCTGTTTCTAGAAACAAGAACCACGAAGGTGGCATAGGTCGAGAAGCTTGCTGGATGTCACGAAGCTAGTGGAGATGGGATCCAAAGCTAGTTTTGGCTGATGAGAATGCAGGCTCATACCTTGTATGTGAGGACAGTGGGACAGTTGTTTAAACGGAAGTATCTAGAGGAGTTTCCTTATTGCCTTGAATATATTTCTTTTTAACATTGCTATGGACATTTAGGAAAAGATGCCACTGATGCTCCAAAAGGGACATTCCATACACCTCAGATGGATCCTGGAGGCTCCAGGGTCACCTGGGCCAGGCCAGGTATACACAAGTCTCATGGCAAGCTGGCTGTTATAACTCCCCTGATGTTGTTTTGCTGCAAGGGCAGCATTGTGGGGCTGTCCTTTGAATTGCTTTTTTGTGTCTCTTGAATACACGAAGTTCCTCCTATAGTCATTGGCTCTGCTGCCTCTGATGAGGCACTTCCTTGTTCCCCACATTTGAATTTGCTCCCGATTCGAGAGAGGCAGGCATCAGCGGCAGCAGCTTCCAACCCAGACAGGCTTCAGTGGCGCGAGGGTGCCTGGGTGGGTGGCTGCACGGGGCCCTACCTGGACGGGAGCGGCTGCAGCGCCCTCCCTACGCGGTGCCTCCCGCTCCAGGCTGTTGGTTACCTGGCAGGGAGCTGGCAGAGACCAGGATTTCTCTTCACCGCCGCCGTTGCTGTTGTTAGGGGAAACAGACCATCTGCATCTAGACCTGCCTCTCTCTCCTCTCCCTACTTCAGACGAGCTCTTCCTGCCTGGAATCTGGTAAGTCCCACCGAAGATTCCATTCCCCTTATTACTCGATTCATGCCCACAGCATCAGGAGAAGGTTCTCTTACCGTGAATCCATTAGCTTTAACCCAAATGTGCAGGATTTGGGGAATTATTTGAACTTGCTTGCTTTCTTTTTAAAATGTCCATTAGACATTTTTTGCATGCTTCAAAATCAAAAGGCGGCACAGTGAAAACATTTTAATTATTTATGTATTTAACCTGTGTCATCTTGTTTGCAACCACTTTTCTTCAGGGTGGTGCAGCGAAAAATTACACAGATATTGCTCTGGTGCTTCTCCCCCCTTTTATGAATAAATTACTGCATTTGTCATCACTGTGTTCCTGAAATGTCAAAAATAGACACTGTAAAGGAATCTGTCATGTAGAGTTCAGAGATTTTCAAATTTCTGAGTTCAAAACCTCAGGTGAAGCGAGGACAGATCTTTTATTTAAAATTTGATTCTTTTTAGGCTTCACTGTGAATTAAGTTCAATTTAGAGCATAGCTAATGCAATCAGCCAGCTCATGATGGGACAACATACTTCTCTATTGTTTTAGATTCACCTCCTGGGATACACACACCTTCTCCTTTGTTTTATAACCTTTACAGGAAATACCTGGGGATGAGTCACATGACCCCTAACTTGAATTTTTACATGTATTCACACAGATCAAATGATTTTGCTCTTATATGGATAAACGTGCAGTTAGGAACTTTAAAAAATTGTAAATGAGGTGCTTAATCTTTGCTCATTGTCTTTTCCCACATTCTTCAGCCCTCAAACATACAAACTTTTATTTCCTTTAAGAGAAAATAAAACTGGCACTTAGTTTTAATTTACTCTAAGTTAAAGACTACCCATGTTATGTGCCACTAAAAATGACATAGAAATTAATCTGTCTTTCTCTTTGACCTAATCTTACTAGCCAGGGATATTGGGGCTCTACTTTTCTGTTCTCTCTCTCTCTCTCTTTTTTTTTTTTTTTTTTTTTTTTTTCATCAGCCACAGGTAATACTCTCTGGTAAACATATAACTTGAGGAAAATTGAATTAGGTTAATGCTGGAATAGAAAACCAGGGCAGTGCCCGCTCTGTTTGGATGATTCTATATAAACAGTGAGAAAGTCTCAGGCTGCCGTAGACAAAGGCTGAGACGGGAGCTCCTGGTGATTTTTATGAGGGGAAGAGGAGATGGTGAGGAGGAGGGCACCGAGCATGTGCAGCAACTTGAAGCATGTCGGAAAGACCATTTGCCAGAAATCTTCAAAACCGTGGCCGTTGGTCATGTGTGAAATGGAACTTCTGGCCCTGTTTGCTTGATGGCGACTTCTTGTTGTGCTTGAGAATTGTGTGGCATTGGGTCCTTGGATGTGGGAGGAACAGCAAAGTGGTTTAGTGAACAGGGAAGTGCCTTCCTTTTTGGGTGGGACTTGCCGTGGTAGAGCCTGGGCCATCACCTTAAAAGGAGATGTTTCTGTTGAGAGATGGAAAATTGGCAAGACAAATGCCATAAACTTTAACCTGTTTATAATTCCTTACCTGTAAACTGCTTTGCACACAAGGTGATGGTTCTACCCCGTAAGGGACAAGGAAGAACAGCACATAAACCTCATGGAATGGAGTGTGGCCATGGGTGGGAGCAGCTTTGCAAGAAGGAAATGGGGCCCCTTCCTGAGACACCCCCGTTTGCTTCTGCTCCTTCTTGCCATTGACGTGCCCTTCTCCTGAAATTACCCAAACCTGTGTTTGGCAACAAGAGGCTGCCCCTTGATCCAGATGCATTTTTCAGCTTGTAAACGTTCACCTCTTGCCAAGGGACCCAAGCACCTGGTTAATGATCTTAAATGTGAATGATCCTTTGCCTTGATTAACATTGAGCTGGGTTAGTATGCACAGGCCGAGCTCCATGGTCCTTCCATGTGATCCCTTCCCTGCCAGCCACCTGCCCACCTGTAGGAACTGGGCATGGCCAGTTTTCTGTTTATATGCTCTCTTTGCCTTGGATGGAATTTGGGCTGAGACCGATGGGGTGGAACCAAAGCTGTTCAGCAGAAGAGAGCAACCACAGAGCAGCCTGTTGGGTGGAGGGCTTGAGGGTTCCTAAAACCCGAGGACCTTCTGGTGAGCCTTTCCCCTAACCCTGCTTGAGGGAAGGTGCTGCCTCACACTCTCTCCAGTGCGTGGGGGTGGGGGTGGCAGCGGCTGATTAAAGGCTCTCACCTGCAAGTGATGATGGCCTGGGTCTCTTCAGCACCAACCTGCCTTCTTCACCTTTCTGCTCGGACACTCCTTGGCACCTGTCCATAAAGGAAAGAGCTGTCTGGATGGCCTAGTAGCTGTAGGCTAGGTAATGTTAGCCCTTTCTTCTGACCTAGGTATGTGATGGTGGTATTTCTACCTGTTTATGTTGAGACCTTTGCAGAGATGGAAAAAAAGCTTTCAGAGCTGCAAAAATGAGAGGTGGCCCTTTTTAAAAATTTATTTTAAGAGACAACTTTTAAAATTGCTTTTTAAAAAATTGGCTGGCACCATCCTGCAGCCTATCAGATTTCCCTTGAGAACTGTGGATTATTGGCTTATTTCTTGCCACCTCCAATCCCAAATTAAGCAGAGTGACATATGAGAAGCTGGGGACATCAGCCTAAAGCGTTTATCAGGCATGTCCTTCCCATCTGGATCTTTTCTCTCCCTGGCCCTAATTTTCTTTTAAGGAATGGGGTCTGTTTAAATTGCTGGTAGCAAAAGGATCCCTGGGCAGTGTTTCCATGGTCCTCTAAGGTGGAGTGTGGGGGAGCTGGGGACACACAGTAGTCATGGGTTATCCATCTTGGCCTCTTTCCCAGACCAAGTTCTGCCTCATGCTTATTGTTTTAGCTGCTAGTTATAGAATCTGATGTTTACCTTAGAATCCTAGGATGGAAAGGGTTAAGAATGATTTCTGATTTGAATTCCTTATTTCTATGGAGTTCTTAAACCTATACATTACACTTATTATTTTACAAAGCACTAGTTCATAACAGTTGACAGGAACAACTATGATTTGGCTTCTTTGTTTTTTGTTTGTTTGTTTGAGATGGAGTTTCACTCTGTCACGCAGGTCTGGAGTGCAGTGGCGCAATCTCCACTCATGGCAACCTCTGCCTCCCAGGTTCAAGCGATTCTCCTGCCTCAGCCTCCCAAGTAGCTGGGATTACAGGTGCCGGCTAATGTTTGTATTTTTAGTAGAGACGGGGTTTTGCCATGTTGGCCAGGCTGGTCTTGAACTCCCGACCTCAGGTGATCTGCCTGCCCCAGTTTCACAAAGTGCTGGGATTACAGGTGTGAGTCACCACGTCCGGCCTTTTTTAGTTTTCATATTGATTATATTTTCTAAAACACATACTCATTTATATAGTCTAATAAAAGGTTTTTAAAAATAGTTGTTTAATCCACATTGACATCTTCTTACGTTGCTGTAGAAATTTTGTTATATTTATCCATATTATGAATTGCTTCAAGCCAGTGGTTCTCAACCAGTGGCAGTTTTGCCTTCTCTCCCACAAGGGACATTTGACTCTATCTGGGGACAGTTTTAGTTGTAATATTCGAGGGAGTGGGGTGTGAAGCTGGCAAGCATCTAGTGGGTAGAGGCCTGGGTGCTGGTCTATTTTCTACACTGCACAGGATGGCACCTGTCTCATAGCCTAAAGCGTCGGTACTGGCTGACCAAATACGAAATGCTGTGGGAGACCAGGTGTGGTGACTCACGCTTATAATCCCAGCCCTTTAGGAGGCTGGGGCATGAGGATTGCTTGAGCCCAGAAGTTTGAGACCATGTTTAAGTTTAAGTCCTCTAAAGTGGTGATTCCGAGGCTATATAGATGAAGCCTGGTTTGTTGAAGAGCTGATTGGTATTTCATCCAACATCTGCATTTTTCTTTTGCTAAGGATGCCTTGAGAAACATTTTAGCCTTTTTGGCCTGAATTTGTTATTAGCTTAATAGCCTTCCTATGGGTGAATTTAAATGGGAAGAAAATTGCATCTTGCAGCAAGAAAAAGAACATCAGGGAAAAACTGAGGAAATGGAAATAAAGTATGGGATTTTGTTAATAATAAATCAACTTTGATGCCTTAATTGTGAGACAAGTCCTGAACCAATGTAGATCTTAATAATAGGGGAAACTGGCTTCGGGGGACATGGGGACTCTATCTTATCTTTATAATAATTCTCTAAGTCTGAAACAAAGTTTATTTAAAAAGCACAAAATTGTTGCCATTTTGTTAACAGATACAGTAGTCAATCTTATTGTTTTCTTTTTCTTTGAAATAGGCTGCTGCAAAGGTATGTTCTTTATCTCAGCTCTCTGCTCAGGGTAGCCATGAAGTGGCTCTTTCAAAAATGTGCCCAGATAAATTTGAACCATTTCAAACCATATTATGTGATTTTAATTTATTTTCTATTGCACTCACTAACTCATTTCTGGGTGGTGTATTTAAAAGACTAGACAGAATTTTCAGGTTTAAAAAGTTACATTAGCAGAAAATGTATTTGTAGGTACCAGTTGAAATACTGTCAACTGGAGATGCTACCAGCGATGTGCTAGTTGGACAATGGGACTTGTCCCGTTTTTTGCTGGGTGACAGCTATCACTGCCTCAGGGAGGCTGGTGCCGTTTAACGCCTCTGATAATCAGAATAAGTCATGTGGCTTCTGGGTCCATAAAGCCACACAATACACATGCAGGCCTATTTTAATTGATGATAAGTCATGAAATACACTGTTTTCATATTAAGATAATGTGGATACGTTATGGAACGAAGTTAAAAATTAGCATGAATTTTTAAAGTACTACTGGAGATTGTTGGCTTTAGGTTCGTGAACCCTGCCCCACACTCCTGTTAGTGGGGCTACCAGAAGGGCCAGTATGAAAAGCACTGGACTTGCAGATTAAAGAACTTGAGCTGGAATCAATTTGAGTCACTTCCCTTCGCTACAGGTGGGCAGAGTAGTTATCCTGCAATTTTGTTGTGAAAACAGAATGAGATAATATAAAATGTGTTTGAATACAGTGAGGTCTGTACAGATGCTGAATCTATTACTTTGCGGTAGGAGTCAGATGTGGCCCCACTTCCCCACCTTCTTACCCACTTGTATCTTAGATCTTACATATATTGATATTCACTTTTGGTGGACTAAGGTTGTCTTCATTGCAAACCTTGTATTCTTGTTCAGTGTGTGTATGTTAATGTTAGATAAAGAAGATTAGGCTGGTGCATTGACTCACGTCTGTAATCCCAGCACTTTCAGAGGCTGAGGCGGGCGAATCACTTGAGGTCAGGAGTTCGAGGCCACCCTGGCCAACATGGTGAAACCCCATCTGTACTAAAAATACAAAAATTAGCTGGACATGGTGGTGCCTGCTTGTAATCCCAGCTACTTGGGAAGCTGAGGCAGGAGAATCGCTTGAACCTAGGAAGCAGAGGTTGCAGTGAGCCGAGATCGTGCCACTGCACTCCAGCTTGGGTGACAGAGCGAGACCCTGTCTCAAAACAAAACAAAACAAAACAAAATAAAAACAGAAGATTATTTGGAAAGCTATTTTTAAATTATTCTTCAAACATATACTAAAATAGAGAAGATAACATGAGAACCAGCAGCATAATGAAACCCCATCACTCAGCTTCAACCATTGTTAACAGTTTGCTATCTTTATTGCTACTAAAGTCAGTTAAATATTTCTTGGCAGTCCTTTTTTATTTAGCATATACTATCAGGGATGATGATAAAAACAGATTTCAAAGTCAGGTGAAGTAGTGTTTCCCTATATGAGTTCACCACTAACTTGATACATAGTATATGTTTATGTTTATGTTCTTATTACATTCTTGTATTAAAGCCACCTTCCATCCCTGTCCCCTTATAGGTAACTGTCTTTATTTGTTCTGAGGTTATCCCTCCTCCATTGCCCTTTTTGGAAAGAGTATGGATATATTTGTATTCTCACTTACTCATAAAGCAGCACGTGGTATATACTGTCCTGAGCCCTGTTTTTTTTTTCACTTAGTGCTGTATACTGGAACTCACTCAATGTCAGTATACAGAGAATTCCCTTGTCTTTTTATAACTTCCTGCTATGGACTGACGGAATTTCATTCAGTCAGTCCCCTATTGATGGACACTTGAGTTATTCCCAGACTTGACCATTGTTTTGCAAAAATAGCCCTGGGCATAAGTCATTTGGTATTTTTGTCGAGGCATTCCAGTAAAAATAAGTAAATTCTTCCTCTCTTGCCTTGAAGACGTGCAGCTCTTCAGTAACCTTTTATTCTCTCAAGCTCTGTCCTCATCTTTAATCCCTGATTTAAGAGGTGCAACTCTTCAGGCCACAAACCTTTCTTCCTGCCTCAGGTTTTTAAAACTACAAAGGAACCTAAGAAATCTCTCTTGTTTTACAGCTAAAGGACCTGAGACCAGGAAACAAAGGGAGAGCCAGCAGCCCAGGTCTCCCGTTCCCTGTCTGGCAGGTGATATTCTTTCTGTTAAACTCTCTTTCCCTCTGCCTGTTACTGGCCAGGCTGTCCTCCAGGACAGTGCTTCCCAAAGTGTGGTCTGTGGGTAGCAGCATCCCTGGAGCTCATCAGAAATGCAGGATGTCAGGCCCTACCTCAGAGGGGCTGAGATAGAGTCTACCAATTACTGGATGCCCTGGGTGACTCCTGCACAGTCAGGTTGGAGAAGCACTGGACTGGTGGCTTTCTCCAGAGGAGCATGCAACAGCGGTTTGCAAACAGGGATGGCCATGCAGGTTCCTTTTCAACACGTGGATTTGCACTTCCTCTTGGTGCACTTCTCCAGCCTGCCTGTCCTGTTCCACACCAGTCTCCCCTTGGAAGGGGTTCAGACTTGATCCTTTGGGTGGTAGGGTCTTTCTTGGATAGTGTTGCCTTCCATTCCTGCTGCATACATTCAACACAGCCTTCATCCTTCTCCATTTGTCTCTGATACGTCATACTCTTTTTGTCTGACAAGTGCCCTTGCTTTATTCATTTTCTCATCATTGATGTTAAGGGCCTAACATGCTTGCTAGTATATATGCCACCATGTAAGAGTTACTAGTTCAGGTTCTTTGCTTTACTGCTGCTGTGAGGTGTGTCCATGTGTGCACATCTACCTACGTTAATAACTGATAATATTGGGCCTCAGTGCATCCTTTTTTTTTTTTTTTTTAAGAGAAAAGGTTTTACTTCGTCACCCAGGCTGAAGGACTGAGACGCAGTTGTAGCTCACTGCAGCCTTGAGCTCCTGGGCTCAAGTGATCCTCCCACCTTAACCTCCCGAGTAGCTGGGACTACAGGCGCACACCACCACACCGGCTAATTTCTTTTTATTTTTTGTAGAGACAGAGGCTTACGGTGTTGCCCAGGCTGGTCTAGAACTCCTGGCTTCAAGCCATCCTCCCACCTCAGCCTTCCAAAGTGCTGGGATGATAGGTGTGAGCCGCCGCGCCTGGCCCTCAATGCATACTTAGATATACTTAAATAAAAACTTAATTGCAAATTACTTCTTAAATTATCTACAAACTGACTTGGCAGTGAAAGTAACTACAAGTAGTGAAACCACTGTCATAATAAAAGTAAATTCTTTGTTGTTAGATTTAGTATTTCTAATCTCTTACATTTCAGTTTTGGAAGGTAAATTTTTGGGAAGTGGTGTTAATAATCTAAGTAAATCTAGATTCAGTGTAGGAAAGATTTTAGTATAACAATATGGAATGTTGGTAAATGTATAGGGGTTTTCTTTTTAAGGACAGCTTTTTATACAAAGAAACAGATGATCTTTTTTTTTTTTCCTAAACTATGTTAGCTATACCCAAATTAGTAAATGTTAAAATAACCATGACTGGTAAAAACGTTGTGCAATTTTTTTTTTTTTTTACTTTTTATATAATTAAATGAAATTCTCCATTTGGTAGTTGATCTCTCAGATAAATTAAGTCTTGCCAGACTGTCTGAGAAGACTAGTGAATCAGACCCTAAAAACTTGCAGCATTTGAAAAATAACAACTGTGTACTGCAATTTATAAGGGCATAATTAGAGAAACTTTTTCAGTCTGAAGATTTGTACTAATCTTATCACCCTGGTTTTAGAGAACCCAGTTCAATCCAACTGCTGTGAAAAAGCCACTGCTTTTAGCCATAGAAAATAACCAGCTTCATAGAATGACTTACGATAAAAATTCAACCATTTTGACTCCAAAAACCTAGCTGGTCGGGCATGGTGGCTCACGCCTGTAATCCCAGCACTTTGTGACGCCAAGGCGGGCGGATCATTTGAGGTCAGGAGTGTGAGACCTGCCTGGCCAACATGGTGAAACCCCGTCTCTACTAAAAATACAAAAATTACTCAGGCGTGGTGGTGTGTTCCTGTAATCCCAGTTACTCAGGAGGCTGAGGCAGGAGAATTGCTTGAACCTGGAAAGCGGAGGTTGCAGTGAGCTGAGATTGTGCCACTGCACTACAGCCTGGGCAACAGAGTGAGACTCTTTCTCAAAAAAAAAAAAAAAAAATGCCTAGCTGACTTTATTCATAGATCTGTCTGTACTTTGTAGGCACAAATACATTTACAAAATAATTAATGGTGATTTACTTATTCACAATAAGCAGTTATTTTGCTTTTGGTATATATGTGATAAGGTGGTTATGTGGAGGACATAAAGGAGTAAAGTAAATCCCTTAACTTCAAGATTACTCCAATCAAATGAATGAGCAGACGTCTAAGTAAATGAAAATCACTCTCGTCACTTTCCTTCACATTATGTTAACTGGTGACAAGTCACGACACATGGGAATTGCTTATGTTTCTGAGCTTTAGTCTTTTAAAAATAGATTTAAATATTCCATCATGTTCGTCACATTAGACACTCATTACATAAAAGGTTTTATATGTATTTTAGATCTTTCTGAGGGTCACCTATGTGAATGTTTAAAAAGAAGCAAGAAGGTGCTATAAAAAGCACTAGAGGTCAAATGGTTTGCAAGACAAAATGAAACTCCCCAATTCTGAAATCCAACAGAGTATGATGAAGAAAGGGAAAAAATAGATCAAAAAAATGGCAGGGGAGGAACTCGGCATCCTACCAGTGATAAAGCAGAATGTGGATCAGATCCAGACATCCAGTAGTTTGTGAGCAACTCCATATGGGATGTTTGGGTTGAGAGTTCAACTCATCAAATACATTTTATCAATAACCATAAGATATTCTAACATCGACCAAGTAGAGTAAGCAATGTAGAATCAATTAAAGGTATCATCTTTATTATGTCCTATTTGTGTTTCCTGCTTTTGAGGTTATTAGTCCTTTTAATTAACTCCTAATGAACTAATATAGTTTTGTGGTCACCAGCTTCTAGCTAGTACAGGCACAGTTGTGGGTTGGTAGGAGAATGAGCAGTAAAGCCATGAACTAACACGCCAAGTAATCTGTTGTGTTCACAAATGGCCAAAAGAATAACAGAGATTAAAGAAAGGTAAATATAGCCACCTGGCAAAAATATTTACCCTTTTTTAAATGATGGAGGTTATATACAGAAGAAATGTTTTTGGTAAAAATATTTGAAAGTTTGTTTTATAATCATAAGTAGCTTGGGCTATTTTGACTAGAGGGGTGTGTGTGTATGTGTGTGTATGTGGTTGGCGGGGAGAGAAGGAGGGAGGCAGGCAGCTGGTAGGGACTGTGGAGTGTGTCAGTTGGGAGAGGGAAATGAGATGATTAAGTTAGTAAGAATAGAAAACATGTAGGAAGGCGGATCTTGAAATTTCAGGGCTATTCATTAGTCATTAGTTGAAGATTTCACAGAGAAATGGTAGAAACTACCAGTAATTAAGAAATAGAATTACTATTAAAAAAAAGGTCCCAAACCCTTTCCCCGGCATTCTGGTAGAATATAGTTTTGATCTGACCCAGGTCCAGGTCCTGTCTCATTTCCTTTCATACCCCTTTGGTTCTAGCCACGCTAGACTGCCTGGGTTGTCTGTTTATGCTCTGACGTTTGTTTTCCTCTGTGCTATTCTTCCGGCCTCAGAATCCTAGTGTCCTAGTGCCTCCTTCTGCGTATGTCTGAACTTTGCTTAGCTGATGAGACCAACTCTGTACAGATACCAACTCTGTACAATGGCTTCCTTAATTCCTTTCGTTCCCCTTAATTGCGATAAAGCTATTTGCAGAGGAATGAAAGATGCTCCCCTTTGCACTGGGTACAGGATGCATTGAAACTTTCAGCATGGGGCGTGGTGGCCTGTAATCTCAGCACTTTGGGAGGCCAAGGCGGGCAGATCACCTGAGGTCAGGAGTTCAGGATCAGCCTGACCAACATGGTGAAACCCTGTCTCTACTAAAAATACAAAAATTAGCCATGCATGGTGGTGTATGCCTATAATTCCAGCTACTTGGGAGGTTGAGGAAGGAGAATCTATTGAACCCAGGAGACAGAGGTTGCAGTGAGCTGAGATCGCACCACTGCACTCCAGCCTGGGTGACATAGCGAGACTCCATCTCAGAACAGCAACAAAAACCCCCAAACTTTCAGCAGGAGAGTAGCTTGGTTCAGCCCAGCAGCATCAGTTTGAAGATTATGCCAAGTTTTCCAGTCAAATGTGACCAGCTTATGGATCTGTGTTTGCACGGGGTCTGAACCTGCCCTCCTCAGGTATAAGCTCTTGGAGGATAGCCTGCTACTTAAGGTGCAGGAGAATTCATCTTTGCCGGATGTGGTAACATATCCATAGAGCTCTGGCAACAGAACTGGCTCTTCTGATTAACAAAGCTGTATATCAAGAACTTAAGATATGTGGGAGAAATAATGTGCAAAAAATGGAAAGAGCACAAGTAAGAGAAGAGAAACCCGCAGCAGTGAGAAGTAACAGAAATGCTGGCTGAGGTTGGAGGCATTAAGTGTGTGGGTGTTTGTGGGAGGCATGATGGTCTCCTGTTCCTTGACCTCATTGGGCAAATATTACAGCACGAACATACAGGTAGGAATCAATTGCATTCCTTCTGGGTACCTTCACAGGCAGTTGGGGTACACCACTTGCTACAGTGTGATGGAATAAGGGACGATCCAGAGGCGCTCAGTTCTCCCACCCATCCTGTGCACAAGAAAAAGCCCTTTGAGTTGTGTCTCCCGTGTTGTCCTTTGCATTGTGAAAACATACATTTGTTCTCACATCCACTCTTTTCTCTTTAAGCTTTAGCATACGGTTGTTTGCTAAGAATGGAATCAGATAGAATATTTTCACCAGGAAGTGAAATTTGAAGTGCTTGCAAAAGATACAAGGATATCTGGAAGTTCCAACCAGTGCTGTATTATATTTTAACCATGACAAGTAGCTGTATATCATGGAAGTTTGGAAAACAGAGATTGTTCCATTAGATTTTCACAGATGAAAACCAGAGTGCTGTATGGGGGTCAGGCAGAGGGAAATCAACCAAATACCTTATTTTAAAGATTTTTTGGTTTTTTTCTGGGAAATTGGAAAGAGTGCTTGTTTAAAGCCAATGCAGGGTCCTTGAAACTCTCTTACTTGCAGTTCTGGAGTTGTAGTTTCCTCCGTGAAGAATGGGTTAAGGCAGGCAGGGTCATGTGCACAGATGTGAGTGAGGGCGGATGGCCTACAGGGTTGTTACCTCTAGTGCAGCAGGAATATATGAAGGTACTTGGGCTGCCGGTCCTGTGCAGACCAGCCAGTAGGTTTTAAGAGACTTGATAGCCGAGGGTCCCTGGGCCCCGTTCCACCTTTTTAACATTTCTGTGACTTAGTAGCGGCAGTGCCGTGCCCATTCCCCAGTGATGTTTGGTGTACAGTTACACCCTTGGCCGTGCCTCTGCTCTCGCTCACCTGTGTCATCTGACATCTGGCTCTTGATCAGGATCTGAGGTTGCTTAGGCAGGATCCAGTTTGGGTTTTTTGTTCGTGGAAGATGGAATTTTGGACCTTTCCCCCCAAAAGCTGACATAACTTAAAGAGAAGGGAGGTATATTAAGACCAGCTTGACCAACATGGTGAAACCCCACCTCTACTAAAAATATTAAAAAAGCTGGCATGGTGGTGAGCACCTGTAGTCCCACCTACTCAGGAGGCTGAGACGGAGAATCGCTTGAACCCAGGGGGCGGAGCTTGCAGTGAGCCAAGGTCACACTACTGCCCTCCAGCCTGGGTGACAGTGAGACTCCGTCTCAACAACAACAACAACAAGAGCAGAATGATATTATTATTTCCTTACTGGTCTCAGAAACCCTTGGGAACATTAAATGCTTCCCACTACCAAAGAGTACCTGTTATAAGGGGGGTTTAATATAATAGTAACATTTTATTCACTGGGGGGATTCACTAGGGGGAAAGTATTCAGGAACAAAGTGAAAAAATTAAATATAGGACATATGAACATTGTCATTTTGGTTCTGGTCTTTACAAGGACTTATGGTAGCAACCCAAATAGAAGTATTTGCTCTAACGGATAAATTATTAGCACGTTGATTGTTTACATGAGTCAGAGCCTCTAAAATTTGTTCCCATAAGTAGGTTGAGCCTCCTTCTCAGCCTGTTGTCATAGAGTCTAAAAATGGAAACGTGAGTCCAAACTCTTTACAGATCATGAAAAGAATTCTGAATTAGTAGAGCATAAATGAATGTGATTTTATTCGAGTGTCATTTTCAAGTTCCCCAGGCCAGGTTGAGACCTTTTAAGTCATCTAAAATTCCCTGTAGTGAGGATTAAGAAAATAGTAGCAGCTTTGCTTCTGGCCTTAGACAGTTTTCTAATGAGGTCAGAGCCTCTCACCCTGGGAGAGGCAGATTCACTTTGCCCCTTCAGCATTGGATTTTGAGAATTGCTGTCTGAAGCTATCGCATAGACAAGGTCACTTCTTAAAAGGGTACATTTCTGAACCGGGAGAAGGAGTGGGTTCTGAATGACTGGCTCCTCTGATTAACAGAGCTGTATATCAAGCTGTGCTGAAAATACTCCTCATCTGATATATTAGGCCACACTTCTGCATGAGTGAGCTCACGGTCGTGACATGGGAGTGAATCTTTGCTGATTCAGGATCATGGGGTACCTTCGCTTTGGAACGCTGATTCTAGATATTTAATAGCAGTTTTTAAATTAGGCTAAATGTAGTCTGACTGCAGGATTCATTCTAGTGGGAATTTTTTGTTTGCTTGTTAGTTTTTTAAGCCTGAATATGAACCCAAACATTTTTCCCAAACTGTGAAATGAAGAGTGAAAACCTAACAATGGGATAAGAAAGATGATAGATAAGAGATTATTTAATGTTCAAACTCGGCCTGCACTCAGGAAATGGAAGCAATTCCTCCCCTTCCTCCTCCCCCTCCCCCTCCTCTTCCACCTCCTCCTCTCCCTCCTCCTCTTCCTCCTCCACCTCCTCCTCTACATCCTCTACCTCCTCCGCCCCCTCCACCTCCTCCTCTTCCTCTTCCACCTCCACCTTCTCCTCCCCCACCTCTACCTCCTCTCCACCTCCTTATCCTCCTCCTGTCCTCCCTACTCCTCCACCTCCTCCTCCTCTTCGTCCTCCTCCTGTCCTCCCTACTCCTCCTCCACCTCCTCCTCCTCCTGCACCCCTACCTGCCCCCCTCCTCCCCCCCTTCCTGCCCCCTTCCTCCTCCACTTCCTCCTCCTCTACCTCCTCCTCCTCATCTTTCTACACACCCCGCCCCCGCCCCCACTAGGGACAGTTTATTCTTCCCCCTCCTCTTTTAGAATGCCAACAACTAGTCTGTTAGTTCCATTGCTTACTTGCCTTGTGACTCATAACATTTTCATCTGAGGTTTCTTGGTCTTTGTAAAAATTCTAAGCATCGTAGAGCATATCACCTGGAAAAAAGAACTATCATTATTTAATGAAGATTAAAAGTAAAGAATTGAGTCTGCATCCTAAGAAATTAGAAAAAAGATCAACTAAGTCAACAAAAAAATATAAAAACTAGGATGGAGGAATTAGAAGATGATAAGATTTAAAAGTTAAGTAAATCCAATAGCTGGTTATTTGAAATGACCAATAAAGTAAACTCTCATTATCCTAACTCAGGAACAGAAAGAAATCATCCTTACTTAGAACTAGATAATAGGAATGAAAGGCTGGGCATGGTGGCGAATGCCTGTAATTTCAGCTGCTCAGGAGGCTGAGGCCGGCAAATTGCCTGAACCTGGGAGGCAGAGGTTGCGGTGAGCCAAGAGCACTCCATTGCACTCCAGTCTGGGCAACAAAAGCAAAACTTTGTCTCAAAAAAAAAAAAAAAAAGAGAAAGAAATAGATGATAGGAATGAGAAAGGAGACACAGGAGGTATCAGTAGACTTTATAGAAAAACATGACATACAGCCCTGTGGCAACACATTTGAAAATATAGGGCTGACTTCTTAGGAAAATACAAATTACCAAAGTTGATCCAAGAAGCATGGAAAAGTTGAATAGACCAATTACTATAGAAGAGATAGCAAAGGTGAATAAAAGTTACCATTGCGAAAGGCACCAGGAATCCGTGGATTTCCAGCTGCGGTTTTTTGTTTTTGGTTTTTTGGTTGTTTTTTGTTTGTTTGTTTGTTTGTTTGAGATGGAATCTTGCTCTTGTTGCCCGGGCTGGAGTGTAGTGGCGTGATCTCGGCTCACCGCAACCTCCACCTCCCGGGTTCAAGCGATTCTCCTGCCTCAGCCTCCCAAGTCGCTGGGATTACAGGCATGTGCCATCATGCCCAGCTAATTTTGCATTTTTAGTAGAGATGGGGTTTCTCCATGTTGGTCACGCTGGCTTGAAAAAATAGAAAATTTGAGTGTTTTTACTCTTTTAGGACATAGTAAAACATGGAAAGGTTCCCAGTTCATTTTATAAAACCAGCAAAATTTTAATTTAAAAATCTGATGAATTTTAAAAAGTCAATATTATTTATGAAAGTAAATGTAGAAATTTAAAATAATTTATTAACAAATAGACTTTTGAGTGCATCAAAACGCTAAAGCACTATAATCAATAGTTATTTTCCAGTAATACCAGGGTGATTAAATATTAGAAACTCATCACTATCGTCAATTGTTACACAATCATATTGAAGGAGAGGAATATGTGAATAAGTTAGTAGAGGCTAGGAAGCTGTTTGAAAAAGTTTAGTAGCCATTCCTAATATAGTACAATCTGAGAAAGCAAACTAGGAATAAAAATAAATTACTTAAACATAAAAGCCATATGTATGTACACAAACACACACACACACCCCACAGCAGATATTTCCTAAAAGACAAAACACTAAAGCTATTCAATTAAAATTAGATATGAGAGAAGAATCTTATCTTTTACAATTGTTATTTAATATTATCTTAGAGCTTCTTGTGAGTGTAGTAAGACAATGAAATGTTCATATGTCTAGAAATCTCAAGAGCATCTAGTAAAAAATCTAAAATCAACAGAAACAATTGTCAAGGAAGCTGGATAAAAATTAGGTCTCTAGAAATGATCTTTTCTGTGTTTTGAAGACAAGCACCTAAAAATGGAAGTTAAGTATTTCTGTCACAATAGCAGCAGATAACCCAGGAAGACATTGAACTAATACCTGTAACCTTCTTAGTCAAGAATGTGAAATATAATCTAGAGAAATTAAAACACGTAATGCCTGAATATATCTTATTACAAAATTAATGAGTACAATTCTTGTGATTCCAGTTAGAATTTCCAAAGTGGTGGTGGGTTTTCTTTTTAATGGAAGAAAATAATCCTGAAGTCTTTATGGAAGAATAAATACGTACTACCTGAGAGGAGCCAAGAGAAATATGGAAAAGAAAACCAGTGAGGGCAGATTTGGCTTACAAGTGATGACAACATGCTAAGAATAAGAAGTCTTCGTGATCAAAGCAATGTGGTATTGATCCAGAATTACATAAATAGTTCAGTGGAACAGACTAGAGAATCTAGGGCTGTGTCTCATTAAGAGAGTAAATGTATAACAAGATGATAGCTCAGTACTGTTGAGGATGGTACTGGCATAACCAGACCTTTATCTGGAGAGGGGGTTGGGGGACCAGCACAGACCTCTATCTTATATTATAACCAGTAATAAATCCCGGAATCTTCAAACACTTAAATGTAAACAAGCAATTCAACTTTTACAAGAAAATGTAAGAACCTATTTTGTATCATCTTGGAGTGAGGGAGAATGTTTAAGCAAAATTTGATACGCACAAGTCATAAAAAGAGGCACACTTTGAACATATATTTTCTTTTTGTTTATTTTTTGAGATGATCTCACTCTGTCAGGCTGGAGTGCAGTGACGTGATCAGGGCTGACTGCAGCCTTGACCTCCCAGACACAGGTGATTCTCCCACCTCAGCCTCCCACGTAGCTGAGACTACAGGCAAGACCCACTGAATTAGTTCTCATGCTGCTAATAAAGACATACCTGAGACTGGGCAATTTAGAAAGGAAAGAGTTTTCACAGTTTCACGTGGCTGGGGAGGACTCACAGTCATGGTTGAAGGTGGATGAGGAGCAAAGTCACATCTTACGTGTGGCAGGCCAGAGGGTGTATGCAGGGGAACTCCCCTTTATAACCATCAGATCACATGAGTTTTATTCACTACCATGAGAACAGCATGGGAAAAACCTGCCTCTATGGTTCGGTTACCTCCCACCGGGTCCCTCCCATGACACGTGGGGATTATTACAGTTCAAGGTGGGATTTGTGTGGGGACACAGAGCTAAACCCTATCAGCTACCACACCTAGCTAATTTTTTGTGGAAACGGAGTTTTACCATATTGCCCAGGCTGGTCTTGAACTCCTGGGCTCAAGTAATCTGTCCACCTCAACCTCCCAAAGTGCTGGGATTAACAGGCATGAGCCACCACGCCTAGCCTGAATATATATTTTAATATATTTTAAAACTTTTCTATGGCAGAAGTTATGTAATTAAGTCATGGATCAAGGAGGGATGTTTGAAACAGACATGGGGTTACTATCTATAATTTTTTTAAAACTTACAAGTTGTTAAGAAAACCACAGAGGAAAAATGGACAAAGAATATTAATATGGAATCTACAGATAACAAATGCAGACAGCCAGCAAACCTATGAAAAATAGTTCATTTTTGCTAGGGAAGTGCAGATTAAAACAATGAGACATTACTTTAAACCCATTAGATTGGTAAAAATAGAGAAAAATAACACTTTTTGATAGCAAGGCTGTAATAGAAGTGATGAGTGGTAATATTTCTCATAATACTGATGGAAATGTGAATTATCATGGCCTTATTTGAAAAGCAGATGGTCAGTGTATATTAAAATAAAAAACTATTACACCTTTCTTCTAAGCAGCCTTTGTCCTCAGTTATCTGTCTTTTAGAAATAAAAGTATGTGCAAAGTCATATGTATAAGGATGTTTATTGTACCATTATAGTGGCAAAATACTGAAGACATGAAAGTCCATCAGTTGAAAAACGGCCAATTTATGGACTATTTGTACCATGTAATATTATGAGAGAACTAGAGCTGTATCAGAGTTGGCTTTGGAGAAGTTTCTATGAGAACCTGATGAATGAGAAGCAATGTGTAGAAAAATATATAATATCCAGTTGTAAAAGACACATTCCTCCTGTGCCCACATGTGTAAATGTGTGAGTGTGGGGACAAGATGAAAATGTTCATTCTGTATGTTAAGCAGGGAGTGGGTGGAGGTTAATGTGGAATGGTGGGAGAGTGGGGGGGGGGCAGGGATTTCCAAGTCACCCACCAGTGATGAGTGTTAACCACATCCCATTTTTTTTCCTATAAAGGAAGCTGCAGTGCTGTGGTTTGAGGTTAAACATGCTGGCTCCTTCTCTTAGATCTTGATTTGGTTTTTTTGTTGTTGTTGTTGTTTTAATTCTAGTCTGTTCTTGTTTTGCTGCACTGATAATCTTCTTAGATTTTACGAGCATATTAATTGTGCATATTTAACATTCTTCTTTGGTTTATTCTGAGACCCCGTTTGCCTGCCCCTTTGGCATCATCGGCGGTTCTTGGTGGTCTGCCGGTCTTCGTCTTTGTTCCTCCCAGTCGCCTTTTGTTCACTGGAATGAGCCAGGTTGAGGCAATATGTAGGGCCTGGTGGGATGGGCCAGGAGGTGGCCTTTCAGGTGTGCTCATGCATGGCCCTACTTGCTCTCTTGAGCTGCCTGCACTTCAGTCGTGGGACCACATTCCTGCTTCGGCCTGCATGAAATGCAAGGTAGCAATGGGAAAAGCAGAGAGGAAGTGAAGTTTCCTGATAAATCACCTGATTGCTGCCCCAGGGTTAGTCACTCTAGCCCCTTGAATTTCTCGACTCCATCTCTTAACTTGTTTCTTTTGAATTTCCAGCATCTGGAGAATACTGCTTGTATAGCAGCAGTCCCCTGGTTTTGTTTTTCTTTCAACCCAAGCCCATCCCACATCTGTTCCTTTGATGGTACTGTGTCTTGTTTTCCCAAGATTCTTATGGATGTGATATTTAGTCTGAATCAGAGAAAGAGAGAGGTAGAAATGTACACTCAGAGGGCCACTTGGATGGAAACTTCTATTGATCACTCCAAGCCTTAGTGGGATCATCTTTAGAGCAGGGATAATAACAGTGCCTATCTGTTACTGTTAGGGTTACTGCGAAGATTAAAATAGGTGGTGCTCTTAAAAGACTTAGAACAGTGCTATCATATAGTAAGGATTCCGTAAACATTAGCTACTCCGGTTTTGTGTGTGTGTTTTGTTGTTGTTGTCACTGTTGTTTTAAACGAGATCATGCTGGAAATACTAGATTGCAACAGAGCTTTGGGGTTTTTTCCCTAATTAATAGATCTAGGATGTTTTCTGATGGTTGTCATGTTTTTAAAACTCTGTGGTATTTCTTTTTCTTTTCTTTTCTTTTTTTTATTTTGGTTGTTGTTGTTGAGACAGAGTCTCACTCTGTCACCCAGGCTGGAGTGCAGTGACGCCATCTCAGCTCACTGCAACTTCTGCCTCCCGGGTTCAAGTGATTCTCCTTCCTCAGCCTCCCAAGTAGTTGGGACTATAGGCATGCACCACCATGCCTGGCTAATTTTTGTATTTTTTGTAGAGACAGGGTTTCACCATGTTGGCCAGGCTGGTCTGGAACTCCTGACCTCAAGTGATCCATCTGCCTTGGTGTCCCAAAGTGCTAGGACTACAGGCGTGAGCCACCACACCCAGCCTGGTGTTTCTTGATATATCTATGTGTGAGGGTTTCTGTAGCTAAATTCCCATAGTTGAATTCCTGGATCAAAGGACAAGAACATTTACAATGTTTATAGACATTGGGAAATTGCCTTCTGTAGTACTGCACTAGTTTCTTTTTTTTTTTTTTTCTTTTTTTTTTTTGAGACAGAGTCTTGCTACTAGTTTCTACTAGCTGTAGTGGTTGATGAGAGTACCACTTTTTCCCTAGTTCAATATTAACCCATTTTATCAGTCTTTTCATCTTTGACCTTATGGAAGGTAAAAACATCTCATTTTATGTCTTCAATCAGTGAGGCCAAGTATCTCTTCTTGTATTTATAGTTCCATTTTTATCCAGTGCCAACTCACATCCTTCTGTCAGTTTTTCCTTTGACCTATTAATTTTCATTAATTAATAAGAATTATTTGTACAATGGGCAGTTTAACTCCTCATCTGTTGTATGTTTTTCTCATTTGATTCGTTGTGTATCTTGTATAGCACCTTTTAATCTTAACATTGTGCTTTTAAATGTCTTTTCTGTGTTGACTTGGAAAGCTAACAACTACTTACAGCATAATTTCCTTCTGTTAAAAACAAGAAGGGATTTTCCCACTCTAATTGTGAAGATTACACATTTTTCTAAGTCTGAAAAAATTAGAGGAAAAAAAAACAGAAAAAAACAACAGAAAGAACATCAGTCACTCTTAATATTTTGGCATTTTCCTTTTAGTTGTCTTTTAGGAGAGAATGTATATTTGTATTTAGCATCATAACATAGATATAGTCTATTTTGGTCATTTATTCCAATATGTAATATATAACAGTTTCTGAATGTACAATATTCTATTTAATCATATCTGTTGAGAGAAAGGTACTGGGAATATCTTTGTGCAAAACAAGAATTTTTTTTTTTTTTTAAGTTGGATTCTGTTCCTATGATACCTCCCTGGAAATGGGATTACTAAATCAAGGAATATTAGGATTTAAATACCTTTGGTACAGATTGCCAATTTGCTTTCCTAAAGTGTGATACTAGTTTATGTTGCCATCAGCGCAAAGACTCACTGTGCTATCATCAGAAGAGAAGAGAGCTGCCCTGAAGATTTGGGGGAGGAGTGTTTGTAGAGAAGCATATGAAAGTGAGTTTGAGAGGTTTGAGAAGTAGCCAGGAGGTCAGTGGGGCTAGGGGTGGGAGAGAGTTCATGGGGGAGTGCTGGAGATGAAGGTAAAGGAGCCATGGCTCTTTAGGGCTGTGTGGGTGCCAGGGAATGTGCATTTCCTGCTTAAGGTTGTAGTAAGTCAGCCTGGAGAGTTGCAAGAAAGGAGTGGCTTGGTGTGATTTATTGTTGCAAGTGGGAGTGGCCCAGAGGCCAGTTAGGAGGCTGCTGCAGAGGCCTAAGTGAGAGAGGATGGTTTAAACACCAAAATGGTAACATTCAGAATGGAGAGGAGGAGATAGTGGGTCATTAAATGTGGGGATGGAGCCCTTAGGATCTATTGATTGACTGGATGTGTAAGAGAGAAAGGGAAGAGCAGAACTGAGGAGATTTCCTATTGAACTGGCTGGGGGCCACTGAGATGGGACAGATGCGCTGGGGAGCAGTGCGAAGGTGGGATCACTACTCCTTTTAGGTCTAAGACATCCCTTAGACCTCCAAGTGGAGGTGTGAAGATGATGGTAAAGGAGAATGGAGCTCAAAAGAGGGCCAGAGTCATTTGCATTTAGATGGTCTTTATAGCCTAAGGGACTGGAAGATTTCACTAAGGTTGAGGTCTTTCTTTCCTGTGAAAATGTGATCAGGATCCTAAGTAACAGCCCTAAAAATTAAACATTAGGAACACAAGGTTTCATAAATTAGGAACTGTCTGTAAGCTGCCAGGTTCTAAATGCTTTGAGGATATAAATTTGGGTCTTGTCAAATGCTTTGAGCAGAAGAGGTGCATCATATTGTGTTTACTGAATGGTGTTTAAAGATTCAAGAGACCTTTCCCCCTTCTTGACGAAACAATTTGCCTTTCAGATGCTTTGATATAGTGAGTTGATTGTAGGACCTTATGAAGCATGCAAACCACACATTGTCCTTTTTTGTAAGGCATTGGAAGAAAAAGCGAACGTGAGTTAGGAGGGGTTTAAGACCGTGTGAGGAAATTCAAGCCTATGTTGTTATCACCAAACCTTGCCTGTGTTATGTAAAGATTTTTGCCTGTGTCATGTTATCTTTGTTTTGTTCAATTTATTCCTCCCCCTCCAAGTGTCCTAGTTTCTCCTCTACTGTAGCTGGTTTTGAACAAAATAGAGAAACTTGGGTCTCCTCCACCCTCAGCATCTGAATTCTTCTCATTTGGTTACTCACTGTGTTAAAATAAGTGATATAGTACATTCTTAGCAGTTTGTTTATTTTTAATTTTATTTTTTATGGAGAGAGGGTCTCGCTCTGTCACCCAGGAGTGCGGTGCCATGGTGCGATTGCAGCTCACTGCAGCGTTATGACTCTTGGGCTCAAGTGATCCTCCTGTCTTAGCCCCCTGAGTAGCTGGTATTACAGGTCCGTGCCACCATGCCCAGCTAATCTCAGCAATTTTTATTTTAGATATTGGAAAAGATAAAACATAAAAGCATTAATCTACCTGGAGAGCCACATAGCCACCGGGATATAAATTAGTTACCATTTAATTTTATTTCTGTCCAGTCCTTTGGCTATATTTCTATTTATGTGCATGGAAATAGCTTATGAATTTGGAATCATACTATGATATTTTTTAGAATGATGCTTTTTAAACTATTTTATGGTAAGCATTTTATGATAGCTTGTAATGTTATTTTAAAAAACATACTTTTCGAAGGCTGCAGAGTATGGATAAATTCATGATGACTTTTTAGAGGAAAGTATCAAGATGATCTTACTAACAAATCCTAAGATTAAAAACAAGAGCAAACAAAATACAAAAACTGAACCATCTTTGAAATACTATAAAATTCAAATTTTATGTTCTTAATAAAATCCTGTTTTGAATGAAGTCAGTCTTCATGCTTTTCTTATTCCTTTTGGCTGTGTTGCCTACAGGTGAGTTAACTGTTTTTATATACTTCCTTTGCTTTGCATTGGAACAAGCTGATCCATTGTGACCCTTTGTGGTATTTCATAAAACCACACCCTAAAAACCGCCCAGTCTTTTAAGTGTAGTCAACAGTATTGAGCAATTTTTTGAGTAATATTGTTGGAAGTGTTAGGTGCCATCCAACGATGGCTTATTACTTACATTTAAGTGTAAGTAATATACAATTAAAGGAATGTCTTGACTTTTTAACTTCATTTTGAAATTTGAGTTTAGAAAAAAATCCAAGGGATAAGAGCAAGAATGAAAGTATCCTCTCCTACTGCCAGACTTCTGGGAGACCCACCCCTGGTCTTCCCAGGTGTCCCTTCAGTGACCTTGTTGGTCGGCGAGGGCTGTGGAAAGTTCTAGGGAGGCTGCTCGTCCCTCCTCTCCTTTTGCTTATTGCATTCTGCCCAGATTATAAAACTGAAGTATCTGTCTTAAGACACCAGCAACTTTTTCTTCATCAAATCCAGACCTATCGAATCCCCCACAACCAAGAATTACCCAGCCATAGAATGTCAGTAGTGCCCCGGTAAAAGAAAGCTGGTTTTAGACTTACTCTCAGAACCTGGCCATCTTCCATGGGTTATCCTGATAATCTGCATCCTTGTCTCTTTTCACTATAGCCTGGTGATCATGGCGGCAGTTTTCATTTTGGGACACTGGTGAGGTTAGAATAGCTTCAGCCTTCCCTCAGTGAATAGTATTGTGGGGGCAGGGGTGGTAACACTGTGTTGGAGCTGGTATGAGGGTTGAGTCCACTCTCTAGCCTCTGTCGATAGATCATGGCACTGCTTTGGTTGGGCCCTAATTTTCTCCTCTAGACAAAAGGAATTGAACTAAGACTTCCAGCATTCCCTCCAGGCTTACCATGTTTTCATTTGGTACTGATAGTCACTGACTCTTTTCCAGTTGCATTGTTAATGCAAGTTTGGCAGAAGCTGATTTCTCTGGGTTAGAGAAAATGACATAGGTGGCAGGGAGGTGGATGTACACCATTTGTTTGATCAGTTTGCCTAGAATGGAAGTGGCAGAATTGGAGTTGGAAAGATCAAATGTAGCCTTTTCTTCCTTCCAGAATGAGGTTTTTTCCATGCACTTTTTTGAGGCAGAACCTCATGGGACAAGGCAAAAGTGAGCATACTTAAGTGAAGTGTATGCTGATGGGGGAATGGTTATTAGAAATGTCAATTGTCTCAATTTTTTAATATCAATTTTCAGAGGGAGACAATTGTTTAATTAGTGTTGTAGTTGTTTGCCAGGGCTGTCATAACAAAGTAGCACAGATTGGGCGGCTTAAATACTACGAATTTGTTTTCTCAGGGCTCTGGATGTCCAGAGCCTGTGATGAAGCAGGGTTGGCTTCTTCTGCGGCCTCTCTTCTTGACTTGCAGATGGCTTCTCTGGGTCTTCCCGGGTCTTCTGTGTACCTGTCTGTGTCCTAATCTCCTGTTCGTATAAGGGCACAGTCATATTGGATTGGAACCCACCTACTAACCTCATTTTAACTTAATTATCTCTTTAAATACCCTCTCTCTAAATACAGTCACAGTCTGAAGTGTTGAAGACTTCAACATAGGAATTTTGGGCAAATACAATTAAGCCCATCACAGTGAGGTAACATTTGGTAGGACATGTAGATGCTTTTTATCTTTAAGGGAATAGGCAAATTGTTAAAAATAAATAAAGAAAAACTTGTTCAACTTGTTTAGGTACATTTTCTTATAGTGTATTGTGGTTCTTATTTTTTTAACCTTCCAGCTAGTGTGTAAGTTGGAAACATTGTAGCTTAATTTGATAGTTTTAGACATAATCAAAGATGATGGAAATCCTGTTCTTAAATTTAGGCTATTCAGCACTTGTGTATCCTCAACTGCTGAAGACTAAAAACTTGAGATGTTCCTCTTGTTTTAAGAATTTGACTGAAAACGGGCTGGGCACCATGGCTCATGCCTATAATCCCAGCACTTTGGGAGGCCGAGGTGGGTGGATCACTTGAGGCCAGGAGTTCCAGACCAGCCTCGGCAACATGGCAGAACTCTAAAAATACAAAAATTAGCGGAGCGTGATGGCTCACACCTGTGGTCCCAGCTATTCAGGAGGCTGAGGCACAAGAATTGCTTGAACCCCAGAGGCAGAAACTGTGTGAGATTGCACCACTGCACTCCAGCCTGGGTGACAAAGCGAGACCCTGTCTCAAAAAAAAAAAAAAAAGACTGAAAATGGTTGACACTGTTCCCCTGTCTTCAGGAGGGTGAATGTTTCTAGTTGAACCCTGGTGCCCACTTGCTCCTCTAAGCCTTCAGCAATCCTCCCAGCCTCTAGGGGAGATCCGTTCATCTTCCCCCCACCTCTGGAAATCCCAGTGTTTGAGCACTGTGGGGAAATGCAAGTCTAGTTTACAGGGTTTCTCAGCTGACATGCCAGGAACACTTCACAAGCAAGCATGCCACCAAATTTGAGTGCAAGTAGAAAGTGAGCTGTTTGCTACAACTGGGGACACTTCCTATTAGAGCCACATCTGCTGGGGTGGAGGGCTGCATGGGTTGGAGAGTAGGGTGTGACTTCTTCCAGCAAGAGGAAAGAGAAGTAGCATAGTGCCCGTCACAGGGAGAGAGCACATGTTTGACTTGCTCTTGGAATTTCCATAGAGTAAGGGTGGTCAGGTTGCCAGACTACCCCTCAAACGAGGACATGGTGCTGCTGGGTCCCAGGGTAGAGCCCTGCTAGCACCTTCAGGGCCCTGATTTACACCTGAGGACACACAGCTGGGATCTGAAAACTGGGATGCAGAGTAGAGACTGCGGATTTGCAGGGCGGGGCTGCCTCTCATCTGACACAGAATCCTCTGTTGATCCTTTTTGGGGTTGTAGTTCGTATCATAGTTATTTTTGTTCCTGCTTTTTTCCCCTCTTCAAGACTTTAAGCTTTTGGAGGGCCAGGAAGTTGTGTTCCCATCTGCCGAGTGGGGGGGCCTCGAAGGCCAGAACCTCAGAATGTAGAAGCTGAGTTAGTTTGTGGAAGGGTGAAGGGCTGACCTCTACTGTTGGAGATGCCAAAATCTCTGATCTGGCTTTAAATAAGCGAAACAGCCCCACCAGACATAGTCATCCTCAAAACCTCGTGACCTCTGTTATTGCCCATCCTGTGTGGTAAGCCCACTGAGGACTTCACTTGGAGATGCTGCAGGAACAACTGCAGGGAACCTGGAGATAAGGCCCCAGGTGATGATGTAAGCTAATTGCTGAGCTGGGTGGAGTTACTTAACCTTATGGTAGGGGGTGGAGCTTGACGCAACTCCCTCTTCCACCAACAAGCATTTATTTCTACCTGTCATTAAAGTGAATCATCAGTATAAGTAGCGAGCTGGGTGCATTCCTTCTCAGTTGTGTTAAAACTTGCTGGTATTCCCCCGGTGTCAGCAGAGGTGTGTACAGACACCGCTTTAAAACTGGGAAGGAGGAAGACAGGGCCAGGGAGCCGGAGGGTCACCGAGGTAAATTTCGAGCAGCGCTAGCCCAGCTGAACACTTTCCAGCCTTGTTTTTCATCAGCCTTGAGGAAAAGTATAGGTAAGAACAAAGACACCACTGTATGTTTGTTATATGAATGCGTAACATCTGTTCTTGGTGTGAGTTTGATGTTGGTGTAATACTGTTTTTATGTCAGCAGCATAGTTCTAGCACATACCAAGATTTTCCATTTTAAATGCTTTTTGGTGTTCGGAGTTAGCTATAATTGGTCAATTTTACTCTCCTTATGTATAAAAAGAATGACAGGCAAAGAATGAGCCTTGAAAAGAATTGGGATCTGTGTTCTGATCCCCTATTCTTTGCTTCTTATCTTTCTTGACTATTTAGAAAAATGTACAGCCTTTCTTTCAAAAACCAAAGCAATAATACTTTTATTTTTGAAAATAATGGAAAATAGAGACCACTGAAGTTCTATGAATGCTGTTTTCTGTTTTAGAAATCACAGGTTGAGGAGGAAACAGTTGTGTTTTCCTTCCTGTTCTGTTTTGAGTCTCAGTATTTCTGACTTAGAAGCCTCCTGGAGAAGAGGGAGATACCAGCTCTACTTGGTTTCAAGTGAAATACCATGTTAGGCCATAAAATAGTTTGCTTGGAGAATAATTCATGTCTTATATCTGAATTTTTGTTTGGTAGCAACAGAAATCTTTTTGTTCCTTAGTATGAGTAATTTGGCTTACATGATTTAGACTAAATTTTATTATATTTTTTGTTTGGGAAAACAAAAGTCAAAGCCCAGAACATATTCAACTGAATTTTTCCTTCAGGTTTTCTATCATTTTCCCACCCTTCCTACTCACACACGTAAATATGCTGAATGATTAACACGTGATTTTTGTTTCTTTACTGTCTCATTTTGTGGTGATTCATGAACTGTTAGTTAACTGGTTATAGTGTATCCATATGTTGGCAAAGCTTGAAATATATGAATGCAGGCCACACCTTCCTATTAATGAGCCAGGTTACTTTCAGTCAAGTATTTCTGATGTCATTAAGTGTTAAGATGGCTGGAATTCTAAGACAATAAAAATGTATCAACAATATGAAATATCAAAGCCTACAGTCAAATCTGAGTTATTCTTTAGTACTTATTTCATAGCTACTCTTTAATATTTATTCTTTAATACTTATTTCACATTGAAAAGTACTTTACACATGTTTGAATGAAATATTGCCAGTGAAAGAAACAAAAGGAAACAAATAACTCTGTAAGGGAAGAGGGATTTTAAAGTACGTTTGTGCTGGCCCCAGGCTGGTGAGTTTCATTACTGTAATGACCAGGAAGAGAAAGAATGGCCACAATGGTGGGTGCTGACCTTTTTTTTTTTTTTTTTTTTTTTTAAATGTCTGTAAGGAGCACAAGTTGAACTTTAATTCTTGTGGGAATCTAGTAAGATGATGGTGAAGTCAAGAAGAGAGGAAGAAGAAATGCTTTTTATTTAGTTAAGAGGAAGTAAACATCTGTACTAGTTACAGATGTTATGCCTTAACCTTTTTCATTCCTATCATTTTTATGAAAATTTATTGCAACTAAGTGTTGATTTAAAACAACACGTTTGGGACATTTTCTTATCACTGTGGAATATAATGAAAAGATATAAAATGAAGGCAGGTATGAAATTATATGAATTCTGCTACTTGAGTATAGAAGTTTTATTCCAAAGTGGTTTGTTTGGTGGATGTGGTGATGGTGGGGGGCCTCTATGTACTTATTAAGGCAAGTGATGGGACAGGAGCTTTTGTGGTCTGACGGTTCTGTTGGGATGGGAGGCTTGTTTGGGATTTTTATGTTTCATTCCAGGCAATGTTTTTTTGTTTTGTTTTGTTTTGTTTTGTTTTTGCCTGTACTTCTTAGGGTTTTACCAAGTCAATTTTCATGTGAAGCCATTTTCATATTGTTTCTTTCACCTTGATGGAAATCTTTTCCTTCTTATGTGCTTTGAGTTAAGTATGATGTAATGTGCTAGTAACATAGACGGGGCTTTCCTTTCTACAGGTGGGCTTGACGTGAGCCTGCCACTCACTCACCTTGAATCACGGAGGTTTCAGAGGCTGTTGGCCTTCAGGGCATGGCAGAAGCACGTGTTCTCAGCTGTTTTCTGAGTCTATCTTGACTGCCTTCCCAGTGGCCCAGAATTCCCCAAGGGTCACTCAACATACCCTCATCTACAGTAAATATTTGTGCTTCCTCTGTACCTGGCCTGGTTTTCTCAGTACCCAGGAGCACAGGTGGGCAGTGGGATGTGGGCAGGCGGTACCCAGATGCCCTCCCACAGGGGTCACAGGGAGCACCTGGGCACTTCCTGCCGAGACCCCCCTGCCCTTCAGACTAAGTGGAAACAGAGATCCGGGAGTCCAGTGGACTCTGGAGTTTCATAGAATACATGGAAAACGCACCGCTTTCAGTGATGTAAGCTGTCTTGTTCACTTCACTATTACTCATCTGGCCTGCAGCAGGCGAGAGGATCACATGCAATTATAAACAGCCTCCTCTGACTAAGGCCAGTGACTGGAAACCCTGTCATGTTATCAGAGGTCATTTGGTCATAGATTCTTGGGCAGAAGCCATTGAAAGTCCCGGGGGTGTGATCTTTGAGCCTTTGCCAATGCTAGGGTTTGACCCCTTTTAGCTCAATTAACTGGATCCAGGAGTTTATTCTGGCCGAGATCTGCCATGCTAAGTTGACAGGCTTGAGACTGGAAGGAAGTGTCTAACTTCATTAGAGGAAATGGCATGGCAGGCTTTAAGGCATTTTGATACACTTCACTTTTTCTCTCTTGCCCTGTTTTGTTGAGGTTTTCAGGGCTGTAATTGTACCTGAGGTTAATCAATGAGGGATCTATCTGAAAGGAATTTGTTCTCTTTGGACACTGTCCTGTGTGGTATTATATTTGTGTAACTATTTAGTTTAACTCATTCAAAAGGCTATTTAAGTCACTTGCTCTGTTCATTACTTGAAAACAAGTTGTCTTCTCTTTATTCTTTTAGTCAGTTACCAAATATGTCTTAAGTGTCTCTTGTGCTAGACATTGAGGGGCACTTCCTTCTCCCTTTCACTTGTCTGTTTTTGTTGAGCTACATTTTTCCTTAAGGCTGATTGTTCTTTTCCTCCTGCTTTTGTTTTCATTTGATTTGTTTATTTATATTTAAATATGTACTTTAACAGTCTTGAAGCATTGGACTGAATGAGGATGGTGATCAGATTGGGAAAATGCCCCTTAATTTTGGTTTAAAAAATTAATTTTCATTAAATTATTTATGTATTGATAGGGGCCACCCACTCCAGGTGAGTGGTTTCACTGTGTGTATGGCAGAGGAATGCTCTGTGTCTGGAAAAAACAAGTAACTTAGCTTGAAATATTAGGAAAGCTGAAGAGTACAAGTGTCAGAGAGAAGGGGGTATTGGCGGGGAAGAGAATGAGAAGACAAGACACAGTCAGGGCCCTGTCACCCATGTGGAACTGCGGGTCCCTGGAGAGATGATGCATTTATCCCTTTTTAGAGATAAAATTTGCCATTAAAATTTGATCTTGAGCATGACACAGAACTGAAAGCTTTGATGACAAAGCCAGCATCTCAGTTTAGCAATAACCAGGTTAGGGGGAAAAAACCCAGAAACTCAGCGGTGAGATTCAGCTCAGCAGTGTGGGCGGGGCAACCCACTGTCCCGCTTGGGCGGGGAGCAGCCCCAGCCACTTCGTCTGCCGGATCCTAGGTTTTATCTGCTTCACAATTCAATTTCCTTTTTGTTATGCTTGTGCACATCTATATTTGGCTTTGCTTCTTATTTTTTAAGAGAGGGGAGAAGTGTGGGCAAGGTAAAATGCAGCTTGCAAGCTCCCAAATGGCAAGTGCACCAGTTAGAGTCTAAGTGGCCTCCCAACCTCACGGTGAAATTCATTTATTCAGCAAATACGGACCAAGCCCCTCAGGGACCACTGCTCGAGATACCAGTGCAAATAGAAGAGGCCAAGGGCACATTAGGACCTGAGCCAGTGGCCTGCACAGCCATCTGTGACCACTTACCTCTCTGCTTGCAGGGAACTTCAGCCTGGTGGAGGAGACCCATAATAGCCAAGTCAACTGATAATAGAATTAGTAGTAGTGTTGGGGGACATAAGGAAATCAGGGTAAGGCCATCAGAATTGCATGGGTGGATCATCTTTTGAAAGACAGCACAGTTTTGTTTTCTTCTGCCATGGTATCTCCTAACATTTTCCAGTGTGTCTATTTTTGGTTAATAGGAAAGTCGTGGCTAACACTTGGTTAGTGGCTAAAAGAAGAAAAAAAAAAACAACTTTTAGAAACCTTTAAAAATATCATTCTTATCGAAAACTATAAACTCTTATGTCTAGAAGGGTAAGTGGTCATTGATCTTGGAGCAGAATGAATGGATATTTCCTGGAAAAAAAATATATATCCACTCATCAAAGACACTCAAGTCTCTTCTCATCTAATCAATATTGGAAACTAGGAATATCCACGCCTATGAAATATCCTCAAAGAGAATTAATTATTCTGCCCTCTAAGAGGTATAGCAGTTTAGACATAGAAGTAAAGGCCTGAAATTGCGACTGCACCATTGAGGGCAGAAGTGCCCTTTATCTCCTAGTTTTGTCGTTTGCCAAATGCAGTTGTGTGAGACTAAGTGACCTCCAATAGCAGAGCTCTGTGTTTTCTCCCCCACCCCCAAGTCAAAATTGATTATAGCAGCCCATCAAACCAGGCCTGGCAAATGATTTTTTGCAACTATAGGATAAATCCTGAGGGGGAGGGATGAATGTGAACGCATATGCAGAGCAACACAGTCATGACACCATTCTATTACTTCTTAATTTCTTAAACTTAGCACCACTGAGAATAAAGCTGTCTTTTCTGAACTTCTCAAGTGAGCAGGAGCATGAGTTCCTGTGCTGTGCTTGGGGACAGGGAAGGCTTTGGGACCTACTGTGGTCTTAAGTCTGAGCAGTGCTGATAGCCTCGGCTCACCGAGTGCTGGGCGCTGTGCTAGAGGGTGTACAAACCTCGCATCTCATGAGGCCTCACTGCTACAGCTGATAGAGATGACATCCTGTTGTTTTTAGTTGCACATGGCAGAGCTGGAAAACAAACCAGGGTGTGTCAGACTCCAGAGCGCATGCCCTCCGTGATGCTGCTGTGTTACCCTAAGTCAAGTCAACCAAGGCATCCATTTAAAAAAAAAAAAAATCTGATCTTTGTCAAATATTCAATTGTTGTATTTCTGTTAGAGTCTGCCTTTCCAGTGAGCCATAATATATTTCCTTCAAGCGGCTACTCACGGATTTCACAAAATCAGGTGCCTGCCCTGCAGCCTGTATCTGCCTCCACGTCCCCACATCAGTCCTCCTTGCTGTGCTTCCTGTCTCTTTAGTTTTTATCATCTTCTAACACTGTGAACTTTAGTAATTTATTCGGTATTGTTTGCTACCTGTCTCCCCTTGGTAAAATGTAGGCTCCACAGAGGTAGGGAGTTTTGTCCGTTTTCTTCCCTGGCACATCTCAGATGCCTAAAACAACCATGCCAGACATGTAGTGAAAATTTGTTGAATGAAGAAATAGGAGAAGAGAAGCAGACCGCGGAGCCTTAGGAGGGTCTGTGTAAGGGAGTCTCCAGGCAGTCTTCCTGGGGGTGTCCTGAAGGACCGCATGATCCTAATTTTGGTCAGTGTGGAGGCTGTGGTTTCTTCTGAGCTGTCCGTATTTGGAGGTGAGTTGTCCGCAGGTCACCTTACCCCACCTTTACGCATTAGTAAGATGAAATTCGCTGGGTGGCTCGTAGGACTGTGCGGTCAGTCTAATTACCAGACATCTCTGCATGCTCTGTCTAAGGGCTGGAGTCTGCTTTCCTTGCTTCTCTTCTAGAAAGAGGTCCACAAGGGATTAGCCATGTGCAGTTCCACCTGTTGCTCATTGACCCAGTGAGTGTTTTACCCACTGTGGGTTTTTCCTACCTAATTGCCCCTCTGGTTTTCAGTGTTCAACATGCTGCAGTTACATGTTCTGCTGTGGTTTTACTTAGCTTAATCCTTTACTAATTGCCTCTTGTTCAAACTCCCTAAGAGCAGATTATCCTTCTCTTTCAGCTTCTGCTCCATTGCTATTGAACTTCTTTTTTTCAGTCATGACATCAGAAAAATAACCAAGTGAGAGTTTGATGATAATAGCAAGTAAGGCTATTTTATTTCTATCCAATTTACCCCAAATTTAAGCAGTATTACACCTTAAAATAATAGCGCTGGCTCTTGCCCAGCATATGAAAGCTATATGCTTCATGACAGACAGATATTTTCCAGTATCTACTTACCATAAATCTCAAGATTTACCCTACCCCACTCCAGCCATTACCCCCTTTCCCATTTGCCTAACCTGCCCAAGGGCCATCTCAGTGCCCTGTAAAGCAATCTTTGTTGCAGACCCACTGCATGACTGGAATGTGATGCACACAAGTGACCAAGGCATGGCCCTGTTCACAAGGAGCTTCCAGACCGATAGCAGAAATGGACACAGAACTAAACAACTGCACCACTGATAGGCTTCTGCCAACAGGAGTGGAGCTTGAGGGCCGGGAAGCCTTCCCAGAGGCACTGGAGCTTGTTTTAACATGATGTGCATGCCGGGTCCAGGCGGGGCGTTTCTAGCGGAGGAGAAAGCATGCTGTGCTCTGAGAACTAAAAGTCATAGTTGCTCCACTTGGCACCATGTATAAGGCACATGGAAGATGGCACTGGAGGGGCATGCAGGGGCCCGAGCTGGGCAGACCGTGTATGCCACAATAGTTTGTTGTAGGTTACAAAGAACCAGTGCAGAGTGGATGAAGCTTAGGCTATTTGGTTAGTAATTTGGCTGCATTGACAAGATATGGAAAACAGGAGATTGGGACTTTCCGTGATTTTTATCCTCAAGGTGCTTAATCAATGAGGTTGGGATGGCCGGAGGGGCCCTCATTTGCTTGCCTGGTGCTCAAGCCTGAGGTCCTGGTCTTTAATAGTCAGGGAGGTGTGTGTGGAGGCAGGGTGTGAGCTCCCTCCAAGGAAAGCTGTTGCGTGAAAAGAGGCCCAGGATGAGCGTTGGGGAGTATCCACATACAACTTGATATTCCTAAGGTCTCCGTTCTTTATGGGAGAGCCCATGCACCCTTCCACACTTGGAATTCGTTGCAAAGTGAGTGGTATTCGAGCTTCTTTAGTCTTGCTACTCCCACCAGCTGTATTGGCATCACCAGGGAGCTTGTTAGAAATGCAGGTTCTTGAGGTGCAGCTCACACCTACCCAATCAGACTATATTTTAACCAGATCCCAGGCAATCCCTGTGCACATGAAGTGCTAGAACACTGCTCTGCGGTAAAACGACTTTGCTAACCATGGAAGAGGGTGATTTTTTTCCCCTTCTCCTTTTGTGTTTTTTTGTAGGACTTATTTACCTTTTAGAATTTTTTCAGAATTATAGACTGCAGAATATATACAGTGTCAATGCATTAGCAATTAATAAGTGATGTTTGGCTAGAACACATAGTTGTCTCCACGCAAATGCCATTTCTTACATTGAGACGGCACATGTCTGGTTAGGGTTTGGGCTCACTTGTGAGGAGCCATGCAGCAGGCAGGCATGCTCCCAGGACGTTGGTTGCTGAGGTCTCAAACTGCTGCCCAGCATAGCGGATGGCACGGTGACAAAGTCTCCCTGTGCACCCTCACATTGCCTGCAGTAATCTATCACACTTTTTGTCCCCTAAAGACCTAGTTTGGGGGGCACTCATGTCTCCGTTTGTGCTGATGCTTGCTGCATCCCCAGGTGGCACTTACTTAATATAATTGTCATTGCTCTTTAATATTATCTCATTCCACATCAGCTGCACAAAAATTTGAGGTTAATTACAACAAATGTTTTCTCAATCATTATTATTGAGAGCTGTTTAATAGTTTATTTGGTGTGTGAAGATTCGCATCTAGATTGAGGCTTATACATCTTCATTTAAGGAAAGCTTTTTTGGGCCGGGCGCGGTGGCTCACGCCTGTAATCCCAACATTTTGGGAGGCTGAGGCGGGCGGATCACAAGGTCAGGAGATCAAGACTATCCTGGCCAACATGGTGAAAACCCATCTCTACTAAAAATACAAAAATTAGCTGGGCATGGTGGTGGGCACCTGTAGTCCCAGCTACTCAGGAGGCTGAGGCAAGAGAATTGCTTGAACCCAGGAGGCAGAGGTTGCAGTGAGCTGAGATCGCGCCACCACATTCCAGCCTGGACGACAGAGTGAGACTGTGTCTCAAAAAAAAAAAAAAAAAAAAAAAAAGCTTTTCAGGTTGGAAAAATATCAACAGCAGACATACAAAAGCATGAAAAATGACACTAAGAATGTAAGCAACTGGAAACAAAAATTATAATGGTGCATAGTGAGCTGAAGATTCATTTTTAAATGTGAACTCCACTTTCAATTTGTAAGTGATTACCAACAGCCTCATCAGGGTTTCTGGAATTAAATGTTTTATTATTTTCTCCCAAAGTTAGTCCTCAAACATTAGTATTTCTTGTGTCCTTTTGATTTGAATATTTGTTTTTAACTAAACACAAGGGTATCAGCTCTATAAGTCAGTTAATATGTTTATGCTTTTAGTTAATCAAAAGTGATTCATGATTTCAGTTTTTGGTATCAGGTAAAGTTGCAGAAATGAGGTTCACTGTGAAACAACTTCTTTTTTTTTAATCATTTTATTGTTTCTTTGAGTGTATGTGAGTTTATAACTCAGTACACTATGCAAAATGACCCTGTGTTTCATAGAGAGAGGAAAGTGAAACAAGTTCAAGAAAATTTGTGGAAAATAAATTCTGCATCTAGTTATTCATTATCAGGTATGAGATTACAGGCATGAGCCACTGTGCCTGGTGACCTCATTTGAACTCAGTTACCTCTGTGAAGACCCTGTTTCCAAAGAAGGTCAACATTCTGAGGTGTCATTGTCAGGTATGAGGTAAACACACTGAGAATACCACATTTTGGCAACTCAAGACAGGACTATTTTCCAAACATGTAACCCTGGGAAGAAGGTAACCTATCATAGTGTTTGTTAAGAAGTCAAGCAACCAAGAAATGTTAATTGAAGGCCTGTTTTGTACAAGGTTGCATGGAAAAGACACACTAGTGTAAGACATGGACAGTGGCCCTGAGTGATGTGCAGCCGGTTTAGGCGAATTAAGATTTACATACTTGAAAAGGGACAAACAAGTCTGGACATGGTGACTCATACCTGTAATCCCAGCACTGAGGGAGGTGGAGGCAGGAGGATCCCTTGAGGCCAGGAGTTCACAACCAGCCTGGGCAACATGGGAAAACCCCTGTCTCTACAAAAGTTAAAAAAAATTAGCCATGTGTGGCGGCATGGCTATAGTCCCAACTACTCACAGGGGCTGGGGTGGGAGAATCGCTTGAGCCCAGGAGATCAAAGCTGCAGAGATTGCGCCGCTGCACTCCAGCCTGGGTGGCAAAGCGAGACCCTATCTCAAAAAAAAAAAAAAAGAAAGGAACAAACAACACAGACACAAGATTCCATGGAAAAGGGAGTGGTCTAAGTATTCAGACTGTAGGAATTCAGAAAGTGGAGAGGCTGATTATTATGGGGGTGCTTCATCCTGCAGAGATGAGGGAAAGAAGGTGCTGGCTGCCTAGAGCCTGGGAAGAATCAAAGATTTCCAAGGATATAGGGAAAAAGCGTGAAGGATGAGCAAATAGACAGCAGTGCTGAACCCCCTGAAAACTAGGAAGATACTAGATTGACCTATTTGGAAAACCAAGCAGATGTGGCTGTTATTGACAAGTGTTTTTTTGTTTTTGTTTTGTTTTGAGACAGAGTCTCGCTCAGTCGCCCAGGCTGGAGTGCCATGAGTTGATCTTGGCTCCCTGCAACCTCTGCTTCCAGGTTCAAGCAGTTCTCCTACCCCAGCCTCCCAAGTAACTGGGATTACAGGCATGAGCCACCACACCCAGCTAATTTTTTGTATTTTTAGTAGAGATGGGGCTTCACCATGTTGGCCAGGCTGGTCTCGAACTCCTGAGCTCAGATGATCCACTTGCCTCAGCTTCCCAGGGTGTTGAGATTACAGGCATGAGCCACTGTGCCTGGCCGACAAGTGGTTTAAATTGGATTCTCCATTTCCTGCCTAATAGAAAGTCAGAAGCATAGGGCAAAAGTAAAGGAAGGACCCTGTGTTCTGCTGGTTAAATATTACAGAGGTCTGACTCCATGGCTATTACAGGAGAGGTGCATTTTCTTCTATGTAAAGTCTCTTAATGTGTCCCCTGTGCCTTTACCCCATGATTATTTCGCACATTTTTCTCCAGGGTCACAGGGACCAGGAGAAACATACACCCATAAAACAATGTCATCTAGAGGCAAAGACTTGCAATGCTCAAGCATGCGCCCTGTCGAGGTGGGGCAGGGTGTGTAGGAACAACACTCTACTAATTATTACAGAGCCTGCCCTGAGCTCTCTGTAGAAGTCCTTCGATATCCAGTCTAACACACACAGTAACTTAAGAGAGGATTTTTAAAAATCAAAAGACCCTCAGCTTTGTATTGGATTTAACCCGGCTGAGATCCCTGAGATCCAAATATAATAACATGTCCTTTTTGGATGAATCAGACACAAGGAAAAATCTCCAGTGTGTGTCCAGCTTTAGAGACGTAGTAATGGATTCCAGAGTTCACACTGGTGGGCCAGCCAAGACTTTTCATGCTGATGTGGGCTTCATTCTTTCTATAAACTCCCTTTCTTCTTGACAGTGTGTGGGCCCAGGGGTTCCAAACATGGGTACCTGCCGTACATTGATCTGTGTAACTGGGGAAAATACACATCCCGTGGCACCCATGTGTCAGGATATAGGGGCATCACCGTAATATAGCCCTTTTTCTCTTGATTACAGTTTTTTCTTTCTGTGATCACACAATTGTTTTATCCTCGCTTAAACATTTCATTTTTAGAAGTCTTTGGGGTATAGTGCAGCACTCAGAATAACAGAAAAGTCAGGTGTCTGGTGGTTTGTTTGCACGTTTAATAGACTTGAAGATAAAATCTCTAAACATTTATTTTGCAAGTTGTTTTTCTGAGAGTTGAGGGGAAACTTTTGCCCTTTGGTCTCCCTGAGGAATTCTAGGATTTCACAGGTAGGCGTGTGTTTTGGACTGCAGGCTGAATGTGGTTGGCAGGGTGGCATGAGGAGGGCACATATTTTAAGCATTCTTAGGGCAGGTCCATGATCCCTTACTTGCCATTCCAAAGTCCCCAAAGCCCTGAAAACCAAAGACATCTTTGTAGGTTTGTAGGAAATTGATTTGAGAGCAAAACCTGATGTGAACAGATTAGAGAGTATTCTAGGCATCATGTATAACACTTCATTCAACCCTTTGTGCCTCTTGCTGCACAGATATTAACGTTCACTTATGGGCCCTCCCCCAGCCCCTACTGGGGATGCTATGCAATAATTGGAATAATCAAAATAATAATAGTAATAATATTTGGAATAATCACTGAGTCATTGTATTAGTCCATTTTCATGCTGCTGGTAAAGATATACCCAAGACTGGGTCATTTATAAAGAAAAAGAGGTTTAATGTACTCAATGCCACATGGCTGGGGAGGCCTCACAATCATGGTAGAAGGCAAAAGGCACATCTTACATGGCGGCAGACAAGAGAGAAATGAAAGCCAAGGGAAAGGGGAAACCCTGTATAAAATCATCAGATCTCTTGAGACTTATTCACTATCACAAGGATGGGTAAAACTGCCCCCTCCCCATTCAATTATCTCCCACTGGGTCCCTCCCACAACACATGGGAATTTTAGGAGCTACAATTTAAGATGACATTTGGGTGGGAATACAGCCAAACCATACCAATCATCTTTCTAAAGTGAGAAAAAAAGTCAGAATTCTGTAACACATTTGTTCCCAAGGGTTTCCAAAAAAGGCTGGCTTTAATGGAGTATTAGTTTGCTATGGCTGCCATGACAAAGCCCTGTGAACTAGGTGGCTAACAACAGAAATTTATTTTCTATCAGCTTTGGAGTCCAGAAATCTGAAATTAAGAGTCAGCAGGATTCTGCTGTCTCTGAGCCCTACAGGAATATCCTGTCTTGCTCTTCTAGCTTGTGCGGTTTGCCAGCAGTGCTCTGTGTTCCTTGGCCTGTAAATGACCATCTTCTTGTTGTGTCTTCACATCATCTTTCCTCTGTGCCTGTTTGTTTCTGTGTCTGCCTTTCCCCTGTTCATAAGAACACCAGTCATATTGGATCAGGGCTCAACCTAATGACCTCATTTCATTCATTCATTCATTCATTCATTCATTCATTCATACTTTTAAAAATGTTTTTTTCTTTTTTTTTCTTCCTTTCTCCCTCCCTTTCCCCCTTCTCCTTCCCCTTCCTCCCTCCTTCTCTCCCTCTCTCCCTCCGTTCCTCCCTCCCTCCCTGCTTTCCTTCCTCAGGGTCTTGCTCTGTCACCTAAGCTGGAGTACAGTGGCATGATCATGGCTCACTACAGCCTCAACCTCCCTGGCCTAAGCAATCCTCTCACCTCAGCCTCTTGAGTAGCTGGGACCATGGGTGTGTGCCACCATGCCTGGCTCAGTTTAAAAAAAAAAAAAATTCGTGGAGATAGTGTCTCACTATGTTGCCCAGGCTGGTTTCAAACTCCTGAGGTCAAGGGATCCTCCTGGTCTCAGCCTCCCAAAGGGGTGAGATTACAGGCATGAGCCACTGCCTGGTGACCTCATTTGAACTCGATTACCTCTGTGAAGACCCTGTTTCCAAAGAAGGTCACATTCTGAAATACTGGGAGGACATAGTTCCCCATCTTATGAGATAGAGAATGGGTCAAGATGAGCTGTTCCATTCTTTGTGTTCAGGCCAGTGCCAAGTTCAAGATCTTTGCTTCAGGGCTTTCCTGGTGCCCCTGGGAATGTATGTCAGCAACAGCTGTGTCACTGAATGGGTGTCACCTGGGGCTGCCTGTTTAGATATTAGAAGCTGCCACATCCCCTGTTAACTCCATGTGAGGGAGGAATCCCTTCCCTCTGACAATTTTGCCTGTGAGAATCAAGTCAGATTTTGCATGTGAACTGAGCTGAATGTAGAATAAGTTCCCAAGATACTTCTGGCACCATTGTTACTCCCCCACTGAGAAGCCTAGAATGTGTTCAAAGATTGTACAGGAAGGGCTTAGGACAGTGCTCGGCTCATACAAACACTCAGTGGCAAAGAGGTTGATGCTTAAGTACACAGGAAGTGTTTACCAGTGCACGTAATTGTACACCAGTGAGCTCCACCATGCAATTTACCGTCTGTCCGGTACACTGACCCTGTGAGGCCCACTCTCGGTGTGGCACTGCTAACAGGTTTTATTGTTGCTTACTCATTTGAATAGTGTCTCCTTTGGCTAGACCTTTGTCCTGAGCACTGGACACACATAGGTGCTCAGCGGCATCCCTCTCTGCAATGCAAAAGGAATACCGTGTGCCTGTGTATGCCCAGCTCTAGTCCTGGCATCCCAGGAGCATACGATGACAGAAGAAGTGAAGTCCTGGGAACCGATGACTGCCAGAATTAATTAAAAGTAAGCATCTTTTTTTCCCTGGTTAGTTAATCCAGGCTGAATTCCCTGAGTAGTTCCTGCCGTTAGAACTTGCTCTCTTTTTCAGTTAGACACAGCTCAGTATTGCCTCCATTTTGACATCATGATCATAGTTCCTGGGCTTGGCCAGAACTGTTTTCTTTTTGATCGCAAGGACATGGGTGAGACTGGTCAAGGAATTGACTTTCAGGGTTCCAAGGGAATAATTAGTTCAGAAGTCTGTCCCTATACTTGTTTTCCAGTGCAATCTGTGTCTCTGTGGGTGTTTTTTTTTTTTTTTTTTTTTTAAGGCTGTGTACTTTATAAATTGGAAATAGAAGGAGCCAATTTATTACAAAAAGAATAAAATATAATTAAACAATTAAAAGTATGTGTTTATAGCCAGGCGTGGCAGCTCACATCTGTAATCCCAGCTACTTGGGAGGCTGAGGCAGGAGAATCGCTTGAACCTGGGAGGCAGAGGTTGCAGTGAACCGAGATTGTGCCACTGCACTCCAGCCTGGGCGAGAGAGTGAGACTCCATCTCAAAAATAAATAAAAATAAAAATAAAAATGTGTCTTTGGCCAAGTGTAGTGGCTCACACCTGTGATCCCAGCAGTTTGGGAGGCAGAGACAGGAAGATCGCCTGAGGCTAGGAGTTTGAGACCAACCTGGGCAACATAGTGAGACCTCATCTCTACAAAAAATTTTTAAAATTTAGCCAGGCATGATGGTGCATGTCTGTAGTCCCAGCTACTCAGGAGGCTGAGGTGGGAGGATTGTTTGAGCCTAGGAGGTTGAGGCTGCAGTGAGCCATGATCTTGCCACTGCACTCCAGCCTGGGTGACAGAGCAAGACCCTGTCTCAAAAAAAAAAAAAAAAGAAAGAAAAAAAAAAGAGAATGTTTTATGAAGTGCTGGTTGGCTTAACGTTTCTTCTTCTAACCATGAGGGAAGTAGGTGGGCTGTTCTGGTCACTCAGTGTCCTCCCAGACTCACTCTTGAGAGGAAACATTCACTGACTGACGTGATTGTATCTTGGAATTTTTTTCTTTGCCTCTTGGTTTCACAGCCATTCCTTTTCTTTCACACATCCATGAAAGGGAGGCTGTAAGATCCTCCTTGTCAGGGTTGTTGTAGGGATGAGCGATGATGTCTCTGAGGCACCAGGCACGGTGCTGGCACGCAGAAGCTGCTTAATGATCCTGGAAGTTATGACCATTGCTCATAGTTTTTCCTACATTTCAGATCATCCTTAAATAATTGTCATTGGCTGGGCGCTGCAGCTAACGCTTGTAATCCCAGCACTTTGGGAGGCCACGGTGGATGGATCACCTGAGGTCATGAGTTCAAGACTAGCCTAACCAACATGGAGAAAGCCTGTCTCTACTAAAAATACAAAATTAGCCTGGCGTACAGACGCATGACTGTAATCCCAGCTACTCGGGAGGCTGAGGCAAGAGAATTGCTTGAACCTGGGAGGCGGAGGTTGTGGTGAGCCAAGATTCTGCCATTGCACTCCAACCTGGGCACCAAGAGCAAAACTCCATCTCAAATAATAATAACAACAACAACAATAATAATTGTCATTTATCAGCTTCTTTGAGCTCTTAATATATATAGCCAAGTTTCACAAAGGTACAATCTGCATTAGAAACACTGTTGTCCGATTTTGGTTCCTCTGGAGGAGGGGTAGACGGCCTCTTTGTGGGCAGGGTCTGTGTCTGTTTACCTCTATTCCCCGCCCCACACTTTGGTGCCCACCACAGTCCGTTGTGTATGGTGGACACTCCTTGACTATTCGAGGAATAAAATCAACTGTGAAACAGTTTCCAAAAAGGGAACAGTTTTTGTTTCCCTCTTTCCTTATAGCCTTATGAGTTGCTATCTCTCTTGGCTCTATTATTAATAGCATAAAAGAAAGAGCTGTTTTCTTAACCTCTGGTAGTTGCACATATATGGAGAAAAGGCACAGTAGAATATGCTGGCAATAAAGACAAGTCACAGATTGTCATTTTCTTTGGTGACTAAATGGATATTTCAGTAATTTATAGGTGAAACTTTCCTTTTTGTAACTTCCACTGAACAACATTTTTACTACCAAAAGATAAGGGAACAAAATTTTTTAACAAACTATTTAAGCTTAAATATTTAAATATTTTTATTAATCACCACATATTAGCAAAGTACATATTGTATTAGCACATATTTTATTAGTCAACACATGTATACACAACTCTGATGATCTCTATGTAGATGCCTACATAGATAGCTATATAGTTATCATCAGAGCTCTGTATATATGTGTTAGAGATAGATGCACATACAGTTGCTCCCTGGCTCCCAGGGGTCTCTGTGACCCAAGGTTGGGACCCTCAAGTGACTAGTTATGGATGGCAAGGGGGCTGCAAGGCCAGAGTTGGTCCTGGCTAGAGATTTCAAGACTTGAGTGGCTGGGAAGGTTTTAGAATGCAGGTAAACCACTAGTTGCTCCAAACAACAAAACCATCATAACGGAAGTATCCAAAAGTGTGTTTTGCCGGCAGCTTCAGAGACTATGCCTGAGCAATAAAGTTTAATGTATTTTATAGCTGCTTAGGTGAAGAATGCATTTGACTGTAATCTAAACCATTAATCTCTTATATTTGCTGGAAAATTGTACATACTTAATAGTGGCTCATTGCCAGTATTGGTGATTAGTGATGTATTTTAAAATACGCTTCTGCCTTTCAGTAAATCTTGGGCTGAAAGATACGTACATTTTGTTTTCAAAAATTTTCAGTAGTCATCTACTTAAGTCAATTTTCTGGGCAAACAAAATATTTGAAGCCCTTTAGGGTTTGTTACTGAGATGTGGGCTGGCCATGAAATTACAGGGTTCAGTACCTCATTGAAGTGTAACTATTATTAGTTTTTTTGTACCTTTTTTATACTCATAAAAGTAGTACTTGCTCACAGTAGAAACTTAATACAAACCATAAATGACAAAATAATTTATAAACATCATCTAGAGAGAATGACTATTAACATTTTAGCCTTCTTTTCTTTAATTACTTTCATATATATGTATATTTGAATTAATCACATTTTTAGATGCTGCTTATTTCTTAATGTTATGATTTTCTCTTATGTTAAAATATTATTAGAAAACATGGTTTTAGTGGTTTATAATATTCTAGTATATGATTGTACCATAATTTATTTAATTGTTTCCCAATTATTGGCCTGGAAGTTTGCTTCTAATTTTTTCTTATTATATATGATGCTGTAATGAGTATCTTTTACCAGTAAATATTTTCCTGCCTCTCTGGTAAAGATTCCTTCTTTGGGATTCCTTCTTTGGGATTAATCCTTAGAAATAAATTTGATGAATCAAAAGGGGTCCACCCTTTGAATGCTTCTGATACTTTTGCCATGTTGTTTCCCAGAAAAGTTGTAATTATTCCTTCCAGTGGTAGAGTGTTAAATGTCTGCCTCTCTTTAGAAAGTATTACCTTTTTTTCAATCTTTGACAATTTGTTAGATAAAAACTTCAGTTTCAGTATTATTGCATGTATTCATGTATATTTTTCTTCTCACACATTCTAGATTTTTTCTATATTGTTTATAAATGTTTTGTAAGTGTTAATTGCTTTATTGAGGATATACATTATTATGTAACACTTGATGGTAACAGTAAAAGTGGAAAAGAATGAGGAAACCTTCAACAAAACAAGTTGTCATTAACAAACTGGGTTTTGCAGTGCAACTTTCTCTGGGTTAACTACATCTTCAGTGTGTCAGGTAGTCAAAAGAAATTTGCTGTATGGTGCTGTGAAATATGCTGCATCCATGAGCCCTCTGCTCTTTACCCATAGGGAGCAGACACAGTCTTTTTGCAAGCTGTCTCAGTGCCATATTGAGCATCTTCCTTTTACCGCAAAGAATTATTGCTTCCTTTGGTTAAGGTTGGGATGCCCCTCAGGAGGCACAGTTGAAAAATGAAGACCTTTCTCATTGTTCTTCTGATATCCAAGTATCTTGCAAGAACACCTCTATAGCAGGTAGACAAGGCAGGGTGTCATTGCAATCTGGCTGCAGACTGAGTGTAATCCCCTTTGACGTTTTGCCCCTTGGAGGCAACTCCTGCCCTCCCCTCTCCCCTTACGACCCTGCCCCCTTAAAATATGTGGAGCTCAGCAGACTGTTGATGCTGATAAAAATGAGCAAATAATAGGCGTGAAAGAACATGGAACACTTCAGTGAATCAAATGGAGAGGGTTAAGCATTACCCCAGTAATGACTGGGCGGGAGGACTGTCCTTGTGGAGTGTGTCCCAAAAGGGGTGAGCAATGGAGCAAACCCAGAAAATCTCATTCTCAACTCTCCCTGACAGATGACCTCGTCTGCACTGTCTTTTGCTTCATGGTGATGAAGGTGGAATAAAGACCCTTGAATAATACTTCCATCTCTGAATTCTTTAAACCCACTTGAGATCAGTGCAGTCCTGCAGTCTCTCTATTAGAACTGGAGCAGAGGCCCAGAGGAGAGAACTGAATTTTCAGCACTGGATTCCATGTTGAGAATGAAAGAGACAATAATTGAAAAGCTTTTCTTTCGGAAATTTTGCAAAATCATAGTGGGTTTTTGACCAGGATTTCTTGGTGACCTCTCCTGAGAGAGCAGGTGCCTGAAGATTTCCTGCTGAGTATCTTGGCATCTGTCAGACTCCTTATGACTTCATTTTAGTTCAGGGAGTCTGTTTCCTAGCCATTGATTTCATGCACAGTTCCTGGCATGTCTCATATCTCTAAAGCGATGTCACCCTTGTATTTTTTTTTTCAGATGTAATCTTTTATGTGACAGTGAGGTGTCTTACTTGTAAGTAAACAGCTATAACCTCCCAAGTGGTTTTTCTTCTGGATTTTATTTACTCAGTGAAAAACACTGAGGAACCTGAGATCCTTCCGGGTGCATTTTGGTGTCTGCCCAACCTTGACGTGGATTTGGAGGCCAGGCTCAAGGCTCAAACTTCTTGTTGGAATAGCACTAAATCATTAGGATCCCCTGAGGACAGACAGTTCCGGCCATCATTATTTGGTAGGCCCTTGCGCACTTACACACAAATGCATCGTCATGAACGTGGAGCAGAAGAGATTCTAGGGCTCCGTGTGTAACGGCATAATTTGTCAAGAGGCCCAAGACCTGGAGCTGGCATGGACTCCCTCTCCTCCTGACCCAACCCACCTACCTGCCACATCAGTTGGCCACCTTGTTCTTTTGAGTCCACCTTTGGATGAGCAGTCAATCCTTTTTGATTTATGCCACCTCTCCATTCGGAGCTTTCTTATTCTTGGGCGCAGAGGCCTTCCAACGGGTCTCGCTGCTTGCTGTCGTACCTCCTTCTAATGAATATGATCATGATTCTTCTGTATTTAGACAACTCCACAATGAGGATGATGATGGCGGCAGCTAACATTTATGTGTGTATGTATGTATTTAGAGAGGGATTCTGACTCTGTTGCCCAGGTGCAGTGGTGTAATCTTGGCTCACTGCAACCTCCGCCTCCTGGATTCAAGCGATTCTCATGCTTCAGCTCCCCAAGTAGCTGGGACTACAGATGCATGCCACCACACCCAGCTAATTTTTGTATTTTTAGTAGAGACAAGGTTTTACCATGTTGGCCAGGCTGGTCCAGAACTTCTGACCTCAAGTGATCTGCCCACCTTGGCCTCCCAAAGTGCTGAGATTACAGGCGCCTGCTTCCACGCCCAGCCAGCAACTAACATTTATTAAGTGCTGACTATACTCCTGTCAAGCACTATTATAATTTGTCTTTCCAATGACCTTTTTATAAGGGAAGTACCACTATTATACCCATTATGTAGATGGTAAAACTGAGGCACAGAAAGGCTATGTAAGTTTCCCAAAGTCATGTACTAATTGATGAAGAGCCAGGGTTTGAGCTCTGCAGGAATGGCCGACTCCTTGTGGCCATTGAGCCGGGACTCCCTCTCCATCTGCCTTTTCTCCCTGAGCCCTCCTGACTGCAGCCATGCCAGGCTTTTTAATGTTCGGAACCCCAACTCCAGCCAATCACTGGACCTCTGCCTGTGATCTTTCTGCCTCGTGCCTCCCGGTTCTGTGTGTGCCTTCAGACTCCTATCTGGCAGTGGTATCTGGATGGACCAGTGCATAGAAATCACATGAGACACTCCATAAATGTAGACTCCTAGGTCCTGACCCTGGAGATTCTGATTAGCAGATCTGTGGTAGGGCCAGGTGCCCGGATTTGCACAGGAAGTCAGGGACCCCTGCTGCTGACTGCTGTTTTCCCGGATGCTTGGCACACTCTGTCACAATCATGTTTTCATTCCTCTGTGCTCCATTCAAATGGGTAGGGACAGTGTCTTTTGTTTCTGGAACCTGTCTCTTTTCTTGGCATATAGTAGGCACTCAGGAAATAGAAGGTTGCTTGAATCCTAGTACCAGTTTACTGTCTCCTTGGAAAGGCTGAAAGGAAGAATATGATGTCTAAGCAGCTTCACTAAGAGAAAACAAAAAGTTTGTAAAATAGAATTTGCCTTCTAATCTACGTGTTCTCGCACAGCATTGAGCTTCCTAGAGAGTCATATTCATGCTAGCCCTGAGTTGTATCAACAGCAGCCCCTAGAATGGTAACTTGATGCCACGAATGAATTCTGGTGAGCTTCATTGTGAGTAAGATTCCCAGTGTGACCGTCTCTACCCAGATCCTGTGGGACCTCCATATGAATAATGAGGAGGGTGGAATATGTAGCACGCTGCAGTTGCCTGGCACCCAGTGTGTACTGTGAGGTAATCAGTGTCAAATCAGTCATTGTAGCAAGAGTTTGGAGTCAAAAGGAGCAACAGAGAACCTCAAACATCTCCTAAGAGAGGAAGCAGAGAACAGTTACCTTGGCTGTCATTTATGGGGCTTTTGTATTGTATGTTTGGAATGATGCTGGGTACCAGTATTAATACATGATTTTCTCTGGTCTTTGCAAAACCTGCCTGAGTTAGGAATTGTCATTCCCATTTCATTCATGAGCAGGCTGAAGTTAAGAGTAGTTAAGTACCAGCTGAAAGGGAGGAGGAGCCTGAGAGCAATCTGGGCACCCGTTTCCCCCCTCCTCTTATTGATGAATAAATGAATGAGACAGGGTCTGACTCTGTCGCCCATCCTGGAGTGCAGTGGCACGATCTCGGCCCACTGCAGCCTCCACCTCCCAGGCTCAAGCAATCCTCCCACCTCAGCCTCTGTAGTGACTGTGACTACAGGTGCATGACACCACACGCAGCTAAAATTTTTTTATTTTTTTGTAGAGATAGGGTTTCGCCATGTTGCCCAGGCTGGTCTTGAACCCCTGTGTTCAAGCGATCTGCCTGCCTCAGCTTCCCAAATGGTTGAGACTGCAGGCGTAAGCCACTGCGCCCAGCCCTCTCCTTCCCTTGAGCTTACATCTTCCTGTCCTGTAGCCAGCTCCAAGACGTTGGCCTTTGGTTCTGTCTTCAGGCTGAACTCTATTTCAGGAAGTTTCTTAGTCGATCTTTCATAGAGTTGATCATACCTTAGTACCTACCTGGATGAGCACTCAAGATGTTACGTATTCCCACCTGACTTCTTTATTACTGCTGGAAGATACGGTGTCCCACACCCAAGCATCCCACCCACAGTCCCCAGCTGCATGTGTCAATTACTGTGAGCTATTCAAGGGATACAGACTGAGGTAAATGAACCACCAGTGGAAGAATGTGGATGTTTTATTACAGGAAATGCTTAGCTCTTTATTGCAGTTATGTAATAGCCGGCAGTCATGATAGCTGAGAGGCATAAAAATGAGAGGTAGCAGCAGAGTTTATGGCATTCTTTATAACTGGGGATTCTGTATGTGCATGTGTGTGCATTCTGCACGCATCTCCACAGCACATTCTCTGGAGGTAACATGACCATCAGGCCTTGAGCTCTTTTATAAGCAACAGATTGTGGCTGGACATTGAAAATTTAGTTTCTGTAGCTAGAAAATACTCTTTTCAAATGCCATCTAGAACAGTAGTTCTCTGAGTGTGGTTCCTGGGTCAGGAGCCTTGGCATCAGTGGGAACGTGTCAGGAATGCAGATTCTTGGGTTCTACCTTGGACTGAATTCAGTGGGAGCGGGGCCCAGTTATCTGTGTCTTAATCACCCCCTCCATCAGGTGAATCTGATATGCTGAAGGCTGAGCCTCACTCCCCTGGAAAGTGACTCCTGTAAAATGGCAGGTGTTGGGTCATGTGAACAGTGGCTGTTTTACCTCCACTAATTACCTAGACGCTAGGAATAAGAATATGGATAAGACCTAAACTAAATTTTCTAGCTGAATTTTGTAAAGTCTGAACAAAATCTGTGTGCCTTTTAATCTTTCTTGTAATCTTTTCAGAATCTGTCTTTAAAATTATATATATTTTTTGGCTTCTAAGTAAACATTATTGGCACTGGTTTTGATAGGAACTTTACTCCAAGTGTATTGACTTAGTAGATATGTTAAAAAGGTTATTGCTTAGTTTGTGGAAATAATACAAGCTGAGACTTTAACTGATATTTGCATTTTCATTTAGGTTCCACTGTTTTCTCTTTTGAATGAAAAGTATAATCCTATTAAATCTGAAATATTTTCTTACAGTGATCCATACGTGAAACTTTCATTGTACGTAGCAGATGAGAATAGAGAACTTGCTTTGGTCCAGACAAAAACAATTAAAAAGGTAGGTGTCAATTTTAACCAAACTTCATTTAAGTCATAATTTAATCCAATTATGCACAGTCATGTGCTGCATAACGCCCTTTTGGGTCAAGGATGGAGTACTTACACAGTGATAGTCCCATGAGATTATAATGGAGCTGCCGTATACAAGTGCATCACTTTTATCTTTTTTCTTTTCTTTTCTTTTTTTGAGATGGAGTCTCGCTCTGTCGCCCAGGCTGGTGTGCAATGGCGCGATCTCAGCTCACTGCAACCTCTACCTCCTTGGTTGAAGTGATTCTCCTGCCTCAGCCTCCCGAATAGCAGAGATTACAGGCTCCCGCCACCATGCCTGGCCAATTTTTTTTTTTTTTTTTTTAAAGTAGAGATGGAGTTTCACCATGTTAGCCAGACTGGCCTTGAACTCCTGACCTCAGATGATCCACCTGCTTCGGCCTCCCAAAGTGCTGGGATTACAGGCATGAGCCACTGTGCCCAGCCCACTTTTTATCTTTTATACTGTATTTTCATTTTAAGCATCTTTCAGTATTAAATCTAGAAGTTTTCCAAGACTTTTCAGTACTAACCCAAGATAGCGATTCAGGTTTTTACTTAAGTGCCTACAAAAACAGTATCCTAAAAATGTCATAAGTTGTAACATTTTTTCTTGCACAGAATACAGCAAAAACAAGGATTTGTTTTTGTTTTTGTATGTTTCACAAAGAAACTTAAAGTAATTTAAAATACATTTAATGAAATGGAGCTGTTTGTGGAATTGGTAGGCACATGAGGAATAGTTTAACTTGAAACAACTACTTCTAAAGGAAGCAAAATACTTGGTTAGCTACATGGAAACAGAGAAAATATATTAATAATAAAGCTATACATGTATGTATATATCTTATTTTCCTAATTTTTATGTACATGATTTCATTAAAAAATTTGTTTCCATAGGTATGTCTTTTAGTTATTTTTTATTTATTTTGAGAGGGAGTGTCACTCTGTCACCCAGGCTGGAGTGCAATGGCACAATCTCGGCTCACCGCAACCTTTGCCTCCCACGTTCAAGTGATTCTCCTGCCTCAGCTTCCTGAGTAGCTGGGATTATAAGTGTGCACCACTATGCCCGGCTAATTTTTGTATTTTTAGTAGAGGCGGGGTTTTGCCATGTTGGCCAGGCTGGTCTGGAACTCCTGACCCCAGGTGATCCGCCCGCCATAGCCTCCCAAGTGCTGGGAATACAGATGTGAGCCATCGTGCCTGGCTGATAAGTACGTCTTAATTTGCTTATCTGCATGTATTCATAGACATATGTAGTATATATATGTAAATATTTTTACCCTATATTTGGAGGCTTTATTGAAGATGCATGTTCTCTATTTAAAATACTTGGCTGGGTGCGGTGGCTGGTGGCTCTAATTCTAGCACTTTTGGAGGCCGAGCCTGGCAGATCAATTGAGCCTGGGAGGTTGAGGTTGCAGTGAGCCGTAATCATGCCACTGCACTCCAGACTGGGCGACAGAATGAGACCCTGTCTCAAAAAAAAAAAAAAAAAAAACCCAATAAAACAAAACAAACCCCTTTCATCTGTGCTTTAGTATTATTCATGGGTTACTATGATTTTTTTCCTTACCACCTTTAGAGGCAGGTGCTCAGGTAGTCTAACAGTTTGCTGAACATTTTCTGGACAGCATGAGTGCTTCAAAAAAAATTGTAACTGTCTTGCTGCCATGCAGGCAGCCAGGTCCTTTTGTGTAAGGAACCATAACTGCAGTGTGTCCTCCACTTGGCATTGAGACTGGCATTAAAAATCTGTTTTGCAAACAGGAGCCAGTATTTTGATTAGCAGGGAGGATGCCTGCGAGGGACGGAGGCCATTGTTCCCTGTGTTAGGCGTTGTTGCTGGTTCAGTTTCTAGGCGAGTGGGGGCTGTCTAGAAGGCTCACCAGGAAGGCAGCTGGGAAACTTGATTGCCTGCTGGATACGGAGCCAGGACCAAAGCAGGTGGTGATTGGGGCTATTGCAATGTATTTCCTTCGAAAGGGAAGTCCTCCTTCTCCCTCCCTTTCCACGGTCGAGGGTGTAGCCCCGTAGCTGGGTTTGCTCTGCTTCTCCTGCTGCCCACCTCCTGGTTCGTATGCCTTTGCTGCATTCGTCATCCTCCTCTCCTTGTGGTGTTGTGACTGGTTGGTTCTTCGTTCGTTTTGTGCTCTCCTGTCTTGTTGCTTTCCTCGCCTGTCATTTCCCATGTGCATTTCCAGGAAGCTACCCTCCGGGACTGCAGCCCGAGGCAGGCCAGGCCTGCTGCTCCACTCCCCTCCCCTCGCTCATTACCATCCTTGGCTTCATTCACACAGGAGAAAAGCATGAACCCCATTATTTAGGATTGAATTCACTGTGGAGTTGTGGGTGGGGAAAGTGCTGAATTTTTTAAAAAGCCGGTTCAGTGTTGTGTGAGCTCTGTGTTTCCTATTTTTATGTTGCAATCTATTGATTTTTTTTCATCTCCCTGAACTGATCTATTAAAGGAAATAGATTGATGAAGATAAGTATCATTTTGACTAAAAATATCCGTCGCTGTTGGTGAAGTGATGATTTTTCAGTCTCTGATTTTTACATACAATTTTTAAGAGCTGTGTTTAAGAGGCTTATGCATGTGCAGATGCACAAACACACATGTACAGTCTTCCTTCCTAGAACGTGCGTCTTCTTAGTTTTGGGGGATATCTGGCAGTCCTTTCTTCCGTGCTGAGGACAAAGGTATCCTTGCCATCTCCTTGTGAGATGTATATTTAAGGAGATTGATAGAAAGATGAACAGATGGATGAATGAAGAGGAAGACTGAAGACAAGTAGTTTTTAACCTGGTTATTTTTAGAGAAAAAAAAAATAATTCACTTTTGGTTTATATTTGGTCTTTTTTTTCTTGTTATAAAATCTGATCCTCAGTATTGCTCTCTATAAAATGTTAAGATTTCAATATTTATATAAACAATGAACATGTTCAACTTTCCCCCACCTGCTTCATGACTCTGCAAAACAGATTTGTAGCAGGTAGAGGGAAGTCAACAAAGTTCATTTCCTTCTTGGTAGAATACTCATATCAATGCTAATTTCTTGAAGGAATTTTTTATATTTTCACAATGACTCTTTCCAGGCCTCTGATGTTTTTCCTTCTGGTGATAGCAGTTTAAGGTTTCATATCTATGAAGCATCTGTTTCATAAATACATTCCCTCCCCTTCCAGTTTGGTTTATATGCTAGTCTCAAACAATTGACTAAATGCTTCTCTTAGCTTTCTTTAATCAAAAAAATGTTAAAGCAAATATGTAGACTGTATTATACTAGTAACTGCTAATGTTTGAAAGCCTAAAAGATACTACAAGATAATTTCTTTTCCAGACGCTGAACCCAAAATGGAATGAAGAATTTTATTTCAGGGTAAGTTTTTCGTTGTTTGGTAATAATTGTTATTGATACGTCCAGGTTGACTATCACAGTCAGTTCATCTCGAGGAAAAGCTCTTAAATTTTTAATGATAAATTCCTTTTAGGATGGAAAAATAGGTAGCCTCCTAATGTGTCCCAAAATTTGAAAGACTAGAAGTGGTGGTCACATAATCTGGACTTGTTTCATTGAGGAGTGTTTTGGAGATGTCAAAAGAAAATTATCCAAACACCATGTTTCATCATTTGAACTCAAACCTCTCTTTAAGAAACAAGATAAAATATCATTTATGGGAACGGTTTAATTCTTTGAGATGGGTTATGAAATATTTTAGAGTAAAACACTAGAGGCAACATGATTAAAAAGAAACATAAAACTTACCAATTATGTTCTAGTTAGGAAAATTTTGGTAATTGAAATATTGAGTGCATATATATGTGTATAATATAAAATTACTTCTGGAATCTAAATACGGAGGAATTAGGTAAGATTTCCTCAACCTTTTATATTTAATATTTAGAATAGGTGTATGTCAAAATGACTGAAATATGTGAATTAGCAGAGATTTCTGCTTATTGAGCATTTGTGGTTGCTGTGTTTTACTACTGAAATTCTGGAAATATTAGACTGCTCAGCTATTTAATTGAAAGAAAGGGCTTTCTCTTCAAAACCAAGGTATCTTAATTGTATAGTGGTGATATTAAAAACTGCTTGTCTCCAGAAATAATCCAGGTCTTCTGATTAGTGCAGATTTCCAAAGGCCAATATTGCCATGAGGTCCATTATAATTGGTCCTGATTTCTTCCTCTCAATCGCAGTAGTATTTTTTGTGCTCCAAACTTAGACTACTACATACAGCATCTGCTTTCTATTATGTTCAGAGCTGAAATATGGCACGGGTATTTTCATACTTGGTGAAATCCTATGTACAGCCTCTACCAGATGTATTTGAAATTACCCTGTGGAGGACTGAAAAAAAAGCTAATAGGGGCTGATAGATGCTCTTGGCCTTTAGTTAACTCTCAAGTACAGCTTTCCACTTGTGAACCTCTAAAGTGTTTAGACTCCTTTCAGTGGAACACTGGCCACAATTACATAAATGTTAGTACATCCCATACTTTTTTCAACTAATCTTGGCAGTAGGCACATTTAAGTTTTATTTTTGTTAGTTTTTCTTAAGGTTTTTTTTGTTTGTTTTGTTTTGTTTTTTGAGATGGAGTCTCACTTTGTCACCAGGCTGGAGTGCAGTGGCGCGATCTCAGCTCACTGCAACTTCTGCCTCCTGGGTTCAAGTGATTCTCCTGCCTCAGCCTCTCCTGAGTAGCTGGGACTATAGGCATGTACCACCACGCCCGGCTAATTTTTGTATTTTTAGTAGAGACAAGGTTTCACCACGTTGGCCAGGATGGTCTCGATCTCCTGACCTCGTGATCCACCCGCCTCGGCCTCCCAAAGTGCTGGGATTACAGGTTCTTAACATCTTTATATTTATTCATTTTATAAATCTTTATTGGGTGCCTACCATGTGCTAGCTCCTGCCTGTAGCCTGTGGTCGCATTAGTGAGCAGTGCGACCCTTCAGAGAGCTTCTAAACAGAGAGCAACCTCTGTCTGCTTGTTCTGTCGCTAGGCTGCAGGCAGACCACAGGACCAGAAGCACAAGTTGAGCTACCTGTGCTTGTATGGTCAAGTGTTATTTCATGGGTTCTCCACCATGAAGCAGCGAGGGCCTAGGTCACCTCTCTGGCTTTACCATTTAGAGCCTTAGTGACCCTGGAAAGGCCACCTGAGGACTCTCAGTCTCCCTGGGATCCTTTATCTCTTACACAGGAGAGAGAATGCTTACTTGGAAGGGTTGTTTCCAGGATTTGCATGCAATTATGTAAATGAGAACATGTAGCTCTATGTCACACACATGGTTGGTGCTTAGTAAATGATACCTGAGTTTGGAAGATGATATGGGCCATTTTGGTGAGGTTTTGGTAAAGAAAAGGAAGCCAAAAGATATTGAAAGCCCAGTACCTCTGACAGTGCCCCACAGTTCCAGGTCTGTCTCATGGTTCACAGCCTAGGCTCTGGAGACAGGCAGGACAGACCTAGTGCAGGTCCTGGTTGCCCTACACATTAGCTGTGGGCTCATGGGCAAGTTACTTCACTGAACCTCAGGGTCTCGGCTCCTCATTTATAAAATTGCGTGATAGTTATATACCGTAGGATTGCTGTGAAGATTAAAGGAGATCATAGATTGTTGATATTCAGTAACAAGACAGTGCCTAAAAAATAAGCACATAGGCTGGGCACAGTGGCTCATGCCTGTAATCCCAGCACTTTGAGAGGCCAAGGCATGCAAATAGCTTGAGCCCAGGAGTTCAAAACCAGCCTGGGGAACATGGTGAAACCTCATCTCTACAAAAAAATACAAAAATTAGCCAGGCATGGTAGTCCAGGCTACTCAGGAGAGTGAAGCAGGAGGATCAATTGAGCCTGGAAGGTTGAGGCTGCAGTGAGCCATGATCATGCCACTGCAGATCAGCCTGGGCAATAAAACAAGACCCTGTCTCTGTCTGTCTGTCTGTCTCTCTCTCTGTCTCTCTACACAGACACACACACACACTTGTAAGCTATTACAATCTTCTTCATTATTTTTATCATTACTATTACTGCTATCAAGCCTAAGAAATATCCTCAGGAATAGACATTTTTTGATCTACAGTCATGAGAATGCCTTGTATAGAAGTTAGGAACTCTTTAAAGCTATTTACAACTATCCTTTCTTATTTTAGAAAAACAGCTAAGAGTCTTTTCTTCTTTGCTATGCCTAAATTCGGGGCAGTATAATATAGAAATCAGTAATAGGAAATTTGATTTAGTACACATAGAATTTCCAGAACAGTAGGATAATTGTTCACATTATACAATTGAGCTGGGCTCATTGTAAAGCAGTATTTTATCCTTTCTGTTCCTTACATCGCTATTCGAATGATTCCTGCTCATTTAAAAAACACTATTTATGTTCCTTATAGGTAAACCCATCTAATCACAGACTCCTATTTGAAGTATTTGACGAAAATAGACTGGTAAGTGGATGCCTGTATTTGAATTTTGCTTCATTTTGTATTAACTGGATTTTCAGAACAGCATCTTTAAAACTTTTGTTTATGTTGCACTTATGACAGTATATGTGCCCAAAAAGAAGACTGTTTTTGTCCCACTACTAGTTTGACGTTCAAAATCCTAACAAATACTTCTATGTTGCTAGGATACAAAATGTATTTGTGTGTGTGTGTGTATTTTTATTGCAGTTAATGTTAACGAAAGTCACTGGTGATAGTATCAGCTCGTATGCTCATGCTCTAATGTTGGGAGTACAGAACGGTAGGCAGATCTCTAAAGAGGCCATCAAGAATGTAAACAAACTTTACTCAGTTTTTAAATGAAAGCCAGACCCTAATATTGGGATGCATTCAGTAGCAAATCTATGGTAATTCTCTCTGGAAAAAATAACAATCTAATTAATCGTGTATAGCAAAAAGTGAATCTACATTTAGCAGGTAAAGTCAAGCTGTATTTTAAAAGTGGTTGCTTTCTCAAGAGAGAACCTTAGAACGTACCTTTACAGAACCAAAGATATGCCTGAGGCATATAACAGATATAAAGTAACATTTTATATATAGATTGATATATATATAATATGTTTATGAAGATCGATACATAAATAACTGATATAATTATGATTTCATTTTGTTTTTATTTTTTATTTTTTTTAGAGAAAGGGTCTCCCTCTGTCACCCAGGTTGGAGTGCCGTGGTGCAGTCATAGTTCACTGTAACCTCAAACCCTTGGGCTCAAACAGGCCTCCAGGATAACTAGGACTACAGGCATGAGCCACCGTGCCTGGCCAGATTTCATTTTAGAAATGGACTTTATGAAGCACATTTTGCTTTCTTAACTAAAATGTGTACATCAAGTAGCTGTGAACCAGGTGTTCCAACTATGAAAATGAGCACTACCATGTTAAGTCCCTAAGGTACCTTCAGAAGTGACGCTATAATTCAGTGCAGTCATTCATTCTCAGATTTACCCTCCCTGAAACTTGTATGGTATGTTGACTGGTTCAAAGGTGTTCTTAAGAATCCTTTCTGCAGAATTCAGCTGAAACTCCAGATTTTTTAATAGCTGGATGTTAACAGAATATTTGAACTGGAGGAGCCTCATACAATAACTCATTTAACTCCTGTTCTTATAGATGAGAAGAACCAGGTCTAGAGCCTTTACATAAACACATCAGTCAGTGGAGGTGCCAGGGGCTGACCTGCTGGCCTCCTAAGTCCCAGCCCAGTGGTGGTTTGATTGGTATTATTCTCCAAAAGAGAAAACAGATTCTGGCCTACCATCCTAGTATATTTTCCATTAAAGTAAGGGATGTTGGGTGATGAACAATCCTACAGTGTAACTAAACCACTTTTGTTGTATGCATAAAAGTACTTTCTTGTGAGATTGAATGAGAGATTCTGCTGAGGGTGCAGTTCTTGTCTCTCCATCTCTCATCCAGTGAGGACCAAGTGAGTTAGGCAGTATTGAGTAGTACAGCAGTACGTTCCTGGAGACACGGGTGTGTCTGTAGACTAATCCTTATTCTCCAATTATTGAGTATAATATCTCTTCTTTAACATGAGGAAGGGGTCAAATTTGAGGAAAAACGGCTTCTTGTTTGATGTGTTTTAGTTCATTATTTTCTTCTATTAAGAGAAATTTACTGTTAAAAAATTGTTTCCCATTTCCGTATCTGAAATAATGACTGTAGTTGAGGTGATCTTGCCCTGGGTCTGAAATTATGCTTCCAAACCAAAACTTTTAAGAAATCTTGTATGAATACAAGCTGTATCTGAAAAATTGTGTTTTATAATATTGATGCCTAGTTTTGCCCCAGGCCATCTGCAGTGTGGCTACTATGCAAAGAATGCTGGTGTTGCTGTTTTGTTTTTCTTTGTTGGCTATTAACCCAGCGGAGACAATATGTGGCTATGGTAGTACTTGGAAGTTCTAGCATTACACAGACTAGCTTCCATTTCTCTCTAGAGGTCATTTTTGGCATTTAAAACACATGCTTTTAGAAAACAGATTTGGATGTATGTAAACACAGGGTTAATCCACCACACCCTGGATGCTAGAGCTATTGACAAAGTCATGCTTTGCAGATTTTAAAATAAACTTTTTGTCACTCTTGCAGCTTGGTATTTTCCCCTCCTATTTTTTCACCCCCTCTAAATAAACCTCTTTGTTAACTAATTGGTGTTTCTGGATCATAGAAAATAGTGAGTTTAAAATACAGCATATTTCCAAGCTAACTACAAATCTGAGGACAGTTTTTCGACTGTGCACCTTTCCTTCCATTTCTTAAGTCTTTTTTGGTCCTTTGCAAACATGGCAAGATTCCATATTTGTGTCCCAACTGTGGTAATATTGCTGACTTCGTACTGGAAAGCAGTCAGCTCTAGGCAGCATTTCTTCTGTATGGTATTTAAGTTAAATTATTACCACAAAAAAAAAAATCCACATGCACTCCCTTCTTCAATTTTCCTTTTGTTTGTTGTTGTTGTTGTTGTTTGTTTTTTCGTTGATGTTTTCTTTCCTACCTGGCATATGGGAGACGATGTTTTCTCCAGCTGGGTTCCTTTTCTCTGGTACTTTGGTGTCTGCCAGTCATGTGTGAGCTACACACACGTATACACCTTTTAAATGAAAAATGCTGTGATAGCAGGAGGCCAACTGGGTGTGTAGCACGTCGCGCTCCCTCCCCTCCCTTTAGCTATTTTGTTACTTGTAGATCCTGGTCTAATTATTTAGCATTAAACGGACACTAACTCTGTGGGGTGTGTAATCGTATTTATAGTACTGTTTTATTAGTTTGCATTCCATCCTGGTAGTGTAGTGATGTCATAAATAACAGAAACATGGTATCCAATGCTTGGGAAGGGGTTTACCCGGTGGCCAAGCCATGTTTTACTTGTCGTTATTCCATGTGTGGTGGGAGGTGGGGAAATACCGTGTGTGCTGTTAAACATGCCAGGTCCCTGCACAGGTTAGACAGAGTCCCAGTGCTGTGCTCCATTGGGAAAGAAATGCCCTGTGAATGTGATGTGGTTTAGATTTACAGCAGCGTGGCTTGCAGTGTGTTTGCTGCCTTAGTCAGCTGTGAGAGCGCCCTGCTGGGGCCACTCCTTTCTGATGGAAAAGCAGCAGCTGGGAAGGTGCTGTTTCAGGCTCTTGCCGTTTAAAAAAAAAGAGCGAGTGGGGGAAAACTCCTCTAAGTCCAGAAGCTGGCATTGGAGGGGGAGAGCGCGGTCATGTGGTTCTGGCCACCCTACCCTCTGTCACAGTGTGGATGAGAGCTTTTTGCTCTTATCCAATCATGCCTGGAATGCCGCTTGCCACTTGGGTTATTTCTGCTATCTGTCGCTCCTGGTGCCGCAGTGCTAACAGTTTGGCAGATGGGACACTTTTTCTTGGAGTTTGTGTCTTTGGTTTGTGACTTCTGGCAGTGCCGGGCCTGTTGTTGCCGCTCGCCCTCGCCCTCCTGGCCCCCCTGGTCACCATGGCCCATCGGCTTCGGTTTCATTTTGGCTCTGGTCGCAGCAACACAGCCCCCGAATCAGAGATCCTAGACCAGGAGAGAGAAGACGACTTCTTCATGGCATTCCACACCCTACCACGGAGGAGCAGCCCGCACCCCTTCGCCCAGAACGTAGGGGAGGATGGCGACGGAGGCCTGCAGGGAGGCGTGGGCGCGCTCAAGCGGAGCTCGTCCATGTTCATCCCGCAGCTCCTGACCAGCATCGACGCCCGCCCCACGTGCAGCTCCTCGGTGCAGATCTCCCTGCAGCGCAAGGCCGCGGACGGGGCCACGGATGGGTGCGGGCCGCCCGAGGGCGCCGACGATGGGCCTCCGTGCGCCACGCCGGACCCCGGGGACCAGGCCTCCGCCACCGCCACCGCCACCGCCACCGCCACCACGAGGGCCTCGCCCCAGAGCGGTTCCCGGGAGCCCTCGCCGAGGGACACCCCCGGGAACTCCCCTCCGAGGGCAGCCCGGGACCCGGGGCTCCAGGTCAACGGCACGTGCGGCCGCCGCCGCGTGCGGTGCCCTGGCCCCGTGGACTGCCCCGGGGAGGCTGCCCCGGGCCTGCGCATCCAGCACCGCGCCTCCAGCGCCGACGTGCGCCAGGTGAGGCTGCTGCCCCTCGGCCCGGATGGCCAGGGCGGCCCAGCGGCGGCAGAGCCCAGGCGCTGGTCCCTGCAGCACGTTCCAGATGCTTCTGGAAGCTCCGGGAAGCGGTGTTTTGTCTTCCAGTTGCAGCAGCCCCAGCAAGGCGCTCTGGGGTCAGGCAGTGACCTCAACTTTGGCTTCACGGGCACAAAGGGGGACAGGTTGGTGAGGTATCCCCGCATTCGGCTGGAGAGGAGCACCTCGTACCCCACGCAGCTCCGAAGCGAAAGAGGGAGCCCCACGGACGATCGGGGAGCCCCAGAGGCACCGCCTCGGGCTGGCAGGATGGCTCCCGAAATCCGCAGGACGAACTCCGCAGAGAGGACTCCGCAGGGCCAGGGGTGCACATTTAAGATCAGGCAGGATCAGAACGCGGGGCAGCAGCATTTTAGAATTCTTGTAACCCGGGGGCCGGAAGAAGCTCCCCAGAATCCCGAGGAGAAAAGCGCCAAAAGCCCTGTTTCCACGGGAGCTGACGCCACGGTAAGTTCACGGCTTGTTTACATGTGTTTACTGATTTCAACTTCGATGCTTACTCTGCGGCGTAACCAAAATAAACCTCACCCTCTGTCCCAGGAGTTTCCCTGCTTCAGGCCAGCGGATCTGAATGCTTGGCCGAGTTCTGGCACGATGATTTGTGGTCCAGAGTTTGGTGCGCAAAACACCTTTTCTGCAAATGTCTTCTGTAGGTCCTCAAAGTCAACCAACTTTGTCTGTCTGGGAAATCCAAGCAGAATGCCTTCCCCCTGCTTTTATTTTTCTGAATAGAAGAATTTTGAATAAAATTTATTACTTTAATCTGCCAAAAACCAAGTCAGTGCCCCAACATGTTGATGGTGGAAATGCGTTTAAAAAGCTGCTTGCAAATATAACCTGCGACAATACTTTAAAAACAATCAGTTCTCGGAAAGGTGAGGATATTGCAAAGGACCTGAGTTTCGTCTCTTAATAGTTAAAGTAGGTGAATGTAAAGTTTGGTGAAATATGATTATTTGTCATGGCCTTTTTGCTGAGGGGGTCAGGTCAGTCGTTGTTATATAATTCGCTTTGGGTTTTTTTGTTGTTTTTTATTTTTTTGTCCCATTAAGTAATACTGAACGAGAGTAGTGTCACTTGTGGCATAGCGACATTACTGTCCCACAAGTGACACTACTAAGATACTAAGAGATGTGTTTTTAAAACAACTGGGTTATGGCCCAAGGTTAGGGGAAACTGATGGGGACTCATTAATGGTCAGATGGCATGCCGTGCAATTTAACACTGTCCACTTGAGTGTCCAAGCCGGGGATGCTGTATATAGAATAGTAAGTACCCTGTCTCCAGCTGTGGAAATAGACGCCTTAGAACAGATTCTGGCCTTCCTGTTTCTCTGTTCCTGATCGCTCCCTTTCAGTGAAATGGAGTACAGAGAGACAGCTGCACACTCCATCCGACCAGGCATATGATGACTCTGCAGCTTTCGTAGAGTGGGATGAAAAGTTTAATCAGTTCGGTTTCTTTTACTAGTAATCACTAGCCAGTGAGTGCTTTCTCTTAAAGAACAAGCTCCTTATATTTTGAATTGGATATTTTTTTCTCCTGAATTTCATGTGACTGCCAATTTGAGGATATGATTAGTAAATGTCTAGGGGACTTTTTGTTTGGATTTCACTTGTGAATAGTGATTTAGAAAAGTGAGTGTCTGAGTATTACTCTAGAATTGTATTGTCTTTTATTGCTTTGTGTTCAGAAATACGTTTCGTCTTTTAAGTAAACTTTGTCACTCCTCTATCATTGGTTGTCATCATTTTGAAGATACAATCAGATGCTTAATGAAAATTTGTTTTTCTTCATCTCTCTCTTTCCATGTATCTTCTTTCTTTCATTATCTCAAACTCTTCTGTTGGGAAACAGCTAAGTGCTTTGCCTTGGCCGGAACCTATACCATATATTACACAATGGTACAAATTTTGACAGAGTTTTGATATTACAGTAGCCTTTAACCCCCACCCCAACAAGTTACCGTCATGACAGTTGTAGGCTTTGTTCGGTAACACAATTCCATGCTGAACTTGGACCACTTAACATATGAAGATTGACAAAAATATATTTCCTAAAGTTTGATAACTATTCAGTTGTATTATCAAAAACTGAAATCACTTTGCAGTTCAGATATAGAGGACAAAGGGATTCATACAATTAAACTCAAAAAAGTTCAAACTCATTTGGTTTGAACTTTCAAATGTAATTAGAAAACAAATTGAATAAACTGAAACTTATGTGTACCTTGCTTAAAAGGGCTATTCTAACTTGCAAGGACTATGTAGTGAAAAACACGTTTCTACACATTTGGAGAATATAAATTCTGGAATAAAGAGCTTTTCTTGGAGAGTAAGTTCCAACTAGTGAACAGTAGTTTGCATTTTCATATGTGTGTATTTTTGTGCACATACATAAATTAGTACGTGGTTAGTAAGCTGATTTTCCTTTAAGCAGAATGATCTTTCTTCAAAAAACAAAACCAAAACTGGTCACATAACAAAACTGCCTGCTCCATTCAGCAACTTTGTACGCATTTCAGATGGACAGGGGTGTTAAGTTTAGGCAGCAGCTGCCACCTCCTTACTTATCTTGAAGGAAAACATTCACTTGGGCGTCTACAGTCTGGCTGCCACCAAGCTTTTTTGGCATTTCAAATATCCACTGCTTTGGTCTGAAGGACATTACATTATTAAGTTTACATGAAAAATTAGCTAGAATCTGTTGCAATTTGGTGTTGGAATGATATGGAAAGTCTTCCTGAGTTTGGAAATACCGCTCGGGATTGATTTGACAATGTGCTCATATTTCATAAGCTATACTTTAGACCTTATTACAAGATTAAGTTGTTGAGTACTTTTATCTGTGACTCCCAAACATCCTGCCACGACTAAATCTAAAATGTAACATGACTCCAAAAAATGTTAACCAACTAAATTATTAGAAAAAATACAGAGGAAACCCTTGTGATGATACGTTTTCCACCTGGTCTGTCGCTGTCTGTAGACAAGAATTCATTCGTATAGTCATCAATTAGAATCAGTTAAAAATTTTCAGAATTGTTAGAATTGACCAGTTCAGTCTGTGACGGTCATTAGCAGTCATTTAGTGAGTAACTTAGTTATTTTCTTATAAATTAGCTTTTGGGTTATTTGGTTTGGTTCCAAGCCTCTTAAACTGCATTATTCTGAGGAAGTCGGACCAACATTTACCAGCATTTGTGCCCCCTTTGTATGCCACTTTGTGCATAATAACTGTGAAACTCTGCATTTTACAAGCTTGAGGAGCCAGTTTTCTAATCTCATTGGTGTTACGAAGTACTCAAGGTCTACTGTGTATATAACATTACACCCGTTACTTGGAAAGTTTCAGGGACTATCTGAGTGTCTTGCTGCTACAGTTTGTAATGTAAACAGAGGGAGGAGGGCCCACCCGGACAAAAGCAGTAATTCTAACACCTACTGCATATGCTGTTGAAGAAGAGAGCGTTCTTTTATCTCAAGCTGTCTGGACTTTCCTCTGTGTCCTCTCAGTGGACATATACTTCACAGAAGTAGTGTAGTAATCTCTTGTGATTAAAAATTCCTTTTATTGAACAACAAAGGAGTATCTAAAATCATTTGGGGGAACTTTAGTTTGAGTGTCTTTTACAGAAGATGTTTTTAATATACGGACATTTTTTGACACTAATATTAGTTGATGTCCCTTTTTTACCCTAAAAATAACTCGAGTATCCAGTGTATTAACCACCCCTTTATTTTAAAACATAACAACACAGGAGGCTAAGGTTGGAGGATTGCTTGAGCCCGGTAGTTTGAGATTACTATGTTTCTGCCACTGCTCTACAGCCTGGGCAACAGAATGAGACCTTGTCTCAAAAAAATAAAAATAAAACATAATATTGTAATGGATAAGAAAAACAAGTAGCATTCTTTTCATTGACTTGGTTTCTGATCGGATTCTATCAGCTTTCTTCTCTCATGTATAGTAATGCTCTCTCTTAATGTGGTTTTATATGAGAATAAACCAATATATAGCTTAAAATGTCACCTGTTTTCAGGGATGTTTTGAAAAGTTGGATAGGCAATGCACAAGGTTGACACCGATATGTTTGTAAACAGAAACTGTACATGGCTTGCAGCATAGCTCATGTTTCTGTAGTGCTTCACAATTTGAGGAATGTTTTGTTTATTTCACTTAATGTTTATGGCTGTCCCATTGTGGAGGCATTATCTCACTTGACCCTCCCATGTGAAATAGTGTTATTTCACTGTTTCAGATGAAAGGATGTGATACCGTTGTTAGGTGTAATAACATTATGTGTATATCATAGTGTATACTATGATATCACTTTGTGCACCTAAAATGGGAATGTGTATTTATGTGTGTGTGTATATTTGTACAATTAAAAAGTATGTGTTAAGTCAAAGAGCAGTTTAATGCTTCCTGTGATGTGAGTTTTGTTGAAAAGTTTAGAGATGATAACTTCATTTGGTGCCTTGCAGCACTGTCCTGAAGGCGAAAGAAGGCTTCTTTGGGGACCCAAAGAGCCATCCTCTGCAGTTTACTAGTTTTTTGTCCTGGAGTACTTAGACTCCTCTCTAAGCCTATTCCTCATCAGTAAGTTTGAGGATAAAAATGTCCAGCTCGTAGGTTCATAGTTAGGTTTAAATGAAAGTGTACATGGAAGTACCTGATTCATGAACCAGATATCTGTAATATACAAGTCTTTCCCCTAGGAGATTAATTAGGTTAATTGTGAACAGTCATTTTTTGATCAGCATGGCATTTAACACAAGGCCAACATCCATTTATGGCATACCTGGAAATGTTTAATAACTAGCTTTGATGCTCTTTCTGCTGTCATCTCATCTTTCCTAAGTATTTGTCCCTAACACCAAATGCAGTCTTGGAAAATAATTGCTTCCTGAACTATGCATTATAGAAAAGGACTCTTAAGTATATTTACTGTGTTGATTTTGAAGCCTTATAACATTTTGGCTTGCATTTCTAGCATATTTTTTACCATGTCATTTTGCTGTAATATTTCCAGTGGTTGAGTCTACTGTTACTTTGGTATAGACTGAGGCTTTCAAGAAACAATATAGTGTTATCTCTACAAAATTTCCACATTATGTGACTTTAAAATGAGGGAGATATTTGGGAGTATGTCTTATTTTAGATGCTGTCTTTTAGAGAGTTTTCATAAATGGTGCAGCTGCTTCTCTTGGCTAAACCTGGTGGCAGAATTCCTAGTCATTGAAATAAATCTCTAATTTTATAATACATATTGATAAGAAACTTGCTATCTTTTCATCAAAGTTCACAGTACCAGAATAAATTTACTGTATGTAAAAACTACCTTAAAATGTAATAAATGTTGGATAGTTGATGGTTTCTGGATAGTTGATGAATAATTCTGTATAGTTGAGGCAAATCTAAATGGTAATGCTACTTGTGCAGCTTGCAATGATCTAGCATGTTTTTCAATAAAAATAATTAACTGCATATTACTGTGGGCGATACAGGTTAGCTATCCTAAATACGTTTACCTTTTTAATTCTTAATTATATTAAGCCATTTGCAAGAATGGGAAAAGGCAGGAAATTCGTAGGCGGTGTTGAAATTGCTGATTCTACACGTTGGTACCAGAATGTCTACATTTCCTCTGTAAATGTCAAAGGAAACTTTGGAAACCCACCTCAGAGTTGACTGGTGATTATTGGGACAGGTTATCATCCTGTCTGCAATCTTCTAGTTCTCTTAGTTCATACGAAGCAGCATGATATTCCATGTCCTGCACGAGGGAGAGCACCAAAACAGCCTTCACCTGCTGCATATGCCCCACTCTGGATCCAAAATTAAGAATGCCAAAGGATGGAATGTGTAAAATATTAGCAAAAGCAGGTATTGCAGAATGTTTGTACATTTCTGGGCAGGTGGAGATTATTGAAAGGTTTTTTTTTTTTTTTTTTTTTTTTTTGAGACGGAGTCTTGCTCTGTCACCTAGGCTGGAGTGCTGCGGCGCAATCTCGGCTCACTGTAAGCTCTGGTTCCCGGGTTCACACCATTCTCCTGCCTCAGCCTCCCAAGAAGCTGGGACTACAGGCGCCTGCCACCACGCCTGGCTAATTTTTTGTATTTTTTAGTAGAGACAGAGTTTCACCATGGTAGCCAGGATGGTCTCAATCTCCTGACCTCGTGATCCACCCGCCTCGGCCTCCCAAAGTGCTGGGATTACAGGTGTGAGCCACCGTGCCCGGCCTTGAAAGATTTTTAGAAATAATCTTCGCTCACCACATTCCAGTGCCAGACCCTGGACTTTTGTCTCTATTTGTGATAAAATGGTTTTAAGAAATGCTGGCTGGGCGCAGACGCTCATGTCAAATCCTAGCACTTCGGGAGGCTGAAGCAGTTAGATCCCTTGAGCCCAGGAGTTCGAGACCAGCCTGAGGAACACGGCAAAGCCCGATCTCTACAAAAAATACAAAAGCCAGCCAGGCTTGGCGGCCTGTGTCTGTAATCCCAGCTACTTGAGAGGCTGAGGCGGAAGGATCTCTTGAACCCGGGAGGCGGAGGTTGCAGTGAACTGAGATCGTGCCACTGCTCTCCAGCCTGGGCGACAGAGTGAAACTCTGTCTCAAAAAAAAAAGAAGAAAAAGAAATAATCTTCTCTCAGTGTGCATGATGAATGCGTAAAGTTCTCACTGGAGTTCTCCTTTGGAATCTCTTGATTATTCCCCTGTGGCTTCCTTGGGCCAATTAGGATACAGAGGAGGATAAACGAGTAACGCAGTGAGATAGGTGGCCTGACGTGAGTGGGCCTGAAAGTTAGCCCCTGATGTCCTGGCTGGTTTCATGCCATATCCCGAACGGGCACTTTCCTGGTCTCTAGGCATCACCATGTTTTGACAGGAAGTTTAGTTTTTTTCAGGATGGAGGATGGAATGGATTGTATTTCAAGAAACCTATTTTTTATGCCCTGACAATTTTAGAACCACTCACTTTTTCACTCACTTTTGAGTAAAGTGATAAATCTCTGTGAAGGGACAGGTCATGAAATCAGATAAAAGGATGGATCAGAAATAGAGCTGGAAGGGGGCCCTCCTCTCTCTGATTTGACTTGTTGCTACACTTTAGTATTCAGAAACTTTGTATTGGTTCTCTTAAGTGCCTGCACAACCTCCCTATTTCTGGAAACCATTCGGTGTTTGTTTTAATGTTAAGCGTTATGCCACGTATCCAGTAAGCAGAGCAAATTCCTCCAGGTAGCAAGAGACTGGAATTTCCCCAGGCAGATCAGCTTTTCACAGGTTCCTAGAGTTTACACAGCCTTCTTTTGTGACTTAATTTTTATAGATGACAGTGAGTCAAGTGACTTTTACTTCCCTATATAATAACTTTGAGGAGCCGACTTTCAACCCACATCATCATTCATTATCTTGCTTACTTCTTTCTAGCAGGTTAAATGGGCTGGAGTTGTTACTAAGCATGTTAAATACTTTGAAATTCTAATCATTTCTGATAGCTTTAGTTTCTCTTTCTTCTATCGGTCGATCGAGAGCTGGTAGACTTTTAAAATACATTTAATAACTCGTACATGTCATAACTCATCCATTTTCTTGACATTTTAAAGCGTGACAATCCTACTTCTTGGGCTCTTTTTTTTCTCTCTCATGTTCTTTTCAAATGCATGGCTAGGTAGTTACGTCGTGAAGGGAAACAACTGTTTTGGTCCAGATTTTTTAAATTGAGTTGAATAGAAAAGTTGGGGTGGAATCAGAAATACTGAAATATAATAATGTATATTAAGCTCCCAGCAAACAATCTAGCACTTCTTCAAATCCAGGAGGTTTTCTTCCTAGGAGTTACATTGCAGAACTAACATGACTCTTGAACTTTGTAAGGAATTAGTCACAGTTGAACACTGAAAACGACCGGCATACCTCTGGGCTTCCTCTGTATGGTCTTCCTCATGAGTTAAAATGCATTAAGCATAGTATCTGTTCCATAGGACCTTACTGATTGTGCTTTTCCACTCGAATAAAAGAGATATTAAGTTGTAATAAAACTTTAAATATTTTAATTTAGTTTGAATATTTAAGTTGATTTAACCTCTTACTACAGTAATTATCTTTTTTGCTAACTTCTTATTACAGTAATTATCTGCTTTTATAAAATCCAAAAACGATGTTATACACATTAGCATGCATTATTAGGTGCCCAAATGCCAAGGCTAAGGACACAGCAATGCTAAGGACACAGTGTGCCTCGTGCCTGCCTGCACCCTCGGTTGAAATTGTATCAGCAAGAGAAGCTCCTGCGTTCTGCACTATGGCATTTTTCTCCAGCTAATGTATGCAGGGGTCATTTTTAAATTTTAGATTCACAGATTTACAGAGCTGTGAGTTGCCTTGGAAATTATGCAGACCAGTTCCCTTAATTTTAAAGATGAGGAAAGTGAGAGCTTTACTTTTTAAAAGTTGATACATAATAGTTGTACCTATTTATGGGGGTACATGTGATATTTTGTTAACATGCATACAATGTGTAATGATCAAATCATTACATACTGAAATATTTGAAATATCTGTCACTCCAGACATTTGTGGCTTCTGTGTGTTGAGAACATTCCAAATCTTCTCTTCTAGCTATTTTGAAACATATAGTAACTTCTTGTTAACTATCGTGCTGAGAACAGGGACTACTGTGCTGTTGAACACTAGAACTTACTCCTCCATCTGACTGTATTTTCGTACCCACTTACCAACCCTGAGAGCTTTACTTTTGCAGTCATAGAGAATATTCTTTTTCTCTCTTGAGTATGCAATAATTAGTTTTGAATAGTCACTGCACGGGAAGCCCTGTCCTTCTTGGTGTTGGAAATATAAATACTTAGGGAGCTTGGTTTATAGAGCTTTCAGTTTCGCGAACAGATGGGACAGCTGAGGTGAGGCCTACCTAGCAGAAGAAGCCTCACTCCTGATAGCAGGCACTAAGCAAGGCATTGGGTGACAATCGCTTATGCACAGGCTGGGAGGGACAGGAACAGTGTCATGGAGGGGCAGTACTGGAACTGCATGCTGAAAAGTGACCAGATTTGTCTCCGTGGGCCAGCGGGAGGAGCCTCATTGAAACACTGAAGGTAGATGTGCCTCCCGGGGATGTGGTGGTCATATTGGCTCCGGATTGCGTTGTTCGTGATTAGCAGGTTTCAGCAAATTATAGCAGGTTTCAGCAAATTATTTTTCATGTGAAACATTGCTGAAGATTTCTTGGGTGTGGCTATCATCACAAACAATTCCTCTGTTTTTCCATCAAATGTGGAGTTGAATGAATTCCTTCCTTGCTGGCCTGCCTTCCACATAGCTGTTCTCTGAACACCTGCCAGGCCATGCTGAGGACAAGGAAATACCAAGGCACAGTTACTGCCATTCAGTGGTGGTAGCAGAGACCCAGGAATGCAATGGATTGTTGTCACTTTCATTGTAACATCATAGTGTAGGATCATAACTGGAACAGAGAGGTTAAACTTTCTTTTGGGGAATTGAGGGAGGGAGATGGGGTCTTGCTCTGTTGCCCAGGCTGGAGTATGGTGGCATTAAGATGGCTCACTGCGCCTCCATCAAGTGATCCTCCCACCTCAGACTCCCGCGTAGCTGGACCACAGGTACATGTCCCCACACTCAACTAATTTTTAAATTTTTGTAGAGATGGGGATCTCACTATGTTGCCCAGGCTGATGTCAAACCCCTGGCCTCAAGCGGTCCTCCTGCCTTGGCCTCCCAAAGTGCTGGGATTATAGGCATGAGCCACTGTATCCAACTAAGTAGGCTTTATTTATAGAGTTTATAAAGAAACTGTTTATATATATGGTGGAGAATTTATCCTGAAGAAAAACTAAAGAAATGAATATTTTAAATACGTCCCTGCATTTCTTTTTGTTGGATATGACATTTATGTAAGAAAAATGCTAATCTGTATGATATGAGACATGTTAACTATATATAGTACATATATTTAAATATTTTATGTATTTAGATTTAGCAACAAAAAAGAAATATAAATCATATTTCTGCCATTTGAATACATTGTATTCAATTATATGTGCATATAACCATTTGAAAAAATTATAACGTTGATTGGATCTACAACCTAAACCAAGTGCCAAATTAAATTCAGGATAAATAATTTCATAGAAAATGTTTCGCATCATAGAATAAGAAGCAGTGAAAATTGAGTGTCAGATCTGTGAAGGATGATACGTTTCTAACCTTAGAAGCAGAAAAGGCAATCACAGAAGTTGGACAGATTCAGTCATATAAAAGTATTAAATTTCTGAACCATGAAAAAAACTAAAATGAGGGAAACACCAGATGTTTTTCTTAGTGATTCATGTAAGTTCTCATATGTATATCTTTTCGGTGTCTAATTATGCGCATATTTTGGCCAGTGGGTTTGTATCTCTCTAGTAAAGTTCTAGTAAATACTGGAGAAGTACTGAGGTTTCCCCCCCTCCGACCGTCTCCTCCGTTGCGAAGTAGGTCTTGTAGTGAGTCACACAAAGGGATTAACAAGAAAGATAGAAATGTCCACCTGCCAAGTTCTTCATTATACTGTTGTGTTATGCCAGTAGAGAATATATCAAATTGGAGAACTTGTGGTTGAAAATGATATACGCAGATTGTTGGTGGCAGTATTCATAGATGTGACTTTGGAATGATTTTTAAACACTTAAGTATTTTTAAGTGATAAGACCAATTGTAAGTACTAAGATTCTTGTGTTTTGAAATGTTGGAGTTAATCCAGACGAAGTTACAAATCTAAGCAGACACCTTATTAAGAGATCACTATTCTCTGCTTTTAAAGTGGACTTGCTTTCTATAAAGTTATGAAGAACAGATAGATAGAAATGTTTTAAGATTACTGGCTACTGTTAAAATAATCTGGTGACTGCAGTTATATCTGGGTCTAAGCCATTAGACTTTTTGGAAAATGGATGTTTTTCATCTTGCCTTCCGTCTATTTGTCACCCAGAATTCTAAAATTTGGAAATTTCATTCATTCAGTCAAGATGTAGAATTGATCAATTGGCAATTTTGTTATTTTTCGCTTGTGAAAAACTCTAGGGTTACAGGAATATGCTCCTGAGGTTAACATGATTACTTTTAAAATGTCTCAATTCTAATGGTTAGGTATTAGTCCTCTGAGTTCAGGTTGCCCCTTAACTTAGATCCTCATTTACAATTTACAGAAAATGATTCATATTTCATATTTTAAAATCATGTACTCTAAAACTCTATTATACTTGAAGTGAAGACCTGTTATGTTACCTTAAAGGGTAATACTAGAATCTCTCATGAAAATGTAACAGTTCCCGAGGAACTTTGTTTCTGTCTCCATGGACCACACTGGCTACTGTGCTGGATGGAGGGCAAGGCGGGAGCTGAGAGGCCGTTGCAGAAGTGCATGTTGCCTTAGTATATGGCAGATCCTGGTTCCTGGCCTATGCTGTTTCCCTCCACACCCTTTCATTTCTCCGAGTACCAGGAAAGATCATGAATTGTTTCGGGAGTTAGTCTTCCCCTTAGTACTTAGCCTGTCATTTTCATGTTGCAGTGCCTAGAAAATGGGAGGCTTTTCTCCTCCTTAAAGAAGTGTTATTTCAAGATGCTTTCTGCTGCCTGTGTCATGCCGGGGCGTGGGTGGATATATTTTTGCACTTTTGCACCAGCGAGTCTGCTTCTGATTTGCAGATTGCATTTATTATAAGGCGTATTGTCCATTGATGAATAATGTGTGGGCATTAAAGCAAAGCTGATACATAGCTTTTAAAATAGGTCATTTATCCTGCAAACTTCACCCCCAGAGAGAGGCAGGCCCTTCAGAAGCATTGTCCAGGAGCAAGATTTGTGCATGTTTCCCTCAGTTTTGGAGTTTCAGAGTCATCATTTTTTGCCCCTATTGTAGGGGCCAAGGGAAAGTTTGCTCTCTGCCTTCTGATGGTCCCCTGAAAAATCTGTCAAAAGCCCGATTAATAGGAGAAATGACATACAGATGTATTAATGTGCATGCAGAGTGATTACCTCAACCCCCAGTGGGGTTCAGAAGCTTCTATACCATCCTGAGGTTATAGGAAGAATGGGGCTGAGAGCCTGACCAAAAACAGGATACAGTGGCCAATCAGGTTATGGTGGCAAGAAAGATTCTTAGAGGGAGAGAAGAGGAGGCCTGGCTAGCAGAGGTGGTCCTGTTACGTAGGTGAAACCTCCTAGGCAGCAGCCCCCCCCCCCCAGAGAAGAGAAGGCAGATGTTTCTTTCAGACCTTTAAAGGTGTCAGACTCTCAGTGAATCGTCCCTAGATCTGGACAAGGGAGGGCCTTAGAGAAAGGCGGCCTCCATCAGCGCAGTTTCCTCTCCAGGCACAAATCTCCCCCCACAGACCTGCCCTCTGAGTCGCCATTCACAGTGTATCAAAGAGGCATATTCTGGGGTGAAATATGTTTATTCCCTTCACCTCCTAGTTTATCATGTGTTTCCTTAATGGGCTGAGGGCTTGATGGATGAGCGGATAGACAGACACAATCTTAGTTCATGGAAAAGGCAAGAATAGAGATGGGGGCGGAGAGTTTTTAAGTTGCTTCTGATGAAATAGACACTCCTTTGTCTCAGCTACTGAAAGTTTTCTTTAGAACGTGGATTTAAATAAAGAAATAGGCATCATGCTTTGTAATGAAGTCCTGTGGTCATCGTAAGTGGTCACAGCCAGTTTATCCTCAGGCTTCTTTAAGCGGACCAGTTAAGGTTTGTGCAGAGGTTCTGTGTTTGAGGGAGGAGAGGAAGTCCTCAGCGCGGAGGGGAGCCTTCCACGGGAGACAGTGCTCCTGGAAGCATTCTTTCAACCTGATAGCCGTGCAAGGGTGATGGCACGGTGTGGCCTTCAGTGACTCAGAGCCTCCTGCCTTCCCACGCCTCAGCCCTGGAAGTCTGGTGATCTTCCTTGGCAGAAACCTCACTGGGGATCGTTTTTTCCTTTTGAACAAGTTTCTTACTTTGCCTAATGTGTTCCAATCTTCTGTCAGTGGCCAGGTGACATCTGTTGGAATGCTGGTGTGTGTTGCCAAGCAAAACAGATGCAAGAAGACTTGCCCAAAGTGGGGGAAGAGAGGGAGGAAAAGTGGGAGGTAGAGTGTGTTGGCTAAGGGAGATGGGATTGAGCAGTATTTATAGAACAGATATCAAAGATTGGATAAATCATGGCCTAAAACTCTCAGAAAAGCATTCTGGGGTCTTGCAAATCTTTGCAAGCCTACTGAATGGCTCATTTTTGATTTCCCACCCTGCATTCAGAATGGTGTTTAAATGGCTCACTGCAGCAAAAAGGATTAGGTATTACCCTTGTGCTCAACACAAGTCTGTGGTCTGCAGATTTTTTACTTTATCATAGTTTATTGATATTTCTGTCAGTGAACAGGTTTAACTCTTAATGGAATAGAGTCTACCAAGGATAATGCAGACTGGATAAAAAGAATTTCACTGAGTTTGATTATTTAGCACATTAAGGGGGACCTCTGGCCAGAAGTAGATGTATTGCTTGGGGGAGGAGGGCATGGTACCCAGGTGGTACTTCCAGGATTCTGATTTTCAGTCAGTGTTGAGAATAACTAATTTAAGAAGTTAATGCTACTGACAGCCTAAATCTGGGTTTCCTTGATAACCCTCAGTGTAAATACCGATTTAATACATTTTCGTCTCACCCATTTTTCCTTCATCACCCCAAATCTGTATTGTGTTCACATGGTTCCTCTTTCTGGAGGTGGGAGATGTCCTTTTATGGCTCAGAGGTCCACAAAATAAATTTCCATTCAAGCAAGATTGTACAATACCTGTGCATTAAGAGCATTCCAGTTGAATATTTGCAAAGTATATATAAAAGAGCTTATCTCCTAAAATAACTGAAATGAAAGGATTAATTTTCTCTCAGTTTCCTACTACAAGAAGTGAGTGAAAGTGGAATTCCAATTCTAGCCGTGGCGAGACCGGTCTATCCTGTTATATCTCGTGTGCCAGTACCACTTTTCTCCAGGTGACTAAAGTATCTCCCTGCTGTAAATACTAACTGAATGCATGTTTGTGGCTTTTGGTAACTCCACTTCTTGAAAGTGTTGGCCAGTTGTCAAATTTTCATGAATTTCAGAGAAGTGGTTAATACGTGGTTTCTTTATCACAGTATTTAAAGCAAAGTAGTAAAGAGGAAAAGGACTGAAAAGGTAACCCGGGTCAACTCATTTTTTAGGGTGCACAGGAGTGTGGTAGCAGAGCCTGGACATCAGGTGGCCTGAAGCCCAAACCACCAGCTCCCCCAGCACAGGAGAGCGCAAACTGTAGCTCAGTCTTGGCCATCTGGGGTCTTCTGCAAATGAACTGCCCACGGTCTGGCCAGCAGTTCACACTGTTGTATTTCTGTCTTTCAGTAGAGCATTCTGAACATACCTGAATAATTTTTGGACACACTGTCACCTTCCTAGCCCTGGGTTATTTTATGACCTAGTCATTCTTTATATAAATAAACATTTATCAACAGTGCTGTCTGGGCCTAATAGGGTGTATAGCCCGCTTTGTTTCTGCATTAAAGTCCTTAGACCACCATAATCTTTGAGATGTTTGCTGCTTGTTGTTTCTTTCTCATTTCTGTTGCTTGTCAGTCACCATTTCTTGTGGCTCCAAGGATAGAGACCAGTTCCCTCTTCTAATTTGCTGCTTCTCATCTGCTTAAAGTTTAGGTGTTTAGTCAAGCTCACTAGCATTGTTTATAAAGCAAGAATAAATAGGTTGAGAGTGAGGACTTAGGGTAGTTACCTTTTTAATAATGTACATGATCTATCTTTGGTCTTTCTCCCTCATATCTCTGCTGATTTTACTCTCGTCCTCCTGGAACATCTCTGGAATCAGATAGATTTTTCTAAGACTCGGATGTAAGAATTCAGTGGGATAATATATACCAGCTGTTTAGCCTAGTGCTTGGCACATATTAATGCTTAATAAATATTAGCTCTTATTATTATTGCTTTTTCTCTGAAAGAGAAAATGTTAATTCTTCACAGATGTTTAGAAATTGGATATGTAGTGACCCTATCTACCGAATTAATATCAGCAAACACATTTTTAGTTCATCTTGATTTTTATCTTTATTGGATTATGCCTTTATCCCTTTAGGGTTAATGAGTTTCCTACTGTACTGTTATGGAAGAACCCTGAAAAAAAAGTAATAAAATGTATCCTTAAAAAAGATTTTATGATTCACTTGACTACCAGGTGTCAGCAACTTTTATTCTTATTAAGTTAGAAGGACTTTGAAGGCTTTCGTGGTTTATTCTCTTCTTTTTTAAAAGCCAAACCAAGATCACTTTTTGGTAACGGCTACCTTTCCTCTGAATGTATTTCTCAAAAAGTTCTTTGTGGTTTTTATTAAACCCAAACAGTTGTTATAATTTAAAAGTTACCCTTTTAGACTGAGATTAGCTAGAAAAGAAATGAAGGATTATTTTAAGTAACTCAGCAAGTAACCTTTTCCAGGAATCTTAGATTATAAATTACGAAAACCAAATTATAAACCAAGATGTGTGGTTGATTGTGGTTTAATAATTTTATCAACAGTTTTGCTGTTGTATGTACCAGTCGTATATTTTACTACTGAGTAGGAGAAAAGTCTAAAAATTGAGTGAGTAGCTTTTCCCTCGCTGATTATCATGTTTGTTTGATCATTATATTAAAGTGCACCTTTTATTTTTCGTTTTGTATGTTTTCCCAACTTAATAATGAATGTGCTTCTCTCTAATCTCTGAATTTCAGGAGTCTATTAATAAAGTATGTGTAAAGAATTAGTTGCTAATTTTGGATGTGCCTGAAATGAGATTGTCAGCAAATTACAACTTCAAACCTAGGACTGCAATGTTATGGATTGGACCTCATCCTTGGTTATTGAAGATATATTCAAAATTTATGAAAAATCGAAAAACCTTGTTACTTCTGAATTTTCCACATGTTAGACTTTCCTTATACTTTTAAGATAGTAAAAGTGTTATTATATAAGATCATGGAAAGTTTGTCTTTCCAGACCTATTTTATGTTAGGATTTTACAATATTAAATTCGTAAGATAATAGTAAAGACTAGAAAATAAATCCTTACTGATAATGAATTTCCTCACTAAGTAGTAAATACAAATGAATATTTATTTGTAAACCTGGGTGAGTAGGTAATAGCTCTTCAGTGATATTGATGGAAGGAAATTAATAATATTTAATCCAAAGGCTGGGCGTTGTGGCTCACACCTGTAATCCCATCACTTTGAGAGGCCAAGGCAGGTAGATGGCTTAAGCTCTGGAATTGAAGACGAGTCTGGGCAACATGGTAAAACCTTGTCTCTACAAAAAATGCACATATTGGCCAGCATGTGCCTGTAGTCCCAGCTACTCAGGAGGCTGAGGTAGGAGAATCACCTGAGCTTGGGGAAACTGAGGCTGCAGTGAGCCGTGATTACACCACTGTACTCCAGCCTAGGTGACAGAGCGAGACCCTGTCTCAAAGAAAAAAAAAATTAATTCTGACCTTCCTCCAAAAAATAATAAATTAAGTCCAGAAAGTTTGGTGATTCACTTGCTGTTGCCGCCTTTATAAACATAAAAGTCAGTAAGGCTAAGGGACACTTCAGAGTTCCTTCTGCAGTCCAGGTACTGTGCCAAGTTCTACAGATGCTAAGTAGTGCATAAGACAGATGTGGCCCCTGCCCTTGCGGAGACTGCAGACCATGGCTCTTTTTTATGAGTGGTAGAGACACTCATAAGTCAAATACCTACTATTTTCATGAATGTGCCAAAGGAGGCAAACAGGAAGCTGAGACAGGAAATCATGGAGAGGCCTACTAAGGAACCCTCCCCCTCAGGAGTGGCCTGTAAGCTGAGGCCTGGGAAGAACCCCTGTGGGCAGGGCCAGTGGAACTGCAGTGCAAGCAGCCGCTCGCCCGAAGGTCCTGTGCTGGGAAGAGAGTCAGAGATGCTGGAGGATCAGAAAGGGATCATCCAAGCGAGTGGAGGAGACAGTGGCCCAGGATGAGCTTAGGGGAAAGCAGGGGCCCCTGAATTGTTCACGTTGTAGAATACCGTCACACATCTGATATATACATAGCATGGAGGTACCCTCAGTAGATGCAAAACTCAAATGAGCTCAGCTGCTCTGAAGCCTGGGAAAAGAGTCAGCAATTTTTAAAATTATGACGTATCCACATTTTCACAGGAAAAAACAAAGACTAGTAGCTAACATCTCCTTTAATATTTACAGAGGATCCCTCTCTCTCGTTGTTCCTCTTACAAATGATAGGAGGCCACTTTTGTTTTCCAAATTCTGTGCCAGGTATCTTGCCTTTCCTGAGATATAGACACAGTAGAGTCAGGAGTGTGTGTGAGGGCATGCAGACTTCTTTTTATGTCTTTAGAATCCTTCTTCACTTTTGAATCATGTGGTCCAGGAGTTTAAGGCCTTTTCGTTTGGTCTTTGCTGTTCATTTGTTGAACATAAATAACTGTGTTCATTATGCAGGCACTGTGTCGTTGACAATTTGTGGTGTAGATTAAGGCATCGTGACCATGTAACAAGATGGGCAAATGCACTTACCCATTCAGTGAGCTCTAACCTCCAAGGTGTTTTGCTTCAGATCAAAATGGTAGACTGCGGAACCTTCAGTGTGGATGTTAGGTCCATCTTGAAAACCATCGGTAGAGATTGTATCTGTGTATTCTTCTTTAATTAAAAATGGGAAGATGATGCAACAGAGCAAAGATGGCCATGGGTCCTTTTTATCTCTCTCCCATCCACACAGAGAGTTTATCTCCCCTCCCCTGGAGTCCAGGCTGGCCTTCTGGTTGCCTTGAAGTGATGCTGGGCCCTTTCTACGCATAGCCTTTCAAAGGACTGCAGCTTCCACTTCCTGCCTTTTAGAATAGCTTGCTTTGGGGGTCCAGCTGCCACCTAAAGGCCCTGAAGTGAGCCACTTAGAGAGAAGTTCCAACTTTCTAGCCATCTCCAAGTGTCAGGCGGGTGAGTAAAGTTGTCTTGGATGTTCCAGCCCATCACCATCCAACTGTAGTCACATAAGAGGCCACTGATCTGCCCAGTCTCCACATTCCTGAGAGATAGTAAGTGGCTGTCGTGTTGAGCTCTGAAGTTGTCAACTAGTTTGTTGGTGACATATAACCAGAAGAGACAGTGTCCTTAACATTTAGTCCTGGGAGGTTTGAACTTTGCCTCCTCCTGTAGGTGAGCTCCCTGGGGTGTGGGATGGAGGAGTGCTTGGCGCAGTTGTTTTCCCGGAAGCTGGAGGAGGGCAGCCACGCACAGGATGTGTAGACCAAACAGTTCAGGGATGCACTTGGCTTAGACAGCTGATAAACAGCTGCACTGCCCCAAGGGAGTTGCAAGAGTAGGTGTTTTGTTGTCAGGAGTAGAATCATTCAACTTGAAGGACAGAAGATTTGTAGTTTAAGGAAATTCACCATATTCTTAAAAGTTGTAGAAAGAGAAGAGCTCTTAGCCTAGACCTGCACCAAGATCCAGTACTTTTTAATCTGATTTAATAGGCAGATGATGAAGGACTTATTCCCAATAATAAAGAATGGTTCAGTAGGAGGTTGGTAGTCTTAATTGTCTTCCTTGTCAAATCCTAGTGAATTTCACATCAGATATTGTGTCCTGTGGGGCTCTGTCACCTTAGCACTTGGTAATAAGTTTTTTATGTAGTAGGTGCTCAGTAAATGGGTTGAGTTTCTACAATAATTTGATTTCTGTAGCATCTGATTTAACTAAGTTTGCTATAAAATGAAACCCGCTATTGCATTCAAAATCACAATAAGCAGTATCAATTGTAAATCATACCTACATATAGTTGACCCTTGAACAGAGTGGAGGCTGGGGCATCAACACCCTAACACGTAGTTGAAAATCTTTTGACTCCCCCACAATTTAACTAGTAGTAGCCTACTGTTGACAGAAGCCTTACTGATAACTTAAACAGTTGATTAGCACATATATTTTATGTTATAAAAATTAAAAGCTGTATTCTCATAATAAAGCTAGAGAAAACATGTTTAAAATCATAAGGAAGAGAAAATATATTTGCTATTTATTAAGTGGAAATGGATCATTGTAAAGTCTACATCCTCACTGTCCTCACACTGAGTAAGCTGAGCAGGAAGAGGAGGGGTTGGTCTTGCTGTCACGGGTGGCAGAGGCAGAAGAAAATCCTCATATAATAAGTGAACTCATGCAGTTCAAACCCATCTTGTTCAAGGGTCAACTACACTTGAATGGATTTTTTTCCTTGTTGTGATTAACCACCCACACACATCTTACTAGACCAAAAAAGAAAACTTGACAAGCAAATAATCTCCCATTTCTTGGGTCATTTGAAGAGGTAACACGGGCCAGGTTATACGTCCTGAAGATGAGTGTGTGAAGTCCCCAGAGAGTCTGATATGAGGCCTTCGTGCAGGGAGTAGTGGTCTGGCTGCTGCATCAGCCTGCCCCTGACTCACCTGCACGTCTTGGGTGCTGCTGATGCCCAGGCTTCATGGCTGAGCATGGCACCCTTAGCATCCCTCACCCATTACCCGGCGGAGACTTGTGGGTTGGAGGCATTTCAGTTGGAGAAGGATGGAATGGCTGAGGGCAGGAAAACTTAACAAGCAGGAAGTCTGCACCCTGGCTGCACATGAAAATCCCCTGTGGGCATTGAAGGTAAGGGGAGCATTGAAGGTAGGGAGCAGTCAGGTCCCATTTCCTAAGCAGCTCTGCAGGCCCCTGAGCTTGGCAGTCATCTTTTTGGTGCCGTGTGGACTAGTGCCAGCAGGAACAACTGGATCCTTGAAGTCTTTGGCCTCTTCTCACACTTCAAACCAAATAGTTTATTAAATTCTCATTCAAGGTAATAGCAAAAAAAAATACTGGTTTCATGTTTAGGTCTTATTTCATACATAAAGTACTCGATTTAATGTTAATTTTCTTTTTGGGTTTTTGTTGTTGTTGTTGTTGTTGTTTTCCGAGACGGAGTCTCACTCTGTCACCCAGGCTGGAGTGCAGTGGCGCCATCTCAGTTCACTGCAACCTCTGTCTCCCAGGTTCAAGCGATTCTCCTGTCTTAGCCTCCTGAGTAGCTGGGATTACAGGCACCTGCCACCACACCCGGCTAATTTTTGTATTTTTGGTAGAGATGGGTTTTCACCATGTTGGCCAGGCTGGTCTTGAACTCCTGACCTAGGATAATCTGCCCACCTCGGCCTTTCAAAGTGCTGGGATTACAGGCGTGAGCCACCATGCCCAGCCCTAATGTTCATTTTCTGACAAATTCTATGAAACCTGGTGACTTAACTTTTGTGAATCTGTTTCCTTATTTGTAAAATGACAATACTTGCAGTAGAGTTTATGTAAGGAATTAATGAGGGTAACTTTAAGATCTTTGTAAATGCTAATGTGTTTTACAATTGTGATCAGCTATAATAATAATATTATTATTATTATTAATAAAATGCTTACTAGGTGAAGTTAATAGCTCCCATCCATTCCCAAACTACTTAAGGAGGATTTTAAGCTGGAAACAGTGAAGGAAAGCCTCATGATGCACTGAGCAAAGCCTTCCATCTGAACTGGGCATATTGTAGCTGCTGGAATGCCTGTGTCCCTGGTTACGAGCTTTGATATAATCGTGCGAAGGCATTTTGGTGGAGTGGACCATGTCCTGCTGTTGTTCAAACATTTCTGTGTAGAGAGACTTTGTTTTTCCTTTGGGGAGTATTTATATTTTAGTGCCAGGCTGCGGGTTGGCTGTGCTACCCCTGGCTTTTCAGTGCCAGACATAGAGCCATGTCAGAAGGGGGACTGCGTGGCAGGTCTCAGGAAGAAGGGCCAAGGAAGAGGAGAAAAGGAATTTGGCTATGGATGGGGAATCCTGTGTATCTTGGCTTCTCTGAGCCAGCTGTGCCTCAGAACTTTGATTTGATCTTTGTACCCCATGGGTCGTGCCAGGTGAGGGGCACAATGGAGAAGAGAAAAAACAACGCTCTGCTGAAAACATAAGCAACAAATAAAATAGAGGATAGTAATCCTAGGATAATCCCCGAGGCAGCAGAGAAAGGCGGGCTCTGGCTTGTATGTCAGGAGCTCTCTTCCTGGGGGCTGGAGGGAGGGTAGTATAGTCCCAGATGAGAGCGTAGTGGGTTGTTTAGAGCCTGGTAGCGGTAGCAGTGAAAAGAAAAGTCCACCAGGCATCTTGTTCATGTGGTAAATCTTGACTTGTAATTGTGGCAGTCTCCCCAGGCCTCTCGGCAGCTAGGTGACAGTGGTGTGCTAGTTCATGGGTCACCTTCTCACCCTCTGGCTTGCTTCTCAGTGGGTATAAATGGTGTAATTAAAACCTGTGGTTTCAAACTTTGCTCCAAAGTCTGTTTCTGGGGCTCCACAGATACTGACGTGAAATTTATTTTTATTATTTTTAACCAACTATGAAGATACTATACATTTAAAGATATAAAATGTTTCATATTAAAATAGCCTGTATGTTTTACGTTTTGAGATTCTGTTTATGCTGTTTTTTAAAGAAATGCATTGGCTTGTTCTGCTAGCTTATTTTTAACTACTTCTACATTGTTGTAATATCGTAACGGGTCGGACTGGCTAGGCTATGGTCAGAAATCGCTTATCAGTGTTTTATACATGCCCAAGGGATTCCAACACAGGGTGTCCATGGTCCTCTTTGAGAAGACTTTTTTCTAAAAGATATTGAATGATGCCTCATTAAAAACTGCCTCAGAAATATTTTCTCCTAGCTTGTTTTCTCCTTCCAGGTCATTGTTTGAGAAATATCCAAGATTCCTTCTTTTTCACAATTAAAAAAAAAATTGAAGCACGTCCATAATCCCCTGTAGTTCTTCGATAGAATTAAACTTCACATAGGCATAAGAAACTCAGGAGTCTTTCTCTCCTCCGGAAGTGCATGCCTTTCACAGTCAATAGTGTACAGTGTGGTCGGCTCAATAGTGTTCAGCATGGCCCTTGCTCTCTGAAGATCAGAAACCCTGGAAGCCCCTTGTCTCTTTTTCATATTCCACGTCTGTCTGGTGGCCAGGCCCTGCCCCTTCTGCCTCTTCGCTGCCACGGCTGTGGCCAGCCTCTTATTCGGAGGAGTTTCCACCTCCAGACGGACCCCTTCTAATCCATTTCCCACATTATAACTCAAAAGCGTGACGTTTACAAATCTTATTCTCTCCTGTTCTGCCAACACCCCATACGGTCCTCCATTACCAATCAGGTGAATCGACTTGCATTTCCCAGCATGTCCCCACACCCACAAACACTCCATGATACCGGGCCCGTCCCTGCCTTTATTCCCTGTGGCCCCTCTGTGCAGGAGCCTTCAGCCCCTTCACTCTGCCCCGTTCCTACCGCCATCATTGTGCCATCTATGTTTGCGTGTCTGTCTTCTCTGTCATATCTGTCTCAAACTGGGTTGAAAATTTTTTGAAAATTGTTCGCACAGTTATATATTTGATTATCTTTTTCTTTTTCTTTTTCTTTTTTTTTGAGATAGAGTCTCACTCTGTCGCCCAGGCTGGAGTGCAGTGGCGCAGTCTCAGCTCACTGCCACCTCTGTCTCCCAGGTTCAAGTGATTCCCCTGCCTCAGCCTCCCAAGTAGCCGGGATTACAGGTGTGTGCCAGCACACCCAGCTAATTTTTTTGTATTACAGTAGAGATGGAATTTTGCTATGTTGGCCAGGCTGGTCTCAAACTCCTGGCCTCAAGTGATCTGCCCACCTTGGCCTCCCAAAGTGCTGGGATTACAACCATGAGCCACCGTGCCCAGCCGATTATACTTTTTTAATGCGTTAGTTAAGATGAGAGAGTCCAAAGTGATACAGCCCCTGCCCCCACAGAGCTTCCAGTCTAACGAGAGAGGCAGGTACTAAAAATGTAATGCACATAACAGAATGGACTGAACTAAGTAGTAGAAGTTCAATTGAAGAGGAAGACACAAATGGATAAAAACTATGGATTCTCAGAATTGAGGATGCTGAAAGGCTGCATAGGATGAGAGGTGTGAACAAGGGTCCTGAAAAAGGCGTAGGATTTATACTTGCAAAGAAGGACATTTCCAGCAAGAAGGCATGGAAATGAGAAAATCTCAGGAGAATAGGCCCGTCTTAGAGATTCAGTACCCGATTGAGAGGAAAAGAAGTACCACTGGGGAAGTGTGTTTAAGCAGGTATGCAGATGTTCTTCCCGAGGCAGTGGTGTTAGTAGGATTTTTTGTTGAAGTGAGGTCTGGGATCTCTTTGTAAGCCGCCTGAGAGCTGGGACTTTGCATTGATCACCTTTTTGTTGCACATGCTCTGTGATGTAATTGGCACTGCATGATTTGACAAGAATGTGTTTTATGCTCTAAATCAGGAGTTAGCAAACTTTCTGTAAAGGGCCAGATAGTAAATATTTTGGCCTCTATTTAGTCCGTTCTGAATGTACGTTACACACAAGTTTCTAAAGTACATTCACAAATAAGCATTATACACTTAGTTGTAACATACACGGATGTTGAGCAGAGAAAAAGCTCTCTGATTTTTGTGGTTCCTGCTCTAAGCTAGGCTAGGTGGTGGTGTCAGGGTTCCAACCCCTTCCATCCCTGAAGCACACTCAGCAAACCATCTAGTTTATAAGCCACACTGTGCTAGTAGGTACTGTGTGTATTTTCTTGGGGTAGGGAGGGGTTATTTGTTTTGTTTTGGGGATGGGGTCTCACTATGTTTCCCAGGCTGGTCTCGAACTCCTGGGCTCACGTGATCCTTCTGCCTCCTGAGCAGCTACTGCACCTGGCTGCATCGCTTTTAAAGGCAGATGATGCCTCTGGCCTTTCCCATTGCCTCCGAGTGTGTGGCCCATGCCACTGTCCAGTCCATGCGACTATCTGTGTGTTCCATGCCACTGTCCATCTGTGTAGGGAAGAGAGCCCCAGGGGCTGGCCTAGTTAGGAGAGCTTTCTGGGCAGGTGTTGAGGGAGGCACACTTGAGCTGGACTTTGGAAAAAAAAGAAAGGAGAGCCATGGAGCAGACTGGGCGAGGCTGGGTGCGAAGACCAGATGTGGCAGGGATTTAGGAGGCAGAGCGAGCATAAGCCTGGGCGTACTGGGCAGTTCTGTAGACTTGTCGGTTGTGCAGTGGATTCATGGAGCCTGTCGAGGAAGCTACCTGTGTGCTTCTACTAGGAAAGCACCGCCACAGAGAGAAGATGAGGGGCAGGGAAGCAGTATTGTGGGGAATTCAGAGAGAGGGCTGAATCTGAGAAGCATTATTTTAAAATTATGTTAAAAACATTTTTTCTGCTGTTTCCAACCATCATTACTATGTTCATTGTGGAAATATTAAGAATGTCAGTATGGCATATAGTCGCATAACCAAGAAATTCATTCATTGTGACCTATTTGAGGGTCATTTAAAAATGACCGATGTAATTTAAAAGATTAATCAACAAAATGACTTATTTTATAATTAATTACTTTCCACTAATGTGATATTTCTCAAACTCTGCTGTATTTCCTTTTCTTCTTTTGTTTCCTGAGACAGATCTCACTCTGTTGCCCAGGCTGGAGTACAGTGGCGTGCGATCATGGCTCACTGCAGCCTTGAACCTCTGGGCTCAAGCGATCCTCCCGCCTCAGCCTCCTGAGTAGCTTGGACTACAGGCATGCACCATCATACCCAGCTAATCTTTTATTTTTGTACATAAGGTGTCTCACTATGTTGCCCAAGCAGGTCTTGAACTCCTGAGCTCAAGCAGTCATCCCGCCCTGGCTTCCCAAACTGCTGAGATTACAAATGTGAGCCACTGTGCCCAGCCTATATTTTCAAGTCTCTCTCTCTCTTTTTTTTTTTTTTTTTTTTTTCAACTGGAAAGGATAGCTGAGATGGAAATGGAAGACTTCCAACAGAATACCTTAGCATTACTGTGTAGTACAGGATGTAAAAACCTGTTGAAGTGGGTGGCCTTTTGTTATCGTTCTGTGTCTTTCTGCCCACCCTTTGGCACAGTTCTCACCATATTTTCTGTCAACTGCTACCACATGATCCCCTTCTTTATGTTATAAAGTCTCTTAATTATTAGGTAATTATTTATTGTCCTAGCTCTCCACACCTACCAAACAATATTAACAAAAGCACGGTATTACAAACGAGTCAATAACAACTTCCCAAACCTTGTGGCAGCTGTTTTGGAGGAAAAAGAAAGGAAAAAAAAAAAAAACTGCCTTTTTTTTTTTCTTAATGCTTTACATCTGGTTGATCAGAACAGTTTTAAAACTATAAAATGTTGGCCAGGCGCGGTGGCTCACGCCTGTAATCCCAGGACTTTGGGAGGCCGAGGCAGGGGATCAAGAGGTCAGAAGATCGAGACCATCCTGGCTAACACTCTGAAATCCCATTTCTACTAAAAATACAAAAAATTAGCCGGGCGTGGTGGTGGGCGCCTGTAGTCCCAGCTACTCAGGAGGCTGAAGCAGGAGAATGGCGTGAACCCTGGAGGCAGGGCTTGTAGTGAGCTGAGATGGTACCACTGCACTCCAGCCTGGGCGACAGCGAGATTCCATCTCAAAAAAACAGAAAAAAAACTATAAAATGTTTAATAAACATTTTTAAATTAAAAGGTAAGATTGTATCTAGTTATTTATACAGTTATTTTTAAAAGTCAGGCTGGCAAAGGTCTCTCTGAATTTCACAAAATGTCCGCGTGAGTGGTGCATAGTTTGTGCTGGCTTATTTCCATTTGTTCGTTGTGTTTATGGTAATCAGGAGCGTTTTCTAATTTGGTTAAAATGCTGTCATTAGCTGGTAAATGTAGTCCTGTCACCTCAAAGGAGGGACAAGAAGGAGCTCTTTCTAGAAAGGGAGGGATCGAATGACTCCTCATCCTCATATCTACTTCTCTATCTGATTTGAAGACACCGCTGAAATTTATACTGCGAGCAGTTTAAATAAATGTAGTAATTGATTGCAAAACGTGTTTGTAATATCAGTGACTGAAATTAAATAAAAGATAAGTCAGTACCTTTTGGATCAATCCAGTTGACCTAAAAATAAAAAGTAGGCACCCACTGAACAGTTGAGTAAATGAACAAATCAATTTTGGCTTATGTCAGTGAGTTGGCCTGACTGGGCCTTGATCTACATGGCTTCTCTTGCACGTTTTGTTGCCCCAGCTGAGTTCGTGTGTTTTTAGTAGGCAGGGTAAATTAGTGGTATGGATGGGTATAACATTCTACATTTAGTTTTGTTACTCTATATGAGCTCATGAAATGGACTTCCCTTTCCTAATAACATAGAGAAAAGAAAAACCTAAGGAAATATAGAGAACACATTCAATTTGGGAAATTCCCGTCTGTATCAGTCAAGGATAGGCTAGATCATATTGATCATGCTGCATAACAAACCACATCTCAGTGAATTCACCCACAAAGGGTGATTTTCTCACTCACAATACACAAACAATGTGTGTCAGCAAGAGAGCAGAATTCTCTGCCGTCACCAAGAGTCCCCAGGATGATGACAGCTAATCCCATTGTGCCTTCACCATCACTGCCATAGGTGAAAGGAACGTGGTAAATTGCACACTGCCTTATTTATTTATTTATTTACTTAGAGACAGGGTCTTGCTCTGTCACCCAGGCTGGAGCGCAGCAGCGCGATCTCAGCTCACTGCAACCTCCACCTTCCGGGTTTAAGCAATTCTCCTGCCTCAGCCTCCTGAGTAGCTGGGACTACAGGTGCGTGCCACCACGCCCAGCTAATTTCTGTATTTTTAGTAGAGACAGGGTTTCACCATGTTGGTCAGGCTGGTCTCAAGCTCCTGACCTCAGGTGATCCACCCACCTCGGCCTCCCAAAGTACTGGAATTACAGGTGTGAGCCACCGTGCCCAGCCCATACACTGCCCTTTAAAGCCTGTGTTCGAAAGTGGCACACATCACTGCCACTCATATTTTACTGGACAAAGCAAGTCACGTGGCCATGCCATTTCAGATTGGGAAGTACATTTTTATCATTACCCAGAGGAGGAGAGAGATGCAATATTTGAGAACAGCACTAAAGACTACAGTATGATCCCTTAGTCCACCTTAATGATCCTGAGTCTTTGGGGCAATTAAAAAATCCTTACTCTTAAAAAAAGTCAGGCAGTAAGTCCTGAAGCCAGCTGCTGATGGTACACAACATACTCTTGTCTTGTGAGAAATCCCTTTTGAAAAGGTAACTTACCTGGCCACCCCATTATTGCTCATTGCTACAGGTTGAATTGTGTCCCCCAGAAAAGAAATCCTATCAGTACCTCTGAATGTGCACTTATTTGAAAATAGGGTCTTTGCAGACCCTCTTGCAGATGGAGTCAAGTTAAGATGAGGTCATGAGGCCGGCCGCGGTGGCTCAATGCCTGTAATCCCAGCACTTTGGGAGGCCCAGGTGGGCGGATCACAAGGTAAGGAGATTGAGACCATCCTGGCTAACACGGTGAAACCCCATCTCTACTAAAAATACAAAAAATTAGCCGGTCATGTTGGCGGGCACCTGTAGTCCCAGCTACTCGGGAGGCTGAGGCAGGAGAATGACGTGAACCCAGGAGGTGGAGCTTGCAGTGAGCCGAGATTGTGCCACTGCACTCCCAGTGGTTTATGTGCCACTGGGCGACAGAGCGAGACTCCGTCTCAAAAAAAAAAAAAAAATTGAGGTCATGAATGTGGACCCTAATCTGACTGGTAGCCATATAAAAAAGGGGAGATTTAGACTCACAAACAGACATGCACACTGGGGGAATGCCATGGAAAGATGAAGGCAGAGATCAGGCGATGCTTCTACAAGGCAGAGAACTCCCAAGATTGCCAGCAATCCTCCAGAAGGCAGGGGAGACCATGGAATCTCCCTGCCCGTATCTTGATCTTGGACTTCCAGCCTCCAGAACTTTAAACAATTAATTTCCATTGTTTAAGCTACTCAAGTTTGTGGTACTTTGTTACAGCAGTCTTAGCAAACTAATATGCTAATCAAATGTATTTTTATCATCTTCTTTGGGCCTAGCAAGGAGAACCACTTGGGAAATTGAAATGAGGACCCTCTCGGGAAAGTTTGGTGAAATCCTGGCCAACATGATGTCTAATGCTGATTGCAGTGAAATTGAGTACTGTTGTTGATTTTTTTTTTCCTCAAAGTAGCTTTTGAAAGTGAAGAGTAAAATGTGTTAGTGGGAGCTCAATATTAGCAAGAAGAGAAATAAGGGACTGTGCTAGCAAAATGAATAATCTGTCTTTATTATACTGTCGCAGGTGGTTATCAAGATACACTTTTTGTGAGACAGAAAGCTTTTTGGGGTGGAGTTGCTTTTGATGGTCGTAGCAGAGAGGGAGTTATACAAATAGAAGTGCTGGTAACTTCTGGTAATATCTTCATTGCACATGGGTACACCCAGTCTTATGGGCAACCTGATTTTATATCATCTTGTTCTTTTCAGTAAATGTTGTATATCAAATATTTAATGTTCTTTGAAAAACTTTTTAGAAAATTGACGTTTGCAGACCGAAGCGTATTGAATCACGTATCTGGATATTTTGTTTGATTATAAACCCATTTTTACACCATGGCCATAGAGAATGGTGCCATAGGCACTATCAGGAGTGATGTCATTAACCCCACAGGGCTATGTGGAAAGCGGGTGGCTGGGACTGCTGTATGGTTGGCACTAGGCAGTGTGGCACACGGGCCAGCTCCTGTACTTTCCTGTTTGTGGCTCTCGTGGGGCACTCCTGCTCTCCCTGTCCTCATCCATGATACATACTCTCTCTCATCTACATGCTCATAAATTTCAGCAGCAAGAACTGCATGATTTTTTAAATTCTGAGTAGATGCTTCCAGCAGAGGGTTTCCTGATTGATCACTGCCAGAGAAGGAGGTGCTAAATAGTTACCAAGTTACATGCTTTTTTCCCCGAATGAAGTACTTCCCCCTGCTGCTGCTTGTAAAGCCAGATTGTGTGTGTGCTCAGAACCCACATCTGGTGCCGGAAGCCTGAGGACTAGTGAGTGGTCATGTGGTTTATGGCCCCTGTAAAAGGACCCATTCTAAAAGTCTACAAGAAGCTAACTTCACGATGAGATGATTGTGTGTGTGTGTGTGTGTGTGTGTGTGTGAGAGATAAGGTCTTGCTCTGTCGCCCAGGCTGGAGTGCAGTAGTGTGATCTTGGCTCACTGCAACCTCCACCTCCCAGGTTCAAGTGATTCTCCTGCCTCAGCCTCCCGAGTAGCTGGAATTACAGGCATGTGCCACCATACTTGGCTAATTTTTGTATTTTTAGTAGAGACGGAGTTTCACCATGTTGGCCAGGCTGGTCTCGTACCCCTGACCTCGAATGATCTACCGGCCTTGGGCTCACAGATTACTGGGATTACAGACATGAGCCACCACACCTGGCCTACAGGTGTGTTTTGAAACATGCTGAATCCATATGAATCTAATGTATTCTGGATACTATTTTATGCCTAGTTTGGGTGTGCCGTGAAATTTAAAACTTCAAAATTGTAGAATTCCTATTCAAGTCCAGACATGTTCTAATGGTGTCTTGGCTTTCTTTGTATGTGTGAGGAGTTTTATTTATTTATTTATTTATTTTACTGCACCTTAAAAAAAAAAAAAAAGCAAGTAGCATCTGAGTAATGTTTGCATGATCATCACAGTAAGTGTTTTTATTAAAGTTAGTAAATTCTGGTTAGATACATGTACTGTCCGGAAGTCCTGTGCTGTCCAAATTGTTGAGATACTTTACATGTCCAGATTGAGGAAATACTTTAGACTTTATTTCTGACCACCAAAGAGGTAAATATATAGAAAGTATAACTTTTTGAAAAATTTTCTGTTCCAGGGGTGAAATAAATGCTACAAGTTGGTTCATCTTTTGCTAAAGAGTAGGTGATAACAGAAGTTAAACTCTGAAGAGAGGATTGTAGGCAAACATAATTATCCTGCTATTTGAAACTTAATTGCAAAATATCTTAAGGCTGTGATGTTACAGAACTCACTTTAAAGATTTAGTTTGAGATTTGAAGTGGCAAAATGATAGTTGAAAGAATCAGTGAGCCATTTCTTTGTAATTTTAGTTCATCTTTTATAGTTTTTATAGCTAAAATGAAAATTGGTCTGCAAATTGGTCTCCGGCTAGGGGTTTTTTTGTTTGTTTGTTTTTTTCCTTAGAGGCAAAGTCTGGCTCTATCACCCACGCTGGAGTGCAGTAGCGCATTCTCAGCTCACTGGAGCCTCCACCTCCCAGCCTCAAGCCATCCTCCCACCTCAGCCTCGTGAGTCGCTGGGACTACAGGTGTGCACCACCATGCCCAGCTAATTTTTGTATTTTTTTGTAGAGATGGGGTTTTGCCATATTGCTCAGGCTGGTCTTGAACTCCTGAACTCAACTGATCTGCCTGCGTCTGCCTCCCAAAATGCTGGAATTGCAGGTGTGAGCCACCATGCCCAGCTTGGTAGTTCTCAACACAAAAACTCAGCTTCTGGATTAATGGGGTCTTTCTCTATCACTGACTTAATCAGGGAATTGTGACTTTGGTTGCTTAGGGGGAGGGAAAGTGAAAAAATTTAATTCAAGGATTCTAAAATCTGCTTTGAGAAATAAAGAACTTGCTCGTCTTACATTGTTGCGTCGTTTTCTTGCGATATCATCGCATTGCTTGGAATTTAATATTTAAAGAGTTCTCACGTGCTTCTTTTTGCAGATATAATGGTTGGCACCAGACAGGTGTGTGTATTACCAACCCTTCAGAATCATCCTCTTTCCTTATGGGGAGCTTGGATTATTACTTCTGGCATCACTTTCTTGGTTCCCACTGAGGCTGTGCCTCTGCCTCACATCTTAAGAGGATTAATAGGGATTATTTTCCTTTAAGTAGATGACTACTTGCGTATACTGCTGACTTGAGTTTTTGTTTTTTCCTTGTTTATTCCCATCGTGTCATCACCAAGTGGAGCTATCTCCCAGTTTCTAAATTACTGTTCCCCAGGAGCACGCCCACAGGTGATGCGTGTCACTGCTGCAATCATGAAAACGACAGCTTTAGAGCTGAAGGCATCATCTGCTCTAGATACTGACTCAGAGAAATGTGCGTTGTTCTGAAGTTTTTCCTTGTGTATAACTTTTTATTTCACTTTGGTTTAGAAATTGTGTAAATTGGTCTGGATAGCAGTATGGTGAGGAAGACTAAATAGAAAATGTAAGCTGTTAGAAATACCATTTTGGATACAATGGATTCCAGCTTCACGTGACACACAGTGCATTTCATATAGAAGTCATGAACACTTAAATATTTGAAATATCATTATATGTGTCTGGCTTTGCCAGTGTCTGTGATGGGGAATTTAAGTTGGCCTCTTAAATTAAAGATGGCCTCTTGCACTCAAGAAATATACATGCTGTTTGACAAGGTAAGTGTGGCCAGGTGCAGTGGCTCATGCCTGTAATCTCAGCACTTTGGGAGGCCAAGGTGGGGCAATCACTTGAGCCCAGGAGTTCAAGAGTAGCCTCGGCAAAATGGTGAAACCCCATGTCTACAAAAAAAAAGCAAAAATTAGCCAAGCACGATGGCACAAACCTGTACTTCCAGCTTCTCAGGAGGCTGAGGCAGGAGAATCGCCTGAGCCCAGAAGGTTGAGGCTACAATGAGCCAGGATCATGCCACAGCACCTCAGTGTGAATAACAGACTGAGTTCCTGTCTCAAAAATCAAAAAACAAAGTGAATCTTCATTTTTTGAATTCTATGAAAATGAAGGCTAATATATGTATACTCCCGTGTTAAAAAGTTACATGTGAAGTGTGTTGAAAACAACATGTGAAGACATGTCCTATTAATATTTTGCATTAGCAATGAGAGTAAATGTTGCTCTCAAATCTAGTCCAAACTCTGTTGCTTGCTTAAATAATGGGGGGTGGGAAGCTAAAACCTAACAAAAGCATAATAAATTATCAGTGACCTATATATAGTTAACCTGACAGCTACACATTTGGATTTTTGAGTTTGCACTGATTTAATTTTTCCTTTAAGTCTGTGAAAGTTTCCTTAGAATGTGACCATAGCAAAATTCCTCTGTAAATCTTGGTCATATGTAGAAATGTCTTAAAGATATAATATCCTTGTATGGTTTGCCTTTTGATGTTTTAATCTCCGTAGGTAGCTTTCTTTCAATTAATTTGTTGGTCTTATGCAGAAGTCCTAAAGGCCAGGTGTGTTGGCTTCTCATGACTGTAATCTCAGCACTTTGGGAGGCCAAGGTGGGCAGATCACTTCAGGTCAGGAGTTCAAGACTAGCCTGGCCAGTATGGTGAAACCTAATCTCTATTAAAAATATAAAAATTAGCCAGGTATTATGGCAAACACCTATAATCCCAGCTACTCGGGAGGCTGAGGCAGGAGAATTGCTTGAACCAGGGAGGCAGAAGTTGCAGTGAGCTGAGATCGCACCACTGCACTCTGGACTAGATGATAGAATGAGACTCCATCTCTGAATGAATGAATGAATGAATGAGAGAGAGAAAGAAAGAAGTCTTAGAGAAATCTTGAGGATGATTACTTGGGTAATTAATTTTTAGTTAGCTGAGTTTTTTACTAACTTCAATTCTTACTCTTACTATATTGGATAACTCCATTTAAGGTACCTAAAATTTCTTTAGATTTATCTTAATTTCATAATGATCTTAATAGTGCTTCTTGTTTTTGCCCATCTTATTCTGTGCTCCTTAAATCTCCAGTCTTGCTGTGATCACATTATTATTTTAAGACATGGTGGAGTCATTTTGGTGAACTCCAAGTTTCTTTCTTGTAACTGGAGACATGTTTCTGTTTTTGTATTCCACTACACATTTAGAAAAAGTAAGTCTGCAAGTGGAAAGGGTGTTTGTGAAGATACCTAGTAATTTCCTGGGTTTTTTCTTGCTTTTGTGTCGTGTTCACGCATTCCACCTAGTATTATGTATTGAAGGTAACAGACAATAAATACTTGTTGGCTGAATGAATGTATTAAATTTGCCCTAAGGTACTTAACAGAAAAACCCAAACTTTATTGTTATTTGTTCCAGGAAAAATGGCCTTTTAAGTTTCAAGTTTTTTTGTGAATACCTAAATTTTGCCATGTTATAGAAATTAATATAAGTTGGAACGGGCGCGGTGGATCATGAGGTCAGGAGACCGTCCTGGCTAATATGGTGAAACCCTGTCTCTACTAAAAATACAAAAAAAAAACATCAGCCAGGCGTGGTGGCAGGCGCCTGTAGTCCCAGCTACTCGGGAGGCTGAGGCAGGAGAATGGTGTAAACCCCGGAGGCAGAGCTTGCAGTGAGCCGAGATCGCGCCACTGCACTCCAGCCTGGATGACAGAGCAAGTCTAAAAAAAAAAAAAAAAAAAAAAAAACCACACACACAAACACACACAAGAAAAAAGAAATTAATATAAATTATTCTGTTATTTTGTTTTGTTTTCCAGGAAGGTCAGGAGTTGACATCCTTAGCTAGTACTGTTTACTCTTCTAAATTGTCTATTAGGACAGGTTGGAAAACACACAAAAATCTACCATGCAAAATGTGTATCCTTTCTTTTCTGGATTTTTCTTCCATTGAGGTTTTTCCCATGCCTTCAGTCAGGACTTTCCCTCAGACTGGGCTCTGGTACTACTCTATTCTAATAGAAAGCAATAGATAACAGAGATTATTTATAACATCTATAGGATGAATGATCAGCTCTCATGCACTTAAACTAGCTCTTTCTAACTTGAATCTGGGAGAAATTCTAGACTAGTCCAGTGAATAAAACTGGCATTCTCACTCCTAGAACACAGATGTTGATATAACCACCAAACGGGTTCTTCCTGCCCATAGCACAAATAAAGACCATGGTATTGCAGTAAAGAAAGTTTAATTGACCTGAGGCTGGCCATGCCATGTGGGAGTGGGCATTATTATCAAATCAATCTCCTTGAAGGCTCGTAGATCAGAGGTTTTTCAAAGGCAGATTGGGAGAAGGGATGGGGATGGCTAGAAATGAGTGCTTGCTGCTGATTGGTTGGGGCAGAGAAGAAATCATAAGGAGTCTAAGCCGTCTTCCTGAGTGGAGTTGCTTCAGGGTGGGGCCACAGGAGTGGGGTTGGCAGGACCAAGTGGAGCCATGGGTGTCAAACATGCGAAAAATCTGAAAAGATATCTCAAGAGGCCAGTCTATAATAGTGATGTTATCTGTAGGACATATCTTGTGACTAGTCTACACTTTAGCAGAATTCAGATTCCTCTCCTACCCCTAGCCTGATGCCCTTTAATTAGCTATACAAAGGCTGCTGAGTTTTGGGTTAGGCTTATTATCATTTAAACTATAAACTAAATATCCACCAAAGCTAGCCCAGCCCAAGCCCAGGAATAATCAAGGCAGCTTGAAAGCTAAAAGCAAGAGGAGACTGGGTTAGATCAGCTCACTATTATAATTTTTGCAAAGGTGGTTTTATTGAAACCTGTTCTTTTTTGAAAGCTGGCTCTTTCTAACATTCAGATGCTTTTAATCAACCTGTTTTATGGAAGCAGGATATTGAAATTAAAGTAAATATTAGATGAACTTTATAGCCAGTTGTTTTCCTCATTCTTCAACTCTTTACCCTACAAATCTTATTTAAACAACATGTTCAGTAAGCTGTTATCTTGCTTACACAATGAATTGAACATTATGTTCTAAGGTACAGTTTGCTCACCTATGAAAAGAATTTAACCTCTTTTCTAAGTAGCTATACACAATTTTCATACCTTAAGTTCTTATTTAGACACACTTCAGAATATTAGAGCATTTTGCAAATAGATACACATTCTTACCTAATGTCAGTGTTTATAGACAGACACTCACCATGGGTGTATTTAAGTCTAGGGTGGTAAGGAATATAAATGTAATTTATTAAAAACCTGAACATAGCCAACTGTGAATTATTTGTGTTAATGTAAACGTCAAATGAGCACTGCAAACATTTGATGTTTGAATATTTGCCTGTAGAAGTACAGTGCTGTGTTCTATAGAATATAAGTAGATGCCACCCCAGTCCTCAGAGTTTCAGTGAGGTCATCATTGTATCAGTAAAGGTGCCAATTTAAGATGCTAACTTGACACTGGAAAAAATGTGCTGTCCTATTCTGAAAGATGAGTCTTATATAAAGTGTTTTTTAAATACTTTATTGGAACTGCCATGTTCTTTTCAATTTTGGTAGCTCCCCTGCATTTAATGTAGTCATAAGCTTCTATATTCGTGGGTGTTTTGAGGGCATCCTGTGAAGACAATAAATTATATTATACTCATCTAGTCTGCAGTCTTTATCATGTTGATAAAATGGCCTTTACCAGTACAAAAACTGTTTCAGAATGTGTAAGTCTGTCTCAGCTGACTGAGGGCTTCATCATTTTCATGATAATCCCGGCAGCTTGAAATGTCAAACTGATAGCTGATCCATAGCACACAGTAGTGCTAATTGAGATAGGTTGGTGTGGAAAATTGAACTGAATTGAATATTAAACACCAGTAAGTGCTATGCTAGGTATTGGGACCGCAGTGATGAAGATGACATTGTCCTGACCCAGGAGGTGCTCCTTATGTGCATAAACTGCATTTGGAAATTTTCATGATTTGAGAGTCATCTATGGTGGCCAGTAGAGATTTTCCCAGAAGGCCAGGGATATATGGGGACATTTGATTGTTCTTTGACTATAATAATATAACCTTTTCCTTTGCCCAGAATGAACAACTGCAGGGTAACATTTACACAAAAGGAATTTAGTGTGCTTAGAGTGTTGATAATACTTGAGAAACTAGGAGAGCTGTTTTAAAGCACTTCTTTCTTTTTCTTTATTTTATTTGTTTATTTATTTATTTATGTATTTTTGCTGGGCTCTTAGAATTTGACATTGTTCAACTTTAACTTTGTCCTCATTTAACTTTATCCTGCTAAGGAGCTAAAAGGTCCATATGATCAAAAAGGCAGCTCTCAACCCAGCATGAAATTCCAGGCTCATTCATTTCTGTTTACCTGCTGCCAAATCATTCAGACAACTGCATGCTTGCTTTACAGATGAATAGAGGACAGCATGTTGTTCAGTAATTGCAGTTTAAATAGGATATGTAAGATAAATGCCCAAGAAGAAAGCTAGAGGAGCATACCACTTCTCTTCTAGTGTAGGCCTCCTGCCCATGGAGTCCACAGAGTAGAATTACGTTGCATGCGCTAGAGACCAGCCTCCCTCAGGATCACGAGTTCACCTCTGCACCACAGCTCTGGGCAGCGTGGAATTAGACAAATTCAAGTAGTTAAGTTCTGACTTTATGGAGCAGAATCTAAACTTTTGTTCATACTGCTTTTGTGTTCTTTGGCCATCTGAAAGCCTTTTCTGTATAAATATTTCTGCAATATGCGGTCTTACAGAGGTCTTGTCATGCATATTTCCCTTTGCTTCCTTATGTGTCATGTTTTTTCAAGAAGAAAACATTCAGCTTTAGAGACAATGCAGTCATTGTGTTGTGGCTTTAATGCAGGTCATTGTCCTTTTGTGAGCTGCGTGTGTGCGCGTTGTGCGCGTGCCTGTGTGTTTTGCTTGGAGGAATAGTGAGTAAGAGAGCAGAGTCCATTTGCTTTTTCTAACAGAGGTTGGGGCAGATTCTCTCACAACCGTTAAAGAAAAAAATAAGATACCAGCAATAATGATAATCAGTCATGCATATGTAATCGTGTGTAGTTCATACTTCAAATTCGTATACAGCTGAGCACGATCTTGAATGTTACAGGAAACAAGCTTTAAAGTCAAGTAACAGTAGAACTTTGCTAATTCATGCCTGACTAATTTGCCCACCCAGTAATTCCCACTGAAATTTTGCCATTCCTCTACCAACTTTCAGAAAAATTTGATAGCAGGCTGTGGAGAAGTCTCATGTTACTTCTATGTCAAGGTATAAACAAAAAAGAGCACAAATACCTCCATTAGACCACATGAAGTGAAGAGAGAGAAAACATCTGCTGAAAAGCCGGGTTCTCTGTTTTTTTCCTGCTTTTTAATTGTAATCTTTGTTTATGCAACCCATAGAAACATGCATAAGTAACCCTGAGTAGTCTCTTAGTTTAAGAAAACTATTATAAAATTTCTTGTTGTAAAATAAAATTCTAAAAGGAATAAGTTATGGAAATATAAGTATCACACTGTTTATCTAAGACTTTACATAGGATGCAAGGTAGGCTGTTATATGATTTGGTAATTGTTTTGTGGGGGAATTTTGTTTTGTATAGTGAAAAAGAACAGTGAGTGATTTCACTGAATTTTATAGTTTAATTTTTTTTTTTTAAACTAAAATCTTTGGTTTGCTATTGCAGAATGAAAGAGAAAGGAAATTTTGGTTAATGTTAACTTTATTTCCAAAACCGTGTGAGGATGCTGACCAAATGTGCCTCAATAGTACCATTGAAGGCTGTTGCCTTTTTTTTTCTTTGAGGTGCTAAGTGAAATGTGTTTTGAACGTTGAATGTTCTCTATGCAGCGTTCTCTGCATTACAGGTAGATACTGCAAACTTGCTTCTAAAAAGCTAAAAAGTTCCAATAACTAATGCTTCATATTTCTTCCCGTTAGTAAATATCACAACAAGGTATTATAGTCATCCCATGTTCTCAGTATAGATTCAGCTTCATTTCTTACACCACACACCCAGAGGCATAAATGGAAGTACACAGACAAAAGGAAAGGCCTGAGTTTAAACATAGTTACCATGTTAAGTGTTCCATGTTTTCTGAGAATTTAGGTATTTCTACTGCAGTACCACGAAGTCAATCTGCATGATACTTTAACTAGATCACTTGTAAAAATAAATGAATAAATGACCAGTGATGGTTCAGTGACAAGAGTGCCAGATGAGTCGTGAATGTTTTCACAAGTAAATTTGATAACAAACTGCTAAGTTTACTGTATTCTCTGTGTGTAAATTAGCTCAGATTCAAGGTTTTTGCTCTAACAACTGAATGCTCAGTTGCATCTTTAAACTTTTTGTTGCGTGCGAGAGGCTGAGGGGCAGGTGGGAGGAAGTCAGCAGGATTGCTGATGCCCCTGCATGCTGCTGGGTTGCAGCCTTGGAGTATATGGCCTATGAGACATGGCATGTCTGATTTGATGGAAAAAGCAGCGGAGAACCAATGAACCAAGCTATTCTGTTTATTGACTTTTTAATATGTTTACTACAAGAATCTGGTTTTTAAAGTGCTTTTAAAATAAGGTTATAAACAGAAGTGTGTTTTGGACATAGCCTGCAGCAAGCATGCCTCTCGAGGTGTAAGATGAGTCAGCTACATATGCTCAGGGGCCCGTTCCACCAGCTACAGTAGCTGCAGAGGGTGAGAGCAACTGAAGCAAGAGAAGCTCTTAGTAATTAGGGGAAGGAAGCCTCCACTTGACACCTCATCACCACCAAGTATTTATTGAGTGTCTTTGGTGTCCGAGGCAGGAGAATGTCTTCTATGGATTCTACATATTTTAGGGTCACCAGAGTTATAAAATCCCTTGAAATCTATATGCACAAATTATAAATACATATGCAGCTTTTTATAAGTTCAAATTCTGCCTTAATTGCACTATGAATCAGGGTCTTACCCCAGCATTGTATACCATTGATAGTCATGATTTCCTTAGTGAAATTAAGTAAATTGACTTTCAGAGACTTTATTTCTTATTCATCAAGTCCCCATGTAGCCATGAAAAAAGATATGTTTAATACTCATCTATTTGTATGATTAAAACAAAATATCCATAACTACTGACTATTCAATGATCAGATATTTTACTATAAATTAATATCATTATAAACTCCTAGACATTAGACTTCAGACATTCGGAGCCCACTCTGCTTGGCACAAAGCAGGCTCCAAATACATATTTATAGAATGAACGAACAAATGAAGGAAGAAACAAAGAAATGACTAATGCACCAATCATTTATCAGGAAGTTTAACAGGGAAATTCAACAACCAGATTTGTTTTGCTAATCTTATTAAAGTGCAACGTGTTTGTTGTAAAAATAGATCCATATTCGTCATTGAACTGGACAGTCTAAAATAGATCCAAACCCATTGTTTGATTATATTTCACAAATGTAAGGTGAAATAGATGATACTGTCTGTCCCTTGCTTGATGCTATTGGCAAATCTCACTCTTGGCAAATGTGAAGCAGTTACCAGCGTGAAAGCTTGGAGGTTACTCCAAATGTATATGAACAACAGTGCTAGGCTCACAACTGGGAGAGCGTCTAAAAATAGGTAGGCGATCCCTTATCTCGTTGCATTGAAAATTGTGTTTATATGAAGTGATATTATTAGAAATTATGTGTGAGAAAAGAATTTCTGCAACGTCTCCTACAAATCAGAGTGAGAAAATGTATCTCTATGCAGCTTTGAAGCAAAGGATTATTATTGCTGGACTGTGGACCAGAATTTTAGTCAAGTTTTTTTTTAATGAAAAGAAACTGTTCATTTATGCAGGCATACAACTTTATGTCCTATAGAGACTTGTGATCTGCTCATAAAGTTAGCACCCTATTTTTCCTCTGGATGTCCACCGAGAAACCCACTGGTGTGATGGTCATTAAAAAAGAGAGTTGTGTCAGAATGCCCTAAAATCTTAGTGGCTTAACACATCCCAGGTTTATTTCTCATTCATAACTACCTGTCAACATAGGTTGGCAGGCATTCGGATCCACATGGTCACACAGAGACCCAGGCTGACCGACCCACCCACATGGTCACACAGAGAACTAGGCTGACCGAAGTTTGCGCTGGAGCTTTTCACGACCTCCACTCGGAGGTGAGACAGGTCACCTTTTCTCATCAGCTGAAACTAGTAAGATGGCCTTCCCTGATCACAAGGAGGCTGGAAAGTGTAGTCGTCTTTTCTCTGTGCCTCAAGAGGAGAGAGAAGTGAAAATTGGCGAGCAATATTTCTATATTAAAAGTGGTTAGAGTGTAGTGCAATGAATCTAGCACCATGAGTTCAGTTTTAAATGCACTGACTCCATTTGTCTAATTCTGTGTTTTCTGACCCCTGAGAATAATTTAGTCTGGCTGATTCCCGCACTGTACCAATTGCCTGGCACACGACAAATGCATTTTTGCCTGTAAGACAATCTTTGCCTAGGAAAGACAGCCCTAATTTTTGTGTCTCGTATTTCCCAGTAAGCTAATCTGGAGTATCAGTTTTTAAGACTGATACACAATTAGATGAAACTAAGGACAAAACATTTGCCACTTTTAACTGCTGATAAGTGAAACTGGGATTCCCCCCACCCCATGGATACAATGAACATTTGCCAGCAGCTGGTAATGGCTAGTATAAAAATGTATTCAATTTTCCCTTTCCTTCCTCTCCTTCCGCCCTTCCAGCCACCGCCACCCCCGCCCCCCACCCCGCCAAACACTTATGCTCTTTTAGAGAAAAGCAACCCCAGTTCTCTTACCTGGGATATTAACCAGTATAAAAAGCACATTCCTATAAACTATCTGGCCTTTAATTACCTGTAACTCTGTAGGAAACCCCCTGGGAAAAGTAGCACAAAAGAAAACAGCTCTGGGGGTCTGTGAGAGGCACCCAGTTCACACCCCTAAAGGACAGAGCGAGCACTCAAGCGCACAGCTTTGGGTGCCCTCTGAGGCGTGCAGGAGGGACTGGCTGGTGACAGTGGGTATCAACCATGGAAGTTCATGGAAGATTAAACCGCAAGTTCCCACGCTGGGCCAAGTGGCTGCCAGGACTCCTTGGAGGCGCTGACCCTGAGTGGTCCTTCCACCTCAGCGTCCGCTCTCACTGCTGCCTCTGTGGCTTCCCCTTTCCTTCCAAGTGGAGACCAGATGCCTCGAGGTGCTCCCCACCCCACCCCAGCCAGGTTGTCCTCTGCTGGGTGGCATTTTCCTTTGTGCTTTCTGGGGCTTTCACCACCCCACTGGGCATAACACTCCACAGGCTCCCCTGGGAGGGGTGCCCCCACCTCACCCGCTGCCTCACTTCTCAGCCCCTCTTCCCATCCAAGGGCTCCCTGGGCCGCCCCCACCCTAGTCGTGGTCTCGCTCCTCTACTCTCTCATAGTACTTTATTTTTACCTTACTCCTGGCTCGCATTGCACTCTATCTTGTATTTATAGATAGTTCTATATATGTCTCCTTTTGCATCCTTTTCTCAAAGCTCCTGTGAGGCCAGGGATGGTTTTATGCCTTTTCTCATCCCCTTATGTTCTAGTATAATGCTTTACACATGATTAAATTCTCATCAGATGTTGAATGAATGAGCTTATTATGCATTACTTCTTAGTACAAGGAAGTATTTGGAATGTAAGCTCTGAAACGTTGATATTCTTTGGATGCTTGGATTACATACAATGTCCTAAATAAACTTTTGCCTGTTAAGTAGAAGTCAGTCTGGAAAGTGATACCTTTAGATCCATACAATGTTTATAAGGCACATGAATGGACGACCACACTGTTTTTTGCTCTTTTATGTGTTTAGGTTGCTGACAGCCCAAAATATATTAGCTTGCCTTTGGGCTAGGATATACCTAAAGTTGTATTTTTCTCTCACATCATTTTCCTGGGTTTTTATCATATCCAACTTCGTAATGTCCAGGAATTTGAGATTAATTCCTCAAACCTGTCAAATAATACAAGAGGAAACTTATATAATACAGAGCAAACTTGGTTAGTCAGTAGCTGCTACAGGCCATACATGGATTTGTTTCTTCAGGTGGGAGGATAATTGTGTCCATGGACTCTTCTTCATTAACTGACGGATCAAATTATTTTATGAAGCCATGATGAGAAAGGGCTTGTGTTCTTGGGAAAATCAATGCCAATGTAGTTAATGCACCAATCTAGCTGGTTTTTAATTTAAAGAACAAATTATCTTCTGGAATAGTAATAAATCCCCCTTTGGAATACCAAGAAGACATCAGCTCTTGGATATGGGCTAATTACCATATGCTTCGATGTCGTAAAAAGGCACAGCAATTTTAATAACCCAGGTTGTGTACAAGAAAAAGCTCTTGCTTCTGAAGAATCCATCAACCGTGCGCTATGATCACGTAATAATAAACTGCTGTTTACTTAATGCTGTTTTTTATTTAAAGTTTTAATTAACATAACCTAGTCTTTGCAAAACATCTGATTACCTTTGACTCATATGTTTTCTGGTGTATAATAATGGGTTCTCATGAGTTGTTTATTTTATAAGATCTCCTGTTTACTCAGAGTAAGGAAGAATTTTTTTTGAGGTAAGGTCTTGCTCTGTCGCTCAGGCTGGAATGAGTGGTGCTGTCTCAACTCACCACAGCCTCTACCTCCTGGGCTCAAGCAGTCCTCCCACTTCGCTGGGACCACAGGCACATGCCACCATGCCTGACTCATTATTCTATTTTTTGTAGAGATGGGTTCTCACTATGTTGCCTAGGCTGATCTCGAACTCCTGGGCTCAAGTGATCCTTCCACCTTGGCCTCCCAAAGTGCTGGGATTACAGGCCTGAACCACCATGCCCAACCAGGAAATTTTGGTATTAGGAAGTTTTCCACATACCTTTTGTCTTTGGTGCCATGAACACCTATTTTTTCTAATTTTTATACCAACCTTTCACTTTGACACATGGGAAATCTGATAAGGAATCAATATCACGGAAATACACATCACAGTTTCTGCTTGCCGCTTTCTTCCAAAATAAACCCAAGGATTCCCCTTTTCCACCACCAACTTAATTTAGATAACCAAGATAAATGAGAAGGTTTTCACACGCCATGGTGGGATTTCTTATCAAGGCTATTGAATTTGGTTTGGCACTGACTAATTTTGGTATCCATGTTTTTTTAGAGTAAGCTGTAGCTAGGGTGGTGGGGTGATGGGGAAACTCTCAATGAATGGCTCTAAATTCAGTATTTTATTCTTTAACCAAGCAGCTGTTCACACACATTTCTTGGGAAGTGGCTAAATAAAAATATGGCAGCTCTGAAATGAACAGAAACTGTTGCCCTTTCAAAAACCAGCAGCTACAAATATGTGATTTTTGTTCTACAAATACTTGTTTTTCTGTGATAGTCTCATTGTTTTTATTCAGTTAAACTCCCAGACCACGGTGATTTTTTTTCCTTTTATTTTTTGAGCTCATAGGTAAAAGGAGTTGAAGTGATTTTCTTTTTTTATTACTATTATTTTTTGTAGAGACAGGGGTTCTTGCTATGTTATAGCCCAGGCTGGTCTTGAACTCCTGGCCTCAGGCAATCCTCCTGCCTCAGCCTCCCAAAGTGCACCCAGTCTCAAGGTTTTTTTCACATTATATATTTGTGTTCTTCCTGTTTTTAACTAATAGTCTCCATTATTTAGGCTATATTAAAATAACAATAAAAACACAGGAGATACAACAGAATTCATTTGGTTGGCCACTGGAGCTTTTTTTCCTTTTTCTTTTTAAATTGACTTTGTTTTTTTGGAGCAGTTTTAGGTTCAGAGCGTAATAGAGAGGAAGACACAGAAATTTCCCATATATTTCCCCCATACGGGCACAGCCTCCCTCATCATCAGCATCCTTCACCAGTGTGGTACGTTTGTTATGGTTGATGAGCCGACATTGGCACATCATCACCTCAAGTCCATAGTTTACACTAGGGTTTGTTCTTGGTGTTGTACACGCTGTGGGTTTGGACATGTATCCACTATTATAGTGTCATGCAGAATAATTTCACTGCCCTAAAAATCCTCTGTGCTTCATCTGTTCATCCCTCCCATGCCCGTAAACCCTGGCAACCACTCATCCTTTTACTGATTTTTACCGTTCTGCCTCTTCCAGGATATCACGCGGTTGGTGGAATAATGCAGTGTGTAGCCTTTTCATAGTGGCTTCTTTTACTTAGTAATATGCTTTTAAGGTTCCTCCGTGCCTCTTCGTGGCCTGATAGATCATTTCTTTTTAGTGCTGGGATAATATTCCACTGTCTGGAAATGCCGCCGCTTAATCAGTCATTCATCTACTGAAGGACATCTGGGTTGCTCCCAACTTTTGGCAATTATCAATAAAGCTGCTATGAGCTTTTAAAAAAATAGTTTAAATGAAATTTCAATACTTTAATATTTGAAATAGCTTAGTCGATCGTATAGCCTCAGAAAGCACAGTTTTCTGAGCTGGGTGTCATGTTGAGTAGTAGTAGAGTGCCGTGCTGCGTGCTCAGGTGCTGTGCTGTGAGAAGGGATGATAGGAGCAGATTCTGTATAAGCAGATACACAACCACTCACAGCTGCGCTTTGGCACCCAGGGCAGGCAAATAAAAAGGGGGCAAGATTTTTTTAGGGGAAATTCCTGGCAGAAAATAGAGATTTTCTTCAGAATGTACAGATTTATTTTGGGGGGGTGGTTAGGGGCAACAGTTGTTTTAAGCAGACTTTTGAAGGAGTTTGGTTTGGTGAGTGAAACAGTATTTCATTTTTGATTGCCTTTGTTTTTCCAGCAAGAAAGCTACTCCTGGTGTGTGGGCACAGACCAAAAGGATTTGGGCAAGACAGAGGGAGCTTGTGTGTGCCCCCAGACCGCAGTCATACCACAGTTGTCAGATCTCTTTGGGGCAGACCTTCAGACAGTCTCCTAATCTCTCTTGTGGAATTTAAGTTTGATCCACAGGTAGCATTTTTAATTTTGGTGGTGCCCACATGTTCATAAGGAACCTTAAGACACTATTAGTTAGGAAGGAGATTGCCCTATGCACTTCAGCCTTGCAAGAGCTTCCTAGTTGATCCAGGGATGAGGTGTATCTATCACTCAGTCCTACAGGTCTTTTCTTCCTAAAGCAGGCTTTGGAGTAAAGCTAGATTGGTCTTTGCCTATGTCTGAGTTTCCCAGTGTCTGCTGTACCAAACTACTACCAGTTCGGCTGAAAACAGCAGACATTTGTCCTCTGACAGGTTTGGAGGCCACTTCAAAGTAGGTGTCACTGGACTGAAGTCAGGATGTCCGCAGGGCTGCACTCCCTCCAGAGCCTCTAGGAACGCATCTGCCGCTTGCTCCCTCCAGCTTCTGTGGGCTACCAGCAGGCTCCAGCCTCGGTCGCTAGGGCTGCCTTGCCTCCTCTGCTGTGTCGGATCTCCTTCTGCATCTCTCTTAGAAGGACACTTGTGGGCCGGGTACAGTGGCTCACACCTGTAATCCCAGCACTTTGGGAGGCCAAGGCAGGTGGATCACTTGAGGTCAGGAGTTTGAGACCTGCCTGACCAACATGGTGAAACCCTGTCTCTACTAAAAATACAAAAATTAGCCGGGCGTGGTGGTACATGCCTGTAATTTCAGCTATTTGGGAGGCTGAGGCAGGAGAGCTGCTTGAACCTGGGAGGTGGAGGTTGCATTGAGCTGAGATCGTGCCACAGCACTCCAGCCTGGGCAACAGAGCAAGTCTCTGCCTCAACATAAAAAATAATAATTATTACCGGGTGTGTTGGCACTCATCTGTAATCCCAGCTACTTGGGAGGCTGAGGCACAAGAATCGCTTGAACCCAGGAGGTGGAGGTTGCAGTGAGCCGAGATCACACCGGTACACTTAGAGACAGAGTGAGATTCTGTCTCTAAATGGATAAATAAATAAATAAAAATAAACAAGGACACTTGTGATTGCATTTAGGGCCCAGGACAATCCCCCATTTCAGAACCTTTCATTTAATCACATCTGCAAAGGCATTTTCATGTAAGGTAACACTGATAGATTTCAGGGGTCAGGACCTAATAAATTTTGTGAGCCAGTATTCAGCCTGCTGTCTCCCAGTTTCAACAAGGGTGGGGCAGTTTATGGATGAGAGTGTCAAAAAATTCAGATTCTGTCCTACAGGGATCATCTTACCCTGCAGCTGAGTTGAGTGATTATTGAGAACTTACTACGTGTTGATGCTGTTGCTTAGCACTGTGGGAGATACAGAGATACATAAAACTCTGCTTGCCCCAAGGTTGCTTGTGGTTTTGTTGGAAGAGAAGACGTGTATGTAAAATTAGTCATAAGAAAAAGGTCGTGTTTGATCCTGAGAGCCAGATAGTGGTACCAGCAGTGAGCATCCAAGCCCGTATCTCCCAAATAGGAGACTTTGTAGGCTGAAAACTGGCTCACAGATTTATTAGGTCCTGACCCCTGGAACTTGTCAGCATTGCCTTACATGAAAATGCCTCTGCAGATGTGATTAAATGAAAGATCCTGATATGGGGCGTTGTCCTGAATGAGCTGGGTGGACCCCAAATGCAGTCAACAAGTGTCCTTGTAAGCCCCTGCGCCTGTTCTCTTGGTAGGTATCTCTGTGTGTTGGAACGTTTGACCAGAGACAGATTTCGGTGATCATATCCATATTTGACTGTTTCCTGTTCCATAATTTTTCACTGTCTCCGAGTCTTTTCCTGGGAGCCCCCTCTTACAAGTGCACCTTTCTGTGTTGATTATTCTTCCCTGTTGTGCTTTGATGATCCCTTTTTCTATTCTTCAGTGGCTTTTTCTCCAATAAAATAGCAATTTAAATTCTTGAAGAGAAACAATTAAAAAATGATGTCTCAGGGTTAACAAGTATGATTAGAGTCATCTAAATCAGTGGTACTAATTGAGAATAAAATCAAGGAGACTTACATTTACAGTAGATGAATCTCTGATAATATGCTGTACCGTTTTGGGTAATTTAAATTTGTGCTAGTTCACCCTGTCTACATGAATGTCATATCTTAGTGTAAATTATAGAAATATCCCTATAAAAGAAAAAAAAAATTTTTTCTGTATATGTTTTAAGGGAACCTGAATTTCTTTGGGTTGTAATGCATGATACTGATAGTATTCTGGGAATTCCTGATGTTCAGCTTATCCCTGGAACGCTGGTTATCTTAGTAAAATCTGCAGCAACAATATGGAAGACAATCCTGAATTTTCCACTGCACAATTAGGGTTTGATTCACCATATGACTTGGGCAAATTACTTAACATTTTGAAACCACACTTTTCTGATGTTCGAAATAAGACTAATAATGGTTTCTGCCTTAGGATTATTGAGATGATTAAATGAAATAATGCATGTGCAGTGTTTAGAACACTGCCTTAACGTTTGTCTTTTCCTTCTCTCTCCCCGTTTTTCCTTTAAAAAAAAAAACGACATGTTTGTGGTCTGGGTGAGTTTATGGGCTCCCTTTAGTGCAGCACTTCTAAGTAATCACTGTTCTCTCGGGTTCATTCCATTGAGCACATGATGGCAAACATTTCTGGGGATATCATGTCACCTTGGATATAGAACAGGCTCCTAAATTACATTTTATATGACAATATCTCACTGTATTTTTGTCCTCTTGAATTGCAGCGTAGCATATTATTTCTTCCAGCAAAAAGCAAAATTAAATAAATAAGTGATTAAGTTGCTGGCTGTAGCTAATACTGATTCATGACATGACTGAGGATTACTTAGCCATCACGTTGAATTGATGACAGTTGCCTTCTAAATATTATCTTTAGTCACATCCCTCGAATGTTTGCAGTGACTTTCACTCCTCAACTAGAATATGCACATTTACATACACATGTGATAAGGCTGAAGAAGGCTTGTGGCTCAACACGATTTGGTCTTGTATGCACAGTAACCATTCTGGAGTTTGTGATTCTGTTTTATTAGAAATTCTCACTTGAATTTCAAGAGAATAAAAGAGGATTCCTCCTACACAAAGCTGCTAGTTGTTTGCACACTGTGTGCATCCCGCATGATAAGCGATTTGAGAAGGTGCCACATCAGTGCCTTTATCCGAGTGTCACCTCCTGTCTTCAGTTCCCTTTGCAGGGTGAGGGGAGAGGAGATGCTTGAGCTTGGCTGAAACAAATGTGTTTTTGTCCCCTTGACTTCTTGAATTGCAGCTTAGCATATGAATAGCAGTGATACATTTCTTGGCTGCTAGACAACAAGGTATTTCTTTGACAGATTGATGCCTGAAAAGAAAAATACAGTATGTACTAATGAATCAAAACATTTTTTAGTACCTTTGTGTACACTAAATGTATTTTAGTGTCTATTTGGAGCTAGTTGCCATTTACTGTGGGTTTGAAATGCCCTAAGTTACCGTCTATGGAGGGGTAGAATCAATTCACCCACACATTGACAGCTTTTACAGAGAGGTCCTGTAACAGATATGATTAAGTTGAATTTCATAAATAGATAGGCAGTTTCCTCCCCAATCTTGGTCCCTTTGGGAGATGAATTGGGGTTGGGGTAATGGAGAGTTTCAAAAAGGCTTTCTGGTATCTTTTTTAAAAAATAAAATTTTAAGAGTTTCACAGTCAGCTGTTCGCAGTTTTTCTCAAGATAGTATCCAAAGTAAGGCTCAAATTTATAGTTTATCCTCCAAATGCTTAAATGGTCCATTTATGATCTGCCAGATGTTACAATGACTAGCTCCTCAAGGAACGATCAAGAATGTGCCAATGTCTGGGCAAGATTTTGATCCAGCAAAAAGAAAAAAAAAATAAGAATTGGAGGTTTTTCTTTGAAAAGTAAAATCAGCCACATTCGTGACTTCAGAGACTGTACATCTTGTCATGGATGAAAATTTAGATCTTGGCTCCACTGCTTACTCACAGTGTACCCTGGACAAGTTACTAGGCCTTTCTGTGTTTTACTATGCTCGTTTGTAACACAGGGATAGATAGCATCTACCTTATAAGGTTGTTGTGAGGATTAAGTGAACTAACTTGTGCAAAGCTCTTAGAATAGTGCTGGGCACAGAGTGGTGAGTGCCTTGTATATGCTAATAGTTGTTGATTTATAGCTTAAAATTAATTGTTTGATGCAAATAGGAGGATTACCACCCCAAGCTTAAATGGAAGTTTTGCAGCACTTTGTGCTCTTGAGGATGTATTTGGATTTAATACTACGTTCCATCTAGTGCACCAGTCCTCTCCCAGGCTCATCCTCCTGAACACCTCTCAGTGTTATCCCCACTTCGTTATTGTTATCCCCACTTTGCAAATGCAGAAGCTGGTTTCAGAGAAGTTAAATAACTACACCAAGTCACCATCCAAAAAGATGCGGGGCCAGGAATAGAGCAAAAGACAGAATACGGAGCCACGCTCATTTTGCTGTCTTTCCCAGCACTCAGTTCTCAGAATTATTCAGAAACTCTGTAGAGGCCATGCTTGGAGTTTTTTGCACATGGCAGTCAGAGAGTCCCAGCCCAGTTCAGTGCAGTATTACCGAATTCCAGTATATGCTGAGCTGTGTTAGGTGCAGGGGGTTCCAGGATGAATGAGTCTGTAGCCCAGTGGGCAGGGTTTGCCCCTGTGTGCATCTCTGTCTGCTTTACTAGATTTGCTCCTCAGTTTCTAAATTGAAAGTATGTGCATATTGCTTGATTTACAGATTATTAGATAATTTTTTTCAGTTAAACTTTGTCCAAAATAGACACTAAAGGCAAAGGAAACTGGTATTATTACAGCAAAGTATATCTCATAAGCTCTGAAAACTGTACACATATAAAGAATCTTCAAGTTGCCGAGTCTCAGCCCCACGTTTTATACAGCACAGAAATACAGCACAGAAAGTTTACCTGATTTCCCTTGGGTTCCATAGTGTGTTAGGCACCAGGTTCCTTTAACTCTCTCAGTACTCTTTCCTTTCAACTATGGAAGAAGAGCTCAAATGATTAAATCGATAAAAGAATGACAACCTATAGAGCTCATTTAAGTGTCTGAATATATCAGTTTAGCCCTGAGTATCTGAACTCCTGGGCCATTGCTATTCACTCATCCCTTCTCCTCCTCGTGTTCTAGTAAAATTCAGCCCCTGAATATAGTCATTGGAAGTTGAATTTTAATGAAATTGGGCGCTTTGATCAATGGGAAGGTTAGAATTTTGTGGGAATCGTCTATATAGCTGTGACTATGTAGGCCAGCTCCTAAGTACTCCCTGCAATGTGTTACTCTCTCTAGTTTTCTTTCCAGGAAGGTACCCTGTAGAATAACAGTTTAACAGTTTAATTTACCTCTCAGCCATCTGCTCTCTTCTAGGCCTTATGCTAGTTTAGTGCATATCTTCATGATTCCTCTAATAATGCATTGGATCATAAACTATTATCTCCACTTGAGAGACACTCAGGAGGCTGAGGAGCTTACTCAGAGTCAGAGTGAGCGCAGCCGAACAGTTCTGCCAGGATCCCTGTGACTGTTGGAGCAGCCTGTGCTTTTCAAGCAGTTGTCTGTGAATCATAAGATAGAAACGTGGTGGGTATTTCTGCGGCCTTAGTTCTAGCCATTGAAATATCATGCAGTTGAACGCAGAATATCTATTAATGTTTAGGATGACCAGGAAACTGTGCCCAGGCCCCAAGCCCAGCTCTGTCATCAGAGGTGAGTTACCACTGGTGCCATGCCCTTTGGTTCCCTACAGGCGCCCTATAGAGGTGCCCACCAGTGTGCACTTGGAAGTGTGATGGGACACGTCATGTTCCCTTGTTGCCCCTGCCCCAGTGGTTGGGGGATTCACTGAGAACCTCAGCATGGTGAGAGAATGTCACTGAAGCTCCTGGGTTCATGCTGGTTGGTGTCCCAGTTACTTTGTAGATTCCAGAATCTTTTGTAGTCTAGCCTGAGGAGATTACTATTGATGACACAATTTTCTTTGGGATTGTAGGCTTTATGTTTCATACAACCGGTATATACATAAATCGCCTCATGAGCGTATCATGTCTGTACGTTGGTGAATAGCCTCCCACTAGATAATGTTTTAAAGGAGAAAAAAAGAAGTCATTTCTAAAATTCCAAGAGAGTGTCCCCATTTTGAAGTTAGACCAAGGTTTTTAGCCTTATTTAGTCTTGCATGTTGCTCCTTATGCTACCTTTTATTGCTTCATGAAGTTATTTTTTAAGGGATACTTTCTAACATTCCATCCCACTTTTTAAAGCTCTTTCATATACTTTGTCCTCACAGAATAGAACAGGGTTTCTCAAATTGCACACACTGAACTCTGCAACACAACAGTTCCTTCATTGGAGACTAGATGAATTGAACCACTGGCTTTCTGAAAATAACTGTATGCTTTCCAGTTGGCCAGCCTTGGCAGGGACCCACTACTCCTCCTGTTTCTCAACAGTCAATTTAAAATATTCACTAACAGTAGCTTAATAACATTCAATAGTAACTTGCAGCAGCCTTTCATATATCCTAACATCTGAGATATCTACCAGTTTATGAAATAGAACGTGCAGATGGTCTTAGCCCCGTTTTCCAGATGAGGACCCTCGTCCAGGGAAGGATTGGTGCCCATTTAGCTAGCTCTTTCCCAACAAGCAACAGTACCCAAGGCTCCATGCCCCAGGCCTGGGAGGACCCCTTCCATGGCGTACTTCAGATCTCCACCTGTGACTTTGAACACATGCATCAAGATGATGAACTTCTTGGAGATAGTGCTTTCCTTGTCTCTTCTACCTTGTAGTCATCAGTAGAGAGCAGGCAGTGCAACAGAAGCGGATTTCAGAACTGGGACTAGGGTGAGGCAAGAGAGGCATCAAAGTGCAAAAGTGAAATAGACACTTGCCATCAGCACTGGGCAACCCTGCTCCTGGGGCCTTACTTAACTCATCCTGGTGGATTTTCCAAATGGCGGGGGTGCACAACCACTTGCAAGCATGGGCACTTGAATTGTAGCCCGTGTACACAGTGATTCTTGGAAAAAGTTATGAGTAATGAATGGAACTTTTCTCTCCCAGGTTGATCTTGTGTTTTGAGACATAAAGAGTCAAAGGTCGGTGATTGTCTTTGGTAGTTTGATTGTTGAAGGCTTTTGATGAGACATTGAAGTTAATATTGGGGGCATTTTGCTCCTCTGGGATTTTCTCTAAAGCACCCTCACATTTCCCCTGTCATGTTCCTGGACTTTCCCGGCTTTGATGCTAGCCCCACTGTGTGTTCCCATTTATTGCCCTGTGTGGCCTGGCTCCTTGTTCTGGAAACTGTGTAGCTTTTGCTCTTGATCTTAAACACAACTCAGTCGTGCAAGGAGCTCCGCCTTAGGTCTCAGCTTCTTGGGGATTTCCCTGGCAGCCACGTAGTGAACTATGTCACACTCTCTGTTTTACCCATTAATTAGGAAATACTCTGGTACATGCAGCTTTGCTTGCTCATCTTTTTTTAAGGACCCTGGGGGCAAAAGGAAAAGCAGCTGGAGGATAAGGACATAACTTTCTTCAAATTAAGCCATCCTGACCCGTGGTAGAGATTAGCCACTAAGAAACAGTGGAAACAAATAACTCTTTCACTCTTGAGTGTTAGAGTGAAAGAGAGTCTGGTTCAAATCCTAGTCCTGCCACTTTCCAGTTACAGAAACTTACATTACTTTTATTTTGATGTTTCAAGGAGATCGGAGTTAAAGAAAGATGAGCACCAGATTACTAGAACATTCTTATAGAGTTGCCCAAAAATGGAATGGACACCTTCCAGGGTGGAGGGGAGGGAGGAGGATTGGACAGTAGTCCTCAACTGGGAGCACTTCTTCCCCCTGCCCCCACACCTGACTCCCAGGGACATTTGACAGTTTTGGATGGCACAAAACTGAGGGGTGACAGTTGCTGCTTTATCTAGTGAGCAGAAGCCAGAGATGCTTCCAAATACCTTACGAAGCACAGGACAGCCCTTGCAGAAAGAATTATCTAGCTCCAAATGTTAATAATGCTGACTTTGAGATACGCTAGTCAGAAGTAACATTTATTGGCTAGAGGCAGTGGCTCATACCTGTAATCCCAACACTTTGGGAAGCCAACATGGGAGGATCACTTAAGCCCAGGATTTTGAGACCACCTGGTCAAAACCCTATCTCTACCAAAAAAAATTATATCTATCTATATTAGCCTGATGTGGTAGTACATGCCTGTAGTCTTAGCTACTCAGGAAGCTGAAGTGGGAGGAGTGCTTGGACCCAGGAGTTTGAAGCTACAGTGAGCTATGTTTGTGACACTGCAGTTCAGCCTGGGCAACATAACAAGACTCTGTCTCAGTTAAAAAAGAAAGAAAGAACATTTGTTGAATCTTAACTGTCCCATTTAGTATCAATGACTGTGCAAGATAAAGTGGTTTTTATGCTCACTTTGGATGAGATTGACCTTTGGTGATTGAGAAACCTTCCTTTGGTTGTTCAGCTGCTTCTAGATAGACATGGGATTTTAAACTAGCCATCTATATGTCCAAAACCCATCCCCTTTCCACAAACCCATTAGGTAGGTAGCTCCCTATCACTGATGATGTTCAGAGCTAAGCAGGGTGAGCACCCACTTGAAAGCAGGGATGGATGAGGATACAAGCCTAAGATATATGTTGCACTAAATGACTTTTGAGGTCCCGCCTAAGGATCACATTCTCTGATTCTATTTTGAAATGGGATTTGTTTTTTCAGCCCCAGTATTAGAGTGGCAGCCAGATATCCCTTCGCCGTGACTAGTGAAATCCCTGTGCTTTGTACACCTGTGAATCTTACTCCTATTAATATCCCAGCCCTATCAGGCCAGAGCGCTGGGGTTCCAAACAGGGACAGCCAGAAATGCACCATCTTCTGCATCTCATCTGCATTCTGGGCCCAGGCAGTTATTTTTACCTCCATGTGTAAATGGGTCCAGTGATTTCTCATTTAGGAGAACAGCAGAGGCACAAGTGAGGAGAGCTGGAGAAGGAGGGGAACCTATTGTATACTCTGAGATTGCAATTTAGTATTAATTTGCTGATCAGTGTCACTCCACTAGTTTAATAAGTAATTATAGTTTCTCTTTTGTGAACAAGGAAAACAGGTAGCTTCACCCAGTGGTTGTCAGCCCTGGCCAAAAATTAGAATAAGGTAGAGTGCTTTTAAATCACACCTACAACTGAGCCCCTCCCCCAGAAATTTAATTTTCTGAGGTGAGGCCTGAGTACAGTGATTTGAGAACTTCGCAGGGATTCCGGTGTCCAAGCAGCCCGGTGTCTAAGATTCTGGTTAACAGCACACCTCGGTGCTGCGCATTCTGCCCCAGTACCTGCTGGTGTTACTCTGTCACCAAGAGACTAGAAAAAGAGTGAGTTGGGCCCTGTTTCTCAGCGTGTCTTCAGTGGATTGTAGGGAGGAGGCCCATACTCTGTGCCTAAATAAGCACCTGCTAGACTCTAAAAGCTAGTTAATGGAAGTTTCTCCTCATCCGTGGACATCCTTGTTTTATATGGTATACTTTCAAAATACGTATAATCTTTTGCTTAATTTGTTTTACAGAGCTTTGAAGTTTTCCTCTACATACTCTTCTCATCAACCTGATGTGTGAAAAGAAGGAATTTTTCTTTTCCATTGTTGTCATCTAAAATTGTTATGTGGTGTGGGGTGGGGTGGGGAGGGAGCGGGGGGACTTGGCTTTAACTACTTAGGAGTTTTCAGGGAAATGTTTTTATAACAACCTAGTTAATGACTTGACTTTATGATAGATTCCGTTCCTTCATTCATTTTGTCCTCCAGAGACTTTTATACCCAGCAAAGTGGACCATGGTGTATGATTCAAGAAGGGTGAGGAGTACGTCTTTCTTTGGAAAGGCAGGGATGGAAGGTTGTGGTTTAGTTTAGAAAGGGGAAGCAGGAAGGAGAGCCGCAGAAGGTAAGCACTATTCTCAGGCCAGATCGGTTTCAAGGAAGAGGACATATGGAAGGATCTAGAAAATGATTTCTTTAGAATTGCCCATGTCTGAGTCCCCTGGAAAGTCTTTGTATATCCCTAGAGCTGTGCATGCTCCAGTTTGAAGAGCCCTGCTTTAAAAGATATCGGGTGTGGGCGGGGGGGTAGGGCATGGGGGGAGTGAAGTAAAAGAATAAAAACTATTCTGTTCCATTTGTTTTCTCTTTCAAACTTATATGTTACTCATTTCGTTTTTATATTAAAATATAGATGAGGGAAGAGGGCACATGGCAAGATTTGGCAAGCGTAATTCATGAGGGGATATGGAGTTGGGGATGACAACATAGCATACTAGGATTTTTGAGCAGGGATTGGGGGAGCCTGTTCATGTTTTCCTTACAACTCTGGTGCATGAAGTACAGCTTCTGCATCACGATGGAAGACTGCCTGGGTTCATGTTTTGGCCACTCCCTACTAGCTCTGTGACCTTGGGCAAGTTTCTTTCTTCTTTTTTTTGAAATGGAATTTCATTCTTGTCGCCTAGGCAGTCTGTGAGGCAGGAAGCACACTGGCAGGACTCCAGCTTTGCAGAGAGTTCCTGCCTTCCTTTTTTTCCTTTTTGTCCAATAAGTCCCATTTTTCTCACCCTTTAAATTGTGAGCCTAATTTTTTGTGGTCATGTGATGAGGACCTCTCTTTAGCTGAACTAAGGAGAAGTCCTGCAACAGATCTAACTAGGATGCCAATGCTTGCATTGAGGCTGTTTAATGGAGACTTTATGAAAAGTTAGCTAGTGTCCTTGCATAAACTTATATGACTCTAGTTCAGAGCCTTCAGTAATTACAATTCAAGAATAAAACCACACAGCACTTCCATTGCCATGTAATTTGTTGTTGCTGGCTTGTGACATTCCACATATCCCAACTATGAGCCAGCCAGGCAGTGGGATGGACTGTGAGGTTCAGATGCCCTGAGATATGTGAGGAAGAGCTTTTAGCAATAAATATGAAAATGAAATCGAAGTAAAAACTGGCATTGAACTGCTGGTGTACTTAGGGTTACTTTTACCCAAATCCAAATCATTTCTTGACACCGCATGGTTACTAAGAGTGTCTGTCATTCAGTATTTGAGATTAAGATCTGTTCTTTGGTAGTTAAGTTCAGAGAAAAAATATAGGATCTAGAAGTATCATTGCTATTTATTCCTTGATACGTTTAATCTGGTATTAAAATTGCTTGCAGAAGATTTGATTTTAAAAGAGTAGAAAAGTGACACTTATCCTGGTAAAATTATCCTGAAATCTTGAGAAATTAAGACAAATTGCACCATAAAACCAGAAGCACAAAATTAAACAATATTATAAAGAGAACCCAGTGACACATTTTCCTTCTAAATTAACTTTCAAATTAACTTTTAAATTAAGTTCAATCTCATATCAGTTTGCTTTGTAAGAAGTAGAATATATGTAAATGTTTGCCTTATTTTTAGTTTATTATATTCATTAAAATGTTTCAGTTTATTCAGCAAATACATTTAGCATTTCTTTCACAAGAAAGACAGTGGAGGAACAATTAACAACAGGACCCCAGTAATACCTGAGGGGTTTCTACATCTGCATTTTTTGCAAAAATAAAATAACCTTGTAAGAAGCTGTCAGTGGCATTGTGCAGCTGGACAGCTTTGGAGTAGATGTAACAGATAACTGTGATGCCAGGCTGTGCCCCAGAACCTGTAAGCATGACAAGCTCTGGCTTCTTCCCTCCTCTGAAAAAGTACAACATTCAAGAGGCAGTTGTTTCCCCTAGATCTGTAACCAAGCACGTCTGGGTGAAAGGGGAAGACGTCTCTTCACAGAGAGGAGAATAAAGGCGGTGACTGTCAGGGTGACAGGCAGTATGGACTGTGCTGCAGGCAGCTTCCGTGCCTGGATGGTGGGATAGCCAGTCCTGCGCTCAGTGCGAGTCTCAGGCAGTGACCTGGCCACACGTCCCTTGGGCTACTTCTTCCTCCGCTGTCCTCCACGTTTGCTTTGTGTCAGTGTCAAGTCAGTAATGCTAGTCTGCAGCTCCCAGCCCTCCTGATGGGCACTGCACTGAGGCCTTAGTGGGCATTACCTGATGCCCTCATCACCCAGCGAACAAACACCTGCTGACACGAAGCATCCCTGAGCGGAACCCTTCTGCGGGAACACCACACCTTCCGTGTCCTGAGTGGGCCGCACCCTTGTGGTGCTCAACTGGGTGACTTCACGCTGTCCTCAGCGCTGTCCTTAGTGCTCTCTCTCCAGTCAGCTCTCCTGCTCAGGCACCTTTTTGGGACACAGTCCTTGCCAGTTATTCCCTGTTTAATGTCCTCATGCGTCTTCGCTTGCCCCAGGAGACGGTCCTCTTGAGAGAGCAAGCCATATGGGACCCTGAGGCCTGGCCTCAGCTTCCCTCCCCGCCACGCCTCATCGGTGACATGGACCTTTTGGTCAGCAAGCCCTCAGCCGGATGCTCCCGTGCTGGCCACTCCTGTCCTCCCTGTTCTGTCCTCCCTGCATACTCCTGCCTCAGGACCCTGCTTGGAGTTATGTCCCGCATGGTCATCCCTGGCCTTCCCTTGGCAGAATCTGTCACTCCCCCAAGGTGTCCCTGCAGCATTCTGCTCGTGCCTCTGCTATGTGGCAGAACTGTGTTGTCCTGTCCTGTCCAGAGCTCCAAAGCCCCCAGACCCTGTGGCTGCTGAGCACTTGAACCGTGGACAGTCCAGATGAGGATGTGCGGGGAGAGATGCCTCCTGCCTGTGGCTGAGCCCTGCCTGAAGGCGCTGAGGAGGAAAAGCTCCTAAGCACAACAGTGCTGCTCACCTGGGCATCTAGTTGGCAGAGTCCTATCCCAGTGTTCGCACCCCCAGTTTCCTGGGTCTTAAGTTCAGATTATCAAGTGCTCCTATTGCAAAAAAAAAAAAAAAAATGGTAATTCTTGTGGCCATTAGTTGACCCCACCCCTGGGATATGCTTATATTTGGAGTGGGGCAGAGAACTGAGTGTGCTTGAACCACCTCCACCCACCCAGAGGGAGGTGGGGACATCAGGCACACCTCATCCCCTGATGTCGTAGCTGAGTACCTGGAGCCACCAGGACTCCCTCTGAGCCCTCAAAGGAGTGTCTTCTCACCGCCCCGATTATACTGGTCTAGTTATGCTTTGGGGTTAAAGCCAGGTGCTATTGCAGGGCTGCTGCAATCTCTGCAGGCACAGTTGTTCTTCGCTTGCGCTCACTCTCGCTCTCACTCTTGCTCTCTCGCTCTCTCTCTCTCCAACTTCAGTTGAATTTTTTAAACTTCAGTAATAAGTGTTCCTCAACATAGATGGCCTTCCTGGTTGTAGGTGCAGCCAGCAGGGTTGAGTTCTGCTGCCTTCCAGCATGGTTTTCCTCGGACCTGTAAAAGTCCTGCAGATTTGCTCTGACACTTTGTTGACATGGAGGTCTTGTTTGTTGTTATAAATAAGAACCAGTGTCTCTAGGACACACCATACTCTGTATAACAGAATGGCAGATTTTGTCCCTTACTTCTTAAAAACTAAATGGCAGAGGAGCTGGCCATGTAAAAGCCCTGTGTGTGTTTACCAAAAAGTACTTGAAGTTTGTTTGGGTTTTGTGTTCTGGTGCATACGAAGTGAATTTTGGTAGGGTATGTGCATTCAGAGAATATGTCATCACACTTTTTTCTTTATTTGAATACCACTTGGCTCTTATTTAAGGTAATTTCAGTGACATATTTTGAATCTATTCACCTTGAAAGGCAGAGGCACCGCCCAGGTGCAGAAACGTTCCTTGGGTTATGCAATGCCTAGTGTGGGTGGAACCACACTCACATTTTACCTCTTCCTGAACCACAGCCCTGCTCTGATTGTGTGATAGAAGCTGATGTGCCTGATAAGTGGAAGGAGGAAAAGGAACATTCTTCCTTCCTTTTCTCTGTAATGCCAAAGCTGGCGTCGTGCTTTGCTGAGGGCCTCTGTCAGCACTGGGGCCAGCCTGCGGAGGCCTGTGCTTGGAATGGAGCAGCTCATGGGGTAGCTGCACTCACTAGTCTGCTGGGAAAGCCCAGGTTGCTTTTCTGGCTTCGTGTTGGAGGCAGCTGTGATATTTACCTCGACCTGTAACATACAAAGATCTGATCATATGCTGTCTTTGCTTTATGCTTACATTCTGTTATTGTCTGACCTATGTTCTAAATTCTCTACAGTTCTCTTCCATTTGTCTTAAGAAACTCTAAACTTCTTTTTTTTGAAATCACTACGAGGTGGCGGGCGCCTGTAGTCCCAGCTACTTGGGAGGCTGAGGCAGGAGAATGGCGTAAACCCGGGAGGTGGAGCTTGCAGTGAGCTGAGATCCAGCCACAGCACTCCAGCCTGGGTGACAGAGCGAGACTCCGTCTCAACAAAAAACAGAAAAAAGAAAAAAAGAAACCCCAGACAGTTGGTAATAGTGGATGGTTTTCATTTTCTGTAGTTGAGTGGCTTTCTAATTCTTTTGATGGCACACAAAAAGAAATTAACCTTAGATCACAACTTAGTACACACATTTATATATGTATATAACTGAGATGAGTTCCTCAAAATGGTACATACCTGTGTTTTATGTGAGGCACTGATATTTTCTGTTCTATATTATGCTTAACTTTAAAAAATACTTCCTGTGTCCCATTTGTGGGATTGTAACTCATAACTTAAAAATATTACCTTGGTACATAGCTCCAGGAATACATATGGGTCATTTTACCAAGAATCACCAATTCTTTTGCTCTGTTACCCCAGCTGGAGTGTGGTGGCACAATCATAGCTCCTTGCACCCTCAACCCCCTGGGCTCCCAGCTGGGGGTCTTTAGGACCCCAGTGTGACCTGTGGGTAGCCCTTCCTTCTTTTAATACTTGTCTTTCTGCACAGTCAGATGCTCTCCCTTTGAGCTTCCATGTGAAGTTCACTGTGCACCCAATCCTGCTACCACCGCCTCTGTCTTGAAAGGAATAGGGTGAGGTGGTCATTGGTGTATAGCAAGATTTGAATCACGTCCTCCAAGTACAGTTCTACCCTAAAGATAAGAGTTCCTGTGGTTTTGGTTTTTTTGTTTGTTTGTTTGTTTTTTGAATGGATGTGTTCTTTGAGAAATTGAGTCTTGAGTATTTTGTGAGGACATCTAAGCCTGGCATCCACGTCAGTGCTGACAGCTTTGACCTAGTGTGCACTCACATCTGGGGAAATGCCCACAGGCTATAATCTGTTCTACTGGAGTGATTATAATAGTCCCCGGGCTTCAGGGTCCTGGTGGCATCCACCCTCGGTGGCAGCATACCCCTCTGCATGAACAGGGCTCCCACTTGTCCCCGTCTTCTTACGTAATAGTGATTTTTAAAGGGGAGGGCGGCAGTCCTGAATGTAGTTCATCAGTATTTACCGCACAAGCTCTAAAAGAGACAGTGTTTTATTTGTGTATGTAACTTTTCCAATATCAGAATATGAATTTTTGTTTCACCTGATAGGACACGTTTCAGGGGCTCCATTCTACATTGTCATTTCACTGGGAAAATATTTGATGGCTCATTAGAAGGGAGCATTTATTATTTTGTTACTAAAGGGCGCATTTTCAGCCTTGAGAGTTGTATGGCAAGTAACGACTTGGAAATTGACAGCATTTTACCACTTAAAAATAACCACAAGAAATACCAGTGTTCACCATACGGGTTGAAGTTAATTTAGTTTTGGAGGCTATTATAGTTAACTTGATGCTGGATGGAAATAATTTTGTGTTGGAAATCATTAAAAATTGATTTGATTAATGCTTTTATAATGTTGGTATGAGATGTTGCACTGTGGTGGTGATGACCTAAGGGTGCTGGGATGGCCTCAAACGTTGTCCCTCCAGGGCCCACAGGCAGAATCCTGCACACTAGCACACCTCCCAGTTCCTCTTACATCAAACAGAGGTGTTCCTTCAGCGTGCCTGCTCCTCCCCGTGGCATAAAGTCACCGGGAGGTTCTCTGATCCCGTTAGATCTCCTCTGCGGTGGTGAAGACATTTTTGTTTGTTTGTTTGTTTGTTTTTGAGATGGAGTCTTGCCCTGTCTCCCAGGCTGGAGTGCAAGTGATGGGATTTCAACTCACTGCAACCTCTGCCTCCCGGGTTCAAGCGATTCTCCTGCCTCAACCTCCCAAGTAGCTGGGACAACAGGCAGTAGCCACCACTCCCGGCTAATTTTGTATTTTTAGTAGAGACGGGATTTCGCCATATTGACCAGAGTGATCTTGAACTCCTGACCTCAAGTGATCTGCCCGTCTCAGCCTTCCAAAGTGTTGGGATTACAAGCGCGAGCCACCATGCCTGGCCATTTTTGTTTTTAATCGGTGTAGTATCCCTAACCTAAATATTTTACATGGCCTGAACTTTCTGTAGTTTTGGCAACAGTGGGATCTTTTGAAACCTAGATCTCTCAACCAACTACATCTTCCTTTGACTGGTGAAACACTAGTTTAAGCCAGTTCATTTTGACCATGTGCATTTCTGTACTTGATCCCTATTTTGTTTCAAAAATAATTTCCATCTCTTCATGTAAACGAATAAGAGCCTTCTGTTTCCTTTAATGGCGAATTGCCTCATCTTTTACTGTTTTAAAAAAATTTTTTAACATAATGAGAACATGTGATAAAAGGTATAAGTGAAGTTTCCTGGCTTTGCAGTACCTCAGGGAATTCGGTAAACTGTGTTCCATTTGAGGAAAGGAACAGTTGGAGTAGGAGGATGTGTAAAGATAACATAGCAAATAAGCATTTTACCAGAACCCTCTGAAGTCTCATCAGACTGTGCCATCACCAGAATCCCTCCCTTCTCATCCACACTGTTTAAAGCCAGCATCCAGTGGGAAGCCCAGAGCTGGTACCACCTTGCTTTCCTGCCAGTTGCCGACATACGGCACACAGTGTAGTTAAGGGCACAGGCTGATGGGCACCTCAGCCGCACACCTCTCTGGTTTCCCATCTGTAAAATGGGCACAATCATTGTACCTGCCTCTGAAGGTTATTGCGAGGACTAGACGCAGCCTTGGCACAGAGCCCACAGACAGGGAGCACTGTGTAAAGACCGGCTGCCAGCTGTTAGTACTGGGTGCCTGTCTTTTGGTGTCTGGGCAAAGCTTTAACCTGTTTTATCAGTTTGGAACTCAAATGTCTCCCTGGCAAAAAAACATGGGCATGTAGATATTTTGTGAAGTTTCGTTGAAATGCACTTAGGTTAATGGTTCAGGGGCAGCCTTTCAAAGCTTGTGAAACAGCTTTGAATAAGATTGTCTTGTCCTTCTGCTGATTGTCTTTTCTTTCCCATGTTAGCAGCCGTAGCAGCAGGAGGAGAGGTGGCAAGTGGCCACACTACTCTGCTCACATTAAGCAGACAATTTATGGTCAATATTCAGTGAATTTCCTTTTTGTAATAGTACAGTTAACTGATATTTATATTAGCTTTAAAATTACAGCAAAAGCAGCCCAGGCGTGGTGACTCACACCTGTAATCCTAGCACTTTGGGAGGTCGAGGCAGGCAGATCGTTGGAGGTCAGGAGTTCGAGACCAGCCTGGCCAACGTGGTGAAACCCCATCTCTGCTAAACATACAAAAATTAGCTGGGCGTGGTGGTGTATGCCTGTAGTCCCAATTACTCAGGAGGTTGAGGCAGGAGAATCGCTTGAACCCAGGAGGCGGAGGTTGCAGTGAGCTGAGATTGCACCACTGCACTCCAGCCTGGGTGACAAAGCGAGAGACTCCATCTAAAAAAAAAAAAAAAAAAAGTGAAATCAGCCAAATAGAGAACTAACAGGCACACTGCCTAACTCCTTGTGTAACTGTCATTGGTGTGAGTCACTGGGGCAGCGTGATTAGGTCTGAGAGCTGGAGAGCAAGGCTGTCATTATTCTCAAGGCCTTCTGCTGACTGCTGCTCTTGGTAAGACATACAGAATCTATGGGCACTCTCTTTACCGCTTTATGCTAGATGAGGCCTCTCCATGTTGAGTTGTAGCAGATACAGCTAAGAAAGTAAAAGAAATGAAAATCTCATCAAAAGGATTGGGACTAGTCTCATTCTTCATGCATACCTAAACCGTGGTAACTTTGATTTTTTTGTTATCCTGTATGGATTGTTTAGAGGAGACAGATGGCTTTCCAGTTCATCAAATTTTTTCAATTATCTAAAAGGAATTCCTAAGCTTGGAGCGAGTCATTTCAATAAATCTCATTCATATTTACCTGCTGCTTCCTTTTAAATGGAAGAAGAGAATGCTTTTCAAGTACACTTGAAAAGTAGCATCTGTGAATTAGAAACTTTCTCTGGAAACTAGCAGAGGAGAAATAAGAGGCCAGGATTCAGCTCAAGGTAGGCTGGATTCCTTCTTGGGTGGCTCAAGCTAGCTATGGGACTGGTCTGATCACATCTAAAGAACTGCCAGACTTTTGTGCATTTTGAATGTGGTGGAACCAGCTGCATATTTTTATATGAGAGCAGCAAAGTCATTGTGTCCCAGTTTGCTTCTTGGGTCATCTGAACATCAGAGGCCATGCCACAAGCACCGTGACTGTGGTCTGTTGGACACCCTGTGGTCCAGGCCAGTGACCCCTGGAGCTGAATCATGACTTCCCAGATGACTCCCAGAGCCTGAGAGGGAACTAGCGTGTGTCTCCAAATGATTTTTCACCTGGGCCTCTTTGAAGTCGGGAGAGATACATGCAGTATGGTAGATGTGGAGAGGGAGAGGCATGGTGTGTCCAAAAATTAGCAGGACCTGATCCATAAACGTGGATTCTGAAGCAGTGCACTTACTAAATCAAAAAGCAGTGTACTTACTGGATTTAAAAAGTGTGTGTATTTTTTTGTGAGATGCAGTTTGTAGGATGCATTCATAACTAGGCCATACACTGTTTCCGCTGGCTCTCAGCTCTCAAGAAGCTCTCTAGTTTTTAGCATTGGATCAGTAAACACTTGTTAAAATGTTCCTAGCATTTCTTTGCCATCTTCCCTTTCAGCTGGACCCAGCTGTGCCCTCAAACCCTCTGTGGCCCTGCCTGTCTCTTCCCTCACTGATCATGTTCTCCCAGCTTCTACAGAGGCTTCCTTAGCATTCTGCTTGGTAGCAGACACCAAACAGAATCTCAGCCAGCTCAGTCCAGGCGCACAGGCTCCTGGTCTCCTGGGGCGTGGTTACTCGTGTCTCCTCGGGGCCTTCCGCCCTCCACATTCCAGTGCCAGGCCCTGGACCTTCGTCTCTATTCATGATAAAACATTTTTAGGAAATGCTGACACTTGGTGAAGAGATGGAAACACTAACTCTTTGTTCTCTTCCTAACAGACACGAGACGACTTCCTGGGCCAGGTGGACGTGCCCCTTAGTCACCTTCCGGTAAGGACAGTCTCATGTTTGCTGCTGCGTGCTGGGGGCGGGGGTTTCTAACTGTTTGTAGTCAGCGTATTTTCAGAGTGGTATTTCTTCACCACAGTGGAGAAGGCTGAAATGAAGCATGTGTGCTGTGGCCCTAGTCCTTTGTGGAAAGTGGTCCTGTCAAGGGGATGGAGGAGAAGCTGGCTGTAAGAGTCAAGGGTGCCTGCGTCGTGCACATGCGTTCCCATCCACCAGCTCTTCTCTTTTCTGCACTTCAGCTGCTCCACCTTTGTGTATCACATCTTATAAAACAGACACCTCCTTCACTCAGGCCTCCCTTCTTGTCACTTACTGTCTCTGCTTCCTAATGCATCCTCCGGGTCCCATCAGATGTTTGCGCTCTTTGTCTGGAACTGCGCATGCCGTTTCTCTTGGATACCTCTGCACAAGCCATAATAGCATTTCCCAGATTTTGGTGTCTGGCTTTCTCAGTCAGCATGGAGACAAAAGAAGAGCCTGTTCATTCTGAGTGAACTTGTCAGCTGGGAACACCCCACCCTCGCTGGAACACGCACTGAGTTAGCATGTGTGGCGCTGCCATTTCTCTCTGCTCCAAGTAGCAGAGCAGTCGAGGCTGTTGACTAGTGACGGGCATGAGAGCTGTCACCCGAAACAGGAGGCCGGGCAGACAGAATGTGGGGGTAGGACCTGGAAGCCTTGAGAAAGGTGGATCCCTAGCTCCTATTCCAGCTTCAGTTTTCCAGCTTGTCCCAGCCTTCCTCCTGGCCTTCCTCCCTGGGCAGCATGGCGTGATAGAAGTAGCAGCTGAGAGAGGAAAGGCGAATGTTTCTGCCTTACAAGGGCATTGTGTTATTTTTTTAAATGCTTTGTGTGAGCAAGTAGCATAACTAGTCTATAAACTAAAGTGACTTAACGCCCTAGCATTAAGCTTCCTGCTGTGTGGAAATTATGGCTGTTTCCATATGTTAAATACCAAGAAAGATTGTATCTTACCAAGGAAGCTTTGAAGATGTGTTGTGAAGGAAGGTGATAGCAAGTAATTGACTCTTACTCACTCAGGGGAGCTGTTAAGGAAGAAAGGTTGCAAGGTTCCAAAGGACTGGAAGTGAAAGTGATATTCTTAAAATAGCTTGTTTGTTTCTTTATAAAAATCTGAAGCTCCAGGGTGCTACGGGAGGGGCCTGCGTGGGGCTTCTGCGTGAAACCTATTCCATGAGCCATCAGAAACCTGACTATTCTTTTCAGGTCACATTAGGAGAACGTGACTATTTCACCTTTTGTGAGGAAAGGCGTCACATACTTCTACATTGAGAGGTGTTCTGTGTATGTTCTTCAAACTGAAGCTGTGATCCTCTCACACTTGGACAGTGTTGGTTGATGAGCCAGCTCTTCTCTGGACACCTCCAGCGACCCTTTCCCTAATGTAAAAACCACATCTTAGCCAAGGGAAATTATTTTCTGAGAGGCACATATTCTAATATTCTCTAAGAGGCAAAAGTGACATGTTTAAAAACCTTGCTCCGACAAGCTCTTGTTTGAGTGAGTGAGTGGTGCTTGGTGGTAAAAGGTTGAGCAGGGCTCCCAGAAAATAGAAAAAGGTTTGTCCTCCGAGACCAAGTCAGCAGAAAGAATAGTTTAGCTTTGGATTCTGAGTGGAGGCAGCGTCAGTGAGCCTCCAAAGAAGGAAGCAGTGCGGAGGTGCAAGGCGGGAATAGATTACAGAGGGTAGAGCCGTGAATGCCAGAGAGGACCGAGTGCCTCTAGTTATTCGTGTGCCCAGAGGGTAACTTGAAGTGGAGTGCTTCACCTCCATACTTAAAACTCACTAGCTGTTTGCAGCCAACTACAGTCAGGGAGATGGACCACAAAGAAAACAAAAGGAGAGGTGTGAAGGTATATTATTTATTCATGTGGCGGTAGAACCCAAGTAGCATGTTCTGAATGCACGTGGCTTTTGAATCCGGTATTTCAAGTGTTCTCGTGTGTGTGTTTGGTCATGTGTAGAGGACGCTCATGGGGAAATTACAGTGGCATTCTTTTTTGTGTGATAGCACACAAGTGTGAGTGGAGAGGGTGGGAGCATACGAGTATTTTGTGGAGTGAATTATGGATGCTATGTTCTTGATTAGTATATGACCATTGTCAAGGTGGATTATTTACAGTCTGCAGATTCAAAATTTGTCAAAACCACCAAAGTTTAGATAAAAGGAAATAGGCAGACCAGGCGAAGTGGCTCGTGCCTGTAATCCCAGCACTTTGGGAGCCCAAGGCAGGAGTTCGAGACCAGCCTGGGCAACATGGCAAGACCCTGTCTCTCTAGAGAAACTTAAAGATTAACCCAGCATGGTGGCACATGCCTGTTGTCCCAACTGTTTGGAAGGTTGAGGTGGGAGGATCACTTGAGCATGGGAGGTCATTACTACACTGAGCCATGGTTGTACCACTGCACTCCAGCCTTGGAGACAGAGAAAGCTCTCCTTTTGCTTTTACATTGAGAGACCAAGAGCAAACTTAGCTTTAATTGTACCATCGTTGACTTTTTTCAACTACCGTTTTCACATTTGTCTGTTACATTCAGTGCATCATTGCCTAAAAGTTCATATGATATTTGATAACTTGTATCTATTAGTTATTTAGAGGTAAAGAGAACTGCGAGATCTGTATTAACACAGAGTGAGATTTCTGGCAGGTGTCTGTCTGTTGCACCTGCCTCTTCACTTGTCAGCTCTGTCTCCCCTTCCCCTGGAGCCCTCAGCCACCCACCTTTGCCCAGCCACAAAATATCTTTGTCCCTGGGAAAGGCAGTGGGGCAAAGAGAGCTATTTTAAAACATTAAGTTTTTCTAAATCCCAGTCATGTGCCACTTAAGACAACCATGGCTCACTCAGGAATTTAAATTTTCATAGATGAGGCGTTTTCAGGGTGGTGGTATTATTTGATGCCCTGCCTGTGCTTGAAGGTAGCTCAGCTGATCAACATCTTTTTACCCCCCTTGTATAAGTTTATGGCTGGTAGCAGGTAGCAGGCTGATGGTTCCCTCTCATGAGTGCAGAATTCAAAGTCATGGAGTTAGGAGGGACTTAAGAGACACTGATTCGCTCCCAGTATATTCCAGGTGAAAAAGCCTGGGCCCATAGAGGGAGGGGACTTGCCCAGCAATAAGCAGGTCATTGGTGGTGCTGGATCTGACCCTGGGTGTCCAGCATCATTGTGAGCCTGTGGTGTGGTCAAGGATGTGGGCATGGGGTGGATTCGCCCAAGGCTTACATGCTTGCGGTGGTTGCATCCAGGTTTCGAGTCTAGGGACCCGCAGGGCTCTCTCCTTCCGTTTGCCTGCAGAATCCTTTATTTCACTCCATTCCATAGTGAGTACACCTAGGCTGAAAGCAACTACTCTCTTTCAAGATGAAAGTACTGTGTATCCAGATTTTCTTCTGAGTGCTTTTACCCTGGAACAGGGGCAACATTGTGGCTATTGGGGCCAATAGCACTGTTTGCAGCAGTCTGTTGAAGATGGCTTTCCCCCAGGAGCACCCTCAGTGCCATCCTGGGAATCTCCACTCGCCTCTGCTCCAGGGAACAGGATCAGGTTGGAACCTGGATGAATGCCAAGAAGACTCTTGTAGTTATCTATAAGATCATCTTCTAATTCAGGCTAGAGAATTTCCATGAAGGTGAACTTTCATTTTTAATGCCCGAACTGTTACTGCTTGGCATTGAGTTGGCAGTACTGACAAGTGACATGAACATGTAGAATTGGCCAATGAACATGGCCAGTGTTTGCTGAGTGTGCCAGGTGCCCTTGAGAACTTTATAGAAACCAACTCAGTTGATTGGTTTGATCCTCACAACAGCCCTGTAAGATACGGTTACAGCCCCATTTTATAGATGAGGACACTGAGGCGAAGAGAGGTAAGGAACTTGCCCTTAGCCACTCGGCTCTGTAAATAACAAAGCCAGGACGCAAACCTGGGATATCTGCCTTTTGACCTGTGTGGCATCAGTCATTCAAGCTGCACAGGGCATGGACAGACTCACGTTCAGAGTCCCTCCAAGCTCCATGGTTTTTCCCTCTTCACTCTCTTGCATGTTCTCTGCTGCTCTTAGATGGCTCATGCCCACTGGTGATCCTGTAGGCTTTGTCATACTGTTTGATTTCCTATATTTAAACTGTTCTTTCTCCCAATTCTCCACCTCTCAAAGCCTTCCCGTCACCCTGTATCTGACTCCACATCCAAAATCATTTTGATTTCCAAGTCAGAGTCAGCATCTTCACTGTACCCCAAGTCTCACAGAATGTCACCTCTCTATGTCAGTGAATTTGTTCTGCCTTAGCTTCTAGTGGATTGTTGACACAATGGCTCTTCCCTTGTAATTGTAACCATAAGGGCTGGTATACCATGTTGTATCCACATGTCATTCACATAATATTGCTGTCAAATTATTCATTGGTTGACAGGGCATGGTGGCTTATACCTGTAATCCCAGCACTTTGGGAGGCCAAGGCAGGAGGATTTTTTTGAGCTCAGGAGTTTGAGACCAGCCTGGGCAACATAGGAAGACCCCCATGTCTATAAAAAATAAAAATATTAGCCAGGCAGAGTACACACACCTGTGGTCCCAGCTACTTCGGAGGCTGAGGTGGGAGGATCACTTGAGCCCAGGAGGTCAAGGCTGCAGTGAGCTGTGATTGTGCCCCTGTATTCCAGCCTGGACAGCAGAAGACGACCTGTCTCTAAATTAAATAAATAAATGTTGGCTAAATAAATGAAAAAAGGAAGGAAAACCAGCAATAGTTTTCTTAATAAATTTTCCATTTATTTCCTTATATATATTTACAAACCTTTTGGTAGAAAATATTTTCAAAATGTATGCTTATTACTGCCTCATAAGAACAGTCTAGAAAATATAATTTACTTCATTCAACGATAGTGAATTTTGAGAACCTCCGTAGTTTACTACAGATCAGTTGAACTGAGTGCTTACATGAGTACCTACTTTGTGCCAGGCAATATTCTTGGCACCAACGATCCAATGGTGAGCAAATTCAAGTCTCTGTTCTCATGGGCTCACATTCTGGAAGTGATGGATGATAAACTAATACGTCAACAAATGAACACGCACTTTCAGACAGTGATATGAGGAAGCTACAGCAGGACGATAGGCTAGGGGGGTGATAAGGGTGGCTGATGGTGGGAACTCTGAGGATGTGACCTGGGATCTCCTACTTGGATGCCAAGAGGAAACAGCCATGCCATCTGGAGTCAGAGTTGTCCAGCAGAGGGACCTGCCTGTGCATCGGCCCTTCTGCAGGACATACAATCTGCATCCATGGCAGATGAGGACAGGATGGTTGGGAGTACAAGGAAGGAAGAGAGAGACTGGTTCCCAATGAGGTTAAAGGTGATTCAAAGCCAGATTATAGCTGGCCTTCTAGGTCACAGGAAAGAATTTCCAGTTTATTATGAGAGGAGTAGGAACCCATTGAGAGTTTAAAGCAGAGAATGACATAAACAGATAACATTTCAAATAGAAGCGCATACGTACATACACATGTGTGCATGCATGCACACACAAACCTGATACAGTAAATCACTGGACTGTGGTTTATCTCTTACTATAATCTTACTATAAAAGTATTTGAAATTGTGTTTAATTGAAGGGTCTAGGTATTTGAGGTTTTACTGCATATATAGTATTTTAAGATTAATGAAATAGTCACACTTATTTTTCCAGTTTCCTGCTTTGGTAGGCCAACCAACTTCGCACAATCAAATGAACACCGATTTCTTTAAAAATGAACAAATACCCTACTTGTACTCATAGCCTCATGAACTAAACCTCAGCACCAATCGACCTTTGTGCCAAGAATATTGCCTGGCACAAAGGTCGATTGGTGCTGCTTCCTGGGGTGATCTCTGTGCAGGAGATAGTCTTTCAATTCTCTTAGGCTGATGATGTGAGATTTTAATGCAAAAAACAAAGTTGCCCTCAAAGATTAAATTTTGTATATTCTTCTGTTTACTTCACTCGTATGTGTCTCGAGTCACAGGCATATAGCAGGGTACCCATCAGTGACCGCTGGTTCTCCGAAGTTAATCAGCTCTGTGCGACTGAGGCCACACCCTGCAGTTAGAAATTATACTTGGCAATGACAGCTATAATTTTGTCATTTGTCTGTGGCTGGGGCTGGCTTCTAAAACCCGGTGTGGATAGTGACATCTAGTGGATCTCCAGTAGATGAGTTCCGTGGACCGTCAGGTACCAGGTGAAGAACCACATTCAGTGGTGCCACATTCTAAAATCCAAAATATATTCTCTGTGATCCAGTTAGGTGTATCTAAAACATGAAGTTATCGGGAATATTGAAACTTAATGTATTGTTTTTTCCCCACAGACCGAAGATCCAACCATGGAGCGACCCTATACGTTTAAGGACTTTCTCCTCAGACCAAGAAGGTGAGGCTTGTGGGTATGGGTAAGTGGGGATGCCTGCCCTGCATGCTGTGGGTATGGGTGGGTGGGGATGCCTGCCCTGCGTGCTGTGGGTATGGGTGGGTGGGGATGCCTGCCCTGCGTGCTGTGGGTATGGGTGGGTGGGGATGCCTGCCCTGCGTGCTGTGGTGGTTGGCTGTTGCTGAAGACGATTTTAAGTGTAGCCTTTCAAGTCACACCCCTTCTTACCAATTTTCTTCCGTTATGCATTCAGTCATAAGTCTCGAGTTAAGGGATTTTTGCGACTGAAAATGGCCTATATGCCGAAAAATGGAGGTCAAGATGAAGAAAACAGCGACCAGAGGGACGACATGGAGGTACGTGGATGGCGTCAGGCCTCTCTCCTTGCCTTGAGATCATATTCATGTTTTGCTTTCAAACTTTATAATTGAAGGAAATAAAAGTTTAGAAAGCTTAAATATAAAAAAAGTACATATGTCCGCAAATTAGTCATTGATAGTCTACCAGTGCATTTATTTGTTTGGGTTAAAGATGAACTTTTTGTGTTACAGCACGAATCTTCGGAGAGATTTCTCTTTAGACAATGCCATGCCCATTCCCCAATGTTAGCCCCCCAGCTCCGTGGAAGTCTCCTCACACACTGAATTCTGTTATTGCTGTGGACTTGCAGCTCTTTGTAAATTCCTTTTAGCCATTGAAGTCGCTTCAAAGTGGGTGAAGGAATTCAGAAAATCACTTTTTTCCAAGTTTCTTACTCATTTGGCCACAGGTGACAGCCTGCAGTAGAAAAACCCTCCTCTAGAAAAGGCCATTCTGGAATGAGCTGGCCAGAGGATGTCCCTTTCTTCCTTGCCGACAGAGCTGCCCGTATTTACCTTGTCACAGACTGATGCTGTGGGTCCTAGCGTACCTTTTCAGCACACGCCTCGGACCGTGCTGTTTTGTTAGACAAAGTCTCATATTCTCAAAGTGTCCATTAAATGAGAGCTCTCTAGGGCTTACTCTCACATCTGTTTGCAGCTGTTGCACGTATGTGATATGTGAATACTGTGTGGTGGAGAAGTTACCCGAACACCCCTCCGCCTCAGCGATCATATTTCCAGGCATTAGTTCATTTCCAAGCCTTCATCTCTATATATACATGAAGAGGAATAGTGTGGGTGGTAGAAATTTATGAATGTTAACATTTCTTAAGCACGTCAACAGATTTTCATCTCAAATCCAAGGAATTTTTTGCACTCTTCTTGCCTTCCAACTGCAGTAACCAGTGAATTACTTAATTTTCCAGTGATTTTAGCAGAGGATGTTAGGAAGCAAATACGTAATGCCTAAAATATGTGCTGTAAAAATGGAACTCGAATTTTGGTACCATGAAACCCATTGGTGTGGACACAGCCAGTGTAGAGGGCCTGAGTAGAAAGCGGCAGCTTTCAGACTCCTGGCTCCTGCGGTTGTTCGGGATGCAAAGAGGAGGCTTCTCTCTCAAAGCCCGCCTCCCTGGGGAGCAACAGGGCTCCGGGCCTCTGGTCCCCTGCGCCATGATTTCTGTTAGAACACAGGTGCAGCGCAGCTCATCTTCCCTGCTCCCTTTACCTCATGGAGGTGTTGAAAAGATGACAGCTGTAATGTGACCCACATCATTGGCAGGGCTTTGTACAGCCTTGGAGGCCCTCAAGTCAAAATAACAAACATGACATATAGGAAGAGTATGATGTGACTTAAGTAGTGTCACCAGCTGTGCAGATCCAAATCATGTTGTCCTGCAATGTAGTCATCTTAGAGGGCAGCACAATTAATTGGCCATTACTCAAAAGATTTTTGAGGTGTTTCTAGAATTGATTTTTTTTTTTTTTTGGCCTTCAACTGGGAATTTACTCAAATGTGTCCCCGAAGCCATGGCTAGAGCCAGAGAGCCCCAGAGCAAGGAGAAGGGCACACAGGGCTTCTCCTTGCTGCCCTTGTGATGACCTCTTCCTCACAGCCGAAGAACCAACTTCATAATCATCCCTCTCACTTTATTCCACAGCATGGATGGGAAGTTGTTGACTCAAATGACTCGGCTTCTCAGCACCAAGAGGAACTTCCTCCTCCTCCTCTGCCTCCCGGGTGGGAAGAAAAAGTGGACAATTTAGGCCGAACTTACTATGTCAACCACAACAACCGGACCACTCAGTGGCACCGACCAAGCCTGATGTGAGTACCGTGTGATGGTCGGGAACACGTGCACATGCACAGCTAGAGACAAATATGGCGGCCCTCTGGGACAAGGCTGGGAAATAAATCATATGTCAATAAGAGCAGATGGTGGTGTGGTACGAGGTTCCTCTCCATTTATGTAAAGCATGCAAGAGCAGTCAGACCTTGTATATTGTAAGCAATTGCCTTTGAGTCACATGCTGCTATTTTCAATGTGAGCTGATTTATTTTCTATGTATTCTTTTATGTCAATTTCTGAAATACAAAGCAGAGGTTGTTTTTCTTAGACCTATCTTACATTTGTTGATTATATTGTTTTCTTCTTCACGTTTCTCTCCCAACTGACCCAGAACAGAACCAGCAAGCAAATTGGCTTTGCAATTTTCTGTTTCCTCTAAGTTTTTGGATTTTTACTCTCTTCAGAGTGTTGATTTGGAAACCTCAGAAAAAAGCTTTTTCTTTTTTTAAGGAAATGTTACCTTCTTAATATAATCAGAAACACATGGCAGAGTTGCAAAATCAGAATTAGTAATTACTGTGTATTTTAATCCCTAACCAGCCTCAGGGATGCAGTAAACCAATTCTTGTTTTGTTCCCTCAGCAATTTGCGGTTTGATTGATAGCAAATAAACACTGGTTAAAACTCATGAACTTTAAAAATGGTTTTGTAGCAGCTTGTTTTTAAATCATTTTATATAGCAAGATCTAAGTCTATTGATAATACATCAGAGGGCAAAAACAAAGTCTTAAGGAAAAGGAATTTTATCCTAGAAATTATGAGCTGCCTAGCAGCCAAGACAAGGAGGAAATTATCGATGAACTATATAACTTTCAGTATGTAATAAAAGCAAGTCTACAGGGTAGTATAATTTTCTTGTCTACTCGAACTCTGAAAGAAATTGGCTAATAATACATTTTAGACAACAAGCAGTATGAGGTATCATGTTCTTAAAAACCTTTTATCTTTAGAAATTGCAAAGATACTCTACATATGACTGTGGTTGGGGAGGGTGGCCAAGTCTTCTGGTCTAGGTGTTGTTTAATTTAGAGATAAAGCTTACAGAATCTGGAACAACAAATAGCTGTCTTCCCTGAGCCCTCAGGTGGGTTCTCGTGAATATCAGCCATTCGTGATCAACTTTAGACGACCCAGCGTGGGCATTTGCTCAAGACAGCACAATAGTCTCAGGACAGCAAAAATATCAGAGCAGCTGCGTAATGCTGAACTATCTTTTGTTAAAATTTTTTCCCATGGAAATAGTTTGGTGGACTCTTTTTGTTTTTTATATTATTGCTTACTATTTCCTTTTGATTCATGCCCATAGCTATTAGAATTGTTGTAATCCATCGTAGCTATTTGTAGTAAAAACGAATTTGGACCCACCTTGGGCTTGGTTACATGTAGTGACTAGAAGAATCTTGGCAGCAATATCCTAAGCAAAGCACCATTATCTACCTTTGCTCAACAGCATGAGAAAGAAGTACCTGAAAAGGTAGGTCCTCATGCGACCTCTGCAGAAAAGTGGCTAGGAGCAACTCACAAAGGGAAAAATCCTGACAGCTAATACATATATGGAAAAATATTCAACTTCATAAATAAGGATCATGCAAATTGGAGTTTGTATTTTGGGGACAAATGGGGAGAATTGCTACTTTCTCTACCTCACTGAGTTGTGAAACTAATGAGGGAATTCTGGAGAAAACACTTCCTACATTTTTAAATATATACTATTTTTTTGATGGCTCCACAGGTGTATACATGTCCCCACACTCATCAAGGGGTGTACATTAAACATGAACAGCTTTTTAGTGTGTTGACAAGACCTCAAAAAGGGGTTTAAAAGAGAAACCATCCTTGGTGACAGTGTCCCAGAAACTAAAACAAAAGGTATAACTTGCTGGCTCTTCACTAGTCTAGAGCAACAAGGGAAAAATGCAGTTCTTTTTCTGTTGTTGTTTGTTTGAGACAGAGTCTCAGTCTATCACCCGCAGTGGTGCCATCTCAGCTCACTGCAACCTCCACCTCCCAGATTCAAGCGATTCTCCTGCCTCGGCCTCCTGAGTAGCTGGGATTCCAGGCGCCCACCACCATGCCTGGCTAATGTTTGTATTTTTATAAAGATGGGAAGTTTCACCATGTTGGTCAAGCTGATCTCAAACTCCGCTCACCTGAGCTGCCTAGCAGCCAAGACAAAGCCTCCCAAAGTGTTAGGATTACAGGTGTGGGCCACCGTGCCCAGCCAAAAAATGCAGCTCTGAATCCAAGTTCGGGTTCACATGTAGTTTTGGGAGAAGGCAGAGGCGTAACTGCCCTATCAGTGAGGCAGCAATGTCAAAGGGAGAGGCTGAGCCAGAAAGGACACAGCAGGACTTGGCAGAACCTGAGGAGCGCCTGCTTCCAACGGGCATGACTTCTAGAAGGCAAGAGGAAAGTTAGTTAAGGAACAAGAGTTTCCACCACAACCTCTGCTGGCAGGCTCTTTATTGGGATATAATATAAGTTCATTTCAGAATGTGTGAGAAAACTTTAAAATTTGTGTTTTAGAAAGAGTCTATAATGAGTGTTCTTGATAAGTAGTATATTTCAGTTAGTCTGAAATAAAGATTTCAACTTTTGAGATACTAACTTGTGACATAATTTTTGTTAATGGGATATACTGTCTTATTGAAAGTGTCTGTGAGAGTTTTCCCTGGAAAACTTTTTGGCATTTAAACTTGTACACTAAAAGCCTCTGACTAGTATTTTCCCCCAAAGTATGATTATGATTGCCTATAATTTACTGCAAAAAAAAAAGTTTGTGTGGTTTTTTTTTTTTGAGAAGGAGTCGCACTCTGCTGCCCTGGCTGGAGTACAGTGATGCAATCTCAGCTCATTGCAACCTCCACCTCCCGGGCTCAGGTGATTCTCCTTCCTCAGCCTCCTGAGTAGCGGAGACTACAGGCACACACCACCACACTCGGCTAATTGTTGTATTTTTAGTAGAGATGGGGTTTCACCATGTTGGCCAGGCGCGTCTTGAGCTCCTGACCTCAAGGGATTCACCCGCCTTGGCCTCCCAAAGTGCTGGCATTACAGGCATGAGCCACCACGCCCAGCCCAAAAAAGTTTTCCAAATTGAATCAAAACTTTTAGATCCTGAATTGAGAGCATCACGTGACAAAAAATAGGGTATGATGTTGCAGTGTTCAGACCCCGGCTGACTAGAGAGGTTATCTCCTGATGTTATTAGGATTTTTAAAGTAGGGTAAAGGGGGGAAATGCAGTGTCACGATTTTGAGATTCTGTCAAAATGAGCTAGAAAGCAGCTGAAAAAAATTCATGTTGGATCAGGTATACTTCCCTCCAGATGACAGCTTTGAATTTGTACCTTTTGTAGTCTTTGGTCAAATTGCTGGTGACCAAAAGTAGCTGCCTTATGATTGCTGGATTTCTAGAAGGATTGGGACTGCCCAGCTGCTGTGTGAACTCACCTGTCACCTCTGCTCCCAGAGGCCTGACTTGTCACTTTGGCATATGGGCGGAGGACTTTGATTTCTATTTTTTATTAAACACTAAGGTATATTTTGAAATATATACCTGAAAGATGCTCAGAACGGTGTGACTAATGCATTTTAAAACTGCATGTATTTGATTGCAATGAACCTTAACCTATTTTAGCCATGATATGGTGGGAGAATTCTCACATTGGATGACCAGCTAAGTCATCAGTGTTTGATGCTGACACTTCAGTGGGCATCTGGCCCTCCATGAGCATTGGACTGTCATGAAGGGCCCGATCTCAACCGCTTCTCTTCTTCTCCTTCCCCCTTTCCCGCGTGCTCAGGGACGTGTCCTCCGAGTCGGACAATAACATCAGACAGATCAACCAGGAGGCAGCGCACCGTCGCTTCCGCTCCCGCAGGCATATCAGTGAGGACTTGGAGCCCGAGCCCTCTGAGGGCGGGGATGTCCCCGAGGTACGATGTCACCAGAATGCTGCAAAGCCCGGCAGCTCCTTCTTCCCATGTTCTCCAGCTTGATTTTATATCATAGTTTCTTCTCTCAGTAAACATTGTTGAGAATGTAAAGATTACAGTGACGCAGTGAATTAATTACCAACTGGATATTAACTAACTTGAAAGTGACTATAAAAGTCGTATTTGACAAGGATATGTAGTTCTGTATTGATAGAAATGGAAATAACATTATTATTATTTTTTTTTTTTTCAAGACAGTGTCTTGCTCTGTCTCCCAGGCTGGAGTGCAGTGGTGCAATCTCAGCTCACTGCAAGCTCTGCCTCCTGGATTCAAGCAATTCTCCTGCCTCAGCCTCCTGAGTAGCTGGTATTACAGGCACACACCACCATACCTGGCTAGTTTTTGTATTTGTAGTAGATATGGGTTTCACCATGTTGACCAGGATGGTCTCAATCTCCTGACCTTGTGATCCGCTCACTGCCTTAGCCTCCCGAAGTGCTGGGATTACAGGCACATGCCATCACACTGGCTAATTTTTTTTCTTTTTTTTTTTTTTTTTTTATTTTTTGTAGAGACGGGGTTTCACCATGTTGGCCAGGCTGGTCTTGAACTCCTGACCTCATAATCCACCCACCTCGGCCTTCCAAAGTGCTGGGATTACAGGTGTGAGCCACTGCGTCCAGCCCACATTATTTTTCAGTATGAAAATCTTAAGATATTTTTACTTTGTAATTTATTTTTCACCAGTGTCTAACCATGTCTCATTAAATGACAACTTGTTTTTATCATAGTTGAGCTATCGAATGAGCCCTGTAACTTGTTTGGGTATCATATGCATATTTTTATTGAGTCGCTTTGACACTTGAAAGAGATTTGTTACCATGAAAATATAAATTTAGGTGAATAGAAATGTGTAATTTTCCCTTTAAATAGTTACGGTATGTTACTTAAAACGTTATGAAATAAACAACAGATTAGCCATAATCTTTCATGCTGTCTTATCAGCTCTGTTTATGTACTAAAAATCCATTCTTCTTAGACATTGTGTTAGGAAGGTCATTCACAATGCAGTGATTCAACTTGGAAAAGCAAAAGTAATGATTCCATAATACATTCACTCTAAGTTATTTTATACCATTGTTTAATTACAGCATATAGCTTCTATACTGCTGTCATGGTGAATCCTCCGTGGTTAAAAGTAAAGAAAATCCATGACAATTGTTTGTAAACTCCAGAGAAGCATGTGTGTGTGTTTGGTTTTTTGCCCACACATATAGTAACAAGTGCTGGAAATCAGTCACTGTTCAGAGAGGCAGTGTTATAAAGTGGGTAAGAGCACAGCCTCTGTCTGGAACCATGCCTCTTTGATTCACATCATGGCCCTACAACTTGCTAGCTGTTACCTTGGGCAAGTTATTCTCTGTGCCTCAGTTTCCTCATCTGTTAATTGGGGGAGGAGTCATATCTTCCTCGTGATGATTGTGAAGGTTGTGTCCCTCATGAGAGGCACTTAGTAGGTGTTAATTGTAGTTACCACCATGGCTATTGCTGTTACATAGCTTTGTTGGGGAGCTGGGTGGATCCCCAGTTCCTAGCATTTACCCCAGTGTCTCTTTCTCTGAAAGCCTTGGGAGACCATTTCAGAGGAAGTGAATATCGCTGGAGACTCTCTCGGTCTGGCTCTGCCCCCACCACCGGCCTCCCCAGGATCTCGGACCAGCCCTCAGGAGTTGTCAGAGGAACTGAGCAGAAGGCTTCAGATCACTCCAGATTCCAATGGGGAACAGTTCAGCTCTTTGGTTGTAAGTAGTGGCCTTGTTTGAAAGAAAAGCTGAGCAATGTTTTATTGTTTTTTGTTGCTTTAGGAGAATCTCTTATGTAAATAGTGACCAAGGGTCTTCCAGCTCCCAGCTAACTCTGACATTTTCCAAAGTTCCTCCTTCCCTAGGAGAAGCAGGGCTACACTAAAATTAGCCCAAACAGGTGAGAATCTTTCTTGATTTGGAAGGCAGCTTTGCTCACCCCTATACCACTAACACTTTCTTGGTTTATAAAGAACGCAAAGAAGTAAAACTTCATGATGTCTGTAATTATTAGCTTTGACCTTGTAGAATTCCTTTCCCAGCCAAAAGGCTCATGAAAATAGTACCTTTATCACAAAGGTAGTATTTCACAGTAACAGTTAAAAGCCATCAGGCCTAATCAGTCCTCTTAAGTCATATTCTTCAGGATTTATCATTCTAATTTCGCTAATAAGGGCATGATGCTTAAGTGGCTCATCCAAAACAAGGTTTGAATGGGAGCTAGAAGACATCTCCTAAGTCCCAGAATATGAACCTTGAGAAAGGTTGTGAAATTGTGGCACTGTCATCAAGGTAGCATTTTAACTTGGGCTCTCCACCATCAGAAACATACTTTCTAGAAGCTTCAGATGGGCTTAATGCCTGAGCCCAATGGAATCAGTCCCAAAGACTTCCATGTTTGACAATACAAAACTGTGCAGAAATAACCCATAGAAAATCCCTGCTTATGCTTAGAATTAAGAGCAAATGAAGTCTCAGTGTTTCTCAAGAAACTGAACTTAAAGGTGTGCAATAAGGCTGGGCGCGGTGGCTCAAGGCTGTAATCCCAGCACTTTGGGAGGCCGAGACGGGCGGATCACGAGGTCAGGAGATCGAGACCATCCTGGCGAACACGGTGAAACCCCGTCTCTACTAAAAAGTACAAAAAAACTAGCTGGGCGAGGTGGCGGGCACCTGTAGTCCCAGCTACGCAGGAGGCTGAGGCAGGAGAATGGCGTAAACCTGGGAGGCGGAGCTTACAGTGAGCTGAGATCTAGCCACTGCACTCTAGCCTGGGCAACAGAGCGAGGCTCCATCTCAAAAAAAAAAAAAAAGGTGTGCAATACTAGATGATGGTAGTCACTCCACTGAAAATAGCATCCTAAACAAAGTAATCATTACTGTGACCATAACCAACAGAAATGATAGCACTGCATGCAATGTAAAAGCAAGTAAGTACTCACAAATTGTTACTTTTGATTATGGTGTTTTTATTTTAAAAGACACTATAGGCCTCTATTACATGAATTGCATTTGTCATTCAGTTAATGTGATTTCACATTAAAATTCTGTGACTTTTTCAAAAAGAGATGTGTCGCCAAGATGAAAATGTAGTACTAAATGGACAGGATAAAAGAGATTGCATATATATGGGATATTTGAATTGGTAAAACTGTTGTTATAGAAACAACATAAACAATGAAGCCCTGTTTTTAAAACCTGTAAAACCAAGGAGGTACCACAGAATCCATGGCAGTAACACACCTTTAGTAAACCAAGTAAACATCGTAATTTTCTTCAGCATTAGTAGTAAGTTAGCAATTGTAGTTCTTTGAATGGGGAGCTCCTGCATTTAATTATTCTAGATGCATGAAATATCCTTAAGACCCAAATACAATATCGTATTATTTTCACATCGTGTTCACTGTTAAATGAGAGTCAAATAGGATATTTGCTTATCGGGATTACTCTGTATTCAAGGGCAAGAACTTGAGCTTTGGCTGGGCGCAGTGGCTCATGCTTGTAGTGCCAGCACTTTGAGAGGCTGAAGCAGGCAGATCACCTGAGGTCAGGAGTTCAAGACCAGCCTGGCCAACATGGTGAAACCCTGTCTCTACTAAAAATGCAAAACTTAGCTGAGTGTAGTGGGGTGCACCTGTAGTTCCAGCTACTCAGGAGGCCGAGGCACAAAAATTTCTTGAACGCGGGAGGCAGAGGTTGCAGTGAGCCAAGATCACGCCACTGCACTCCAGCCTGAGCAACAGTGACGCTTTTATTAAAGACTGATTCTTTCACAGTAACCAGTGTGGAAAGATATGAATTGTCCCCCATCCCTACCGCAGAGTCTTCTTGTACCATTTACTTATCACAAAATATTAAAAATGAGTGAATACTAGAAATTGATACCATGGATAAACTTGCCGATAAGGAGACTCTGGCTTCTGTGTGTGACCTGCTGCTAATCTTCATTCCTGTCAGTTAGGCTTCATTTAACCACATAGACTAATACAAACAAGTGAGAGGAATATTAGACACTACGCACTGCATCTTTTTTTATTTTAGCTTGATCTCACTATTTTTGATTATTCCTGTCTTTACTACTTGAAGTCCGCTTAGAAGCTGAAATTGGCTGAGCATGGAGGCTCACACCTGTAATCCCAGTACTTTGGGAGGCCGAGGTGCGTGAATCACCTGAGGTCAGGAGGTCGAGACCAGCCTGACCTATATGGGGAAACCCATCTCTACTAAAAATATAAAAAATTAGCCGAGTGTAATGGCGGGGGCTTGTAGTCCCAGCTACTCAGGAGGCTGAGACAGGAGAATCGCTGGAACCTGGGAGGCAGAGGTTGCAGTGAGCTGAGATCACGCCACTGCACTCCAGCCTGGGCAGTAGAACAAGACTCGGTCTCAAGAAAAAAAGAAGAAGCAGCAGCTAAAATTATAAATACCAGATCTTTCAGAAGTAGGCCAAGATGATGTCTGAGCTCCTCTGAATATAGGATGCAACTGACTCTTTGTCAATTGTAATAATCAATAAATGTGGGTAGCCACATATCACTGTTTCTTCCTCTCTTTCCCTCTATTCACATCACATTAAAATTTACCTGGCGGGTGCATCTTAAAGCAAACTACAAGACTGCTAGCTTCTTCCTGTTGGTAAAGCAGCATTAGAGTGTTGCAGGGTCCTGTTGAGTCTCCTTCCAAAAGTTCTGGTCTCCTCTTATTTTTGCCATTAATTCTGAGGACCAATCAAAATTCCAGTCTGCTTAACTGAAAATTAAAGTGGAAGATGACTTTTTCAAGGATGACTGTCCTTGCTCTGAAAAGATGTTTCGTTTAATTACCTTCTGATATCGAAGAGTGGTGAATATGGTTGAGTGATGTATTTGTTAAACCAATGAAAGTTGCTTTTAAGAATATATTTCTTGATACTTCCTGTCTTTTCCTCTCCTTCCAGCAAAGAGAACCCTCCTCAAGGTTGAGGTCATGCAGTGTCACCGATGCGGTTGCAGAACAGGGCCATCTACCACCGGTAACCCATGCTAATTTCCAGTCATCAGTTAACTTTTTGGCCTTTCATTTACAATCATCTGGGCTGCTGCAAAAAGAGTTTTTCCTGTGTAAATTTATTTACCATATAAATGAGATGTTGTTAAATTTCCTGGCAAATTGCCCTAGGAAAGTGGATTTCCAGTACAGAGAATTGTTACTGCCACCCATCTCTAAAATGCTGGAACCTTCACTGCTTTAGTTTTTCACCCAAATTTATACCAATTTTGATTTGCTCACTTAAACTTCTTGGTACATTTGTAATTCCTTTTACTTTACTGAGTTACTATAGTTATGCTCCAGTGATCTGTAGTTTGAAAACACGAGGCCCTTTAACCGGGAAGAACTCTTCTGGGCGACCATCCACATGTTCCTTTCCCTTCCTAATGACCTGAAGTCTGAACTCTACAGAGCCTCTGTACCTTCTCTTTAAAGGCAGCTCTGCTCACCAGGAATTGGCTATAATTCTTTCCAACTCTCTCATCATTTTAATAGCTATCAGCAAATGTAGAAGTGTAGGGAATTTTGTAACATCTGATGTATGTAAAAATAAATATTCAAGTTGGAAGCTAGACTAGAACTGCCTTGAGAGATGTTTGATGTACACATTAAAAATAAGAAATTTTACATAAATTTGTTTCTTCTTTTGGAGGTGAAAATATGTGGTTTTAACGTGTTCAATTTGATATTTTACCTTGACAGTTTTTGTCTGTTGCTATAAAACCTTGATCATTTTTAAGACTAATAATGTATTATGTATGAATTTGAAGGGGGAAAAGTGCATTTCAGGTTTTTGAAATCACAGTGTCTTCCCTCTCGTGTATGTTTTTTCTTGACTTCAAAGGACATTTCGGCCTAGGTTTTCATTTTTTATGTTTGAGAAAAAATTAATGATGAGTATACTAGTCAAGGAAGCAGCCAAAATAATCGAGTCATTTGTGACTTACGCTGGAGAGACTTAATAATAAGCTTGAGAAGAGCATCTTTTCTGGGATGGTTTCAGTACAGGGCCCCACAAAAACAAAACAATTAACTGAGATGGACTGGTGGGATCCTTCTCAGCCTCATGATCTGTGATTTTCCTTGAACGAATGGCACTTTCTCTCCTTTTCAAAATCAATGTCAATTTTATTTCCCGAAGAGCTCACTTTCCTGGAAACTGGTGATTCCTCCCTCTTTCTTTGTACTTTGTGATGCTGTAAACTCACTGATCACCAGTGGCCTCTTGAGTTTTGAGTGTTGGCGGATTTTAGAATCTGCTAATTATCTGATAATGGGGGGCAAAACCAGACCAGCTTTCCATTTTTCTCTAAGGCAGCTCACTCTTTTGAGGTTGTCATTGTTTACCCAGATCAAGGATGAGCCACCTCGGGTGGCATAGGGGTCAGCTTCCTTTGTGCTACTGGTCATCAGCGACTGCTCGGCTTTGTCTGGACAGAGTGGGTTTCAGGGATTCTGATCTCATGTCACCTGCCTTACAGCGCTGCCACAGCAGTGGTCCCTGATTCAGACAGCTGTGGGTCATCCCCTAAGTGCATTTTACTGATGTAAATTATCATTCACAGCCCAGTGCCCCAGCTAGGAGAGCACGTTCATCAACTGTCACGGGTGGTGAGGAATCAACGGTAATGATCCACTTTATCAGACATCAGTGGCAAGAGGCTGTGGGGCAGTTTTAATATTTCATGTAGTGGTGAATATACGCTCTTTTTAAAAATAAGATTAGCTCCTTTGTGCTACAAAGCTGCACACATTTCTTATTTTAAGCTTCTCATTTTGGGATTATTTAAAGGTACTGGGTAAGATAGAATGATTTTTTAGTTCCACATAATTTTCTTAGGAATACTATCAGGCTTTGGTTAAGTGTGTTTAACTTGACCATTTAGAAGATATTTTTGGCTTTAAGTGTTTGTACTCCTGATAAGTTTTTCCTTTTCATTAGAATGCGTGGTAAAAACAATTTGGTTGGAAGATAATCAGAGAAGCCACAGAAATTGCATGAGACTGAGTGTGATTTCTGGGTGTGCCCAGGGCCATTCTCTTTTCTGTATCTCCCCTACCACATTTCTAACAGGGGGTTAGACTTTTCTTGTCTCCAGAATGCACCAGTGACCCTTTCTGTGCCACCAGGGGGTCTCCTCACAGGAATGAACAAGTTTCCATAATACCAGGGGAGCATAATTAAGATATGTAAGTGATCTAGAAAAATTGATGTTTCTGTAAGCCAACCATTCTTATTCATTATTTTGACTGATTTATGGTATTCTTGTTTGTGGGTGACTTAGATTTGACCATGTATTTTAATTGCCTGTTTTCTACTTGATCCCTGAAGTTAGGCTAGCTTGTAGTTTATGCTTTGCACTGCAGTAGCTGTTTAAAGAATTTCCTTATTGTTTCACCTGTGTTGTATTTTGCTGTAACTGCTCATTACTTGTGGATAGCTTTACGTACACAATTGCTGATTTTCTAGAAGATGTTGATGACTTCAATTTAATGCTCAGCATTGTACAGGGGAAATTCAAACTGGCAACAGTCAGCCCCGGAACACTCAGCTCACGTTAAGGTATTGAGCTACGGTGGTTTACGTGAGTCATGTGTTGAGTGAGGCCGCCTCCAGTAGAATTCAAGAAATTCTACATGAACTATTTCCCACTGTGCATTTACAATTTTTGTGGGAGTAGTGGAGCTTCGAGGGGGACAAGATCATTTTGTGAAGTAATTTTAGTAGAATTCAGTGCTGATGAACATCATCTGTATATCACCTATTTTTGTATTTTGTTGGCCTTGCAACCTGCTTGTAGCTTTGGAGAGTTGTGGTAGCTGATGTAGTAAATGAAGTGTGAATGGAATCATTGCAGTACCAGGCTCCATGGCAAGGGTCACCTGGCAGGACAAGGTGACCCCTCTGAATGAGATCACGGGTGGCACTTTAGACTGCCCTTTTCTCGCCTTCTTGCCTGCACTCTCCCCTCCCCGTCACTGAGTTTCAGCCTGGGTTGGGTTTTTTCTTCCCACAGGCTTGGCAATATTCGTTCCTAAGTGTTTCATCTACTCTGGTAGAAGAGATAGATCTCCCTACCTAGTTAGGTTTGAAAGGATCACATCCGTTTCTCTTCAGCTGTATCCTGCATGTTTCTCTTCCACAGGTTAATTTATAGTATTCTTGTTTGTATGGTATTCTCTTCCATCCTTTGTCATAAGTGCCCTTGACTTTCTGTCTTGCAATTCTGTCTCTTCATCCCGTGTTTCCCTCTTCGGTATCCGCTCTGTTCCTCTGCCCGTCACTCACACTGAAGTGTATTGTCCTGGGCTGGAGCCACCGTGGGATTATATCATCTCACTCCGCATGTGCTCTCTCAGACGTATGGCTGTGTACACATAGGTACACATTGTGCCACTTTATTTTATTTTTTTTAAATGGGATGTTGTATATACATTACTCAGCAACTTGATTTTTTTTTTTACTTATGGTCATTCTTCTGGCACATGTTAATAATTACACAATATTCAGTGATGTGAAGGCACTAGGATGTTAATTTCCCAAAATTCAAGGACTTTCCGCTCCCCCTACCCTGCCCTTTTGACTCCATACGCTGTGCTGAAGTAACCGTCCTGGTATAGCTTTCTTTCTATGATAGTGCTTTCATTCCTGTAGTCTAATAAACAGGCACTGATTCTCAGCCAAGAAACCACAGCCCTTTGATTTAAGGCAAATAAATGCACAGTGGTCTCACTTTCTGGCAGACTAAGCCAGGGCCCTCCCCATGAGATAAAAGGAGAGGGATATCACAGTCTTTTCAGTCTTTGTTGTATATATTCTAAAAATACACAAGGCCACCAGTACAGGGTTGGTGCAAGTCTTGGCAAATCTGTGATGGTCAGCATCAAAGTGGTTATTTTTAAAAGCATACTGAAACTTCTGCAGCTTACAATCATGTTCTTTATTTTAATGAAAGAGCCACTAGGAAGTTCTAGCTAATGGCTTTTGGGCATCACAAAGCAGTAGTGTATTCAGTCTACGATGAAAAGCTGTGAAATGTTAAGCTAAGTCGCAATTTCTAACTGGTTTCTTGATTACTTTTTTGTTAAGCTAGTGTGGAACATGCTCACAAGCATAGAACAGCAGGAGGCTGGTTTTGGCTTCGTGGCGGGCCCTTGCATGGTCTGTCTGTAGAAGCTGAGTCCTGCCCCCTCAACTAGCCACGCAGGGTGGGAGGCAGTGTGAGTTACAAATGAAATCATCAGCACAGGTTGTTCTTTGTGGTCATTTGGAAAGAACACTGTAAAGAAACATCTCCAAATGGCCCTCTCACATAAATGTAACTAAATTACAGGTTGCCAGTTCAGTTCTCAATAGAAGAGAGAATGAACATTTTAATCAAATTCAGTGTTCTGTACTACACGCGTAATTTTCCACAAACTGATTAGTGCTGTTCACTGTGGCTGTATGAAAGTAACCTGTATGGCCGGGTGCAGTGGCTCACACCGGTAATCCCAGCGCTTTGAGAGGCCGAAGCGGGTGGATCACCTGAAGTCAGCAGTTCGAGACCAGCCTGACCAACATGGTGAAACCCCCCTGCTACTAAAAATACAAAAATTAGCTGGGCATGGTGGCGCGCGTGTGTAATCCCAGCTACTCGGGAGGCTGAGACAGGAGAATCACTTGAACGTGGGAGGCAGAGGTTGCAGTGAGTGGAGATTGCGCCACTGTACTCCAGCCTGGGTGACAGAGCGAGACTATGTCTCAAAAAAAAAAAAAAGGAAAAAAACAAAGTAACCTGGTGGTTAGAATTCATACAGCTTTAGGATTCAGTTCTGAGATGATCTGTGACACATCCAAGTGCGTTCAGTTTATCAGTTGCCTCCTCAGTGTCCTTTCCAGAGATTCAGTAACTGCAAAAATATCCTTAAGGTTTCCAGAGCTGAGTTTTCCAGGGGCAGGACGGGGGAGTTGTGGGGGAGTTGTGGGAGGGAAGGGGCCTGGGAGAGGGGGAGGTGGATCACCGGAAGGGGAGGGCTCTGGGAAGAGGGACCTGAGAATGTAACAAATTCCATTTAGTATTTGATTGATTGGATAAACAATAGTAAGTCAAAACTTGATAGCACATACTTTGCCAGATATACTAATTGACCACGAACTTGGGTTACAACTTAGCTCAGCAGAGGAGTCCATTGAAGTGCCCAGATCCACGTAGCCCTTTGTGTTGGCATCCCTGCTAGAGGGGAGGGGGGGGAAGGAACTTCACTAGGACTGCGTGCTAATTCCTTGATGTTTAATATTCATGAAAGGATTAAGTCAGTGTTGATGTTTCTTCTGCTCCTGCTGAGTCTCCACACCTGGATCCAGAATGCTCTATGATCTGAGTCTTTCTGTCTTTATAAACTATCTTTATGGAGCTTTAGGACTTTATCTCGGGAAATGTTAAGGAAATGGTTGCTACATTTTTAGCAGAAAGTTTTTCTTACACATAATCTAAAATCAGCTGCTTCATGATCTTACACAGGTGATCCTTCTCTGAATTGTGCTTTTAAGCCTGTGAGGTTAGCATATTGCTTCTCTGTAGATGGGGTTTCCAAATTACTTGGCAGCGTCCTTGTTGGTGCTTTCTCTAATTTGAGATCCTGGGGTCCACCAAGGAACTCCAAGTGATCATCTTCACCAAGGCACATTGTTGGTAGTGCAGGGAAGAGGTGGCATAAGCACATAAGGAAGAAGTTGGGTTCAGAGGAAATTTGTATCCTCAGCCTAATAGCAAGAAAATGACACCTGCTAAAATATCTGGAGGGACAGGAGAAGATCCTGGCTAGAGAAAGGAGGAGTACTCTAAAAGAAGCAGCTTCCTTTGGTAACCTCACATGAGAGGTTATTCCTAAGGCATGGGTTCCTATACTTTTAGATTCTCCTAGGAGCCGTGGTGTAGCTGTGGTCGGCTTCTGGTTTCTGAGCTTTTCCCCACTTAGAGCTGTTTTGCAGGCACAGACCTTACATGCATCACCTATGCGTTCAAGCCTTCCTGGGACAGCTCTGATCTCCAGCATCTGTCCCAGTGCCTCCATACATCATCAACACATCCTTGTTTTTCAGCGTTTCTCCATCCACACTGCATTTCTTAGACTGTTTCTCAGGGATCTTCTTGTGATCAAATGTGGACTGTCTAAATACAGTCACTCTATGTTGGACAGGTCTCTAAATCCAAAGACTGCCAAGCTGTGTTCGCCTTCAAAGAAACACACTTCTATCAGCGGACTTGGGCGCACACAGCCTCGGGTGTGAGGCTGGGTGCTGGGAGATTTGCTGAGCTGGGGCACACAGATGTCCTGGGTGGTACTCCAGATTATATGCTACTGTGTGACTGTCAGCATCCTAGAGAAGGGGCTGTGTGTTGGGATTTTAAAATTTTGCCCCAAAAGGTACAGTGTAAGGGTCCTAAGCTGATGGAGAAATTCAGGACTAAGCTAGAAGAGCACCCCATGGGAGCTACATCGAGGAGAAACTCAGAGCATCCCTCTTATACACAGTGACACTGGGCAGTTTGAAATACCTTTAAGCTCGTTTGGCAGTGGAATTTAGTAGCCAGAACAGATGATAATGTTTTTCCCTTCCCCTATGATCACCTTAGCAGCAACCCTTTACATTTAAGACTACAGGGGTGTTAGAACCAAGTTCTGTAAGAATTTGGATCTGCAACTGTGTGGGGTTCATTCCACAGTAGATTTGAAGCTATTGGAAATCTATTGCTGTTTTCCAGACACTTGGAAGTATTTTCTATGTAAATAGAACTAATTAACTTTGTTTAGAGAAAATAATTATCTGGGTGTACATTTTTTTATTAAACTGATCAGAAATCAAATGCAAGGTATTAAATAATAATGATTTCTTGCACAAACAGCCATCAGTGGCCTATGTACATACCACGCCGGGTCTGCCTTCAGGCTGGGAAGAAAGAAAAGATGCTAAGGGGCGCACATACTATGTCAATCATAACAATCGAACCACAACTTGGACTCGACCTATCATGCAGGTACGAAGATCGCCATCCAACTTAAAACTGCAGGCCATAGAAGCCGAAATGTACATGACCGACCTCCCTCCCTGGTGTTTATATATTGTTCTGAAAGAGTCATATTTGTAAAAAGCTTTCTCACAAAGAAAATGCATTACTTTAAATACAATAATAGCCTAAGGAAGAATTTGCTTTTCAAATCAGTTTATCACTGAATACATTTTTAAAATGTGAAGTGAAAGATATTTTCAAAGTAAGAGCCTATTACAGTGTGTAGCTTCTTCCCTGCCCCACCCCCGCACCCCCTGCCTTTAATCTGAGGCTAGTTTTTAGGCTGGGCTAGTGATTCATTTTTATTTCCCTTGAATGTGTTTCCCCATCCTTTCCCCCATCATTATGTTTAATTATTTCCTCCACGCTTTAAATAGGCCAGACCCCTTATTATTGCTGTTTGCGTTGTTGTTTGGGTTCGCGCTCCTAATCACACACACAGGGAGATCCTCCTATGAAGCTAACTTGTTTTTGCCTCCAAAATAGCTTGCAGAAGATGGTGCGTCTGGATCAGCCACAAACAGTAACAACCATCTAATCGAGCCTCAGATCCGCCGGCCTCGTAGCCTCAGCTCGCCAACAGTAACTTTATCTGCCCCGCTGGAGGTGAGACGGCTACCTCATCTAACTGGACTCACTCTGTCCTGTGACTCCCATTCTTTCTTCTCTCTTAACTCTGCCTTCAGTTTGGCAGCCACCTCCTCTCTCTGATCAGTTGTTGTGTTGGTGGTGAAGGGTGTTCTTGTGCAGCCTTTCTACCTGCTTCTCTGTCTCGCCCAGTTAACATTCCTGGACTCTCTCACCTGATTCTCATTCTCATTTGGCTAAGGCCACAGTGACTTGTACTGGACGTGGGCACTCTCTTTTCAGGACTTCCACCGTTCTTGTTGTGTTTCGCTTCTTTTTGCCTGTTACCTCATTAGAATTGCATAATCTGTCTTTCAAATACCAAGTGCTGATATTGAGTTTTTAAACATAGCTATTGCTTTGATCATGTTTTTTCTTTCGACTGTAGGGTCTTTCATTCTATGGGCATACATGTTTCTGATGCATATTTGCATATCTGCATCGTGGCTGGGCATCTGCTTGTGCTCTCTGTCGTGTTTGTATTGTTTTGGTGCCATCCTTTAACATCACAAATGTCAGAGTTAGAGAAGCCAAAGAGCAAAGGTTTGAGGTCCTAAACTTGACTGTGTCTTAGAGACAACTGTGGGCTTCTCCATGCCCTGGGTCCAGATGCCAATAAGTGGGAATGGATGCTGTCTCTTCCACACTCTGATATGAATGTCATGGGTAACAACTGTGAGATTCCAGATCATTGTCTTTATTGATGTAGGTTTTTCTTTTCTGTGCTCTAAAACTTGCCAATCTATTCTTCATTAGACTGTGAGCTCATTAAGAGCAAGGGCACGTTTTTCTCTACTCTGTAAAATCTCCATCCATAATGCTTAGTACAGAACAGTATTTTTGGTACATACTGAGTAGCTACCAAAGGATGGTGATTATAAGTACTTAATATTGTTGTGTGTTTATCCAACAGAGGAAATGTAAAGTTAGATTGATTTAAAAGTAAATGAATGACAGAAAACAGGTTTTGGGAATCTTCCCTCTTGTCCGCCTCCAAAGAGAAGCCTCCTACAATACCCAGGTACATTTTGGCACATTGGAATCGCAGCTGCTGAAGAGTTCTAATGCTAATTGTTATTCTTTAGGGTGCCAAGGACTCACCCGTACGTCGGGCTGTGAAAGACACCCTTTCCAACCCACAGTCCCCACAGCCATCACCTTACAACTCCCCCAAACCACAACACAAAGTCACACAGAGCTTCTTGCCACCCGGCTGGGAAATGAGGATAGCGCCAAACGGCCGGCCCTTCTTCATTGATCATAACACAAAGACCACAACCTGGGTAAGGCTGCTGCTTTTATTTGGCTCCGTTTTCATCGTGAAGTCTGGCATTAATTCCTTGATTTCCTTACTCAGTGTTTGTAGTTCTTGCAGAGGAATTAGACTGACTGTAAAGGGTGTTTCCAGAGGGTCTCCTCAGCCTGCATCTGGCCCCTGCACAAATGGGTGGGTGGGAGTGGGTGGGCACAGGCTGATAGCTGTCTTTGGTACTGGTGCTGGGACTGCCTTTTCTCCTGGGAAACTCTAGTTTAGACAGTTCACCATGCTGGATGGAAAGGTACTGTTCTGTGCTGTTAAGATTTTGTTAATTGATCCCATCTTACAAAATAAGGAGTTATAATCATTTTCAAATAGGAGTTATAATCATTTTCAAATAATTTTTTCTTTTGTCAGTTTCTTTTTGCACTTTTATTGGCATTACCCACCTTCTTTTGATTTGTCACTTCAGTATTTACTGTTCACATCAGATCAGTATTCACACGTCTGAGCTACATTTCCGTGCCCTTAATCATGGGATAGGGGATGTATGGAGTGACTTTGGTTGTAAATCTGATACTCCTTTTTGTGATCATTTTGTCAAAATTGATTTTTCTTACCATGCAACTGTTTCATGTACTCCTGAATTGTACCCAAGAAAGAATCTGTACATTGTATTATCTTGAGCAAAATGAGATTAATCAAAGGTGAATATGCATATCTTTGTATTTCTCTGTCAGTTCTTTATTTCTTGAGCTGAATCAGTGGGTGGCTTTTTCAATGTAGTATATAGTTCTTTTGAAAATCAGTTGGTATTTTTCTGCTGTATAATCTCTATACCTGTAATTAAACTGAAATTGGTTCCCTTATTTCTGGCTATTTTTGATGCTGCAGGTGGGTTTTCTTCCTGTTATGTCCCCATCGAATTGTCTAGCTAGAGTTAACTCAGAGTTTAACTTGGTCCTACTATTATCTGTGCTACTTGTTCAAAACTGATGTTATGGGAATACTGGTTGAATTTTGGTGATTGTCATTGGCCCTAGCTCTTTGGTCTTGGATCAACAATAAACATACACCATTAGTTCCCATTTCTAGTGATGGACATTAGGTGTGTCCCTTTGATAGGCCAGCAGTCTTAGATTCAAGAACAAGCCCTGCTCAAGGGGATTTGGGCTGTCATTTTATGCCTTGCCCATTGGGTGGTATCAGTTCAGTCCAGCAGGTCTAGAGGGCGTGCTCCTAGAATCCTTTGACTCGTGGGACACTGTGTCTTCAAGGGCATTCTTGGCATTTGGGGCAGGGACATTTGTGCCTTCAGTTGCAGACCATTTAACTACCTTGGCTCCTGCCACCAGGTGCTGATGGTCACCACTACCCCCACCCCAACGTAGTGATGACCAGAAATGCCCTACACATTTCACAACAGCCCTAAGTGAGAACCACTCTAAGAGCTCTTTCTATTTTGAAATAAGGGAATGGCCTGCCAAGAGAATTTCTCATTTAGATCTGGTAACATTCATTTGGTAAACTGATAACTGCTTCTAAGGCATATAATAACATGTAGGTTTGACTCCCCTACTAGTCTGCAGATAATGTTACAGATTTGCAGGTGAGCCAAGAGTAAGAGACAGGCAGCTCGTTGGAAAATACAGTAATGAAGGGGTTTTTTTGTTTGGTTGGGTTTTTTTTATGTCTTTTTTCTTATTACCATGGGACCCCTGGCTGTCCTGCCAGTGTTCTCATTTACTATAGCACTGCTGTAATTTCAAGTCCTTAGCCAGAAACCGGCTCCAGAAATAAGGGCTAACGAATATAAAAGTAGATGGATTAGTGTAAGGAGCCACTGTGGCTTGCCAACATAAGCTATGATTTTAGTAATTTCAACTAGCTTAGTAATCAAATCCCCTAACCTTTTCACAGCCTTTCAAGCCACAACAGCAGTGTAATTGCAGCTGGGCAGATTGTATTTTAAATGAAACAGCACTCGCTTTATTTATTGCTTGCAACGTTGCTGAATGAAACCCATTTTTAATTTCCAGTTGTCCCTTTTTACCCAGATACTTGTTATTGACTAATTTACTGATTTAAAATTATAATCTGTTAGAACAACATTTTGTTACTGCTGCTAGTGTGGAAAATCCTCAAGGTAACAACTGGAAATTCCACAAGTTACTCCCCTTCTTAAGCAAATTCAGATGTGCTGACACAGCTGCTTTACTGCTTCTAAACAAAGGCCTAGGCAGGATTCTCCCTGCGGGAGACATACTCTAAATTGCCTGTTCATTTTGACAAAAGATGAAGAGCCAGAGAGACGCATAAAGATAATTTGCAGCTTAAAAATCTGCCTTGAGTTGGTTTTGGGGTTTGCTTTGATTTTTATTTTTAATTTATTTTATTTGTTTTTCCATAGAGGTTGTACTAATTTTTATTTTCACCAACAGTGTATAAGCATTCTCATTTTGAAAGAGGAAGAGAACAAATGAGAGAACGGCATAGCTATCCTTAGATTTGAGCATTAGAATAGAAAAAGGAAAAAAATTGGTAGTACAGGTTGAAAATGATGAAAATAACACTGCTTCCCCCATCAGCCTGGGCACTATTGATTCTTACACCAACCAGAAGCCTGAAAAGTATCAGGACATTTCCCCTCTATACATTGAGAAATTTAAAAAATTTATTGAAATATGTCATAAAACATGACCTTTTACAGACACACACACAGATAAAGGCAGTATGCCATCAGTGTTTGGATAAAGTTTGGCTTTATTCTTTTTTGTTTGTTTGTTTTTGGTTTTTTTGAGACAGAGTCTCACTCTCACCCAAGTTGGAGTGTAATAGTGCAATCTCAGCTCACTGCAACCTCTGTCTCCCGGGTTCAAGCAATTCTCTTGCCTCAGCCTCCTGAGTAGCTGGGATTACAGGCACATGCCACCACACCAGCTAATTTTTGTTTTGTTTTGGTACAGACGGGGTTCACCATATTGGCCAGGCTGGTCTCGAACTCCTGACCTCAAGTGATCCTACCGCCTCGGCCTCCCAAAGTGCTGGGATTATGGGCGTGAGACACCCTGCCAGGCCAAGTTTAGCCTCATTCAAACAAACAAACAATGATTGGCTTTGTTCCCCGCCTGGGTCAGGCCTTTCAGGGAATGCATGGAGGAGACTACTAGGGGCTTGGGAGGGATGTGCCAAGGAGGGATGTTCTGTCCTCAGCAGCTCAGAGCACGTGTATACAGGTTGAGTATCCGTAGTTTAAAGATTCAAAATCCAACTTATCCAAAGTCTGAAACTTTGTGAGCACTGACATGACACTCAGGCAATAAATGCTTGTTGGAGCATTTCAGATTCTCAGATGAGGGATGCTGAACTGGTAAGTATAACTGCAAATATTTTGAAATTCAAAGCCCCTCTGGTCCCAAGCATTATGGGTGAGGGATCCTAAACCCGTGTTAGTGTATATATGCCTTTCACAGGATGAAGCATGGGCTTATTTTTGTAGCAAGAAAGATTACACCCTAGTTAAGTTGCAGATTTGTTTTCCATCCAAGTTCAAAGTACAGAAACTCATTACCCTAGGCATGGTTGCTGGTCTCTTCCAGGATGGAAAAGATAAAGAAAAGAGGCACATTTTTTTAAATCCCTGTGTTTTATATATTTTGAATTAGGAAAGCCCTTTTTAAAAAGATACTGCTCTTTGCATCCTGTTTAAAAACACTTTGAACTTGATGGAGGGAAGCAATTTTATATTACACATGAAAGAGTTCCCGTATGACACTGAAGAAAGGAAGAAACAACCAAGCATGCTTTATGCATTGGATCATTTATTTTCATGGCATCTGAGACCTCGTTAGTATCCTACCTTCTCATCAGCCCTGAAGTTGTCCATAGCTAATAGAGAGCCTTGACCGCCACTTCACGTGCCCTGTCAACTAAAGAGAGATGCCTGCCTCCTTGAGTGGCTCGGTGGGAGTGGGGGTTCGGGGGTGACCACTAGCCTTAGCCCTCAGAGCTGATTCATGGCAGCTGCTGCCATTATTTTTATTATTGTTGATATAATGAAATAATATTATAAGCCTCAAGGCCTCTGGCCCTCACAGTCTGTGAAGTCTGGGTTTCCACGCAAGGCCACTTTAGCAGACCTTTGAAATTCAGCTGACTTTATACTTCATGCTGTGCCCCTCACTGCCCCCCTGACACTTTTCTCTAATTTCAGCTTCTTTTTGCTCCCCTCCACCTTTAAATCACCAGTCTTTTACCAATAGGGCTGATTGTCTTTCACGGCAGCGTACGTGTGATTCCAAGGCCAGGCTGGCCTTGTGTGTGGCATTCAGAAACCCTGCCCTCTTTCATGTAATAGCCGTCCTCAGCTTTCTGTAAACCTGGTGTGGTCATTGGCTAGGTGGAAACCCAAGGATCCCCCGGTGGTTGTGGCGTTACCTGGTCCAGATCAGAGTTAGCATTGAGTGGGTAGCTTTTGAGAAATTCAGTGCTTTCAGTTTTTCCTCTGTTTGTAGTTAACCAGTCACAAATGTTTACCAGATTATCAGCTTCTTGGACCTTCTCAATCCTAAATCTGCTTAGCGTATTTCTTTATGTTCTGTGTATGTCAGTGTACTGCAGAATACTGGATTATTTTGTGCCTCTGCTTAGCCTTTTAGAAAAGTATATTGGGTTCAGGGTCAGTATGTATCACAAACTGCTAACATGATTTCTTTCGTCATTTAAAAGTTCACCTAACTAGCAAGAAGCAAAGGTTGATTTTTGTTATTTGTGGTCTTTTTTGATCCTTGCTAGTTCCCAAGATCTATAATTATGATTCAGTGATACTATGACTTACATGGTTGACTTAGGAAGCAGAAAAATCTAGTAATTTGGCAGCAGCAAAGGCCCTATTACAAAATTAAATGAAGCTGATATCAAATGTCTTAACAGTTTACTTTTTTTAACCTTAAGCTTATTTGGTTGACAGTGTGTTTTTTTTTTTAAGGTAAAGATATGGATTCTCCTTTTTATTTTTTTTTTGGAGGCAAGACTCTCTGCGTCACCCAGACTGGAGTACAGTGGCACGGTCACAGTTTACGGCTCGCTGCAGCCTTGACCTCCTAGGCTCAGGTGATCCTCCTACCTCAGCCTTTCAGGTAGCTGAGGTAGGCATGCACCACCACACTCAGCTCATTGTTTGTGTTTTTTGCAGAGATAGGGTTTTGCTTTGTTGCCCAGAATGGTCTCGAACTCCTGGGCTCAAGTAGTCTTCCTGCCTTGGCCTCCCAAAGTGCTGAGATTACGAGTGTGAGCCACCACATCTGGCCTTAACAGCTCATTTCTTTTTCTTTTTCTTTTTCTTTTTCTTTTTTTGAGACAGAGTCTCACTCCGCTGCCCAGTCTGGAGTTCAGTGGCACAATCTTGGCTCACTGCAACCTCTACTGTCCAGGTTCAAGCAGTTCTCCTACCTCAACCTCCCGAGTAGCTGGGACTACAGGTGCGCGCCACCACACCCGGTTAATTTTTGTATTTTTAGTAGGAATGGAGTTTCACCATGTTGGCCAGGCTGGTCTCAAACTCCTGACCTCAAATGATGTGCCCACCTGAGCCTCCCGAAGTGCCGGGATTACAGGCGTGAACCACCGGCAACCAGCCTACACTGCATTTTAACTGGGTCTCCATAAGTAAGAGTCAGCTCCTGGACTCTGGGTCATAACCTTTGGACAACTTCTTGTTCTCTCTGAAACTCCATTTCCTCATCTAAAGAAACAGAACATGTGCCCAACCTCCTAACAAGGGTCTATTGCAAGATCATACATCTGACCATGCCTTGTAAATCATGCAGCCTGACCCAAGATGTCAGAGTACATGTTTCTCTTTTGTTGATTCTCTGTGGTATCTTATGAAGCCTATGCTTTAAGAAAAATGTTTTGTAAACTTTTAAATATTAAGGCATAAATGAGAACTTAATCTGCAGAACTTGGTCAAGAATCTCAGTAAAGTCGTATCATAACTTTGTGACTTTGCCTGAGGAAGGCGGCCCTCCCTGGAGTAGCCACGTGACTTCACGGACCAGATTCACATTCTCTGCTGAGTTCAGGAAGGAATGGAGGGGAACACAAGTGCTGAAGCGGGGTGTGGCAGAGGGGCCTATTCCCTAACGTGTTAGGCTGGCTCCCCTCACCGGGGGCGCAGGACCCATGGAGAGATTTCGAAACCATTGTCCCCACTCCCTCTTTGTGCTACATTCACTGGCACCCTCCATTCTGGTTTCCCTAGTAACATCACTGCTGGGACTCTCTTCCCTTTCCCCTTCTCAAGGTCTTGGGGGAAATGATTAACCTTTCATGTAAATATTCTTACTCTCCTCCTTCCACCAAGTACAAGAAGGAAGAGTACAGTCTGTCTCAAGAGACGGTCAGCCAGGCTTCCTGTACAAAGCAGAGATGGGACCTATCTCACACTCCAGGCATGGACAGTCTGATTGCCTTGAAACAAACAGCTCAAGAAGAAAAGCACCCAGTAACTGCACACAGATACTTCCACTTAGCATCTACTGTCTTTTACATTTTTCTTGCAGGAAGATCCACGTTTGAAATTTCCAGTGCACATGCGGTCAAAGACGTCTTTAAACCCCAATGACCTTGGTCCCCTTCCTGTGAGTACACTGGAGACACATGGAATGGTCTGAAAATGTTTGTTCCTTTATCCGCTCTATGTTGATGGAGAGGCCCTGTGGACCTTCTCTGTCTCCAGGCTTCGTGGATCTCATTGGTTTGTGTTTCTTAATAGAATTTAAGTGTTTAGCTGAATTGTAATCGTACATTACAGTTCATGTGATATCCAGTACTTATGAAAGAGGTTTCTGAATTGTTAACTTCTAGTGGAAGATAGAACTTGTACACAGGATACTCAAGAGACATTATCTGCAGGTGACAATTTAAGTGGCACTCACTTATTTTGTAACTTAGCAACCACTGAGTTCCAGCCATATTGCTGATTAAATCATCAGAACCAAAGTAATGGAAATAGTATGGCAGAAGAAGGTCTAATTAGTCATAGAAAGTTTCTATAAGTCATTTAACCTGCAGATTTTTTAAGTTTTTTTCTCCTTTGTTGGTGACGGCTCAGTAGGAGTTGAGCTATATACTTAAAATTGGATTTTGAATGAAACCTTCACATACATCCTCCTCAACAACTCACTCTCCATTTGAAAAAGCCGTAGGGGGTGACAGGGCAGTGGATGGACTCCAAGGCTGTTTTTAAATGGGAATTTTTGTGGTTGTTTTCCAAGTGTAAGAACCTTTTTGTTGCCTGGTATATTAGGGCAACATTTGAGGCTGCGAAGGTTAAGGTTCAATCATTATTCATTAGGTTATACAGGTATCCCACACCAAATCTGTTTGGTTCCTGGGTTCAAATAGAAAGAACCAGAGCGTGAGTTTAGAAAACAAAAGAAAGCATTTTTCCTGAATCTGTTGGATTCCTGAGGTTCAGATAGCAAATACGGATAGTTTAGATAATGAGGGCATACCAGCTTTATCTTGAAAAAATTCTCCAAATCTGTTTAGTTCCTGAGCTTGACTAGTAAAAGTTCGTGGTAGATAATACCAATATTAGATCATCGACTGCCTGGACAATATAAATACAGTAACCGTGTCTAACATTTTTATATTAACCCCCTCTTCCCTTCCTTTAATACTCAGTGTTTATTTAATTAAATAGTACTCAACTTCAAACTCCCCTGTTCCATGGAATGCTACAGTTTCCCTTTGAAGCTTTTGAGCTGGCAGCCCATTTCCTGTTCTTCATACAGTCAGCACATCTGAGACCTGAGCACGTGATAAAGGGTGTTGCTAGACATTGTCAGGAGTCAACTTGAAGTGTTCGTATTTAGTTCATGCTCAATGCATAAATGTACCCTAGCAGAAAAGAGAACAAAGGTGTCCTGTGGTTTTTAAATGTTGCCTTTGATTTTGGAACTCCTAGCTAATGTTTGTATTTTCTGTCTCCCTTCCTTCCCCGGATACTAGCCTGGCTGGGAAGAAAGAATTCACCTGGATGGCCGAACGTTTTATATTGATCATAGTAAGTAGGCGCTGTTATGGACACACAGGTGTTGCGGGTTAGAGGGAAGGGAGTAATTCAGACATCATAGTGAAAGCTTTGTCATTTTACTCTTTATCTAGGTAGCCAGGTGTTATGTGGAGAAAATGATACCAGAGAATCAGTGCCTTCATACGGTACTGTGCATTCACCCCAAGTTTGCTTCAAGTAGCCCATCAAGCTTTCACCCAATCTGATCTTGTGACCTATTAACATGGTTTTTTTTTAATTTGTAAACCACATTTTGATTGTTGATCCCTTGACTTTTGCACATTTAATAAATACACTCTGGTAATAGAAAATAAGATTAGAAATGATGATTTAGTCAAAAATCTGTGAACAGTGCTTGAAGCAGCATGTAAGTTTTTTAAGACACTGCCTTCAAGGGTCCTATGGCAGGATGCCCTCTCTGACCTTATTTTCTATTCACAGCATGTTTCCTTGCACCCACAACACTAATATATATGTATTTTCTAGAAATTGTAGTATATTTGCTATAGACATTTGCTCCAGCACCTACGAATAAATGTGTGGTTTCTCGTTCCAACTAAAAGTTCAACTAATATAAGTTTGCTTTTTAGCCAGTGGGATTTTTTTTTTTCTCATTCTTTTTGGAGGTGCCATGTTCTTGATGGAATCATATTTCTATGTCCCTTAAAATTTCTGAAAAAGTGTATTAAAAAGAAGCCTTCAAATAGATGTCAAGTTTCAACCGTGTGTGCCATTTGGTAGTATCTTGGTCTTTGCTTTCATTTGGTTCATGAACAGAAAGTCCCACCAGGTTTCCCGGGCTTCACACTTTCATAACTAAACGAAAGCACATTGATGAGCCACCTGCTGAGAAGTCTGGCCACAAGTAATCCTCACACGTGTAGGACTGGTCACTATCTCACAGGCGTAGTACGTTTTTCAGATGTTACTAGGAGGCAGAGTACATTGTGAAGAGAATTTCACCTTCAGGCCCTGGAGGTTCAGGGCTTATTATAAATGGAATTAAGCAAGAGTACCAGCAGTTTACAATTCAACTAAAAGTAGAAGTCGTAGGTGTGTTTAGAAGGGTGGGCTACCCTGTGTTTAAAGCAGGTATTTCAAGGTGCAGAGACTTCGTTTTTGTCTTTTATCAAAAAAATAGGCAGATTTGCCAACTTTCCAGAATTTCATAGTAAACATAAAGTATTTTTCCTGCTTTCATGTATGTGTATACCCTACTTTTTTCCTTAAAATGCTATTTATTATTTTATTCTTAAGAGAATTTACTAAAATGAGAGGCCACACCTCTTTTTCCCACAAAAAACAAAATAATAGCTTTCGGCTTGGTGCAGTAGCTTATGCCTGTAATCCCAGCACTTCGGGAGGCCGAGGTGGAAGGATCAGTTGAGGTCAGGAGTTCGAGGTTAGCCTGGCCAACGTGCTGAAACCCCGTCTCTACTAAAAACACAAGTAAAAACTAGCTGGGTGTGGTGGTGTGCACCTGCAATCCCAGCTACTCGGATGGCTGAGGCAGGAGAATCGCTTGAACCTGGGAGGTGGAGATTGCGGTGAGACAAGATCATACCACTGCACTCCAGCCTGGGCAACGGAGGAGACTGTCTCAAAAAAAAAAAAAGAAAAAAAGTTTCCTTTGTAGTATTTTTTATACATCACAATTCCAGTTTTCATACAGGTGTGAATAATACTGATCATTTTACTAAAACAGGTCTTCACTGGTAACACATCTTGGTCTGTGTGACCCATGGAGAGCATTGCACACAATAGTGTGATGGTTTTCCGGCTGGAGATCTGGCTTAGGTCAACCTAAAAAGAATGTTGTGAATATGTTTAGTATACTGCAAGGAGCCAAAAACAGAAAAACACGATTGCAAAGGGCTATCCTAGCGCGCGTTAAAATAGTAAAAATCACCGACTGTTTCACTATTGATGTCATAGACCTAGTAGAATCTATAGGAGATGCTTGATACATGGTGACCTGAAATCAGGTTCGTGGAGGGTCAGTGGTGAAACTCTTAGGAAGTTGCTGTGCTTGATCAGAAAGTGAAGTGAACTCACCTGAGGAGCAGTAGGTGCCCCCCCGCTCCAACCACCCACCCCCATCGGCCTGAGGCTGGCCCAGCTCTGGCTTACTGGAAGGTGGAAGAAGGTAGCTACCTGCTAGATGCCTGGGCTTTTCCTTACTTCTGATCAGTTCTGCAGTTACTCCAGCGCTCTGCCCAAACATTTCCTCATTTCTCTTGACTAGAACAGCATCCCCGAGGCTCCGTGTATACTCTGTACAGAGCCTGATGCAACTAAGCTGTGCCAATATGATACTTGTGGCCATTGACTTAGAGATTAAAATTTATTTTGCCTTTGCATAACCATATTGAAAGATTCTGTTAAAGAGATATAGCATAAATTAAGTGACCAAAAACCATTTAAGAAAAGGATTTATGAGTGCTGCCTCCTTAGCTGTTCATGCTACATTTCTACCATAATTCATCAAGATTTACTCAATGGAAAGCTGTAGCACAGTACACATCAATGAAACAGTTCAAGTCATTGGCCTTTCCGTAAAATTCAGTGTGTGAAAACTGCAGAATACCTGTCTTTTGAAGAGGCTTTATCAGGCTGACACATACATTCCAAGTGGGTTGAATTACCTGGAAGATAACATTTAGAAATGTCCTTTCCATCAGAATAAAGCCTCTTTCTCTAAACAATCTTCTAGCAAAACTCAGCATCTGATTCTGCTGTCATAATGCCTACAGGACAGGAACCAGGTTATGCCTGCGTATGCCACAATGCTGTGAACGCCGTTAACTTGTAAATTGCTTAGAGTCATCCTGTCTTCCGGCATGCCTGGCACGTGGGTCCACGTGGAATTACAGATGAGATGACGAGACGCACTTGTCTTTTCAATAATTGATTATTTCTGCTTTGTAAGTTTTTCCTGAGAAGTTAGACATTTTCAAGATTAACAATACTCAGCCATCTTAAAGATTTAATTTCAAAAGCAACGAATGATCAAGACTAACCTCTTTAGACTCCTTGATTCCTTTGGTTGCTGTCTATGGAATGGCTCCTGGCTCTCAGGCCTAGGGTGGGAGGTTAAGGAAAAGTCTTGAACTGAATCTCTGTATCTTGTAGGAATGATGTCATTCTTCTTAAAGACCAGACAGGCCCAGCAGCTGAGTAATTGGTCACAGGTATCCTGTCTACAACATTAGGAGAGAAAATTGAATTCCAGTGACTTTGTGAAGTCCTATTTAGTCTTTCCTATCAACAGTCTTACTGGACCTGTTCATCGTGACTAAACTGAGTTTCTCATCCTTCCACTTCCTTCTTGTCCTTTTATTTGAAATATAATATCTCAAAGAGGAAAAGCAAGTTTAAACTCCAAAGTTCTAAAAAAAAAAAAAAAAGAATTAACTGGCTACCCCATACTTTCATACGCTGACCATACTTCACTGCAGAATTCTCCATCATAACCATGTAAAAACTTGTGTTGTTCCAAAAGCTTAGGCTGTTTTTAAAGGGACTTTGTTTTCACCATCAGCTTCATTCAGTCATTAAAAAAAATAATGCACTAAGTTCCTGTTACCTGCTGGGACTGGTCTTAAGTGGTAGAGAGGGGGTTGCAAAGATGAGTAACACACAGTCCCTGTCCTCAAGGAGCTTAAGTCCAGTGGGAAGTAGCGGGAGATATTTCAAGTATCAGAGGAGTGGATCAGTTGTTACATAGAAACAGAAGAGGCAAGGACTGCATCTGCTTGGGAGGTGGTTGGGCACAGGGATGGGCCCTGAGGGAATGGGTCACTTTTTAGATGGTTGACAAACACTGAGTAGGATTGAGGCAGGCAAAGCCCTGGGAAGAGTGATCCTAGGATGTGTGGAGGTGTGTGAATATGTGCAGATGCTGCCACGTTCTGAGAAACGCAGCATTGCTCCAAACAGCTAGTGTGCCGCAGGGGCCAGCATGGCACGCAGGCCAAGCCAAAGGGTGTCTGCCAGGTGTGGGGACTCGGGCTCAAGCCACAGGCAGTGGGGAGCTCCCAGGGAATTTCCCAGAGGGGAGGGATGGGATCGAAATCGTTCTTTAGAGAGATCCTTTTGGCAGAGCTGTAGAGGATGTCTTGAACCAGGGGGTTTGAGACAATTCCCGGTGATGCCCAGAGAACAGTTCAGAAAAAAAATGAGCTCTCTAGCAAGAAGCTTATCAGGGAGAGAGAGGATTGGTCCAGGGCCACCAGAGTGAATGACACGGCCAGGTTCCTGATGGGGACAGTGAGTGGATTGTGATACTGCACATTGGAATGAAGATAACGTTACCAATTTTGGTGTTGGGTGATGAGAGGTTTGGTTTTGGTAGAGTTGAGCTGAAGTGCTTATGGGAAACCCAGGTGCAGATGTCCAGGATGGAGCATGAAGTTCGGGTCTGGTCTGAGGACTTGCGAATCCCCATGAGTCAGGAGTTGTTAATTTATTTTTTGCTTTGATGACAATATCCATTGATACGGTTATAATCCAAGTTGGTGTTTTAAGGCAGTTTTTACTCAGCTGTATTCCGTTTCCTTTATTTGGTTTTCTTTTCTCTTGTTTTCCATCACAATAGCAGCTTTTACTTTCCAAAGTCTTCCATGAAAGGTAAGGGACCCAAAAATGCCTTTTGCTTCCATCGAGATTCAAACAGTTGAGATTTTTCATGTAAATTTTCTGACAGCATGAAAACAAAAGATTCTGGAATCATCACTTGCTTTGGTAGCTTTTTTTTTTTTTCCTTAGCTTTTCGTCTGCTTTTATTAAAATAATGATAAGGTTTTTTAAAATTCCTGATATGGTCGTTAAAACAGAATTCACTAATTATTCTTATCAGCCCACTTACAGTGTATCCAGAAAATAAACAGAATCAATATTCTTCCCCCGCACCCGCCCCACCCAGCCCCCGAGACAGGGTCTTGCTCTGTAGATCGGGCTGGAGCATAGTGGCACAATCAGAGCTCACTGCAGCCTCCCCCTGGGCTCAAGCAATCCTCCCACCTCAGCCTCCCAAGTAGCTAGGACTACAGGTGTACACCACCACACCTGGCTAATTTCTTTTTTTAACCTTTTGTAGAGATGGGTCCTCACTATGTTTCCCAGGTTGGGCCTGAACTCCTGGCTTCAAGTGATCCTCCTGCCTCAGCCCCCCAAAGTATTGGGATTACAGGCATGAGCCACTGCTCCTGGCCACCCTTTACTTTTTGAAGACTTTTCTTCTTCTTTTTTTTTTTTTTTTTTTTTTTTTTTGTTTTTTTGTTTTTGTTTGTTTTTACTAACCTAGAGATCCAAAAACTCCAGAGAACCTACTCTCCCCAGTCTGCCCCTCCGTACTTTTCATGTGAGTCCACCGCATTCTCCCTCCCTCCACTCCACCCCAGTATACACACAGGAATCCATAAGGTCTTTTTAATTATGCACGGTTACAAACCCTGAGTGATATCACCTACACAAGTAATGGTATAGATAGCATTGAACAGTCTTGTTCACATTAACTCACTTGGAAGAAAGCAAACCACCTTTTGCCAACATGACCAAACAGAAACCATGCTCCGTAATCTTCCTCTGCTGCATCTAATTCTCTTTTTTGGACTGCCTCAGCTGCTTTGATTTTTGTGTGCATATGAGTGACGCATGTAATAGAGTATTCATTTGTTCGATGCAGGATTCTTAATTGAAAGCAGTTTTTCAACACCATAAGTAAAGAGAAAAGTATTTGAAATGAGAAGAAAATCCTGTGTTTGTTAGCCTTTTGGGAAGCTAAGACTTTTTAAATGCCTTTTTTCAATTAAGTGAAAATCAAGATCAAGTTATAAATCCTTGAAAGAACAGGGGTTTATAATTCCCATTTTAGCAAGTTGTTTGCCCAAAACAGTATGAATAGCTGGTTTCTCTTTAGTTGTGCATTTTTGATTGAGTGGTTTTAACTAAACAGTATGTGAGAGGGGTTGCCGTATAGAGTATAGTTACCTGCTAACTCTGAAATACTAATTTGTCTTTAGAACACAGGGTGGGGGACTGGACAGCTTTTGAAGAATCCAGAAATACTTCTTTCTAAAGCTTTCTTTACATAGAATAGATATGAACTAATGTTCTGATTTTTTTTTTTTTATTTAACATTTTCAGATAGCAAAATTACTCAGTGGGAAGACCCGAGACTGCAGAACCCAGCTATTACTGGTCCGGTCAGTATTTTCAAATTCTGCCTCTTCAGTATAAGACTTTGGTTACATGTTTACATGTTTTTTGTGTATTACTGATAACAATGGTGTCAAGGGACTGGTGTGATTGAGTAGTTGACTAGAAATGGAGTACTTTGCTGCCATCTCCTTCTTACTGAAGTTTCCAGGTGAGGTACAGCTGCGTGTGCCTTTTCAGACGGATTTCATTATAAAGGAAAAGAAAATAGCTTGATAATGACAGCAGAATTAAACATTTTTTCTTCTCCTTTATGAAAGTGTGGATTATAAGTATAATAAAAATTTCCTCCCTTCCTTTTTCTATGAAGCAAAACCAAGCCCTATCTTCATAGAGTGTTATCATTTCTTTAGGCCAGGAGTAATAAATGCATGCCAATAAGTTTAAATCTTTTACAAACTTTCAAAAATCTGTAGAAGTTTTGGTGAGATTGTAGCTAAGTTCAGGAGCTGTTTTGAACTCTGCTGACCCACAATGTTCTCATGGTCCCCTCATACATGCCGGGTAGAAAAAGAATCAATTCTGATGCAGGCGTGATGACCTCTGAAAACACCGCAGCACACTGTGTTCATAAGGCGATGTGAGAACCCCACTCCCCGGGGCATCAGGAGACACTTGGTATCTCACACTTGTTGACAAGTCTGTAGAATGGGACCACACTCATCAGCAGAGAGCACACCACCAGCTTTTGTCAGTGGCTGTATGAGTGCAGGGAGGTAATTTGGAATTACAGGAGATGTACTGCGATCAGCAGAAGATTGCAAATTTGGGATTCTTAGACTAGAGGAGCAGAAGTAACTGAAGTTCGTTATATCACATGCTGGGCTAAGAGGCCAGTTGGTAGATTTAAAATTCCAATTTCATTGCTTTAATCTGATTCCATTCAAATTGTGTTTTGAATTAGTAAGATACGTCCATTTGAAAACTTAAAAGATATTACATTGCAAATGTGCCCTGGTAACTGACTCCCATTAGTTATCTGTTGGATTTGTTCAGTCACTTGGGTACTATTTCCTAGGCAAAGTGCCCAGTAATACCTGGGTAAAAACAGTCAACTTTTTTCTCTATGTGCCTTAAACACTGCCTTACTCTGATGATTCCTTTTGATATATATATTCACAGTCACAGTTGTTTGTTAGAATATATTCTCTTCTACATCATTAGAACAAGGTAAATTCAAGAAACTATTCTTTTTAAGTGGCAGAAGACTTTTGACATAACTTTGAAGCCTTTTCAAATATTTTTATCACTTATCAATTACCGACCGTCACTCAAACACTGCTAGTCCTTATTAAATCTTACTGAAAATTGCTTAGCATCATAAAGCCAAGTGGATTTGCCCCCAAGAAAGAGCTCTCTGTTTTCTATTAATAGAAGAGCCTTGTTTACTCCTTCGTTTATATTATTATTATTCATTATATTGCTTTCAATGGGAGAATGTGTATTTAAGTAATTATCAACTTAGTGTAGACATTTGGACTTTGCTGTCATTCAGTTCTAAATATTTGGCAGTTTTCATTTGATTTTTCTTCTTGACTTATAAATTATTTAAAATATGCTTTTTAGTTTCTAAGAGTATGGGAGGATTATGCCTATTCATTTTTTTATTGAGTTTTAATTTTATCGCATTATGGTCAGAGAATATTGTCTATAGAATGTTTATTATTGGAAGTTGAAGCTTGATCATTTTTTGTGAATGTTCTTTTTCTGTTTAAAAAGAACGTGTATTGTGTCTCTGGTTGAATATAGAGTTCTTTATGTGTCCTTTAGGTGAAGCCTGTGGTGTTCAAATTATCTACATTCTCTTTGCTGTTTTGCTGTTGGATCTAATCAGGATAGTTGTGTGGGTCTCCGTGGTGGTTGTTGCTCTGTCGATGTTGTCTGAGATGTATGTAACTACATTCTCTTTCTCTCTTTGTTCGTATTTGCTTAGCGTATCTTTTCTCTTGCGTGATATTTTATCTTCTTTCTTGCCTTTTATTCAATTGATAGAGTACTCTCTCTTTTATTTTCTCTATGTGCTTGCAGGCTGTACTTTCTATTTCTATTCTTTTAGCTCTCACATTAAACTTTTTAACCAACATACTTGACTTAGGGTTAAAATGAATCACTGTCTACTCTCCTTGCCATCAGGACCTCAGGGAACTTGAATGTCATTCTTCCAACTCCCATTTGCCATGTCATTGTTGGGTGGAATATTAAAACTACCTTGTCTTTAAACTTTCCTAATAGACACATAGTCATTAATATATTTTATTTTTTTTCTCCCTACTGTCCATACTGATTTAATTTTACCAAATGTAAACAAATTTCTTTGCCCACCATTGGTTCTCCCACCATGGTTCTTCCATCCATTTTTTTTCTGGGGTGAGTTTTGATCTTAGTGAAGTCTAGTACAGTTTATAGTTCTTAGTGTGTGGTCTGCGGACCAGAGTATCAGTATTGCCTGACAGCTTGTTAGAAATGCAAGTTTTCAGTTCCTACCCCAGACCTCTGGGGGTGGGACAGCAGTCTTTGTTTTAACAGCTCTCCCCGGGATTCCGGTGCCCCCTCAGGTTTGAGCACTTCTGCCCAGCAGCACTGCCAGTGACAGTCTGAGAGTGGTAACGTCTCTTAGTCTTTGACTCAGAAGGTCTCATTTGACCTCTCTATTGAAAGTTCAGCTGATGATAGAAATCTTGGTTAAATTATTTTCCTTCAGTGCTTTGGAGATTCTCCTGCATGTCTTCTGGCCTCCATAAGTGATGATAACAGGTTTGCCGTCAATCTCATTGTCATTTCTGTGTAGGTAAATGGCTCTTTTCTCTGGTGATTTTGAATTTTTATTTGTGTCTTAGATGTTTTACAATTTCACTATCATCATGTACCTATGTGTGGAGTCCTCTTAATTTATCTTGCTTTGGACTCAGGCTTCTTCAATATGGGGATTGTGTCTTTCCTCTGTTCTGGAAAATTCTCACCTATTATTTCTTCACATATTGCATTTTTCCAATTCTCTGTCAGTATCTGTTTCTGTAACTCCTGTTGGACATTTACTTCTCTTTCACATTGTCTGTTTTATCTCTGTTGTGTTTTCTGTCTCTCTCTCTCTCACTGCTGTATTGTGAGTTATTACTTAGCTCTTCCAGTTAATTCTTTAAGCTTTTTTGTAATCTGTTTATCAGTTCATTGTGTTTATTATTTCAGTGACTAAATTTAATCGCTCAAAGTTTTATTTGGTCGTTTAAAATTTGCTTTTGTCTTCATAGTTAATCTGTCCTGTTCTCTTTATTTTTTGATGCTTTCATCTCTTTGTTATTTTTAAGATATTTGTTTCTTAGCCTCTTTCAGATTATTCTATTATCTCTGATCCTAGGAGCATTAAATCTCCCACTACGTCTGTAGACTCTCCTTAAGAGTGTAGATTATTGCCTAGTTCAGTTTATAATTTGTGTGTGTGTGTGTGTGTGTATACATGCATGCAAGAGGGAGAGAGAGAGTGTGAGCAAGCTCATTTTTTTTTCCTATGAGGCTTTTGTAAGTCCTGACCTGTATTTACTGTTAACTTCTTAGCTTGGGTTCATGCACCCCCAGTCAGTATAACTGTGGACCTCATACCCACTTTGGCACAGGCTTGGAGTATGGATTTATTACAGGTCTGTTTCTTTTTGTTTTTCTCCCATTTATGGTCCTGGACAGAAGGTAAGCTTCCTTGCAACTTCCCTGGTCCGGTGGGTAGAGTTTTATTGTCCCCTTTCCAGATGTTAGGTTTTAAACAATGACTGTTCTTTTCTCCGTCATGTAGACCAAAGGCCAAGTTCTGTGTCCCCACGGGAGATTAAAACCAAAGATTAAAATCAGTGCCCACTGATTTCTCTAATTGTGAATCTTTCTGGTTACCTAGTATCTAGAGTTTCTCTTCCCACGTTTTAAAAATATCAGTGCTAAGTAGGCCTAGCATTTCTACATGTTTTTAGGGAAAGGGGACCCTTTCTGTGGCAGCTCAGTGTTCAGCATTCCTGTAAGTTAGCATGCTCTGTGTATAACAAGTATCACTAGTAATAGCATTTAGTAAGTGCTGTTGGCGCATGTTGCTGTCATGAACACTATCTCATGTTGTGTAACACCTTCATTTTTCCAGTAACTTTATAATCAGCTGATTTGAAACTCGCAGCCGTCCCCTCAGGTAGGCAGGGCAAATGTTGTTATTTCCAATTTGTCAGAAGCTCGGAAAGCTGATTCTGTTGCTGACAGTCCTTGCAAGGGTCGGAATCAGGACCAGAGCCCCAGATGCACTGGTGTCACTGATGTCCCCACACCGGGCACGAACCCTTCTGTGCAAGGAGCTCCAGTGTCACCTGGACAGTGATGATGTGAAAACATTTAGAACCGACTTACACAATAAGGCAGATTTTCATTCTGTACCCAAAACACGAACACAGATTTAATGCAGAGCAAAAGGGCTTTAATCAACAGACATGTTCATTTTTCACATAGACCTATTTTACAAGCTAAATTGTAAGCCAGAAAATGACATTCCAGATTTTCAAGGGAGAACAAATGATTTGGTCCACTTAAAGAAAAAAAAAAGGTACATGTAATCTCTTCAGAAGCTGCGCTGGGAGGATGTTTGTCCTGGTACATTTTTAGAAACTTTTCAGGAAGAGAATGTAAAAACTTGCTCTTCTTATTCTATCATGAGAACTACCTCTGGAGAGGAAAGATAATGAGTACAGGAGGAAGACAGTGATTTTTCAGCTTTCACACATCATTCCCCAGAAGGAGAAAGGCCTGAAATACCTCGACATTTCCACCCACACCTCCTCAGCCCCTGCCAGGAAACAGAGTAGGCGAGGGAATGGGCATCACAGGCCGAGGGCCACATGTTGAAATCTGCTCCTTGGGGAAGCTGTCATTTAAGACAGTCGAACTTGCATACATAGTGATGACTGTTTAAGCTTTTTTTCCAGCATTTTCAGGAGTAGGGGGAACTGTGATGTAACCATGATGTTTGGAGAACCCTCATGAAAACAGGAACAAACAAAAAATAATTGCTGGGAATCACAGACTTTCAGAAATAGAAGAGCCGAGTCACGTTTGTTCAGCCAGTCAAATCCTTCCACTTAACAGTGAAGAAACTGCTTAGTAGAGAGAGTGTGTTGCAGAGCCAGCTGATGAGATATACCCGAGAGTTCAGGCGTTCTAACGCTGGCAGGGGCAATGGAAGGAGGTCACTTTTTTATGGGGTCTTTTTTTTTTCCCTCATGGCACTACCACGGTTTATTCATTGATTTCCAATTACCTGTTGCTCTCAGCAGCTTATGAGCTCCAGGAGGGAACTGGGAAAGCTACCTTTGCTTTATGTACTGTTATTTTTCTGGCACCTAAAATGCCTTGCACAGAGTAGGTGCTCAAGAAGTATCGGTTGAATGGATCAGAATGAACACCAGAAAGTGGGAAATAAACTAGAGAGGAAGTGGTAGTTTGTGATGCGATGTACTGTTGGTAGAGCAGAAAACGTGATCTCTTTATTGGCTTATGTTGGAACATTGTATTCTTTTTCTTATTTCGGTGGTTGTCCAGTTATTAACAAATTTATACCTTGCCTAGACTCAGAATTGCTATGTGATTTCATCAGACTCAACACTGCCTAAAATAAATAGCATGTGAGGTCAAATCTGTTGTTCAGTGGAAAATCAAAGAAGACTGGCTTAAAAACTAAGAAAAGACCATAGGCAGTATAAATTGTCTATGGATTGCTCCTAAGCTATATAAAGATGATGTATTTATTGCTCTTGAATTACAGAGCGAAACACTGACATGCTCATTTTCTGGAAGAGTGGTTGTTTGTGTTGTTTCGGGTTAGTTTTTTATATAAACATGTCTTAAAACTATAAAGAAGGGAGTTCATGTCCTTCATTTCTTCTCTTTCTGGTCAAGATAAGTATGGTAAAAGTGTAAGGTTTGGAGTCTGGAGATATCAGACTAAGCATCAGTATATTTTGTTAACTTAGGCCAAAATGATAACAGCAGAAGTATTCTCTGCTGAAATTCATACTAGTGTCTAAAAAGCAATGAGTTGTTTTCGAGGCTGTCATAGTTAATATCTCTGTATGTACAAAAACCAGTCCTTTTAGCTTCATAAAAATATCATTAAGCTTTTTCAGTAGCCAAAAGTCAGGGCTCTGACTCTTAAGATACTATAAGCCACTTTACAACATAGGAAATAAAGATTATTTAAATGACTACATTAAGATGTTACTCCTTTGCCTGAAGAGAAATCACAACTTTTGAATGAGCATAGTTAATTCCTGAGCCCTCAACTGTGGTACCATCACTCTGTTTCATAGATAAAGCATTTGAGATTTAAGAAATCCTTGCCCAAGACCACTAAATATTAAGGGACAAACCTTCTGACTCCTAAATTGAGGATTTTTTGAGAATGCCATCTGCCTGATTTTATACTTCCCTTTCTGCTCATTGTACTTCCCCACAAAAATTTGTTAAATCATAATTAGACTTTTCCAAATGCCAGCATAGGTCGTTCTGGGGTTGTATGTTAAAAGTATCTAGCCAATAACTGTTACCTAAACCACAGCAAAAAAGAAAAACAGAGGCACCCTGACTCACATTCTGACAAAAGTCACTTGGAAACCATGTTTTAGTTTGTGTAGCATATCCCTGAATGGTTTCCCAAATGCAGTATAGCTGTTTTCAGGGGTGAAAGCCACACTCAAAGCTGATTAGTCCTCATCAGTTCTAGGACTTTCCCCTGTGCTGTGTAGACATGATCTGATTTTTCCAGGGATAACCTGAGAAGTGAGAATTTACGGTTTATGATTCATGAAATTCTCTTGAATGTTGCCTAAGTATACATAAAATTTCAAGTGTATTGTTTGCATTATCTATATTCATAAATTTATCTTCCAGGCTGTTCCTTACTCCAGAGAGTTTAAGCAGAAATATGACTACTTCAGGAAGAAATTAAAGAAACCTGTGAGTAATCATGCCTTCCAAAAATGCTTTGTGTTAGTCATTTGTAAGTTACCACAGTTACTTCAGTGAGAACAACTTGGTTGTTACTTTTAGATGAATGTTAAAAATATTACCTTCCTTTTCTCACTGCACTTTGATCCTCCTGGTTCTGAAATCTGAATTTTCTTTTTAACAGAAATGGTAAGTGAAGATTAACTCAGTATTACATATCAAATCACCTGAAGGGTAATTTCGTATGTAATACATAAAAAGACAGGAACGATTTTTATGGGATATGAGATAATTCAGAACCCTAGTCGCAAAATCTGGGGAAACCCATTCAGTTATGCACAGTTATCATATTTAATAAACCTGGATCCCAGTTAGAAAAACGTTCAGGTCCTTCCTTGCAAATGCAAAAGCTTAGTTTCAGCTACAATATTTATAATATAAAGTTATATTTAATTATAATAATTGGCAGTACTAGGTCCAAATGTAATTTTCTGCTTATAATTATCCCTGGCAGTTTCAAACCTAGAAACTCTAAAAATTTTTATGGGCAGTGTTTTAAATTATAACATTAGATTTTCTAATGACACACCACCCCCAAATTGTTCAACATTGCATCTTCTGTTTTACTTTCCAATTCCTCCTTAGCAGTTTTCTCTTTGGTTTTCTCCATCACTATGGTTACACCTCTAGGGAGGGGAGAGAATCAGCTGCAGCTCAGACCCCCTCCGGTGGCCTGGGCTCTGTTGCCATTTCTCCCTGCCTCCTCCCCTCAGCCGGTTCCTCCTGCCCAGGACATCTCTGGATGGGGCACAATCTCTGATCTCATTTAGGAGTTTTGGTCTCTGTTCCAAAGTCCTGATTCAAGAGCTCATGGATAACTACTATTGAAATGATTATTTGCCTTCAAAACTCAGATGAATACTAAAAATTCCACAATTTTCTTTGTGAGTCACGTCCCCTGGTAATGATAATGACTTTGTGGTCATCACCCAGGCTCTCTGACTCTCACATAGCAGTGTCTGCTACCCGGAAACCATCTCTGCAGATTCATTCTTACAGCCAGACCAAGCCTGGATTGCCTCTTTGCAGGAGGCAGCTGCCACAGCCTTGGTCAAGTGTTTTGTTATTTTCACGTCAGCGAACCATGCTTTGGGCTGCTTTCCCCACACTTGGCATAATCAGGGTCCCGCTCCCCATGGCTGCAAAATGGACTTGAGGCACCGTGGGTTATATCTACCACCTCGCGGCCCTGCCAGAGTTGAGCATGGCCCCAACCTGGCCAGGTGGGGATTATTACAGGTTTTGATTACCTGGGCTAAAGTCTCTTGAGAGAAGCAACAGATACAGTTGACTGCCTTTCAGTTGCCATATGCTGGAGGAGTGCCCACAGTTGTTTATTAAAGGGGGTGAGGAGGCTGTTCTTCGCAGCAGAGTTTCTGACTTTCCTGAGCATCACTAGTGGATGCTGTGTGTCCATCGTGACACAGCGAGGCTTTCTGTCTGCAAGGGAAAACCCCTGAAGGAGAGACTCTCAATTGGAACCATTTGTCACTGCTCGTTTCTTTGAGGACTGGCAACTTTCCTACCCTTGGTTGTTGTTTTTATTAGAAAACAAAGCGTGCATTTACTGTATGTGTTTTCTTTTGTCTTTTGTGTAGGCTGATATCCCCAATAGGTTTGAAATGAAACTTCACAGAAATAACATATTTGAAGAGTCCTATCGGAGAATTATGTCCGTGAAAAGACCAGATGTCCTAAAAGCTAGACTGTGGATTGAGTTTGAATCAGAGAAAGGTCTTGACTACGGGGGTGTGGCCAGAGAATGGTTCTTCTTACTGTCCAAAGAGATGTTCAACCCCTACTATGGCCTCTTTGAGTACTCTGCCACGTAAGTATATGGCCACACCCAGAGTGTGTCCCCCACTGAGACAGTTGTATGAATTTAAACAGAATGAAAGAATAAGCAGCTCACCAGTTCAAGATGCAGTAAGTCTGTTGAGTTTATTCTCTCCTCACCCCACAGCCCCTTGCAAGTCTAGAACAGGTTCTGACTCTACCTGGTGAAATAGTGTACTCTGTGAACATCTAACATTAATTTTTTTTTCTTATCTAATGGGTTCATGGAGTTGAAATTGAAAACGTGGATAATTGTGGTAAGGAATAGGAGGCGATTTTCATTTGCAGTGTTCAAAAGGAGGACTTGTCAGTGTTAGAATTCAAAAACAAAAAGGTGTTTTTTGAACAAGAGTCGTTTCCGAGGTCTCTGTGTAAAGGCAAATTGTAAGGACTTTGAGGACCTAGGACCATGCCCTGCTCCTGTAAGGAAAGAATCAGGTTTCCCCTTGCATTAGGATTTCATCATTGCCAGGCTTGGAAACTGAGGCAGACTAAATTGCTTTCTGAGCAACCAAAGATCGGCTACTTCCAGGCCAGCCATTCCTTCTTCTGAATCCTCCAAGGGTTAGGCTGGACCCAAGCCCTCAGTAGAATAGTCATTGACCTTGCTGAAGGGTATTTATCATCACTTTAACCCTGGGCCCTAAGGGGACGTGGGTTCTCCCACATCTCCCACGTGGTACCAATCTCCTGGGGGCTCATTTGGAAGGCAACCTCAGTGCATTCTTCTCAGTTGCTCTAGCCAAGAATTGCCCAATTGGTCTGTTGTTATTATTACTGAGTCCCATGAGAAAGCCCACTATGTACAATTTATCCAACTACTGAAGGTGGAGGGCAGGGTGGGGAGAGACAAGATCTTTACCTCTCCTCCACATTTTCAAAGATACCCCCCTGAAGGAAACTGTCTGTGACCCCAGTTTGAAAACCACTGATCCGCATAATTGTGAACCAAGCAAGGTCATTTGGACAAATCTAAACACTTGCAGGTTTGCATCATTGAGAGAGCCGTATCCTGTTCCTAATCCCCTTGAGGCCTTTTCAGAGCAGAGTAGTGGTCAGAAGACAGACCAAGGGTTGGGCCCATAGCAGACATCTTATGGCCAAGCCAAAAGCCTCTGGAAGGAATTAACCTTCCTTTATCACAGACACGACCTAAAGTACCCACATCATTGGGAATGCCTGCACAGCCCCTTTATTATGTGGAGTTTCTTATCTCCCCAAGATATTTGGCTGAACCATATGAAATAGACACTTTGTGGATCAGAAACAGTCAAACATCAGCAGTTTCTTATGGTTTAATTGACTTTAGAGTACACATGCATCAGCTTCCATGGTGGGTCATGGTTGAGCATGTGATAAGTCAGGTCCTCTAGCCCACACCTTTTCCCACTAGGTACAGAATGCTCGCAAGGACACTGTAGAAATTGAGTGACAGGTGGCAAAGAAATATGCAAAATCTTGCATTTGAAAGTGTGATTGGTCTTTTCTTCTCTTTCTCCTCAAAAGGGACAACTACACTCTTCAGATCAACCCTAATTCAGGCCTCTGTAATGAAGATCATTTGTCCTACTTCACTTTTATTGGAAGAGTTGCTGGTCTGGCCGTATTTCATGGAAAGCTCTTAGATGGTAAGTCTTGAAGTAATAAAAATAGGTCAGTGCTGCTTGTGGTTTGCTGGTAGGTGTCTTATCTTTTGCATCATGAGTTTTTAAGCAAAAGCTTCACTGGTTTACTCATAAAGTATTTTTATGTTTTGCCCATAATGGATGTGCTTTTCTCTGGTAGCTTATTTTGGGCACTGAAGACATAATGTCTACACACAGTTAAAAACAAAAGTTTTTTTTTTTAACTTCATTGTAAAGCACAGAACATTATGTATTTATACATTTGTATGTTTTCTGGAATAACTTTACTGAAAGCAAGTTTTGATAACAGATGGAAAAACTAATTGAAAAGTTAATTAAAGTGATCTCATCCATCTAATATTGTGTGATTATTGCATTTGTCCCCAAATTATTTTTTTAATTTGAAGGGACTAAATAATTTCAAAATAATGTTACCACTCAGCTAAGACATTAACCCTGAAACAAATAACACAAAATAATTTCATTCTTATTTAAAGCATGTAAATCATGGAAGAATTTCAAGGTACCTTGAAAGTTAGAAGTCAAACCCTCTACCTGGCATTATCTATAGGCTTGGAGACTTCTAAAAGATCTGGCCAATTCAAAATAGCGTCCTTAAGAAAACACTACAGAAATCATCATTAAGGAAAAAGCATCAGAAATATTTTTTAAGAGCTTGGAGGTAGAGTGGTTGAGGATGGGAAGAGGGAGAGTAGAATTTGAGATTAACATTGCAGTAACTTACAAGAAAGATATTTCCAAGGGAACTGTGTTCATTGCATTTATGGAGCCCTAGCTATTCCAATAAATAATTGGTATACCCTCTGTACTTTTCCCATGAATATGTTTTTACTGTTAATTGGTAGCTGATATTGATGCTCTGATTGTAATGCTTTATTTGGTGGGAGGGTGACAGTAAACACTTTTTTCCCTCTAGAAGGAAACTAAACCACATACTCTTTCCATGTATGTATAGTGTGAATATATTTTAATTTCCAGCTTTGTAGTCTTGCCACAGATTATTTCAGCCTGCTCAAATTCACTCCAACTTTCTCAGAAGGTCAGTTTAGTCACCATATGCAAGTGAGAAGATGCTGTTAGTTGCTACAGCGTCTTTAATACTCTCTATAACAGGGGGTATTAGAGAAGCACAAGATATGATCCTGACCTTAGTCAGCTTATATTTTAGTGGAGGGAAAAGAGATGAGAACAAAACCAGAAGAATCACAGTGATAGTGTCCGAGCAGAAGGGAACACATTGAGTCCTCAGAAGAGAAAGTGACTTGGCCGGCGGCTCGGGGAACCTTTCCCAGGAAGAGCTACACCTCGGAGGTGGGGTAGCATTTGAGCATTCAGAGGCTGGGATCATTTCAGATGAGTGAGGACTGGCCCAGAGTCAAGGCTCTGTGGAAGGAGATGGGCAGAAGCAAGAACCAGGGTCTCTAGGAGCTGGCTAAAGTGATCCCCATGAGAATGATCACGATATAAACCTGGAATTGCACATTTAAGAGTCCACGTGCACATAGATGGGCCTAGTCAGCAGTGTCTTCAAATTTCCCACAGATGGGAATGTCCGTGTCGGCAGGGCTCATTCTGCACATCTGTCCACTGCGCCCCCTGGTCGGCTTCATGCTTTTACTTCCCCAGACACTGGAGTCTGTTGGAGCCTTTATGGGGCCACGCTGAGCCGGGGAGAGTTGGCCTGTGCTGCAGAGGGTTGGTGCCTGGTGGGCGGATAAAGGAGCAGAAGCAGGAGCCTGGGGTGCCAGGTCTGGTGTGGTCAGGGCCCCCTTTGAGGAGGCGTGTGATGCCTTTAGATCAGGTCAAATGGAGGCCCCTGCAGGACGCCTGCATGGGGGGAGGTCGACCTCGCTGCTGTTGCCTCCCTGAGGCCTCTGCCGTCCCTCCCCGGGAGGTTACACAGGCCCTCTCCGTGGCCTCCCCCATTTCCAACCTGTCCCCTTCCTGTGCTTTCTCCCCATCGCTGCCCGAGCAATGATAACAAAAGACAGATGGAATTTCACCTGGTCTTTCATTGACTCACCACTGCCCTCAGAGAGCACCCCAACTCTCCAGCACCCCATGTGGGCTGTGCACTGCCGGCCCCTCCTCTGGCCTGTCTACCCGCCCTGGCAAACTGCTGGCGAGTCCCCAGGCTTGTGGCTCTGCTTAGTGTACCCTTTTCTTCCCCAGTTCCTATGCCTGATTTGCACTGTGGACTCTGCTTGACCTTGAGGCTCATCTGTCACCTTCCAGAGGCCTTTCTGGCCCCACTCTGCTGCGCCGTCTCTCTTAGCGCAGCCGCCCTCCTCTTGCCACTCTCCCCCTGATCTCGCCGCCTCACTTGTGCAGTACTGCAGAAGGCCGTTGGTTACTCCATCCTGGTTTCTCATTTACATTGAAAGCAAGTTCATCTTTTCTTTCGTGCTCTGATAACGTAGCAGTATCAAAGACCTGAAATTAAACCCAGTGTTTACCGTATTTTAGGTTTCTTCATTAGACCATTTTACAAGATGATGTTGGGAAAGCAGATAACCCTGAATGACATGGAATCTGTGGTGAGTAAATGCAGGTCACACACTGGCCATCAGCAGGCACTTGTGTCTTATGGGAAGGTATTGGAAAGCCATGTTTGTAGTCTCAGCCACTTCTATGGGTGTTGCATTCCATGTGAACAACAGGAGACATTTAATTGCTTGAAAAGTTCATTGATCTGTCTAATTCTTGTAATAAGTAAATATTATTGTTCACATTTCCTGGGACCATGGTACCTAGGGTGGATACATCCAAATCCCAGTTGCCTCTGCTTACCCGGCACAGGACTCGTGTGAACTTACTAAATCCAAGAGACAACTGAAGATCTATGGTAGCCTGTGTTTCCCACAAAAATTGCTGCTACTGAATGTTTAGAGCTTCATCCGCTGTCCCTCTGTTTCCTGACCTCATAAAAATGGCAGAGGCAAAGGTCAAAACAATAGGAAGAATATCAGGCAGACATCCTAGACATGGATGAGTGACGCCACAGCTCAGACAAGTGAACACTTGAGACGTTCTCCAAGTAGTGATTTGGGTTTTCATGTTGCATTTAACATTAATTTTACCTAGACCATTTTAGAGTTGGAAGGATTTTTTTTTTTTTTTTTTGAGACGAAGTCTTGCTCTGTCACCCAGGCTGGAGTACAATGGCGCAATCTTGGCTCACTGAACCTCTGCCTCCCGGGTTCAAGCAATTCCCCTGCATCAGCCCCTCAAGTAGCTGGGATTACAGGCACACGCCACCGTGCCTGGCTAATTTCTTTTTTTTTTTTTTGTACTTTAGTAGAGACAAGGTTTCACCATGTTGGCCAGGATGGTCTCGATCTCCTGACCTCATGATCCTCCTGCCTCATTCTCCCAAAGTGCTGGGTTACAGGCATGAGCCACCACGCCCGGCCAGGATTTTCTATAAAACAAAAATTGATGTTCTTATAATATACTTCCGCTTCTCTTTTTCTTTTAATGTACCTATACCCCACATCTACCTCCAGAGTGTATGCGTATTTGCCCACACACCAGCACACACACGGGCCACTGGGAAGCGTGTTTGTCCATTTGGGGCATTTGCAGCTCATTCGTGTTTGCTCACTTGAGTTAAAAAGCCCCTGCATGACGTCACCTGGCTGTGATACCAACTGTATCTTGGGCACGGTTGGGTAGATGAGCTGTGTCCTCGGCCCTGACCAGTGCTGACTCAGTGTTTCTGTTCTTCCTCGTATGAAAGGAGAGGAAGAGGCCAGCAGTGCCCTTGAATCCGCTGCTGATTTGCCAGTCATGGTGGGTTGGGTGCACACCTGTGATTCCAGTCTCCACTTTCACCTTGTATTTGTGCTTTCTGCTGCTTCATCATACAGTGATGAAGAGCATAGCATACATCATACATCATAAAGAGCATAGCAGTTTCTCTTAATGTCTAACTTTATACCACATGCTGACAGTTAGTGCCTAAAATACAGTGCATGTATTATTTTTACCCTCTTCACAGCCCGTCGTGTCCCCAGCAGGAGAGACTGTGGAGGGACCAGGGACAGGCGCTTAGGCCTGTGACTGCTCCTCTGGATTCTGAAACCAGAGCGGCCACCCTTTTTGCTGACATTAACCTGGAGAGTGATCAAAGCGCAGGAAAGGGGATAACTTAAAACTATTGGTGTTTCTTAGTTGGAACATTATTTTACTTATTTATTTTTTTGGAGATAGAATCTTATTCTGTTTGCCAGGCTGGAGTGCAGTGGCACAACCATAGTTCATTGCAGCCTCCATCTCCTGGCACAAGCAATCCTCCTGTCTCAGCCTCCCAAGTAGCTAGGACCACAGGCACACACCACCATCCCTAGCTAATTTTTTATTTTTTTGTAGACATGGCGTCTTGCTATGTTGCTTAGGCTGGTCTTGAACTCCAAGCCTCAAGCCCTCCTCCTGCCTCAGCCTCCCAAAGCCAAGGATTACAGGATTATAGGCATGAGCCACCAAGCCCAGCCTAGAACGTTCTTTATCCTTCCTATTTTCCTCAGATATTTCCACTCTTTTTTAAAACTTTATTTATTTTTTATAAAGACAGGGTCTCACTATGTTGCTCAGGCTGGTCTCTTTAACTCCTGGACTCAAGTGATCCTCCCACCTTGGCCTCCCAAAGTGCTGGAATTACAGCCATGGTATTTTCACTCTAAAATGATAGAAAGTATATTGACCAGCCTGGCCAACGTGGCCAAACCCCCATCTCTACTAAAAATACAAAAATTAACCAGGTGTGGTGGCACACGCCCGTAATCCTAGCTACTCAGGAGGCTAAGGCGGGAGAATCACTGGAACCCAGGAGGCAAGGGTTGCAGTGAGCCAAGGTCACGCCATTGCACTCCAGCCTGGGTGACAAGAGCGAAACTCCATCTCAAAAAAAAAAAAAAGAAAGGAAAAAAGAAAGTACACTGATGTCTGTATGTTAAATTTTGTAGACCAGTACAGCAGCTCCATGCACCATCCAGAGTAGATACCTTCCACCGTGCATCACCAAGGACAAGATTTAACTGCAAGCCCATTACAACCCCATTACAACTAAAGCAGTTTGTTTGTTTATATTTCAAATTAAAGAGGAAGGTTTCGTTTAGGTGGAGCAGGAAACATTGCATTAGTAACATATTTCTTGAGCATCCTGCACAGAATTACATTAGAATGTAATTATTTAAAGAAGTCAAAGAAGTTTGTATTTCGGGGGAAAAAATGCTGAATTTTCACTCCTGTGTCATTCTGTAGGATAGTGAATATTACAACTCTTTGAAATGGATCCTGGAGAATGACCCTACTGAGCTGGACCTCATGTTCTGCATAGATGAAGAAAACTTTGGACAGGTACGTGTGGGTAACCCTGGGAACTCTTCTTTAGCTTTCAGGGGGCACTTTCTTCTTGACAGGTTGTAACACAACTTTGCTGGACAATCGGAAACAACAAGCAGGAGCTGCAGGTGTTGATTTTCATCTCATTGCAGCAGCACCTTCTTGTCATGCCAGGAAGCCACCCTCCAATCACAACCATTTCTCTCTTCCAGCAAAGTTACAGAAATTCCAAGAGGCCTTGGGGACCTGAGCCGGCACCTCTTCTAATCCAAAGCAAATGTGAATGTTTCATTTGTACCTCGGTTTTAGAATTTAGGTACTTAAAAAAATAGTGCGATTGTTGACTTAGCAATGTAAATACATGACCAGGAGTGGATGATGTTGGAAGGGCCATTGGTTTTTCTCTCTGGTTTATGGTTCTGTTGTCATGGCGACATTTGTCTTGTGGGGCTTAGCATGGCATGCTCAGGTTTTTCTACCATTCCATCTGCTTTGCCCCCACGCTGTTACTCAGGCTGGATTAATCCTCAAAGTCAATTTCAGACTGGTCAGCAGGGATTTGGATGGGCCACTAAAAGTGGATTTCAAAGATAAAGTTGCCTGCTTGGAATTCTCATCATCCTAAGGATCTATACTATGTATCTGTCTCAAATCTGAAGCCTTTGCTTCGTCTGCCACTCAGTAATAATGGTGCAGCTTGGGAGGTGTTCTCAGGATATTCTCCGACCCTGGTACCTGTCCTTCCACAAAAGCCCCGAGGTATTTCCCATCTCTCAGACTAAATCTCCATGGCTATGAAATTAATTAGACCATAGAACTAATTGTGATGGTTGCCCTCTGAAAAATGAAATAGACATGTTCTTTATTGCTAGATGTCAAAGATTGCTAGAGAATCTTTGAGAGAAGTAGCTGATGCCACTAGATATAAAGGATTTAATGACTGAGGGTAAAAATTGTTGGATAAGAAAATAATCACATGAATATCACAATCACTTGTTATTCCCATGTCCTGTGTTTGAGCCAGGAAACTTCAGTCTCTAGTGTGAGTCCTGGCATGGGTGGAACTTGGGGAGTCCATAGTGCCCCTCAGTGGCTGGGCGAGGCTCAGAGAAGGACTTCAGGCACCAGAGGCAAGAGACCTTGTGGCTTAATGTAAATGATCAAGTCCCTTAAAAATCTCCTTTTGTCCCGCCTCCCCTTCCACCCCCTGTGTTGTGCTTTATGCCTAAGAATCCTTACAGACAGACGGACACTGTTCTCCTGCACGGGGACCTTGTGATGGAGCAGGGAGGGGTCTTTTCAGCTGCTGCCCCTCTGGGTCTCCAGCAGCCTCCCCAGGACCAAGAACACTGGGTGTCTCCAGCCCTGTCTGCCTCCTTCCTCTGCTGCCTTTGACATGAATGGCTCACTCCCCCCAGAGACGCCTGCAAGGCACAGTGCCTTTCACTCGGGGCTCTCACCCCTCCCCGCTGGTCTGTAGTCCCCTGGAAGTGCATGGTCCTCTGCTGGCCCTGTGGATGCAGGTGTCACCCTGCCAGCTGTCCTGCACCCGCTGTTTTTTTGTCTTACCCTTGCCATCTGGATGTCCTCATCCTGCCCTTGGCTCCAGCTGCTTCCGTCTCCGTTCACCACCAGCCTCTTATCTCAGGCCAACATCTGCCTTCCAGCCTCCAGAATTCCCTGGTCTAACGGCCTCCTCATCTGCTTCTCCTGAGAGGCTCACAGGTCCCAGTGCTAAAGCCACTTTTTCCTCCCCAGCCCCCACATCGGTTATGGTCTCATCAGTGCCACCACTGTCGCCTCCCACCTGACCCTTGGGCGTCCCCTCAGAATCTCCCTCTCTCCTCATGCCATCTCCCTGTGCCCAGGTTTGCTGTGCCCTGTGACTCCCCGTCCTTGACACGTCCTTGTCTGTGCTCTCCCCTGGCCCATCCCCCGATCACTTCTTGACGGCTATTCTCACAGCCTCCTGTCAGCCACTCCCTTTCCTGCTTTGCTGCTCTCTACCCTGTTCTCCAGTGCCCCCACTCCAGGTGTGAGCCCCTTATGGAATATTTCTGAAATGCAGCCCTGAAAATGTCCTTCTTCTACTTGGCCATCTTGTGACCTTCAGCATAAACGAAAACTTGTTAGCATGATCCAGACCTGCCCCCCTCTGGCATTACCCTCTGACTCCTTTCTGTCAACCTGTCAGCAAACAGTGTGCCTTCAACAGTGTCCCCAGAGATGCCTCAGTGCCACATTGCTGCCTCGACAGTGCCAACTCTGTGCCGATGCACTCTCGTCTCTCTCCCATCACCTCTTTCCCTGCTGTCCTCGAGGTATTGACTGACGTACTGTGTGCTGTACGCCCCCTGAGGTCTTCTGGGTCTCTCCGGTGCTCAGCATGTAGTTGATGCCTACTAAGTGCTTATTGAGCAAACGAATGAGGAGTGCTAATCTGGCTTATTGAAAATGTGAATAAGGTTCTAAGTGATAGAAATCCTAAGTGTGAGAAAACAAAATCAGTTGAGTCATAGTGGCCTTTTTTAAAAAGCCGGACCTATTGAAGGGTCTGAAACTGCCAATTTTCAAACAATTAGACATGGTTAGTCACCCTGGAAGTATCTTCCTTTCATTGAAGGAAGGAGTGGAAGTAAAGAACTAAGGAAGATTTAAAATCAGTCTTGTGTGTTAAATGCATTAAAAAAGTCTTTTTGTGGATCCACTCATAGAAAACCATATGACCAAACTAACCCAATTCAGAAAACGATTCACAATGCCACAGTCAGAAGCAAATGATCTGGGAAACCTTCCTAATTACATTGAAGTGTAATTGTTTCCACCTCATAAATGGAAATCAAACACAGGGTGTTGGAGTTTTTAAGCAGGCCTCTAATGAAACTTCGGATGATCATTCAGGCTAGATCTTCATTAAAAACAGTTCTCAGACCTCCTCGTTTAGTGTTGTGAATTCTTCTGACTTTGGGGTAGGATCAAGTAGAGTAATGCACTAATCAAAATAGACCCGCGAGATGAGTAAGATAAGAATTAGGTACCCAGTTTGTTAAATTACTGCCTTGCCTTTTTAAGAGAGCTATCCTTTTAACAGGGAACTCGTGTATTTATTTTGCACTCTGGGAAGGAATTTAGAGCGAGTTAAGCAGCTGCGAATGGATCTCATCTCCCGTATCCAGTCCATCAGCAAGCCTTGCTCACACACCTGTGAAACTTTTCTCACTTCTATGCATTCTCCTGATCTCTAACTCACCCCCAAGTCCAAGCTCCCATCTTCCCCACTAGACCCCCGACTGGTCTCTACGTCCAATTTGGCTCCCTATAATGGCAGAGTGGTCTTTTTGAAATATAAAAATGAGCGTGTCCTTCCTATGCCAGAAACCTTCAGGGGTTTCCCCTGCCCTTGAGCTAAAGACCCCAACCTTCCTTTGTCCCACAAGGTCCTGCATGGCCTGGCTCTCCCCGCTCCTCCTCCAGACTCACTGTGAATCAGTGTGTTTAGCACCTGTCTCTCCTGCGCAGCTTCCTCCCAGTGATGGCAGCCGCATCCCTGCCCTGTGCTCACTCACTGTCATGTACTTCCCACCAGCACATTGCCTGGTGCATGGTGGGTACTCATAGTTGTTGATATGGAAATCTAGGCATTAGCACGATGCCCAGACAAGCCTCTCGCTTCTTTGGCCCTCTGCAAAACTGTTGACTCTGACCCAGAAGGAAGCCCATTCCTCCCCAATGCCAAACAGTCAAGTCGCTTCCGCAGTGGGGCAAAGCGAGTGCAGTTGCTATGGGTTGAAACAGACATGCAGTCAGCCTTCCACGGTGTTTCAAGCTTCTTTTTTTTTAATTTCACAGTTAGAAATATCAGACCATGAAGTTTGGTAGCTGTTCCTTCATGTAATGAAGCTGCAGCTGTTGCCATTATTTTGCAATTTGTTTTCTTTCTGATTGGTAAGAATCTGGGACTGCTGGTTTCTAGGGCCTAATATGAAAATTTCCACTAAAGAAATGTCAGTATTTGAACTATGATCCTGTGCCAAGCAGGAAGAATAAACCATACCCCCATTCACTGCTATGCACACATACCCACCCCCACCAGGAGGAGGGACCCTTTTAGGGCTGTAACAAGTGAAAATTCTTGATTGCAAGTTCAGCAGAACATCGTCTGATTTGGTTATGGGTTTGTTTGTTTTTTGAGACAGTCTCGCTCTGTCACCCAGGCTGGAGTGCAATGGCAGGATATCGGCTCACTGCAACCTCTGCCTCCCGGTTTCAAGCAGTTCTCATGCCTCAGCCTCCTGAGTAGCTGAGACTACAGGTGCACGCCATCATGCCCGGCAAATTTTTGTATTTTTAGTAAAGACAGGGTTTCACCATGTTGGCCAGACTGATCTCAAACTTCTCACCTCAGGTGATCTACCTGCCTTGGCCTCTCCAAGTGTTGAGATTACAGGCGTGAGCCACCACGCCCAGCTAATTTTTGTATTTTTAGTGGAGACAGGACTTCTCCATATTGGCCAGGCTGGTCTCGAACTCCTGGCCTCAAGTGATCTGCCAACCTCAGCCTCCCGAAGTGCTGGGCTTATAGGTGTGAGCCACCATGCCTGGCCTGATTTGGTTGTTTTGAAGAGGTACCAGAAGTTTCGAGAGGCTGTGCAGTAGTTGGAGGGAAAGCATGGGCAGCAGCCATATAGGAAGGTTCTTTAGGATCAGGCCTGGATCAGGTTGAGCCAGTCTCCATAGGAATGATCACCCCAAGGGGACAAAAATGGATTCTTGGAGGAGATCATCTCAGACATTAAAGTGGTTTGTGGCCCTCCCAAAAGCCACAGCACATACCACAGGTGTACTGTGGATCTCCCTGTTAAGATTTCATGGAGAGAGATGGGCCATTGGCAGAAAGAATCTAAAAAGGCTCTTTAGGGGGCAATAATGAATTAAAACGTGGAGAAACACTTGGCGGGAGGCAGTGAGTGACAAGGCAGAAACGGTCAATACGAGGGATAGGGCAGAGCATGTCCTGGCTGAAGTCAGAAGGAGCCAGACCAAGAGCCCAGAGCTGGAGGTGGCTCCCGGGAGGGCTGAGACCCTGGTCCCCTCCAGGCCAGTCAGGGACACAGAGGGATGACACCTGGGGAGACGGGAAGTCGGAAGGCTGGTGTGGACTCACTGCCTCCCTGCTGTTGGTAGTTGCGCTGATGTCTGCTGGAGAGGCTGGAGAGGATGAGGAAGGCCTAGTTGGTGGAGTGATGGGGGTGCAGGGCACTGACTGCCCCTGAGGCCATGCCCTGCAGGATTTGTGAGCACCCATCGATGGGAGTTTGCCCAGCAGTGCTCGGTTTCCAAGAATGGAGTCTGACAAGCAGACAAGCCTTGTTCCGCCGAGTTCAGCATATTCGATGTGATCCAAGCTGTTTCTCAGCAGCTTCCCAGGCAGCACAAAGCATCTATGGAGAGTCAGGGTGATGTATGGGAATCGGGTTGTTAACTGGCGAAGGCGGGGAGTCCCCCAGAAGTTCCTCTGATCTCTGTGAGGAAGAGAGCCAAGTTTATGCTGGGGCCAGTAGACTTAAAGAGGAATTTTTCTACTGCAGTGTTTTCCCGTGAGCCCTTGCTGAGCGCCTGCTGTGGCTGGGCACTGTGTTCTTTGTGTGGGGTCCTCCAGGAGCCCAGGCACAGGAGGGTGATGGCCCAGAAAGCCCTGGGAGGGCGGGGTGTGCGTTTCGTGGCTGAAGGTGATAAGAATCCACCCCACAGAGGAGGCTCTGCAGACTGCTTGCCAGGGAGTGGGTCCCCTGGGTGCCAACATCAACTCCTTCTGCAGTTTGGTGTTTCTCCTTGGTCACCTTGCTGGGTCTCTGCCTCCTCTGGGACTGTCCACCCTCATGACGGGGCCAGGGTGCTGCCGCAGCACCTGTAGGAGATGTGCAGGGCGGAAAGCAGCCCCTGTGTGACGCTGCCCCACCTTCTCCTGCTTAGGGCTGACACTGTCACGGTGCCACCTGGCATTCGGTGCTGATGACATACAGTCCCTCCCCTCCTGTGGTGGCAATAGCTGACATTAAGAAGGGACAGATTTGGGGGAAAGGAGAACACAGGCTGTAGTTAGAGTGAAGGTCAGGCAGGAATGGAGGCCCGCGGGGAATCTATGTGCCCGGAGGCGAGCGTTAGAATCAGGCAGCCTTGGCGTGGTCCCCGCTTCTCCAACTCCCATGGAGCCTCGTGCCCAACCAGCAAGGGCTTGGGGGCACCGGCCAGTGGCAGTGAGGCAGTGTAGCGGGCTGGACAATATACCTGCACTGCAGGAGACGGTCTCACGATCAGCCCCTGACAGCCGGTCTCAAAAGTGGAATTTGAAGAGTGGTCATTGCTTCTAATGAAAGTGTCGCCTGTAACTCATGAAAGTGTCACCTGCAACAAACCCTAGAAGGATGCATTTCTGTACCACTGAGAGGTCGAGCCGGGAGGAACCAAAATCTGAGGACTTGACCCCTAACCTAGTAGCTTAGAGAGCAGAATTATAAATCCTTCGTCCTGTGACCCTCCTTGGGCCCTCCCCTCACTCTCCCACAGAGAAACGCAGGGTCAGAATCAACGGTGAGACTTGACGCCTGCCCACAGGATGATTTACTGCTGTGACCTCATTTAGCATGGGTAGTATGGGCCCATTTTTTCGTTTCTTTCAAAAATTACTAGTTTATCTGATTATAAAATATTAACCTTAAAAATAAAGCCAGTATAGGCCAGGCGCGGTGGCTTCACGCCTGTAATCCCAGCACTTTGGGAGGCCGAGGCGGGCGGATCACAAGGGCAGGAGATCGAGACCACGGTGAAACCCCGTCTCTACTAAAAATACAAAAAAATTAGCCGGGCGCGGTGGCGGGCGCCTGTAGTCCCAGCTACTCAGGAGGCTGAGGCAGGAGAATGGCATGAACCCGGGAGGCGGAGCTTGCAGTGAGCCGAGATCTGGCCACTGCAGTCCAGCCTGGGTGACAGAGCGAGACTCCGTCTCAAAAAAATAAAATAAAATAAAATAAATAAAAGAATAAAGCCAGTATAATAAAAATATGTAAAATAAATAAATGTCACTTATTCCCAGTATCTCAAGAAAACTCAGGATTAAAACTTTTATTTACATTTTCCAGAATTATTCTTTGTAAGCACAAACACAGATTTTTTTACAGAAGTGAAATTCTACTCTGCATACCATTTTCTTTATTATTAATTAATTAATTATTTTGAAACGGAGTCTCGCTCTGTTGCCCAGGCTGGAGTGCAATGGCGTGATCTCAGCTCACTGCAACCTCTGCCCCCCGGGTTCAAGCGATTCTCCTGCCCGAGCCTCCTGAGTAGCTGGGATTACAGGTGTGAGCCATCACTCCCAGCTAATTTTTGTATTTTTGTAAAGATGGGTTTTCACCATGTTGGCCAGGCTGGTCTTGAACTCCTGACCTCGTGATCTGCCTACCTCAGTCTCCTAAATTTTTTATTATTATACTTTAAGTTCTGGGATACATGTGCACAATGTGCAGGTTTGTTACATAGGTATACACATGCCCTAGTGGTTTGCTGCACCCATCAACCCATCATCTACATTAGGTATTTCTCTTTTTTTTGAGACAACTCTTAATGCTATCCCTCCCCTAGCCCTCTACCCCGTGACAGGCCCCGGTGTGTGATGTTCCCCTTCCTGTATCCATGAGTTCTCATCGTTCAACTCCCACTGATGAGTGAAGCTGGAAACCATCATTCTCAGCAAACTACACAGGAACAGAAAACCATTTTCAAGTTAATATATCACACATACCTTTTCATGTCACTAAGTATCAGTCTATAGCATTCTAATAACTATGCTGAATTTTATTTTGTAGACGTGCTGTTTATTTTTATCCATGCCGTGTTGGTAGACGTTTAGGCTATTTCAGTATTTTCTATGTAAACATATAATTATGTATAACCGTGGAATACTCATATATATATATATCTGTGGGAAGGGATATGTAGTTTTTAAATTGGGATGCCTATTGCCAAATTATAATATCTTCAGAAAAAGATTGAACCAATTAGACTCCCTCCCACAGTGAAAGTGAGAACCAGTTCCCTGCATTCCGCGACACTGGCTTATTTTCTCTTTGGGTGCTGCTTTTGGAGGAAGCAGAGTGTTTTCCTCCTTAGCCCTCCCCTCCCCACTTTGTCTGTGGCTGACCCGCTCATTCAGTAGCTCTCTGGAAATCACAGCTTTCAGGCAACACCAAGGAAGGCTCTATGATCAAAGAAAGAGGGCCGGATGAGTGCTGGAAGGAGTGTATTACAGGGATCGTGGATGCTTATGTACTTCACCTCCTTCCCTTTCCCTGCGCAGGGGGAAAGGGTGGGAGAAAGATTCGGCTTGAGTGTAGCCAAGCTGTACCAAAAGCCTTCTCAATAGCAACGCCTGGGCTGGGATTTATTAACTTGTCGTTGGTGTACATCTGATAAGAAAACTGTTACTGAAGGAACAACAAGGCTTTCTGGGGAGGAATAAATGGGGAAAAAAAGAAAAGCCAACCTGGGTTATTAACACGTAGAACAAAAGGTATGAATGAGCACTGTCCGCGCACCTCTGAGAACAGCCACGAACTGCGGTGTTTCACTGTGAAAACATCCCCACCCCACCCCCGAGTGGAAACCATTTGGCATCCTCCATCCCCGACACGGCTTGTACGGGGCAGGAGCAGATGACCCCTGGGAGAACATGGAATGCACTGGGAGGATGGCAGCTGGAAGGGAAATGGAGAAATGAAGGACGTCAGCAAAACCGGAAACGCAGCAACAGGATTAAAATTCACATTGGGCACAGTGAAGACTTCAGTTGACTTTGCAGAAATGGAAAGTGTAGTGGAAAAATGAGATTCCTTCCTGAATAAAGAGAAAAAGAGAATGTAGAGGGACTGGATGGATGATGAATGTGTTTTACGTTGAAAAGCCATCTCAGTGTGAATGGGAACAAGAGCCAGTGCATGGAGAAGCCGCACGAGAGACACAGGTGCGAGTGCTCGGGTCGGAGGGGCTCAGGATCTCCTGGGTGCAGGTGGCAGGACCAAGGAACCCCTGGAGGCGGCCTCTGCCAGAGCACAGCATTTATCACAACGTGGAACCTCCATCCCTCCTGGGTACCACCCTAACACTTACTCTGGAAAACCCTCTCCCCCTGCTTGGTTTACTCTGCAGGCAGAGGAAAAGAGACTTACAGGGAATCCCACCAAAATAGTGGCATGGCTTTCTTTTAGTAGGAAAGGTGTAGGTGGTATATTTTTCCACCTTTTTTTCCCCAAAATTTCTACAATGAGAAAAAAAAATTTATTTTAAAATAATAGGCCTTTCTCCCTTCCCTCACACTGGTTACTGCTATATAGGGCATGATGGTAAGCTAGATCTGGGTCAGAGCATAGGAGAAAGGGCTGCCCTGATTGCAGCTGCTTTATTCATGATGGTGGGTGGCACTAAGGGAGGAAGCTTCGGGGCAGATGAGCAAGGAGAAGGCGTCCTGTGCAAATAAATGTCTTCAAAAACCAGATAAATCTGTCTCTTCAGCCTGGATCCTTAAGCTTCTTTCTTGTCTTTAAGTTTCTGTTTGCATTTTTGAAAGAAATACCATGCATCCTTTTTTATAACTAGAAAATGTTCAGAAACAGAATGCATTAGAATTTGGATTTCTGGAGTCTTGATGGGTGTACCCTGTTCTTTTCTCTATTAAACATAATTAGTTTCCTGATAAATGAATAGCAGATGAAAAAATGTTGCTCTTCATTATTGCTAATACATGAAGAATAATTAAAAGTCATAAGTAACCATAAAACAATTCACCTTTAATGATAGCATCTTTAACTGTGTAACATCCTAGCAATTTGAAAGCCTCATTGGACATTCTCTTGTGCAGAGCCCATTTGCTGGGAAATATTTCTGAATACATGTTGTCTTCCTTTTATAGTAAGACATTGTTACTCAATAATAATATGCAAGATAACTTCGTGATAAGTAATTGTTGTTTTATTTTTGTAATTACAGACATATCAAGTGGATTTGAAGCCCAATGGGTCAGAAATAATGGTCACAAATGAAAACAAAAGGGAATATATCGAGTACGTATACACATATTTACTGCCTTTTTTTTTTTTTAAATAAACTGAACAGCATGTTTGGTCACTGTCCCTTGCTGAAACAGCTCATGCATTTATTATGGGCATGAGTTTATTGGTCAGTTTTCAACAATTTGAGTTCTTTTTTGGCTTGGGCTCATGGGAAGTTGAATATGGGGTGGGAGGGAAAGTCTATCTTGTATCATGACTCCATTGAGCTGCCTATAAAGGAGCAGAGGAGGGAGAAAAGGTCTATATTATTGAGTAATATGGCAGATACTCTTTTGGAATATGTGGATGTCAACTAAGATTTAGAATTGCAACAGAGGGCCACGGTGTCAGTGACCAGCGGAGCAAAATTAGGAACCAACGAAGAAAAAATACTTTGTCTCTCTCCCAACTTCTTTTCCATAACAGATATGTATAGAAATAATTAAAATGGATAGGAAGAATTCAGCATGTGCAACCCTGCGGAATTGTTTCTGGTATTTGTAATATTCTTAATTCAATCTCAGTCTCAGAGTGGAACAAAACGTTGAGTCCTTTTGGAAGTCTAGCTCTTAAGTGATTCTAAGACATTTGTACCAGGCAGAAGTTTTTGCTCTGTTGGGCACATTACATTTTCTTTTTTAGTGTATATGTGTGCTTCAAATGCATAACTCTGGGATCTTCCAAGGAGATCCCCTTGTGCAGGGGTGAGGTGAGCACTGCAGTGTGCAGTTTGTGGCTCCCTTGTGGGTCGCCGCAGTGGCCTGAGTTCCTTGTTTGCATTCAGTGCTTCATTTCAACAGGCTGGGCTCCCTCCTTTCTTCTCATTTGGAATTGGTCAGAGGTCTTGAATTCAGACAGCTCTTGAATTGACTGTGGGTCTTAGCACCTTTCAGTGTGATCTGCAAAGAAAAACCTACTGTCCTTCCTAATTAGGAAGAAACAGAGCCTGTTAGAGTCTCTAGTCAGAGATCCCGGCAAGGACTGGAACTTACATGGCAGACTTTTTTCCACTCTCAAGTTGAAAGTGAGAGTGGAAAATTCAAGTTATGCTGAATACATAGGCTAGAAATAAGATACATCAGTTCTTACCTGGCCACATTAATTGGCACGCTTGTTCTGAATTTGAACAATCTTAGCTGATGACACCCTGGCAGACACCATTGTCTTCCTTCAGAAAGTACAGACTGTGTGGGATTTAAAAAATATTCTAGCCCAGGGTGACCCAGGTCTCAAGTCTGAGGACTCTGACATGTGTGGTATGTGTCTTGCACCATTCTTTGCGGTTCTTTTAGGGTTCAAACGTAGTGGGAGTCAGGGCCAGGCAGGGTTCCAGCTAGCTTTACTTTTAAAAGTGTAATCGAAATCACCAGCTGCTCCCTGATACCTCTGCTCCCCTGGTGCCAGAAGAATGCTGTTGAGCTGATCATTGTAGCCCAGGAGGTGCCGCCTGAGCGGCTGCACAATGGTTGTGCTGCAGGCTGGTCCTCAGGGCCGTTACCATGGTTACAGTGGTACCACTCCAAAGGTGAGAGCCCTTCAGAATGATGGAATGCCTCAGATGACACCCAGAGTAGATTTGCCTTGTGATCAGTTATGCTGTGCATTGAACACTGTCACAGGGAACTTGGTTTTGGTGAACTTCAGTTGCATAAGGAGGTCTTACCATTCATCTTCTAAATTTTGGCATTAAATTATGAGTGCAAATCATTTTGCTGATAAAGCTTGTATGTTACTGTTGAATATTAGCACATTGGCTACGAGAATGAAATATTAGATAACTAAATGCATTGTCCTGAGTACTCTTTACAAATACATTTACATATATGTGGTGTGTGCATCTTATACATATACATATATGGGTGTGTGCATCTTATACACATATACCTGTGTGTTCATACCCCATGAACTTTCCCCTTTTCTCTATGTTGTCACATTTTAAAGCAGTTGAAGCATTTAAAGCATTTTAAAGCAGTTAAGCATTTAAAGCAGTTTAGGTCAGCCAAACCTTGATGTGGGGGAAGCTAATTATTCTTTTGAAATCTCCAGTGAGATTTTAGGTTTTTCACGGGTGTTCCAGGGAGTCTTGAAAGAAGCCATGAATAAACTAAACAGTGGGGGCGCAGAGGAGACCCTCCCCTCTGCTCTGCTGTCACGGATGGAGGAGAAGCACTCCCTGTTGTGAAGAAAGCAGTGAGCGCTAGTGATGACAGAGGTGGTTCAATATTGTCCTCTTTTCTCCTGCAGCTTAGTCATCCAGTGGAGATTTGTGAACAGGGTCCAGAAGCAGATGAACGCCTTCTTGGAGGTAAGCCTTGCTGGCCAGGGTTCTCTGCTGTGTGCCTCTGGTCCTGGGTCGAGCGGGGATCGCGCTTCTCCTTTGGCTGGTGTGGTGGAGCTGATCATGCACTGAGAGACACGGGCGAGGCTGGGGACCCCGCGGGAAGGCTGGGATCGCACAGCTCACGCCGCTGGCCAGTCTCCAGCACGAGAGTGTTCAGCTGCCTTGCCGCTACCTCTTTTTCCTTTTCACGGGTTCTCCTGCTTGACTTCTTATTTTCATATTTGTCCTGTTTAAAGAGGACATTTTACAAACTTGATCTAGAACCATTGTCTTGAAGTTTCAGGTGGTACCCAAGAGAAGGCTGTCTTTTGCTGCAGTGACAGGTTCCAAGAAGCCCGAGGGCTCAGAGCTGAATGATAAAGCACAGTCCCCGCAGTGCCTCGCCACCCTCCATGGATCACTGCTGCCTGGGTTTTTTTTTTTTTTTTTTTTTTTTTGAGACAGAGTCTCGCTCTGTCACCCAGGCGAGAGTGTAGTGGCGTGATCTTGGCTCACTGCAGCCTCTGCTTCCCAGGTTCAAGCAGTTCTCCTGCGTCAGCCCCCGAGTAGCTGGGACTACAGGCATGTGCCACCACGCCTGGCTAATTTTTGTATTTTTAGTAGAGACAGGGTTTCCCCATGTTGGCCAGGATGATCTTGCTCTCCTGACCGCATGATCCACCCACCTCGGCCTTCCAAAGTGCTGGAATTACCGGCATGAACCACCGCGCCCAGCCCTGGGCATTTTTTTTTTTAATCCCCTGCCCTTTTTCTTTGTGGCTATATTAGTAATCCATTGCAGATTATTTTCTATACAGATACATGGAAAACACATTTTCTTAAGCTTAGTTTTTATTTTATACCCAGCCATCTCATGACAACTTTTACCCTGATACAGAGCAAAGCAGGCACTGCCCAGATCCAACTTTTTAATATCAGGGATGCTCCCAGGCCCCTAGCAGAGGGTGAGGGATTCATCATTTTAAACAGTATTCCACTTGGACCAAAAGTGAAATTCTTTCTTAAATCTGATAGTATCCATTACCTCAGAGATCACACAGGAAACAGCCTCGCGTCCACGTGACTGGTGTTCTCTGCACTGAGGCAGAGCTCTCGGGGCGATTATTTCCCTTCACTCAGGCACCTACACAGGATGAGTGAAGCCTGGGCAGCACACTCAGAAACAACTCAGGGCCTTAGGAACTTAAAATGAGGGGGCAGAATGTCAGGTTTCGTTCTTTATTTAGATAAGAAATCCCAGGAAGCAGATTCCTGGGCCCCCCCACAGGCAGTCCACACCTTCAGAAACACGACTTTGGCAGTGCGCAGGGCCCAGCAGAGCTGAGCTCGTCCTAGATCACGCCATAGTTAGTGGTACCCTGGGAACTGGAGCGTGGTTTTCTGGGCGCACAGTCTGCACCCATCACCCGCCTCCCTCTGTGTTTCTTCTCCATGCCTCCAGCACATTATTTTTAAGTGTGTCTCTTACACATCTGTGGCCTGTGCATTTTAGGGCACACTGACTCACAGCAGTGTTATAAATGGCTTTTGGAATCCACCTGCCTACAGTATCCAGTGTTCTCATCAGGTTTCGAAAATTACTCCACTACTCGAATCTTCTAGATTCTATGATTTTTCAAAACTTTTGTAGTGACTGTGCTGTTTTTACTGGAACTATAGTTACTTGATACTGTCTCTGACGTAGGAATCATCAGGAGAGATTGCATTTTTTTCTGGCTTACCAGAAAAGTTTGTTTTTCCTGTGAATTTGTTTTTTTTTTCTTCAAGGCAATAGGTGTTTAAGATGATTTTTTTTTTTCTTTCAGGGATTCACAGAACTGCTTCCTATTGATTTGATTAAAATTTTTGATGAAAATGAGCTGGAGGTTTGTATTATAAACATTATTTTATGTAAAGTGGATTTTTTAAAGTATTTCTCATTACTTTACAAGTAATATTTTAATATTCTTGGATCCATAATGTCCTAGAGGTTAACTTTAGATGAATTCTATTACCTGTCTCTTATGGGGCTTGTTTGCCCATGTGGTTCTATTACATGTCTCTTATGGGGCTTGTTTGCCAATGTGGGAGTAAGAACAGCAAAAATAATCCGCTGTAGTTGCCTTGCCCATGAGAGGGCGGTTCTGGAACATGCCTAGTGAATAGAGACCACTGAGCAGAGCTGGGATCATGGCCCTAGCACCAGGCGAGGCAAATCGCCACAACAAGTAGAAACAAGGTTTGCAGTAGCCCTTTGGACAGCAGCAACCTGCTTACACTCCCAGACTGGCCAAGTGTCCTCTGCTGCATCCCCATCCACCCCCACCGTGGCAGCCAAATGGGGGTCTTGGCCACAAGGTGGCCATAAGCATCTACTTGGGCCTGTAGAACAGATGTCTCGTTGAACTTGAAGTGGTGTATGTTGAGTGAGGAAAAATACCAGAAGGCAACAAGGTAGTAGCAAAAGGTAGTTTAATGACTGTTTAGTTCAGCTTCTTGGTGTGACATAGATAAGCATGAGCAACAGCCATTTTAAACACAAAGGAATATCTCGCCCTGTGTTGTGTCGAGAGAAACAGGAGGAAGACTGTGTCTGTTGAGAAGCTGTTGGAGGGACTCGGCTGTTTGCCCCATCCATATCCAGTGAGCGTTTTCCGTAGACTGGCTTTCTATCCTTTTATCTCAAAATGGAAAGTTCAAGATCGATATGTCTGTGGAAATCATATACCTCAAGCCTTTCCTCTTATAGGTGGGAAAGTGAGGCAGGGAGCAGCTGGGTTTACCCAGCAAGGTTTTGGCACAGTCAGGCCTAGGAACTGTATTTCCAGGCTTCTGGCTTAGTTCTGTTTCCATTTCATTCTGGTACCTTTGCAGGAATTTCTTCCATTCGTCCACAGGAAACCTCCCCTGATGTTGAGTAATAAGAACAGCAAACCTTAGACTAAATGCTAACTCGAAGACCCAGTTATGCCTCAGTATTGGCATATGTTTGCCGTTCTTAGGCCTCTGGACAGATCAGATGGGGTGATTTGTCATCACTGGAATTGACTAGCCCGGAGGAGAGAAGTTCTTGCTGTCATAAGCACTAATTCTTTTGTGGGTAGGGAGATGCTTTCAGATAAGAGGAATAACCGCTCAGGAGGAGAAGCAGCCATGTAATGCGCAGATGCTGCTGGAGCGTGAGAAAATCCACGGGTCCCATGTGTAAGACTAGAGGGGTAGAGAGGACGACTGTGGCATTTTTATATCCAATATAACATACCGTGGCTTGCACAGGGTTCGAATTGAGCCACCCTCGTGACTGCTGCCTCTGTGATCGCTATGGCAGGTGGAGTCTGGCACAGGTGTCTGCCTTCCTCTGTTATGATTTGGTAGCTTACCTTCACGGCACAGTGACCACATGCTGGCACTGAGGGCGGTCATTTCTCAGTGTGTGATCTCGCAGCTTTCACATCCTGCTTTTACATCTGGTAAATTTTCTTTCTAGTTGCTCATGTGCGGCCTCGGTGACGTGGACGTGAATGACTGGAGACAGCATTCTATCTACAAGAACGGCTACTGTCCAAACCACCCTGTCATTCAGTGGTTCTGGAAGGTAATGAACACCTCCACCTGAGGCAGGATTGAGAGCTGTGTGGTGCCCTCCGTGTGGTCTGACTTCAGGACTGATGCTGGCCTTGGGGTCTGTTAGAGCTTGGACTGCTGGGGGAGGGAAGAGGCAAACTGAGCCGGCAGCCCCGTGGCAGCTCCTCTGTAACTGGAGCAGACAGCTAGACTTGAATGAAGTTGGTCACTACAAAAGCACACTGGCCTTCCTTGACCACCTCGTGAAAGTGACTCTTATTTGAGGGACTGGTCCTCCAAAGTGTAAATAGAAATGGGGGGCTCCTCAGGGCAGAAACAGGCTTCAGGGTTGGCTTTGCCAAAGTGCCACTTTCTGTTAAGAAGTCGTTCTCTCAATTTTTAAAATACATTCCAACAAATATTTTGATCTGTGTATCTTTCAACCAAAGATAACACAACTTTGATTTATTATCTTAGGGCCAGTGTGTGTATCCTGTTCAGCTTAGGAGGGAAGTAAAATAGGAATGGATGAGTCCAAGTCCAAGAGAGATGCAGTAAACAAACTTAAAAAAACCAGTTATCCCCAAAAAGACTGATTATCCCAAAAAGGAATCATTTAACTTTTTCAAATTTCTTTTATTTTTATTTATTTATTTTTTTAAGATGGGGTCTCACTATGTTGCCCAGGCTGGCTTCAAATTCTTGGGCTTAAGCAGTCCTCCTACCTCGGCCCCTCAAAGTGCTGGGATTACAGGCGTGAGCCACCGTGCCCAGCCTTTTTCACATTTCTAAATGCATATTATTACTATTTCAAATGCCAGCAGGAATAGAGATGAAAAAAGCAGAGTCCTGGGTCCTGGGTGCGGTGGCTCAGGCCTGTAATCCCAGCACTTTGGGAGGCCGAGGCAGGTGGATGACAAGGTCAGGAGATCGAGACCATCCTGGCTAATACTGTGAAACCCTGTCTCTACTAAAAAATACAAAAAATTAGCCGGGCATGGTGGCAGGCACCTGTAGTCCCAGCTACTCAGGAGGCTGAGGCAGGAGAATGGCGTGAACCCAGGAGGCGGAGCTGGCAGTGAGCCGAGATCGCACCACTGCATTCCAGCCTGGGCGACAAAGCGAGACTCGTGTCAAAAAAAAAAAAATGCAGAGTCTTCAAATCCTAGTCCAGGTCTCACTTGGCTTGTTTTAAATAGTCCCAGTGACATTACCAGTAAAGCCACCTGGATTCCTGTAATAATGCAGTTATGTAAGATACACAGATTGTTTTAGAACCCCATCTTTGCCTTTGTTTTTTTGTTTTGTTTTGTTTGGCTTTTTTTTTTTTTCATTTGATAAAATGATGTCTTCTAGGGAACATGTCTACAGTCTGAAATCCCATCTCATAACCTGGCTTCCCCTTGTGATGACAAATCTTAAATACTGTATATTTATCATTGGCTTAGGGGGAACTGGTAAGCCTCGAACACAGAAACATGAGCTCGGTGCCATCAGAGCGTTTGCTTTTTATATCGTTTATTTTGGCCTATTGGCAGAAGAAGAAAGAGATGGACGTTGTGATCACTCAGTCTCTTAGATTAGAGAGGCCAGCTCATATTGTGCTCATAAAAAAACTACTCAGTTTTCAGTGTCAACTGTCTAGGTCTTACATTACAATATAAATAAGATTAAGTTCTGCCTGCCTGCATGACAGCAGCATGTGCCATGGGTCACGTGGGGGATATAACGAGCTTCTGCCTCTGTTCATAGGCTGTGCTACTCATGGACGCCGAAAAGCGTATCCGGTTACTGCAGTTTGTCACAGGGACATCGCGAGTACCTATGAATGGATTTGCCGAACTTTATGGTGAGCAGGATACCATTAGGTTCAGTTGTCCTCCTGGGAATTTGCAGCCAGGCATGAACCCTGGCCCAAGAACCCTGCTGCCCAGGCCTCTGCAGAAAGCTAAGTTTCAGGACAGTGTGCCATGCATAGGTTCCATGAAAGTTCAGTTAAAGTGCTGTTATCTGTACTTTGTATAGACAACATGGTGCTTCTACCTCGAGGGATTGGGGGGCGGTTTGTGAAGAGATCCATAAGGCTGCTCTTTTTTTTTCCTGGTTTAGTTTTTTAGAAAATCATTAGACACTAGGGTTTGCAGGGTCATTTATATGGTGTAAACTGATCTATGAAGTCACCTCCAGTAGGCAGAATTTTTCCATGTTTACTATAGATTTAAAAAATCACTCTCTACTTTGCATACTGAAGGTCACATTTCATTCGCCCTCCCACCTCCAAAACTAGTTTGAAGTTTAAATTTCCAGGGTCCAGCTGAGAGGCTGTAGCTGCCTGCCTTTCCACATAACTGTTGTGGTTGTTAAACTTAGTGCAATTCCATTCTGGAGACAATGCGATCTTTCTGTGAGGCTGTGCAGACCTCTGGCTTCCCTCAACGTTAAATATCAATGTTGCAGCAGAAGAGAGTGTCTTGGACCTCACCCTTGGGGGCAAACCCTGCCCTGACAGTAGCTGGACTGCAGACCACACCATAGCTTCATTCTTCTACCCCAAGTACTCTTAACATTTCTTTTTCTTTTCTTGTCTAGGTTCCAATGGTCCTCAGCTGTTTACAATAGAGCAATGGGGCAGTCCTGAGAAACTGCCCAGAGCTCACACATGGTGAGTGGCAAAAACACACGCACGTCAACAGCAGTATTTGAACTACTTAGCTGAGTGTGGTGCTGGGCTCGAGGCTATAGATTGCTCTGTTTCCTGTTTGTAAGTAGCTTAGAGAATTAAAGGACAGTGATGTGGATGAAAATAGGAATTGTACAGTAGTGCTAATAAGACATAATGCGGACCAGGCACGGTGGCTCACGTCTGTAATCCCAGCACTTTAGGAGGCTGAGGCGAGCGGATCACGAAGTCAGGAGATCGAGAGCATCCTGGCTAACACAGTGAAACCCCATCTCTACTAAAAATACAAAAAAATTAGCCAGGCGTGGTGGCAGGTGCCTGTAGTCCCAGCTACTTGGGAGGCTGAGGCAGGAGAATGGTGTGAACCCGGGAGACAGAGCTTGCAGTGAGCCAAGATTGTGCCACTCACTGCACTCCAGCCTGGGTGACAGAGCAAGACTCTGTCTCAAAAAAAAAAAAAGACGTAATGCACTCAGTATGTTTGGCACATAAAGGGCTCAGGCGTCCCTGCCATGGGGAATTTCTCCCCTGAGCCCAGTCTTTCCCTCATTATTTTAGGTAATGCAGCTTTCGCTGTTCACCATACATGTATAAGGCAGCTCTCAGCCTCTCTAAACGCATTGAGTTTTTACTCCAATCTTAAATTGGTTGAGAAATTAGGACAAAATACCCTGTGGAAACATCCTTTTTCAAAGGCCTTCTATGCCCATGAATAACCCATAATTCCCTGGAATTGAGCAGTAATGTGACTGTGGTTGGAGGAGAGTAAGAGGGCTGACACGTGGCCGGGGATGCCCAGGCGTGGAGCGTGGCTGCCCTCAGAAGGCCCTCTCAGGAGACACAGTGAGGCAGAAGGGTCCGGTTGTTTTCTGAAGAGTTGCGTGAAACCCATCGCAAATGCAGACTGGACAGGATCGATTTCTTGAAGCCGGGTTCAGGGAGCTCTTGCTCACTCAAACTCCCATGTCCCTCATGTTGGTTTTTCTGCATAAGAAAGCCTTCATTTCTTGCTCCTGGGGAAGCAGCGGAAGTGGGCCTTCTGGAAAACGGTGAGCAGCGTAGCCCTGTGTTTCTCATGCAACAGGGTCTGCAAAGCCTGCTCTGGCCTTACCGAGCTAACACAAGCAACCGCACACTCCCTGCAGGAAACGCCCTCCCTTAAACTAGCAGTGCTGGCCAGGAGAGAATTCTCATGCAGATGTGTTTGCGAAAACACATTTTCGACTGTGAAAGGTTTTTTACCTCTGTCGGATACCCTTGCCTCTCCAGAAAAGTGGGGTTTTTTTTCCATTCATACCATTCACGTGAGTCTCCAAATGGAAGGAATGTGATCATTGCCTGTCAGAGCCTTGAAAGCAAGCTGACTCCAGCCTAAAATTGATGAATATCCAGAGCAGTCGTTGTCCATGGTTCTCTGGCTTTATTCTAAGGGAAGAATGCTCGAGTAGTTCAGAGCTTTTATCCAAACAGTGTCTGAGTCCTATGTGGTTTTCTGGGGTCTACTGGCCTCCATATGAAAGGCACTGGCGTTGAGCCAAGCCCCAGGACTGTGGGTGGTGATGCGGAACTCAGGCTTATAGCACTAACCAGGATGAAGATTAGGAAAAGCGAAATTATTGGGCACAGTCATCATCTGTGGTCAGGCACTGCTTAATCTTTATGGCAGCCTTATGAGATACGTTATTCCCTTGGGCTGTCAGAAGGCTGGTGCAGGGCTTACCTGAGTCACAGATTCCCAGGATTTGAACTCAGGTCTACCAGAATTAGAGCCTGCACCGTTAACCACTACACCAGATACACTGTCTCTGTTGATACAGCCACTTTCTTTTTAGACTTTTCCAAGGAAACCAAATTAGTGAGCCAATTTCGTGTTCATTCAACCCATGTTTCTCCATGACTTCAGGGACACATGTCTTACTGTTGAGCTGGTTTTTTTTTTATTTCGGAGCCCACATGATTCTGCCACAAGTAGAACTTCCCAGATAAGACCTCTGAACTCAATGGTTCTCAACCGCAGCTGCATGTTGGAACCATCTAGAGAACTTTAAAGAAATCACTCATGCCTGGGATTTGGACTTCATTGGTCTGGTGTGTGACCCGGGCAGTGGGATTTTCAAAGCTCCCCAGATGATTCTTATAGGCTGGCAGGGTTGAAAATTCACAGCTCTTCCCTAGGAAGGGCAAAGGTCTACCTACAGGAGGGGAACAGCCCAGCTGGCTCTTACCAGAACTTATCTTCCTCTTTATGTGTCATGGAAATAAAGCAACTATGTAGTTTTCCCAATGATGTTCTCTCCAGACTAAGTTGACCTGGCTGGTGGGGACTGGCAGTTGCAAGCAACACTGGCTAGCATGAGTGGGACTGTTCTGCTGTTTCTTCGAAATGGCTTTCCTCCCTACCTGACCCTGCCTGTATTTTGACATAGGAAACAGGAACTTCACTGGCTGTTTTGTGGCAACAGTTCTGCCCTAAAATTTCACCATACATAGGTTTGATTTTTATGATACACAATTAAAGTTCAAAATAAAAATCTGATTTCCTAGAAGAGCAGAAGCTGAAGGATCTGGTTCTCTGTGATGAGGGTGCCTTTCATTAAGCTTTCCAATGGTGACCATTGAGTGTCTGACATTCAAAGGACGTCATTTCATTGTTCTGTAAAAGGTCACTACTCAGACATTTAAAATTACTCTTCATTAAGAATCACAGGCTCACCTGCCCTTTTAGGAAGACTCCAAACAAAAATCATCTCGTTCAGCCCGTGCATCTTCCACATGAGGACGCTGAAGCCCTCTGAGGACAATGAACTCCTTAAGGTCACCCAGCTCATTAGTGCAGACCAAAGCCAGGTTCGTGTGTCCTGACCTCTGAAATGATAGGAACTCACACTCACGAAGCACTCAGTTCATTCTGGGGATGGTGCTAAGCACTTGATGTGATTGACTCATACCATCATCACAGTGGTCCTAAGAGGTGTGTGATGTTATGACCCACTTTTTTACAGATAACATGGAGATGCAAAGTGATGAAGCATTAAGCAGCATGATTCAGAACCTCAGATCTTGACCTCCCGTCTTTGCCTCTCTCTTCATCATTCCAGTGTTTCTCAAAGCTGAATAATCTATGGACCTTTTTTAAAGGGAAAAAATGGTCACAGATCTCAAGAATGGGCCTGAGACCGCGATAGGGATTGCAGGCCCAGGACTGTGGAACCCCAGCTGAAAAGCCTGAAGCCACTTTCCGTGAAAGCCTCTTTTAAATGCCATCTGTAGACGTGAAGTCCTGTCTTTATCAATATGATAACAGAAAGTGAAAAGCCTCTATTAGTACTTAGGTTTCTGAGAACCCCAGTTTGAGAAGCACAGTGTTATTCTCTTGTCTTTTAGTGTTTAGGGGCTGTTGGAGAATCCAAGTGGAACTCAGTGGGACTTACTCAACATTTAGGGGTTGTTAAAGGGCCCTCTTCAGTATTTGTTTCTTTTCTGTGGCTGTGACAATGGTTAGCTTTTAGTGTATGTGCAAGTGCTGCTGAAGCGAGCGCGTGAATGGTTAGCTTTTAAAACCTATGAGGTTACTTTGCTTATTCTTGGAATCACACATCAATACCCTGAGGGGGCGGTTTTAAACACAGACAGTGTGAGCACTCACGGCAGAGACAGCACAAGGGCACTTCAAGAGCTGGGCTTTGGAGCACCCCGGGGCTGTACCTGGCCCCGTGTGACCTTGGGCAAGTTACCTAACCTCGCTGTGTCTCAAGCTCCCCTCCTCTGTGAAATAGGGATGAAGCATTAGCTGCCTTACAAGGTGATTGCCAGGGTTCATAACATTGAGACAAGGCTGGTGGGGCATGGTGAGCACTCCGTGAACTTGAGCTCTTATGTCATAATGAGCTGTGGCCAGTGTGCATGCCATTTTCATGACAGATACACATCAGCAACCACACCCCAACACATACACACACACACACACACAGAGGTGCAGGTTCTGTGGCTAGAGGCTCTGGTCTTGAGCCCCATGTAGACATTCAGTAAATGTTGAAAGGTGTTCACACTGATACCATCTCTTGAGTAATTGAGCATTTGCTGTATGCCAGGCCCACTGATCCGATCCACTTGGCACCCCTGTATGCAGTTTCCCCATGTCACAGAAGCACAGAGGCCATCCTTTTGTCTGAAAACCCTCACTGTTGCCAGGGCAATTTGCAGTCGCCGCCCCCATCTGAAGCCTCCAGATATGTAGGGACTTTTTCTAAATGCAACTTTGCATAGCAAATGTCAATTTTGTCTGACTTTGATCAGAGGAGGTAGCTTAGCACTGGTGTTTCGGAGCCCCAGACAGCCTGGGTTCTATTTGTGGGTCTGCCGTATGACAAAGACTGTGACCTCAGGAACCTTGTCTCTGCTCCAGGAGCTCCTGTGCAGAGTGGAGATAACATGACCTGCTTCATAGGGTTGTGATGAAAATGAAGTGAGTTAATAGAAAAGCACTTGGCTTGAGGCCTAGTGTGGAATAAGTAATAGTATTAGAGACAGACACAGTCTTAATTCGTGGGTAACTCCAAAAGCATCAACTCTGTGGTCCAAGGGTTTGGAAGTGTTGCCAGTTACTTTGCTTTTCATGTTTCCCTTCCCACCAGGATTGTTCCAAGATCTGCATCTGACTATAGCAAAGGTTTCATGGACCATTCAAAATGTTCTTTCTCTGTAAATTACAAGAGCTTACTTAGTGTAGATGTTTCATAGCTAGAGGTTTTTGGGTTGTTTTTTTTTTTCCAGGTAATCAAAATTGTTGGTTAAGGCTTTTTTATTCTGTTACTCAAACACCATGCCCTACTAACCAGATCTAGGAAGTGCTGTTGTGGCTTTTCACCTATACTTTTTGTTCCTTTTGCAGCTTTAATCGCCTTGACTTACCTCCATATGAAACCTTTGAAGATTTACGAGAGAAACTTCTCATGGCCGTGGAAAATGCTCAAGGATTTGAAGGGGTGGATTAAGCACCCTCTGCCTCGGGGGTGGTTGTTCTTCAAGCAAGTTCTGCTTGCACTTTTGCATTTGCCTAACAGACTTTTGCAGAGGCGATGGCAGAGAGCAGCTGCAGGCATGGTCCCTGGAGCCGAGCCTTCGCCATGCACTCGTCCAAGTTCGGATGTGGGAACCTGGTCCCAGCTTGAGTTTCTGCATTTCCCACCACAAATTATCAACTGGTTGATGTGTACACTAATTACATTTCAGGAGGACTTACGCTATTTATGTTGTGCCTCTGCAGGCAAAGCCCTTAATAAATATTTTACATCCTTTCTAATGACAATGAATGGAATTAATCACTCTACAGGTATAGTATTACAACTCATGTTTACTTTTTAAAATGATTTAGACCGATTTTCAGATTTTATTTCGTTATGATTAAAGATGTCTCATGTACTTGGAAAAGTGAGCATTTTTTTTTTGTATTTCACTTTCATACCAGGCTTAATGTCAATGACATTTTTATTTTTTAAGTCTCTGACACCTCCACCCTCTACTTTATTAGAATTGGAAGGCAAGTTTTTGTCCAAAAACCTTCTACAGACAAGTACTTTGAGAGAATTTCCAATATAATATTAGACATAATAATTTTTTCCATACTCAGAATGAAAAACTGGATATTACGTTTTTGTTTTTGGGGTTTTTTGTACAAATTTAGCTAATAGCTACAGGCTGAGAGAATTGTAACATAGCATGACAAATTTTGTGTTGACTTGAAAGGAATCACACCATTATTCCTTAGAAGTAATTACATGTGCTGTAACACATTTGAGACAGGGTTGGACTCCCATTTCTCATCAGAGAAATTATTTAGCCCTTCCTGGCGCTGTACAGTCATCTTTTATTCTATTTCCTCTTTGCTGTTTGTAGTAGAGACATTTTGAATGAAACTTGGCACTGCTTGATTCAAAACTGTGGAAACCAGATCTGTTTAGTCTCCCGTTTGTATGCGTTTGCTAATGGTAGCTAAATAACCAGTTTTTGTTGTAAATGCACCAATTCTGAAGGCACTTTATGTACTACATGGAGGTCATGTCTGGTTTTGTTTTTATTTTTTTATCATGAACATTAAATGTGATGATGATTTCTTTTCCCCACACACATCTTTCCGGTGCAATATCTATCCATTGTGAATCTGGCTGCTGGTGTATAAAAACCTGGATGTAAAGCTGAGCCTACAGACCTGTCCCCACCAACTGTTTTGTGATTTCTACTCAACTACAAAGATTTATTTAATGTACACTTAATCTAACTGAGTTTTGTTACCAATGACCTGTTGCATGCTTCGATACCGTGTACTGCCTGAGTTGTGTCTGTTGTGCGCTAGATTAAAAGTGAGACAGAGACTTGACTTGATCCTCTGAGCTCAAGCTGTTGAGCTGGTAGTGGCAGAGGACTGAGGGTACCTGCATAGTTTGATTCTTTTCCACGTGTAAGTCTCCATTGCAGAATTGTCGTGCTTTGAGAAAACACCTGAGGCAGTGTGGGAGTTGAACGACCCGACTGTCCTTTTTAACGTGTGTTGTCCTAGACCCTGTCGGGGCAGTTAGGGGACGCTAGAGATTTGATCTCATGCCAGTCATCAATAGGACAAAAGAGTTGTGGTTTGGGGATGTCTGTTTGTTACATAAAAAGGACCTTTCGGTGTAAGAAATTGCCGTTTTTACTGTGCCCTGGGTGGCATGTGAGAAGCCATGGAAGGTTGTCGTCGTAAATGAGTTGTCTAAAGGTGCAGAGGCCTGAGGTTTCTAAAAGAAGGTAGATTTCTACAGAGCTGAGTGTTGGTTCCTTTTTCTTATTGGTTGAAAAGTACCTGGTAGTGATCAGAAAACTTAGATGCTATGTAACTTTAAAAAAAAAAAAAATCCTGCTCATTGGTTTTGACTGTTGGTGAGACGTTTCCCCTACAGTTAACATAACAAATGTCTCAGTGGTAAAAAATCCCCTTTTTGTAAGCCCCTGTAGTCTAGAGTCAGTTTTCTTTTTAAGAATCATGCCAGAGCCTGAGTTGAGCAGTACGCTTTCTTGGTTTTTGAGAGTAATCGTGTAATTGTAGAGGGAGAAATCCAGTTCTAGCCTAAGAACTGGGATACTTCTGTCATCTTGTAAACTGTGTATTGAAAAAAACAGAATAGTCACTAAATGCATATTAAGTCAAGTATTGGAAAGTATAAAAGAAAAATCATTCTGACAATTTCTAAGCCAGAAGCAAACAAGAATTACTGAAATCCACCCCATGAATTCTTGGAAGGCAGTAATTGTGAGTGACACCTCAGTTCATCAACCCCTTAATAATACCAGCTTGATTTAAATGACAACTAAATATTGCTGAGGTGGGGGTTTAGTATTTTTTTTAAAAAAGCAAAACAAGGTTCACTAGTCCTCAGCAATTCTCGAAGTTTCTCTCTTTGCCTCAAATGGTCATAGATCTTGATTCTTCTGAATCATGATGACCACACCCCGTCATCTTCACAGCATAATTGCAGGTGGCAGGAAAGGCAGTGTGCTCTGTGCTGGGTGAGGAGCGGTTGCTGGGCCATTCCTTGGGCCCTGACCTGCCCTGTGAGTAGCCCTGGGGCAGAGAGGGCAGTGTTGCCTATCCCAGAGGTCGCAGCAGCCACACTGCTCTGCAGGCCGGGCTCTCTTTATAGCCAGAGAAATCACCTTAATGCAGTTTCTTGAGTTGTCTGCTGAAGCTGTAATTATTATGGGCCACTTACATGAGGCCGAGAAGTACGTGCCAGAGTTCACGCACTGCCTGTTGCAGGTTTCTTAACATCAGTTATCACGGCTGCCTGTGTGTCCCGGCTATTTCCATTCCTGCCCCTTGTTGGCCCGAGGAAGGACGTGGAAAGAGCGCCTGGTGGGATGAAGGTCCAACAGCCTGTGCCTCTCTGCCGCTGGTCCCGGAGCCGGCAGCAATGAGGCCTTCATTTTCTGTGTTACAGTGTACTCCCAGCTTCAGTGCTCTTTTCCTTTTTGCCTGAAATGTTTATGCTTCTCTGTAGCCAGTCCTCTAACAAATCACAAGAACAAAGGTAAGACACTTGACTTTTGTTTCCAGGACCCTTCAGCAGGTGACATCAGCTATTCCCTAAATTCAGACAATGAGGGATACAGAGCGACTTGGCGTGTATTATTTCTCCCATGTAAGGACAAAGGGACAGATTCTTATTAATATTTTTGAGACAGAGTCTCGCTCTGTAGCTCAGGCTGGAGTTCAGTGGCTCAATCTCAGCTCACTATAACTTCTGCCTCCCAGCTTCAAGCGGTTCTTCTGCCTCAGCCTCGCCGAATAGCTGGGATTACAGGCACCCGCCACCAGGCCTGGCTAATTTTTGTATTTTTAGTAGAGATGGTTTCACCATGCTGGCCAGGCTGGTCTTGAACTCCTGACCTCAGGTGATCCTCCTACCTCAGCCTTCCAAAGTGCTGGGATTACAGGCATGAGCCACCGCACCCGGCCTCACAGTGACAGATTCTGAGAAACAGCGTGCAAAACATTTGAACCATTTTCTACATCTCCCATTGTTGCATAGACAATGTGCACCACTGCTAACTTGCCAGATCCACAGTGGCCCTCTTGAAAGCCAGGTTCATACATAGCAACTTTTTAATTGTTCTAACAGTTACCCATTAACAGTCGACTCCTGTATTTCTAAGAGTCTTGTACTCACCTCTGAAATTTAAAAACGTATAAAGAGAGCCTGGGTTAATCAGTTCTGCAGCCCCTACCCACTGTGCTAATTCTCCTCTTCTCTCTCCTCCTTACCCTGCCCCTGCACCCCTGTACTTACAGGGAGAGGTGGGAGGTGCTGTCTGGTATCATTTTCTGCCTTGCCAGTAGGGGGTGCCGCTGTGCAGGGTAACTGCCTGGCCTGCTCCCTTCCTGACCTTCCCCGAGCCCGAAGATCACGCGCTACCTCTGTCATTCAGGCATTGGGGTACATCCTGATAAGTCATGTCAGAATTGCCAATTTCAGGACTCGGATGTGTTTTTAAAAAAAAAAATCCTTATAAACTCCACTTTGTACTTTAGATTTTAAAACTGGGGGAAAAATGTGATATTCTTTGGACCACTTTTTTAATTTATATAAGCCTTAATGAACAGTGTCTATACATTTGCATACGCACACCCCCACCCCAGAGTGTTCTCAGTATGTCAGAGAAAATGCTGTAGCATTCAGACAGGAGCTTGGAGAATGTTTTCTAGAAAAGGGGTAGCTTCCTGTTGGCATGAAATTTTCCAAGCAAACCTCTCATTAAACATCCGTCGTTTGTTAAAGATGTTCCACTCAGAGCAACACATGTTTCAAAGGCATGTCTTTCTGTTCGTTGGCTTTCTGTGTGTAAGGAGTAGCATTGCTGTTGGCACCTAACCTTGCGTGCACTGCATTCTCAACCCCGTACCAGTGCATCAGAAGCCTTCCTCGTGACCGTACCTCTGTATAACTCCGTGTCTGCAGATATCTGTGTTCCTATGTAAGCCAATTTTCCCCTTTCACTCAGACTAATTTCACCTAGATTGTCACGGTTTCCTTCATGTTAACTTTGCGTGACTTTGTTCTTCCTTTACTACTATGTATGTAATATATATACATATATACGTACATATGCTGTCCAAATATATTTGTATATATTTGTATAGCATTTTTACACCTTTATTGAGTAATCTGGTTTCGAAAGGGGGTGAGAGCTTAGTCCCTTCTACAGTTTTCTCCAAGCTGTGTCCTCCGAATTTCGACCCTTGGAGCCTGAGAAAACCGTAGGAAGATGATGTGAATTTGCTGTTATTTCTTCATTCAGGATCTATCATCAAATGAAACATGAAAAAAGCAGTGACTTTTAAGGTGAAATGTTTCAAGCATTCCAAATAAATTCTCAATGTTTCATAACTTTTTATTATAAACCCACCACCTAATAGGAAGCCAAGTACTATTTGATACAGTGGTAAAAACCAAACTACCTTGAATTTTTTTTTAAGACAACTTATGAATAATGCTCATTTTCACAATCAGAATAGCTTTAAACTATGGTTGAATTTGATACACACAGGAAAAGTTTTCTTGAAGAACAAATCCTTTTCGCTTTTCTTTTTTCTTGAGAGATCTAAAGAGACACTGTAGATTGTTTTCCTGACAGCAAAAGACTAATGTGACAAAATGAAGTCATTGTAAAGAAGCGATGCAACTTGTCAAATATTTAATAAAGAATTATGGAAGCTGGAACATTTTCTACATCAAGTATTATGGGTTGTTTGATTTAAAACTTCTTTGTGAATGCACCAACTTAATTGTTTCAGAGGAGTTTAAATGCCTGCAGATTTATAGTGCGTTCATTTCCTTCATCTCCCTAAAATCTCCACCCTTTTAAAAACATTAAAGTCTGGCAGGGCATGGTGGCTCACGCCTGTAATCCCAGCACTTTGGGAAGCTGAGGTGGGCGGATCACTGAGGTCAGGCATTCGAGACCAGCCTGACCAACATGGTGAAACCCCATCTCTACTAAAAATACAAAAAATATCTCTATATTAGCCAGATGTGGTAGCGCATACCTGTAATCCCAGCTACTCAGGAGGCTGAGGCAGGAGAATCACTTGAACCCGGGAGGCAGAGGTTGCAGTGAGCCGAGATCATGCCATTGCACTCCAGCCTGAGCGACAGAGCGAGACTCTGTTTAAAAAAAAAAAAAAAAAGTTAAAGTCTGCCCAAAACACATGGCTTAAGCCTACTAAAAGGATGCACATTTATTCTTATCCATCTACTGTTTTGTTCTTTTATTAAACTTGAGAATTACTGATTTTATGTAACATTTGTATAATCCATGTTAGTCTGTTCCTCAAAAGGCATCCTTGTATGCCTGGCCCTCAACTTGTGTGAGAGTTAATGAGATTCAATAATGAATCCCCAAGTTGCTTCTCAGAAAGGTGCTGTCAAAATCCCGACTGTCAGGAGATCAAGACCATCCTGGCTAATACGGTGAAACCCCGTCTCTACTAAAAATACAAAAAATTAGCCGGGCGTGGTGGTGGGCGCCTGTAGTCCCAGCTACTCGGGAGGCTGAGGCAGGAGAATGGCGTGAACCTGGGAGGCGGAGCTTGCAGTGAGCCGAGATCGCGCCACTGCACTCCAGCCTGGGAGACAGAGCGAGACTCCATCTCAAAAAAAAAAAAATCCTGACCGTGTGTCACTGCCCTGTGCAAACCCGGTGGCATTTTTCCTCATGCCATTTCATTCCGCTCAGATCATGTCAGACTCCTGGAGAATTTTCCCTTTTTCTTTAGTACTGAGCTTCCTCTTGATGTGCTTAACCCATCCCGTTGGGGCAGAGGAGATAGCGGGGAAGCAGGACATCATTTAGTTTCTTGCAGTTTGTCTTTTTCCATTAACAGTAGATGGCATCTTGCCAGGAAGCTGTTGGCAGTACCTGGAATTCCTGCCTCCTCCTCCAGAGTTACGAGTACACATGGGAGGCACAATTGGACAGAGCCACTGTGAATATTTGTATGTTCTTTCTTAAAACCACACATGGTGGAACGAATTATATCAATGACACAGTCACTAGATTAATAAGCTTTTAACCTGCTCTGAAGTCCAAGACTCATTAGGCACTTGTGAGATGGTGAAGCTCCTGGTAAAAGTGTGGGCGGTGAGCACGGGTGTCCTGAATTCTGACACTAGCTTTCCTGAGGTTGGCCCTCAGAGCCGTGTTCAAAGGGGTTCCTGAGGTAAGAACGCAGAAACCACTTTCTGGGAGAGAACACTTCTCAAAACAGCTTCCAGAGAGCTCAGGCTGTAGAATCCCTAAGGAATCAGTTATAGGACTTGAATGGGCTGGAAAAAATTTGAGCATGAGTTTACTTACGACCCAAGACACAGTCCTCGGTAAGTAGGCCGCAGTGCCCAGCTGTCACCCAGTGGGGGCTCAAGAGAGCAAGAAAGGAGAGTCCCTGTTGGGAACCTTTTAGGGCTGAACTTAGGCCAGACTGGGAGAAAGGTCAGTCTCCCCAATTAGCCTGTTGCTGTGTTCCTTCCTGCCCAGCCCCCTTCACCGTGCCCCGTGCTGCTCGTATGCCTCCTCCGCTTTCCTCTGCAAAGTTCCCAGCTGGGCTGCAAGTCTCGGGTACCTGGAGTGTTGACAGCGTGGAGCCCTCCTGTCACCTCCAGGCATAGTCGCCCTCACTTCCCAGGGGCCTCCTGGGGACAAGGCGTCCTGAGCCCTCGGTGCTTCCAGGTGAAGGTCAGAGACTGTCCCTGTGTCACCTTCTCCCAGGCCCACTCAAAGCACAGACTCCCACAAGGGGTTGTGGCTCTTCCAGGTCCTCTGCTGGTCTTACGGCCTTGGTGTTTGAACTGGCTGCGATAACTTCATCCTTTTCTTGGCCAGGTGTCCCCAGAAACTACCTTTTCAGATGTGCCTTTTCCCAGGGCTCCAGGCCCCTCCCTCGCAGCTCTGCAGCCTTGCTGCACAGTTCCCCTTTGGAACCGTGAGGGAAGACCGTGTTTCCTCCACACATTTTTGCCCACTCCCCACGTCAGTTCTTGGAGTAAGCCTTTTTTCCTCTCCGAGGAAAGGGCTTACTTGCAGACAAATGAGTTTGGAAGGGGTGTACGGTACTAGAGCAAGCGCACCTCCAAATAGAGCAGGCTGAAACGGAATAAGGCCGAGAGGGATGGGTGAGAGCCACATTCCTGTGATTAAAGGCAGATTCGGGTGGTGTCTAAGCAATACCCTTCCTAGGGAGTTTTAAATACTGTTGCTGGAATCAGGAAGTCGAGTTCTCAATCCTGTTTGGCCTTGTCCAGACTGAGTACCAAGGCTAAAGGCGGAAGGTTCTGCGCTGCAGAGCGCGCAGGTGTCAGCGGCTCGCCCAGGTGTCAGCGGCTCGAATCACGTGATCGCGGAATATGTGGCCCTGCAGGGCCGGCTTTGCTTTGTCTAACGCTCTCCTTTTCCATGTGAGTCCCGGGGTTCTTGCCCTTGATCAGTCCAGATATGACCAGTACTGTGGGCCTGGAGGGCCAGGTTTTGTTGTCATGTGTGGCCCTGGACTCTGCTGGGGCAGCCCTGCCTCCTCTCTGTAGACCCAGAACAGCCGCCCCTGTGGGCGCTTCTCCCAGCTAGAAACCTGAGAGCTGATGGGCGACAGTGGTCGGCTTCCCACTGCCCCCATGGGCCGTGGAAGTGGGCGGGACCTCATTCACCCCACCACCTCCACCCAGTGGCTTGTCTGCAGCAGAGGGGCTACTCAACACTGAGCTCAGGAAAGGAGGCCAGGAAGCTGCACGAACGGCCCAGCTTGGGCAGTTGGGGGCAGCGGGGAATGGACAGACCACCTTGGCCTGGAGGTAACCCCAGCAGAGACACGGCCGGCAGTGTCTGCTTCCCAGTTCAGGCAAAAAAAAAACCCAGGTTTTCCCAGGAAATCTGCAAGCACATTAAGCTGGTCTCTCCTTTAAAAAAGTACAAGGATGGAGACAGTCCTACCTGTCCTGAGCAGGATGGGCCCTGTGCCAAGCGACCAAGCAGTAGCAGGCTGGCATTATAGGTGGGGAAGGAGCCAAGGAGTCCCAAGAGGAGTTGACAGCAAGACAATTTAAAGAGTGTAAGTAGGCCAGGCACGGTGGCTCACACCTGTAATGCCAGCACTTTGGGAGGCCAAGGTGGGCGGATCAACTGAGAAGTCAGGAGTTCGAGACCAGCCTGGCCAACATGTTGAAACCCCATCTCTACTCAAATTATAAAAATTAGCCTGGTCTGGTGGCATGCGCCTGTCATCTCAGCTACTCGGGAGGCTGAGGCAGGAGAATCGCTTAAACCCAGGAGGCCGAGGTTGCAGTGAGCCGAGATTGCATCACTGCACTCCAGCCTAGGTGACGGAGCAAGAGACTCTGTCTCAAAAAAAAAATAAATAAACAGCGTAATCAACCTCCTGTGACACATCATCCCAGCATGGGAGTGTATCTTGGCAAACATCCGCAAGAAATTTTGTCTTTCAGGACAGGGACCGGAGCCCACCATGCCCTCTGGGTTATGCCTTGTCTTCCTCAAAATTGAGGAGAAGCCCTTGATCTTGCCTTGATCAAGGCAAAACTGAGGAGAAGCCCTTGATCACTGAGCTGGAGCAAGACCCAAAAAGCTGGAGCAAAGAAGCAATAGGTGGGAATTAGGGCCCTCGCACCCGGAGCATGCTACACTCTTCAGTCCTCAATCTTTGAACAGTGAACCCTGGCATGTGGAGCTGGGGGAGCTGGCCCTGAAGGCTGAGACAAGCCTGCACTCCACAGGCGCGGGCCCAGGACTGCCCACACCTGTTAGATGGGCACAAACAGGGGGCCTTCGCTGCCCGGCACCAATCTTCTCTTGCACTGGGGCCCTGTTTCCATGCAGTGCCAGGGGTTTCAATTGTTAGCTCTTTCAGTGTAATTTGCCTCTTTTGGTTTAAAATAGTCTTTGGGGAATAAGGATTCAATTTCTAGATCAAACTCCTTGTTGAGGCTCTTTCCTCCAGAGGTCCCTGGTGGATCCTCATGGGACAGGCTGGGCCGGGCTCTCTCCTCGGGCCTAGGGTGTCGTCCTCTGTCCCCTGAATGGGGTTGCAAGTACTCCAGGGCCATCCTCCAAGGACACCTTGATGGCCTCTGTGATGCTCACCCAAGCCCCAGCTGGTCGATCAGCCCCGAGGCCCTCAGCCATGGGGTCACCCTTCCCTCGCCACAGCCCCCCTTTGTGGCACTCCAGTAGGGCCCTCAGCCCTTTCTGCCTCTCTGAGCTGCTTACCTGCACCTGAGTGAGCGGCCTCCAAGCCACCTGCCAGCGCGTCCCACGGGGCTGGGAAATACCTAGTGGCACCCAAAAGAAAAGGGAAGGAGTTGGTAACAGTAAGCCAAGCTGCCGTAGAGAGTTTATGTTCAGCCTTCAGCATCCTTTTACAGAGACAACTTCCCCTAGGGACAGTGGCCTTCAGTTTACTCTCTTACAATATTTCCACACCAGCCTAAAGAGGTAGATGTTATTAGCACCAATTTACATACAAGGAAACAGACTAGGAGGTTAGGAGACTCGCAGAGTGGTTCTCTGAACCCAGGTTGTCAGGTTCAAAGGCATCATTTAGCCACCAACCCTACTGCCCATTCCCTGCCCCTGCATCAAAACCTCCTGTCGGAGAAACCAGAGTGTCAAGACAGAAGAAATCATCGATAACACTGAAGGCAGCACACTAAAGGGGAGAAAGAAGACTGGAAATTGGGCGTTAGATGTGACCATCTGGAGATCTTTCATCCTACTGCCCACACATCCTGGTGAACAATAAACTCATTTGTACTAAGATGTGAATGACTGATAGGCTAAACACGTGACCCTTCCAGAAGAATTTTTATTTTAACAAATACCAAAGGTGATGCTTGGTTTATATCAAAAGGAATAAAGGTCAAATTTATGGCATTTATGTCCCAGAAAATTGGGGAGGTTTTTGAGGGTAGGGGGCCTACTTAAGTTTACAAAATCCACTGACGCCAGTGAAATATGGGACGCCAGCACAGTGTGAAAAGACAACCTGATCTCTGGGACAGTCCTAGTTTCAGCACCGCCTTTCTGGCTGCCACAGGGCAGAACCCCCAGCCTCCCTCCAGCCTCCCCCACACCACAAAACAAGCATCTCATATTTTCCAGGGAGCGTCCAGGGACAACATAAACTTCCCTTTGTCCGACAGAGTTGAAGGACTACAGGGACCAGAGACTGAGGACTGGATTTTCTACTCCCAGGAACTCTTTGATGAAGCTCTGAGATGCTGAATTTTTTAGAGTTTCTGTTATTAAAGGATTTTAGATATTAAGTTGTAACATACAGTCATGCACTGCATAAAGCCATTTCAGTCAGCAATGGACCCCATATACGATGGTGGTCCCGTGAGATGATAATGGAGCTGAAAAATTCCTATTGCCTAGTCATATTGCCTAGTGACGTCATAGCCTTCGCAACACATCAGCCTTTCTATGTTTAGCTACGTTTAGATGCACAAACCCTTACCATTGTGCTACAATTGCCTGAACAGAACAGTCACATGCTGTACAGGTTTGTAGTCTTGGAGCAATAGGCTGGGCCATATAGCCTAGGTGTGTAGCAGGCTGTGCCATCCAGGTTTGTGTGAGTACACTCTGATATTTGCACAATGATGAAATCGCCTAACGACGCATTTCTCAGAATGTGTCCCAGTTGTTAAGCAACACATGACTGTATTTAATATTGTTTATAGCAGAAAGTTTGAGTTTGGGATTTGTCTTTTGAATTCTAGTTATGTAGCTCTCTTAGCAATTCTACGACTCTGCCACTGGGGTCATCATGCTCCCTCACAGTCCCTCTCACCATGACCTCAACCCCCATCCTGGCCCCCTCTTGCCTCCTCTGCATTCTATATTTACTTAGAAGATCCTTGCTTGTTCATCTGTTGAGGTTGTCAGGGGGACATGCCCTCCCCAGTGCAATGAGTGTTTAAACAACAATCAGGCCTTTGAACCCCAGGCTCCAGTTAAAAAGTAACAGGCTAGATACTGAATCAATAGGAGGCAAATATTAGCTACGGAGGCTGAGAGAGACCGAGTTGGGAAACACTTACTGCTGGTGACATGCAAACAGCAATGGCCATCCCCACCTGAGGTCCAGGAAGCCCTGGGAGCCCTGTGACCTTGGGCCTGTCATTGTCCTGCTCTACATGTTGAACATTGAAGCCACCAGCCCTTAATTAGCTTCTAGACCTCCCTCAGTCTGGACTTCTGCAATATCCCACTAAAGGGTGTCCATTGATTTTTCCCCTTCCCAGCCATCTTACAGTCGTGTGAACCTGCTTCCAGCAAAGCTCTGATCTTGTCAATCTGCTGCTGGAAAATTTTCCATGACTCCCCATTGCACTGCTGACTGGTGCTGAAGGGCATCTACCTGCTCATCAGGACATGTGGGCAGTAGGATAGCAGATCTCTGGGTGGTCACATCTAACCACCAATTCCCAGTCTTCTTTCTCCCCTGCAGTGTGCTGCCTTCAGTGTTATCGATGATTTCTTCTGTCTTGATGTTGCATCTTTGGTTTCCATGACATTTAAATCTTCTGGTTACTCTCTCACTCTTGAAATACTCCTACTTTTTTTTCTCCTCCCCTGAAGGTAGGTGTTCCCCAAAAATTTGTTCTCGGTGAGCTCTCTCTTTCTCTCTCTCTCTCTCTGTCTGTCTCTTTCTCCTCTTCCTCTTCCTCCTCCTCTCATGGCTTAAGTTAGTACCTCCATGTGGACAATTCCCAAGTCTATCTCTAGCCCCAGCTTCTCTCCAGACCTTTGTCTCCAAAAGCCTAATGGACTCATCATAGGACATTCCTCAAGTCACCCTAACTGTAAATGTCCCAATCTGAACTCACACTCCTTTTAAACCTCTCCTCCTCTGTGTTTCCAAATCTCTGGGAGTTGTTCTCTTGTATCTTCCAAGAGTCCACATTGGAACTTCCTCAGTGACCTTTCACATGGTTTTGCTCCCCAAGTTGGAAGAGTGACAAAGTTCAGTTTTCTATTCATGCATTCACTCATTCGTTCAACAAATACGCATTGAGTGCCTGCCATGTACCAAGCACTCGTAGGGGTTAGTAATACAGCAGTGAAAACAAAACAAAAGAAAGATCACTTCCATCATGAGATATATATTCTAGTGGAGGCAACTAAATGAGAAACATATAAATAAGTACAATATATGGTGTGTTAAATGTTGATGAAGCCAGGGGAAAAAAATAAAGCAGACAAAGGATCTAGGTAGTATGGGAGGGTGCAATTTTGGATGGAGTGAGTTAGGATGAAGAATGCCGGGAGGTGAGTGAGTGAGCCATGAGGCTTCGGGCAGAGAAACAGCAACTCCAGAGGTCTTAAGGAGGAACAGGAAACAAGATAGAGCCTCTTTGGGACTATACCAAGGTGAGCCATCTGTTAGCCAAGTGAAGGATCAAGTAGAAAGTAGGAGGAACATGGACGTCAAGGAGGTCCAGGCTGGAGCTAAAGCATCATCAGCGTGTACATGGTGTTTAAAGCTGTGACACTGAAAAGGAGGGGTCCAAGGATGGGAGCATGAGATGGATCCAGGAAAGGAGGAGTGGTCAGAGAGGTGAGAGGACAACCAGGAGACAGTGGTGACCCGGGAGAGATTGGGCTGGGAGCAGAGAGTATATTTATGAAGAAGGGCAGATCAAGTGTGGTATGGCCTGCTGGTAGGTCAGCAAGATGAGGACTGAGAAGCCATCACTGGAATGATCAATGTGGATGTCATTGGTGGCCTTAATAGGAGAGATTTTGCTGGAATTTGGGGGCAAATGCCTCACTAGAGGAAGAAGGGGAGGAGGAACTGGAGACAGGGACACCCATGACAGCTCAGGCATCTGGATTCTCTCCTTCATTTCCACCCCCTCTCCACCTTGCCTGCCTCTGTAACTGCTGCCCAAGTTACGACAATAACGTCCTGACTGTACCTCCCACTTGCTCCCTTCCCAGTTCCCAGTCCAGTTTGCACTGGTGCAGCCCAACTCCAATATCTACATTCTCCTGCAGAAATCCTTCAAAGGCTTGCCTGTATTGACCAATGAAAATGAAACTAAAATCTACACTCCTTATGAGTAAGCTCATTCAAGGTCAGGCTCCTAACTCACCTTTTCTCTATGCTCCTATAGTCGCATCAAGGGAACTGTTCCATCCCCATGCAGCCCTTGCATTGCTACCTTCTTGCCTTTGCTCCCACCACTCTCTCTACTCAGAGTGACCTTCCCATGCATCCAAATCTAGCCAACCTTCAGGACCCATCTCAAATATCACCTCCTCCATGAAGCCCTGCCTGATTCACCCTACCAAATGAAGTTCCAACCCTACTCTGAGTTTACAGTACTTTTTTCCTTCCTGTCTCTTATTGTGGTTATTTGTATGACTATCTCCATCCTATACATCACCCGAAGCACCTGAAAGTGTGGGGCTAAATCAATGCTCTCTGTACCTTGGATGCTCAATAAAATTGGATTACAGTAAACTAGGTGGTGCTGGGGAATAGGTGGGGGTGTTGCTGGCTATAGGGAAGTTCGGGGTTGTCTGTGGATTTGTGTTTGAAGATCTTTGCTATTTCCTGCCTGTGTGCGTTCCTGAATAAACAGTCAGACACTGGCCAGGCTGCCGAGGATTGCCCACCTCACAACCCTCATGGAGGGGCCGGGTTGACTGTAAGGCAGTCATGTGGGGCTGGGAAGAGAGGCTCACACCTGTAATCCCAGCACTTTAGGAGGCCAAGGTGGGAGTATTACCTGAGTCCAAGAGTTCAAGACCAGCCTGGGCAACATAGTGAGACCCCCCATCTCTACAAAAAGATGTTAAAAACTAAAAAATTAGCCAGGCATGGTGGTACTTGCTTGTAGTCCCAGCTATTCCAGAGGCTGAGGCAGGAGGGTTGCTCAAGCCCAGGAGTTGGAGGCTGCAGTGGGCCATGATCACACCACTGCACTTCAGCTGAGGGACAGAGCACAACCTTGTTTCTAAAAACAGAAACAAAAGTCATTTGGAGTCTCTGGCAAGAGAGCAAGAGAGGAGGCCATGCGACAGTCGCGAACACACTGAAACTGCAGAAAATGATCTGAGACAGTCACGCCGCCTTGGCCTGAGTGTTGCAGTGCCTGTTGGCTCCCCTTGTTTCCTGTGAAGTGGCAAATGAATGAGCTACCTTTTTGCTCTGCCTCTCATACTTGTCTTCCAATTTCCAAGCTTCCTGGTCTCCGCAACAATTTAGTTCTCCAGAGATGCCAGTTTCCCTGGAGGCCTCCAGGCATCCGAGCCACACTTGGCTGTCTATGCAGAGGTGCCTGGCAAACGACTCCTGGTGGCTGCTTAGCAATCTTCTTTAGGTTTTCACTGAGGACACGATTAAGCGACCTTGTGTTTGGGAAAGGAGGCAGCCCTGGAGGAGGTGAGCCTGCCCTGCTTCTTGGTGTGGGACTGAGAAACTGCAAATGAGAATAACAACCCCCACTTTGGGATCCTCGCAGCTCAGAATGGCGGGAACATTTCAGACACTCAGAGGTGGATTTCCCAAAGATCATGACGGGAGAGCACCGGAAATGTATGGAGGGAACGGTTGCAAAATGGTCGATGGGTCCCAACTCATCTTTATTTGTCTTTCCTATGAATTTTTAAATGGGAAATTTTCACCTAAAAATCAAATTTTCTGGCTTCTTTTTAAACATCAGAAGATACCTCAAAGGGCAGAAGATGGATGTAAAAACAACAACAAAACTTAGAACACCTGGCATCCGTCAGCTGGAGCTGAATGGGTGAATAGGCGCTTCCCTTTTTAGATGGGGCGTGGACCTCCCGGCTGGCCACACTCCCCTGCACTCCATGCTGTCACGTCCGGCCCGCGTCACTCATTATCTGCCTGGCCCATGCAAGTGTTTGAGTTTGCAACCTCTCTACCTGGTCATAGGAAATTAGGATCAATGTGAGATTTGAATGTCAGTTATCCAAATAATCATCCCATTTCTCTTAGAATGTGGCTGTTCCCTCTCCTTGTCACAATACGTCCCAAGGTCTTGGGGCCTATTAACTCATACATCAGGCACTCAACTTCTTATAACTTCCTGAGTCTCTCCATCCCCCTTCTTCTAATAGCTCAATTGGGTTGGGAGCTGCCAACGTGCCTTTCCCAGTTTCCCGTCCTGGAGTTCTTGCCTTCCTCCAGCCTAGGAGGGCTGGGCCTAGTGGAGCATTTCCCCCTTTTGATATTGGATGAGTCAAGCTTTATCATACATAACAAGAAGAAAAAGAGAATCTCAGAGATGAAGTCTTCAACTTATTCTGCCAATCTCAGAAAATTATTTTATCAAAGACATTCTAATGCCCTAGAAATGCTTCCTCTTTTTCAAAACCCTGCCCAAAGAGCTGTTTAAAACATCATCTTCCCAGGAAGTCCTATTTACCCCAATTTGGGAACAGCCTACCCAAATTTCAGGCCTGGTTCTAAGGAGGTGAAACCAAACAACCATGTGAAATTAATTCCACAAATCCTACGTGAAGATTATGGGGTGGAGGTGGGGAATGTGACAGAATGGGGAAGACAGATGCAATTTCTTCTGCAAGAAAGAATTCATTCATTCAAGAAACAATCGCTGATCATTGTTTGCACCAAGGATTGTGCTAAATTCATGGTCTTTGCTATTAGGATTTCCATTTAATGTCGAGAAAGAAACTAATCAGAGTAAAATGTGCCACAGATGTGGGATTCAAAAGTCTTTGGTCTAGATGTATTATGTAAGGCAGGTTTGTATATTTTTGTTTTAGGAAAGTGATACATTGTATATACCATCCATTATGTCACATCCTCAGCAGAGTCTGAGGCAGCACCTTGTCAGCAAACCCATTAATTTTCTACAGCAAACATATGCATAGTCACACTAAGTGGAATAAATAAAGACTGTCAATAGCATGTCAGTTCAGGTCAGGTTTTTGCCATACATGTGGTTCTTGCCACAAATCAGGTTGCTTCATATTTAGAAAAAATGAGTCTTGGAATTGAAGACAAGGGCTTGTGTCCTTTCCCAGAGGTTCTTGGCCAGGTAAAGAAGGGTTCATGGAGGAGACGTTGCTCAAGCTGAAACTTGAAAGATCAACTGGACAAGGTGCAGAAGAACTTTCCAGGCTGATGAGCCACAACACACAAGACCACAATCTGCAAGGATTCTAGCAACCCACCAGGCAACTAGGGCCAATCCTGAGGGACACAGGGTCCTGCTGCTCCCAGAGGGTCGGGGGTATCCAGGCACAACAGAGACCATGTGGTACTGACTACCTGTGTCAGCATCACACAAGTCTGGGCCCTCACCATAAGCATCCAGGGAACCAAGTCCTGCAAATTGCATTTAAACAAGTTCTCCAGCAGATTTATCCCTGCTAAACTTTGAGAACCACCAATTTTTTTTGACACATCCTAAGTGTCAGGCATTGTTCTACATTGTTTTAGAAATATGAGCACATTTAATCCTCCTAACAGCCTTACTAGGTAGATGCATCATTCCCATTTTTCAGATGGAGAAATTAAGATACCAAGAGGATTAAAAAACTCATCCAAGATCCCAAAGCTGTGAGAGATAGACCAGGTGGTCTGGTTGCAGTGTTTATGCTTTTAACCTGAATGCTGCCTTTATACTGCTTCGGGCACCCATCCCAAGTGACAACCTCCCTCCACCTACAGCAACAGTGAACCTGGGGCCTTGCTTCCTCCGCAGTCCCGGCTGTGTTCCCTGAAGGTGCAGATCCAGCCCCATGTGTCCCGACCCACAGGGACCAGGGCCCCTGTACAGAGCAGTCCTCAGGAGGAGTGAAAGTTTGATCTTTCACCCCTGGGGTTGGAAGTGACAGAGAGAGGTTGACAAGAGTTTGTGATAAGCCTGTTAGCCTTGGGTTCAAAGCCCATGTTGCTCTCGTTTTTATCTATGTTGTTGATATCTGATTCAATAGCTTCTGTTTGAGGAGGAAAAGCCAGAAAGCAGGGGCAGGGGTTGGAGTCTGCTGACCGGATGGTCAGGCCTGGAGAGCAGTGTGCTCTCTTCTTGTGTCAATTCCAAAAGGCAGGGTTTGGAAACAAAGTCAACAGAGAGCTTTTCTTCATCTCCACATAAACAGCCGTTCAGCAGTGTTTGGGGAGTTGGGCAATGCTAGATGGAGCTAGGTCAGGGGAGAAGTCAACTTTGACTTGTAGGTCTTCTAAGCTGGCCTAGGTTTCCGTATTTCTATCAGCTTGCCTCCAGCTCACGTCAAAAGGGAAAAATGCTCCAGGCTTTTGTGTAGCCCCACCCACCTACCATGGAATTAGTACAGACATGGGAGAATGTTCTGAAACATCCTGTCTTCTCCACTCACACTGGGTACCTACCATTGATGTGCACAATCTCTCACCAAGCAACCTCTTTTTGATGGCCCCCAGAGTTCTTTCTTGCTCGAGGACAACTGCTTTCTAGCATAAGCCAATTCTGAAAGGACTGGAATTAGGCCCAGGGTGAGGGGTAGTCATAGCAACCATCTACTCTGAGAATTTTAAAAATAGAGAGGGAACATTAGAGATTATTTGCTCCAAATCCCTTGCTTCATAGATGAGGAAACTAAAACTCTGAAAGGAGAGATTTCTTGCCAAAATTACCCAGTTAGCAAATAGTGGGGATAAATTGAAGCCCATTCACTCAACCTCCAGTACCATGGTGGGTTGAGTTTTTCCCACCACACTATTTGACCTCTTATCATTTGTCTTCAGAACTTTGCAGTTCATATTGTTAATCATCCATTGAACCTCTTCTTCATTCGTTCTGGAGTATCCTCTAGAGACAAGTGATAGACTGGCACCTGGGAGGAACTGATAGCAGAATCCATTCCTTCCTTGGAGAGGCCTCCTTCCCTTCTCCCTTCAGAGCTCTCTCCTGGCTTTGGAGAGAAGGAAGCAGAGGTGTCTGAGCCCTGTCACAATCCTCATGTCCCCTCATCTGTCACCTGTGCAGGCAGCTCCCAGCAAAAGCCTTTGCCGACTGAAGCCACTGAAGTAAAAAGAATGACCTCTGCCGTGAGCACCTCTAAAGGAGAAGAAGCAAATGGGTTGAGGAAGTTACAGAATCTAAAGCAGGTGCATATGGGAGCCGGTTCAGTGGGAAGAGTTTTTCCCCTAAAAGGACCAGAACCCACAATGTGTTCAGTCGCAGCTCTACTGACAGGAGTTTCATTGATCTGCTGAACGTGTGATGTGCTGTCAGAACGCCCCAGACAGCTTCCTGAATCACTGAGAGGGTTTCCGAGAGTCAATGGAACAAAAAATTAGAAAAGGAGTGGTGTTCTGTTGAGATTCTTGCACCCCCTTGAAATGCAATCTGTCATTCAAAACGATTCACTCACCAACAAGAAAGACTAAAAATATTTAAGCATGACATTTGCCTTCATTAAATAGTCATTTTGTCACACATGGCTGGAAATTGAGTTTTCTGAAAGATTACTGGGAATTGTCTGCCTCTGCTGCTTGGTATTTGTGGCTTCAAAATGAACTCGAGCATGGGGGACATGGGGTACATGTTCAGAACGGATCTCAGAACTAAGTCCAAGCCATCAATTCATGCATTAGGTTGGTGCAAAAGTAACTGAGGTTTTTGACATTACTTTTAAATTAAAAGTAATGCACCAACCTAATATTAGCAGTAGCAATTGGATTCAACTACTTTGACAAAAATGCAAAGGGCCTGGTGGTGGTGCCTGCCCTCAGCCTGCTCCATGGAGGGCACCCTCCTGCCCAGCCATGAGTGAAGCTGCTCTGTTCCAAGCTCTGGAAAGTAACTGAGTCATTGAGTTTGCCTCTAGGTGATTCGGGTGCATCAGGCTTCACAGTGGTTTCACAGATGGTATCACCCAGGACCCATCTGTGAATTTAGAGACCCTCATTCTGTGAGTCAAACCCACGGTGTTTCCGACCCAGGTCCATTTCACAGGCAAGAGCTGACCCTCCCACTCTGTGATACAAGCCCTCAACTGCCTTGTGTCTAATCTCTCTTGACTGTCCTTTAATGACAACTTGGGCAGATCCTGCAACTTTCTGTAGTTGGAGTGTGTCCAGTTTTCTGTAAATTCCAACCTTGTTAATGTCCAAGGAGCCAGAACTTGACCTGAAAGGGAACAGGAAGGAGGATTCTGCCCCCAAAGGATGGGGAAGGAGGAGGAAGCCACCGAAAAGACAAGAGTGAGGCGCTGGAAGAGACGCCCTATCTGGAGAACAGAGTACAGAGAACACATTTCCCTTAGGGTGAGGTAGGCCTGACCCTCATGAGCCATGCTGAGACAGCTGAGCCCAGACCCCCAACAAGGTAGGGCAGCCTGGCTATTGGGCACACAACTTCAAAAGAGTTTGAGTTTGAGGGCAGGACAAGTCTTCAAGAGGCAGAGGATGTGTTCAAACTATGAAAATATGAGGCTCAACTCTGAATAATGTATCCCCAAATTGATTCAAACAAGAGACACCACTCAAGGTCAACGTGGGAAGCTGCCTGACAGCACTGTTTTTGAACTAGCAAAAGACTGAACCAATCCGAGGAACAGTTTAAACCAATGATGGCCCCTTTTTAGAGCCGGTTGTCATGGCACCTGGAAGGAGTTGATTGAGAAGTCTCAATCCATGGAGTGTAAACATAAAGTTTCTTTTCTGCCCCCTAAATTGCCTTTGTGCCCCCTAATTTGCCTTTCAACTGCCTTGTGTCTAATCTCTCTTGACTGTCCTTTAATGACAACTTGGGCAGATCCTGCAACTTTCTATAGTTGGAGTATGTCCAGTTCACTGTAAATTCCAACCTTGTTAATGTTCAAAAGCCTCCCCTCCCCAGCAGCTGCCGAGAGGTCGCCTGGGCTGAGCTCTGGGGTCTCTCCTGATGTTGGGGGCAAAGAGGGAAGCCAGATGGCTGAGTTCTTCCACTTGCTGGTGGCCTGTTGGAGGCAGGAGCTCCCTGGTATCTACTTTAGTGAGGAAGGTTCTGTGGGATCCTGGTGGTCTCTGAGGTGGTGGGTGTGGCTTTCATGGGAGCAGTGTTTGGCTCCACCCCAGGCCCTCTGTCACTGGAGACCTGCCACAGGAAGGGGCCTGGTCTCCTTTTGGTCCAGCCTGGGGAATGCCAGCTCCCGAGGCCCACTTTAGGCACTCCTGCAGCGCTCTGGAAAAGCTCCCTTAGATCCTCTTGGTTCTGCTGAGGCCCCAGAACTGGGATGGCAGGGCCATCTCTGGCTTCCCAGCTGTAGCGTCCTACACCCCATAGATCCCTTCTGCCCTCTAGCACAGGCAGCCAGCAGGTACCCAGCCTCTATGGCCACACAAGCTTCCTCTTGGCTGTCTCACCGCCCTTCTTCCGTAGTGCGCGCTGACGTGGACCCTCGATTCCGCAGCTCAGCGAGCATCCGGCTGGAAGGCCCGCTGTCTCCCCTTCTAGCAAGACTCCATGAGTGACTCTCCAGGATCCCTTTCCCAGCCACCTACATGATGGGAAGCTTTTTGGGAGGAAAGCAAGTCACTTCTCCCCAGACACACAGCAGTCCCCACAGCTGACTTTCCACCTCCTCCCAGGCCTAGTGTGCTCTCCACAGAAACCTGCCTGGGTGATTGATGCATAAGGGAGGTTTCCAAGGCCTCGTAAGTTATTTGCGGAGGCGATGGCGGCCTCAGGTCAGGGCTCTCTGTAGAATGCAGGAACACCTAGCATTTTTTGTTTACATCATCGACCCTTGGCTGTAATTCCAGAACAAGGGGAAAAGTCCCACATCACGTCCTATTACTCATCCAAAAATAAAGAATAAAGGAACTCTATGTGTACTGACACAAAATGACCTCAACAATAGATTGTGAAATGTTAAAAGCCAGGTTTGGAACACCATATGTAATGGCCCCAATTTGTAGGAAAAGGTAGGCTACAATCTACACATATGTGTCCACGGTCGTAGTCTGTCTCTGAAAAGGCACAGGAAATGGGTAACAGTGGCTGCTTTGGGGGATGGGGCCTGGGGTCCCACTTTTCACTTTAGGCTTCCTTCGATGGAGGGTTCAGAGCAGGCACCAGCTGCGATAACAAGCTGGGAAGACAGAGAGAAGGACCAATTAGAGCTGCCTTTACAGCCATGAAGCAAAGGCAAAGAATGGATGATAGAGGGAAAAGGTGGCATATGTGAAGCAAAGGAAGAGGGGCCTTGGTGCCCACGAAAGGAGATGCTATGATCAACCCCACTTTGCAGATGAGGAAACTTCAGTCAGAAGCTGATTTGGTCGGTGTAGGTGGCACAGGGGACCAGCTCCGTTTTTTTTTTTTTTAATTCCAAGTGTGATTCTTTTTTCTGCATATGCTCCCAGAAGTCTAGTGCCCTAGATGATAATAATAATAATAATAATAATAATAGTGGTACTTTTGCACATGCATATGAGAAGCCCCTGACGTGTGTCATCTCAATCCATCCTCTCACCAACTGTTGCTCTTAGTCCTGTTTGCACCTTCACTCTACAGAAGGGGAAACAGGTTCAGAGATGTTGGGTGACTTTGGTAGGGTCACAGAATTTGAGATCGGTTGAGCAAGAATTGAGTCCTGGGTTCATCAGCTCCACCTCCCTGCCCTGAAGGGGCCAGCACACCCTCTGGCCCACCAGAGAATTCTGCCCGGTGACAAGTACCATGACCATTGGCTCAGCATCCTCTCCGAAGTTTCTGACTTCAAATGCTGCAAGCTGAAATGCAAAAGGGAGAATTTAAGTTTAAAACAAACTAGTTTTGACACAGTAAACTCTTCAGATATGGAATTTACTTCTAAGATAAATAGTAAAACCCTACATTGCAGCATAGGAAAGAAGGAGCTTCCCTGAAAGTTTCATCAGATAATAAAGTATCTCACTTCAAGTGCTCAGTATATTACATAAAACACTCTTCTAGTTTTTCTTCCCAATTGCATGGACTTGTCCCACCTACTAGATAAGTATGGGAATAAACCATGAGCATCTTGAGACCTGGCTTTACATTCTTCACCTACATTTTTCAACAACCCAGGACAAGGCCTGGCAAACAAGGGCCTCAAAAATGTTGGATAGATGAATGTATGGAGGAATGGATGCATGGTTGAATGGATGGATGGATGGATGGATGCATGCATGCATGGATGGATGGATGGATGGATGGATGGATGGATGGATGGATGCATGGATGCATGGATGGATGGATGCATGGATGGATGAATGAATAGATGCAAGGATGGATGGATGGATGCATGGATGGATGGATGCACGCATGGATGCATGGATGCATGGATGCATGGATGGATGGATGCATGGATGTGTGGATGCCTGGATGTATGGATGAATGGATGCATAAATGGATGGATGCATGGATGAATGGATGCATGGATGGGTGGGTGCATGGATGAATGGTTGCATGAATGAATGGATGCATGGATGAATGGGTGCATGGATGAATGGATGCATGGATGGATGGATGCATGGGTGAATAGATGTGTGGATGAATGGGTGCACGGATAAATGGATGCATAGATGTGTGGATGCATGGATGTGTGGGTGCATGGATGTGTGGATGCATGGATGTATGGATGAATGGGTGTATGGATGAATGGGTGCATGGATGAATGGATGCATAGATGGATGCATGCATGGGTGGATGCATGAATGATTGCATGCATGGATGGATGCATGGATGTGTGGATGCATGGATAGATGGATGCATGGATGAATGGATGGATGGACAGATAGACGGATACGTAAATGGGTGTATGGATGAGTAAATGAATAAATTTTTCCTGCATGCCCACTTCTATATAAGCCCCATTGGGAATATAACATTTAACCCCTTGAGTGTTCTGGGTACCCTCACCCAACATAAAAGCTTTGAGATTTTCCTCCCCATTATGCCCTTAGGGAGCTGTCAAGTTTAAAAGAAACACAGTTGCCAAAAACTAAGGATAAATCATCTGTTTTCTTTATTCTTAAAAGTGTTAACCTCTTCCTGGTTAATGATCCCTCTGGTCCATGACATTGCAGGGATCCTATCTATTTGGCCTACTCTTGTATCTCCAGCACCTAACAGAATGACTGGAACACAAGAGACACCCAATCAATAGTTACTCAATGAATGAATGCACTCACGTCTCTCTCCCATTGAGGACCTCCTTCACCTGCTAATCCACTCTGGCTCACCAATTACAGAGAACATCAGAGGTCATCAGCAAGGTGGAATCTATTCACTGTGGTTCAACCTTGTCTCCCAAACTGTATGGTAGGCATCTTTACTTCTGATGTACCCCTTACAGCATGGTACAGCACTGGGAGCATAACTGATAATCAATACATGCTTGTAAGTAGCATGAATGGCCTCCCTACTGTCCTTAGAGGCACTGAATCAAGTGGTTATAAACCCACCAGTACATGTAAAGCAGCCCCTGCTCTGTTCATGAGCCCCGGCTCCTCACCCCACCTCTGTTTAAGAGCTCTGGATGTCTCTGTTCTCGTGTGTTTAAGTGTATTGGCATCTGTTCTCTATCTGGCTGTTGCTCATGTGAAATCTATTTATTTCCTTTACTAGTGACCACTAAACATTATTGAGTGTGTATGCCTATCCAAAAAAAATGGACTGTCACTCCCAATATATGTATATGTTTACTTATAAGTTTTACAGATGCTTGAATATATTGTATACATTAACATCATACATAAGATACAGACACTAAAAAGGATGAAATAAATACTGAGGTTCTAACACTTTCTTGCGGCTCCCCAGAAGACCCCCTGCATCCCTCCAGGAGGGCTTGGAACCCATCTGGAGACTCCTGGCCAAGAGTGCAGGAGCACCACTCACTCAGCTCCTCTGTCTGTGGGCTACTTGTGCCTGCGTAAGGTGAGGAAGATAATAGCAATAAAAACAACGTTAAAAGCAGCTGCCGTTTCTTAAGTATTTATTATGAGCCAGGCACTGGGCTAAGACTTTTAAGCCAATTATTCTCATTTAAATGGGTACCATAATATTTCATAATATATTCATATATTCATAGATTGTAGCTTATTTACCTATATGGTGAGGAAAAATGGCAGTGTTTGAGAATCCTCATATTTCTTTTTTTTTTTGCCACTGAGATGGTATTTTAACTTCTGTCTCTCTCCATCTACAAGTTTCATCTATGTTGTTCTCTAGGGCCTCAAAGATCAGCCATTGGCCAGGCGTGGTGGCTCACACCTGTAATCCTAGCACTTTAGGAGGCCGAGGCAGGTGGATCACTTAAGCCCAGGAGTTCCAGATCAGCCTGGGCACCATGGCAAGACCACATCTCTATAAAAAACACAAAAAATTAGCCGAGCACCTGTAGTCCCAGCTACTCGGGAGGCTGAGGTGGGAGGGTCACCTGAGACTTGGGAAGTTGAGGCTGCTGTGAGCCATGATCATGCTGCTGCACTCCAGCCTGGGTGACAGAGTGAGATCCTGTCTCAAAAGAAAAAAAGATATCAGCCATCATTGCTAATATTGCCTACATGGAACTGCTTCTCCATTAGGCTTGAGTAATAGCAAAGACAAGGCTTAGTGTTTTGTACAAGGAACATTATGTCTCCTCTTTGATTCTGGAAGAAGAATGAGGAAGGAAAAATGAAGGAAGAGCTGACATTTCAGGCCGAAAGAAGGACATTTCCTGTAAAGAACAACTGGTATTCATAGCTGGTAGATACTAGAGAAGGCAATCCCGGAACCTGATAGTACTTTGCCCTTGGGCATGATGGGTGAAAGGGATACTGGTTGAAGCCAGGAAGACCCCAGATTAGCCATGGAAAAGTAAGATTTCTCCAAGAGGCTTCTCCCATCTCGCTTTGCACACCCTCACATGGGTACTCTTGCATGCCATGGCTCAAGTGATTGTGGGCTGGATGGAACGCTCTGCCACACACAGGTTTAATGCTTTGCAGCATTTCCTTTCACTAAATCCTCATGATAGCACTGAAAAATGCCTAAAAATATTCCCATTTTACAGATGAGAAGAGTGACATTAGTAACATGAAATGTTTTCAGGAGGCTTGCTTAGCTCCTGAGGAGCCAGACTGGGATTCAAGTCCACATCTGTTGATTCCAACGGTTCTCACTATGTAATGGATGTGAGCATGAAGCAGGCTGAGTCGGTTGTGTCAACGGAACCTATCAGCAGATAGGGATGCAAGTTTTATTCACTGTCCCCTAAAACGTGTTCATTTTCTAGTTCTTTTCAAGTTCAATGCCAGTTCTATCCCACACCCCAACCCCCACATCAGCAGGCGCTGAACTGTAGATGAAATTTGTAGATGGAGAAAGACAGAAGAAGTGGGCACTTTTTTAGAACAGGTATTCCAGGAATGGGTACAGGAAAGACAATCATACATTCCCATCAACTTGCTTTCCAAACAATGAATTTCTAATGGTGAAATTTCAGGCACCAAGTTAGAATATATGTTGAGGGCAAGGGAGGGAGAGAGAAGGAAGGGGAAAATGTTTCTTGGGTTTTTCAAGTTGCTCTAGAAAGACGGCACAATTGTTTGTAAGATCAACCTGTAACAAACACATGTTCTCCCTCCCTCCCTCCCTCCTTTAAGCCTTCCTCCTTTCCTTCCCAGACTATGAGCTTTCATGTATACAGTAGCCATTATTTTGCACTGGCTGCTATTTTCACTAGGAAACATGTGGGAACTACATTCTTTTTTTTTCCCTTTGAGATGGAGTCTCGCTCTGTCTCCTAGACTGAAGTGCAATGGTGTAATCTTGGCTCACCGCAACCTCTGCCTCCTAGGTTCAAGTGATTCTTGTGCCTCAGCCTCCTGAGTAGCTGGGATTACAAGTGGCTGTCCCACCATTCCCAGCTAATTTTTATATTTTTAGTAGAGACATGGTTTTGCTATGTTGGCCAGGCCGGTCTTGAACTCCTGACCTCAAGCGATCTGCCCAACTTGGCCTCCCAAAGTGCTGGGATTACAGGCATGAGCCAATGCGTTCGGCTGCCAATAAACATTTTTAAAGGTACAGTTTTAGTGGTAATAAAAGAAATGAATGATAAAGTGAGATGCCACTTTTATTTATCAGATAGGAAGATATTAAAAAGATAAAATAGTTTGGGCACAGTGGTTCATGCCTATAGTCCCAGCACTTTGGGAGGCTGAGGTGGGAGAATCACTTCAGCCCAGGAATTCAAGACCAACCTAGAGAGACACTGCCTCTACCAAATTAAAAAATAAAAGCAACCCAGCATGGTGGTGTGCACCTGTAGTACCAGCTACTTGGGAGGCTGAGGCGGGAGGATCATTGAACCTAACAAGTTGAGGCTGTAGTGAGCTATGACTGCACCACTGCATTCCAGCCTGGGTGACAGAGCAAGACTCTATCTCAGAATAATAATAACCATAATGACCAGCAAGGGTGCGATGTGGAGCACATCACTGATTAAAGTACAAATCAGTATTGATTTTTTTCCATAGCAACTTATATATATACATGTACACATCAATATATGTTCGTAAATTTATATATTCTTTTCACATAAAATTGAGAAGCGACTAGAAGGAGAAACACCACCATAGTGATGTGATGGAACAGTGTAAGTGCTTGCGCTTGCTTCTACTTTATTCTAAGCTTCCAGAAATCAGAAAAAAAAAATACTTTCAAAATAGGAAATGTTATAAAGCATTTCAAAGCAAAACAAAAAGTCCTATATGCCAGCAGCCCCACAAACAGAGGTTTTGAGTGCCATGCTATATTTTGAGTACAGCTGCTCAAAGCACATCGAAGGAATTTCTCACATTAGTTAGACATTAGATAGATATGAAATTAGCTAATACATTAGCTAAGACAAAAATTAGCTGGATGTAGTTGTACATGCCTGTAATCCCAGCTGCTCGGGAGGCTGAGGCATGAGAATCGCTTGAACCTGGAAGGAAGAGGTTGCAGTGAGCTGAGATCATGCCACTGCACTCCAGCTTTCTTTTTTGAATGATCTTTTCATATTTTTGCCCATTTTTCTACTGAGAGTTTAGTATTTTTTTTCTAACTAATGTCTTAAAAAATGATTATGGGGGATTCTATTTCCTTTCCTAGAAATGTGTAGAGAATTCCCCCGTAACAGTGAAAACTTTGCTGTGAATTACTCTCTTTTGGATTAGGAGGACCTAGGGGCCAGAACTTGAAGGAAGTGGGTTTAGTCTTGGAAATCCCAACGTGGAGTTTCTCTATCTTGGAGTCAAGAAAACCCAGCTGTGACCTCCAGGCCTGGAATGTACGAGACACCCAGTGCCACTGACTGTCCCATGGATGTCCCAGCCACAGAGTTCACTCACTGAGGCGTCGTCTCCTCCTCCACCATAATGATGGCTCAGTCACTCTCTCTGTCCGTTCTGCCCCCACTGCCAACTGCCCAAGCCCTGGCAGGTCTCAACATTCAAACCGCCGGAGAGAAAGGACCTGATCAGTTCAGCTAGGCATCATTGTCCAAACTAAGTGTTCTCACAAACCACTCTTCAATACAAACATTAGCCAGTCACCTGGGGCTAGAGGAACTGAATGAGGCCACTGGGGAGGGCTCCTTTCTTTCTTGAAGCCTGAGACTAAGATGGTTTCCCTCAAAAGAGATTGGGAAGATGAGAGGTACACCTGCCCATTTACAAAGAGTGGCTGGGTCCCAGATGGAGACCATGGCTTAAGGACCTTTCCCCTAGGGTGTGGGAGTCCTTGAGCAAATGACTTAGCTTCTCTTCTGGAAGCGTCTACTTTCTCACTGATAAAGTGAGAATCTTAATTAAGCCTTTTTCATAGCATTAGGAGGATTTCATGGGTAATGTACATTCAGCACTTATCACAATGCCTGGCACATATGAGACACACACTAAACCCTAACGGTTCTCACTATGTAATGGATGTGAGCATGAAGCAGGCTGAGTCGGTTATGTCAACGGAACCTATCAGCAGATAGGGATGCAAGTTTTATTCACTGTCTCCTAAAACGTGTTCATTTTCTCCTCCAGATCTTTGCTAACACCTAGACAGGGCAAAATATAACTGATACTCTGAAAAATGTTTTTTAAAGTGAGAGTCTGCATTCCCTCTGAGTGAGTGAGAGCTCACTCAGAAGCAGCATATTCTCTGAATTTAACAAGTCTCAAGTCCATCTCATCCCTGCTATTATAACCAACTATTGTATATTGTTGATAATATTATTGTTGGGCTTTCTCAATGGTTCAGTCAGGCCTGAATTCCAAAAATTAGCTAATAGCAAACACTAGCATCTTTCCAGACCCAATAAACATTATTTTGACATTCTAATAATAATAAGGATGCACTTATCACACACACATTTTTAAATATGTGAAAACAAATTGCAGACCAGGTGTAGTGGCTCACGCCTGTAATCTCAACACTTTGGAAGGCCGAGGTGGGAGGATTGCCTGAGCCTAGGAGTTCAAGACCAGCCTGGGCAACATAGCAAGATCCCATTTCTATAACAAATTTAAAACTTAATGGATCATCATGGGACACATCTGCAGTCTCAGCTACTCAGGAGGCAGAGAATGGAGGATCACTTGAACCCAGGAATTAGAGATTACAGTGAGCTGTGATTACACTACTGCATTCCAGCCTAGGGGACAGAGTGAGACTCTGTCTCTAACAAACAAACAAAAACAACAACAACAACAACAACAAACAATGGGCTGGGCGCAGTGGCTCACACCTGTAACTCTACCGCTTTGGGAAACTGAGGCGGGTGGATTGCTTGAGGCCAAGAGTTCAAGAACAACCTAGGCAACAGTGAAATCCCGTATCTACTAAAAAAATATATATATATATACACACACAAAAAATTAGCCAGGCATGGTGGTGCGTACCTGTAAACCCAACTACTCTGGAGGCTGAGGCGGGAGAATCGCTTGAGCCTGGGAGGCAGAGGTTGCCGTGAGCCTAAATCGCACCACTGCCCTCCAGCCTGGGAGAACGCGTGAGACTCTGTCTCAAAAAATAAATAAATAAATAAATAAAGGCCGGGCTTGGTGGCTCACGCCTGTAATCCCAGCACTTTGGGGGGCCAAGATGGGTGGATCACTTGAGGTCAGGAGTTCGAGACCAGCCTGGCCAACATGGAGAAACTCTGTCTCTACTAAAAATACAAAAATTAGCCGGGCATAATGCTGCACACCTGTAATCCCAGGAGGCTACTCAGGAGGCTGAGGCAGGAGAATTGCTGGAACCTGAGAGGCGGAGATTGCAGTGAGCCGAAATCACGCCACTGCACTCCAGCCTGGGTGACAGAGCGAGACTCTGTCTCAAAAATACATAAAATAAAATAAAACAAAAAGAGAAGAAAGTCCTGCACACAAATGCAGCTTATAGATCGGTATCAGGCGCTAACGGTTAACACACTGATGATATCCAGTATTGACATGCTTACTTGGAATCATATTTTATTATTTTAGCAAGAGTTATAATTTGTCTTCTAATCAAGCTATTTAAATGGCTTCCTGCATTCTGCCAAAATATTTCCTAAAATTCCACCAGTACAAATTAAGTCCTTTGTGTTCATATTTTCCCATCCAGAGGCTCCTCTTTCAAAATGCCTCAAGAAGGGAGAGCACGATGTTTCTAGGTCTTAAAACTCAAACCCTCTGCAGCCAAACTTATCTTCTACTTTAAACCAGCTTTTCTCCAGCATCTACCAAGTAGAAGCAATGAAATCCAGAACCATAGCATGCCCCCTCTGTCACTCCCTCTTCATTCTCTACAACCAAGTCCTGAAATGCACCCACTGCCCTTCCTTCCTTCCCATGGCCCTCCCCACCCCCACATCTGCTAATTACTGCCCCGTGGCAGTCAGGGAGAGCCTCCTAAAACACAAATGTAGTCATGTTGCTCCCCTGCTTCGACACCTTTCATGCTTCTCACTGCTCCCAGGACAGAGTCCAACCTGCAGCGTGGCCCGCCAGGACTCGCAGGAGCTCTCCCAGCGTCCCAGCCCAGCTGCACGCTGTACGCTTCCATTCCAGCCCCACACTCCAGTGTCATCAGTCACTCTCTCTCCCATGCCACACTCTGTCATCACAGGCCTCTGGCATCTTGTTTCCTCCTCCTAGGACACAGCCTCCTCTTTTCACAGGCTAGCTGCAATGACTACTTTCTTGTCTTGGCTCAGGCATCATTTCCTACAGGAAGCCTTCTTAGATCTTTAAGTGCCTTGCTATGTGCTCCCATAGTATTTATCACATGGTTACTCATGCCTCTTTATACTTCACTTGTATTTCTCTCTCTCAGCAGGTTAGGGATTGCATCAGTTTCATTCATGAGTATCTCCAGAACTTAGAATGGTACCTTGATCATAGTAGGCACGCAATTACTATTGAATGATTAACACATTAACAACTTACTAGGCCAGATCCTTTGTCCTAGACTAGCAGTTCTTAACTATAATGAACCATTGTCAAAAAAAAAAAAAAAAATCTGCAGACTTCCCCACATAATAGCAGGTTATACTTTTAAAATCAATTGATTAAGAAAATGCCTAATGACCAAAAGTTATATTGAATTCAGTATAACATTGAAAGAAATTTATATTTTATCAGAGGTAACAGTACCCACATATATTCAAACGCTTGGCACACAAGTGGAATTTTCAGGCCTCTGCAGTCTCTCTGAGGCGTCCCTCCCCCATGGTGCAGCCTGCGGGGAATGAGGTTCTAAGGTGGGAGAGAGCCTTAAAAGGGCCAGGGCCTCAGCTTTTCCTAATTCACAATTTTACCTAGTGATGGACCTGTATTTGAGGAGGAATGAAAACCAAGAATGACACTGAAAGGGGGAATAAGAACGTCATGAGTATCTGGAAAGTAAATTGGTTTTCCCAGAACACATAGGTTTTATTCTAGTGGCTAACCAGTGTTAAAAACTAAAGCTGATGCAGGAAATTAGTCATCTTCATATACCCCAATTCCTGGGCGTGGAGGGATGCCCAGGAGCCTGGTGGGAATCGGGGCTGTAGGCTGTATTCTTACAGAGTATGGGGTTCTCACGACTGCTGCTCAGACCTGTGGATCTTTTTCATTTCTTTTCACTTTGGGCCCTTACCCCCCACCCCCAACAAACCCACATTGCAAGGCAGCTCAGAATGGACGCTGTGCCAGCTGGTGTGGCTCTTTTGAAGGAGAGCTCACAAGAGGCACCCATGAACCCTCGTCCAACCTTTCCACCAGATCTCCTGTCCCGCTGTGATCATCACTCACGTGGACTTCACTAAAGCCTCTTCACTTCCACTCTTACCCTTCTTCACCCTCCTCTTCTCACTGATCCTTTCAGAATACAAATAACACCCTTCAATAGCTCCTGGGATAAAGACAGACCCCCACCTTTGTCCCCAAGGTCTCACAGCACAGCACCTTGCCTACCCTACTACATGGTCTCATCGCGGGCCTTCTCCCACCCCTGCATCTTCTCCAACCACTCAGACTCATCTTTCGTTCCCCATTTCAGGCCTTCACAGATGCTGTCCCCTCTACCAGATAGATCTCCAGCCCTGTCCCTTTGCCTAGACAATTCCTATCCCTCATCCAGAGCTCAGGCCCAACCACACTTCTTGGAGGAATCTTTTCATGACTCCACTACTAGCTCAGGCCCCCTCATTGTATCCACCTAGCACCCCAGGCACCTATACTGCAGCACTCCGAGCTGATCCTGCTCCCTACCAGGATCAAGTTAAAGCTCCCCTAACTCCCACTCAGGCTGGCCTCTGGACTGTGGAGCGTCAAAGCCCTCTGCCTCCAAGTGGAGATCACTTGTTGGTGCTTATAGCTTCACCATGACCTTTAACATCAAGCCAGCCGGGCTTTCGAGCAGAAATTTTAGTCCTTTCATGTCTTGCTGCACTTGTCCTCAGCTTTGGGAAGAGACGCAAAGTCTTCCTGCGTCTGTTGCTAGGTTCAGAGGCTGTGGAGCTCTGCTTCTGGTCATGCTTCCAAGCAATGAAAGAACAGTAAGATAAAACCCCAAATGCAAAAGTCCGCCCTCCCTACCTCCCAACCACCAGCCCACTCCTCAAAGGAGCAATTATGCTGCTTGTATCCCTCCAGGAAAAAAAAGAAAAAGTATGCTATTCCCACCAAATAAGTGCATGTACAAATAAACACATGCACATAAGTATGTATTCAATTTTCTTTTCTTTCTTTCTTTTTTTTAAATTTTATTTATTTATTTATTTTTTTTTTGACAGAGTCTTGCTCTATTGCCCAGACTGGAGTACAGTGGTGTGATCTCACCTCACTGCAGCCTCCACCTCCGGGGCTCAAGTGATTCTCCTCCCTCAGCCTCCTGAGTAGCTGGGATTACAGGCACGAGCCACCATGCCCAGCTAATTTTTGTACTTTTAGTAGAGACAGGGTTTCACCATGTTGGCCAGGCTAGTCTCGAATTCCTGACCTTGTGATTCACCCGCCTCGGCCTCCCAAAGTGTTGGGATTACAGGTGTGAGCCACCAGGCCCAGCCTAATCTTTTATTTATATCCAATGTATTCTGATATATTTTTGACTTGGAAGTCATGGGGTTAATCATCATCCTTAATTCCAGTTCCTGATCTTGTCTTTTTCTTTTTCTGTTTAAATATCGGCACAGTATTGCATTGGATGGCTGTATTATTTACTAAACCAGTCTACCATATAAATATTTAGTTTGCTTCAGTTTTCTCTTACAAACAATGCAGTAATGAATATTCTTATGTACATGTCTTAGTGTACTTTTGTGAATATATCTATAAATTCTCAGTAACGGAATTGCTGGGTCAAGAGGAATGCACATTTCCAGTTTTGATAGGTATTGTAAGGTAGACCACTTACCACTTCTGGTAATGTTGATAGTGTTGAAGAGTGGCAGATCGCCCACAGCAGGGCCAATAGCAAATATTAACAAGCTTCTAAGTTTCACTTATCTGTTAACGGAGAATCGATATCTCATCTACATTTACAAATTAGGAGTGAAGTTAACTATGTTTTCATGTGTTTATTTTTCTGTAAACTTCACATTCACATCATTTCCAGATTTCCATCTTGAGTTATTCAATGTGATTGCATTCTCTATTGCTAATTTTTCCTTGGATTTTTTGTTTTTGACTTTATTTATTTGAATCATCTAATGTTCAGAATTTTTTTTTTTTTAGACGGAGTCTCACTCTGTTGCCCAGGGGCTGGAGTGTAGTGGTGCGATCTCGGCTCACTGCAACCTCCGCCTCCCAGTTTCAAGTGGTTCTCCTGCCTCAGCCTCCCGAGTAGCTGGGATTACAGGTGCCCGCCACCACACCCAGCTAATTTTTTGTATTTTGTTAGTAGAAACAGGGTTTCACCATGTTGGCCATGCAGGTCTCGAACTCCTGACCTCATGTTTTGCCACCTTGGCCTCCCAAAGTGCTGGGATTACAGGTGTGAGCCACCGCACCCAGCCCAGAAATTCTTTATTTTAGGCTTTTCAGCTTAAGAATGCATTTCCTGGCCCAAAATTATATCCATTTTAATATCAATTTTAAAGTTCTGCACAATTGCCACAGGCTGTCTTGAAGATTACGCTGAATTTCTACAGCCCCTAACCCCCATTGAGACATCATAGCTTCAACAAAATGCTGACAGTTGATCTGCCTTTTGCCGGTCCTAGCTGAAATTTCCCCCTACTCACAAATTCAGCCAAAAAAAGAAAAGCCAATATACTTGAGGTTAATTCAATTGATTTTTCCCCCTGGTTCCAAATTATTGCCTGGGTTATTGATTTTTTTTTAAACATCTTTATACAATCTGGATTGAAGAAGACATCCCATCAATTCAGACATCCAGTTCTAATTAAAATCTTGCTCTTAAAACATGAGAATCTATTTGAATGCTTTTTCTAAAGCTTTCAGAGAAACTGATTTCCTTGATTGTCTTTGGCCTTCTGTGTGCAGCACCATCAGCTGACCGATTCCTAAGAGTAGCTGGGATTTTTCTGATGGCTTATGAACTAGCTTATACTTTATGTGTGTGTGATGCAGGGGAGAGATGGGCAGAATGGGGGTGAGCTGCACAGGTGACTATTAAAGGGAACTGCAGCAGTGTAAGCCTGAAGAAATTCAGTATTTCTAAAACTCCCAACATCATGGGACTTCTCTCCCTGATTTTTAAGTAGGAGTACTTGGAGTTTTGCTGTTTATAACCCTTTCACATAAATTAGCCCATTGCTGTTTTACATAGCAATATTTAGGGATATCAGGTAATTTTGTTGGCAACTTTTTATGCAGACAAATGGAGGCTCAAGAGATGAAGAGCTCAGTCCAAGGTTGTATAGTTAGGTAGAGCTGAGCTGGGGTGCAAATCTCTGTCTTTTAACTCAGTCTACTCTTCCTTCCCCAGGTCTCACTGTCCTACCTGGCTGACATTGCTTTTCATGTAATAAAAGAGCTAAGATCGAATGCAATACTTTTTTTTTTTTTTGAGACAGCGTCTGGTTCTGTTGCCCAGGCTGGAGTGCAGTGGTGCAATCTCGGCTCACTGCAACCTCTGCCTCCCAGGCTCAAGCAATTCTCCTGCCTCAGCTTCCAAGTAGCTGGGACAACAGGTGCATGGCACCATGACTGGCTAATTTTTGTATTTTTTGTAGAGACAGAATCTCATTATGTCACCCATGCTGTTCTAGAACTCCTGAGCTCAAGTGATCCATTTGCCTCAGCCTCCCAAAGTGCTGGGATTATAGGCATGAACCACTGCGCCCAGCCAAATGCAGTACTTTTATCAAAATAATCAACTGTTCAAAGAATGTTGTAATTATAAGGAAGCTGACCTTTAAACTCAAAAATGAGCTGAGCTAGGTCAGTGTATTAGCACAGCGTCTTGCACACTCCTGGGATACACTGGGGACAAGGTTCCAAATAAAATGCAGGATATCTAGTCAAATTTGCATTTCAAATAAACAATGAATAATTTTTAGCATAAGTTTGCCTCAAGTATTGCAAATATTGCATGGGACATACTTATACTAAAAAATGTATTTTATTTTATATATTTTTTGAGCCAGGGTCTCACTCTGTCACCCAGGCTGGAGTGCAGTTACATGATCACAGCTTACTGCAGGGACCTTCCAGGCTCAAGTGATCCTCCCACCACAGCCACCTGAATAGCTGGGACCACAGGTGTGTGCCATTTCACCGGGCTAATTTTTGTTTTTTAATTTTTTGTAGCGACGAGGCTGTGCTATGTTGCCCAGACTGGTCTCAATCTCCTGGACTGAAGAGATCCTGCTGCCTCAGCCTCTTAATGTGCTAGGATTACAGGTGTGAGCCACCACACCCAGCCAAAAAGTTCTTTGCCATTTATTTGAAATTAATATTTAACTGGTATCCAGTATTTTCATTTGCTGTTAAGGTGTTGCAAAAGTAATTGTGGTTTTTGCCATTACTTTCAAAGACAATTTGGAAATCCTCACTGTAGGATATAATAAATTCCTCTTCAAAGGTTTTAGCCTGTAAATTATTAAGTACAATGAGTTCTGAGATCCACTCCAAAGAATCAATGTATCAGTATGTTCAGCTCCCCTGCTCTTTGTTCTTCATCTTAAAGTTTAACTTCCTTGTTCTCTTCGTCTCCTTGCCCCTAGTTTCAGTAAACAACCCCCTCCTAGCCCCCATCACCCGCTCTGTCCTGAGTCACCCCGGTCACTTGCTCTGACCTGAGTCATCCTGAGTCACCTGTTCTATAACCGTCCTTCCTGCCAAACTACTCACCCCGCCACTCTGGCTCATGCCCCTGCTGTCTTTAAAATAGCGAATCAGAATTAGCTTAGACTGTGCAGTCCAACCCTAGTCAATAGGGAAATGATACAGCCATAGGGGCCACTTGAGTCAGGGATAAGAACCCCTTCCCCTCCCTTGTTCAGGTGTGTTCTCACCATTGCTCCATCTGCGAGGCACGCCCTTCTATAGAAGTAAAATTGCCTTGCTGAGAAAATTGAATTTTATGCTCGAGTGTTATTTTTTTTGCAGCATCGAAAATTTATTTCTAACATAACTGAGGAGAGACAGTTTGTCAGTGAATATAATAAGATTTGTGACACTGTTGGTCTGAGGAGGTATTAGCTGAGTTGTGGCAGTAACTTCCCAATACAGAAATGAGAAAGATCACTTAAGATCTCACAGGCAATGAGTACTTTTGCCTGTTTTTCTTGGTACCAAGTAAAAAAAGTTAATAATGCAATATGTATCAAAGTCTGTTTAAAGTAACCAAAGATGTGCACAATTATTTACCTATAAAGATGGTCTTTGCATCATTGTTTATATTCTGAAAAAATAGGAAGTACTCAGTTTACTTCAAAAGAGTGTTTGGTGAATAATAAATTCAGTCATTGGAACACAGTGAAATAAAGTGGCATCCAAAGTTCTTTTTAAGAGTGTTGATAGATATAGATATTCCTTGACATAACAGTATGTTGAGGATAAAATACTGAATGGAAAATGCAGGTTGCTAAAAATTATCATGCTTTTACAAAACAATTACATTTTGTTTAGTAAAGCACACTCCCTACCCTCCACCCACGCTTTAACATCTCTGAAATTAGGATGCCTTTAGGATTTAATGGCATCTTCAATTGCTGTGTACAGGCGGCAGACATGATGTAACTGTCATCTGTGTGCATGTGAACACTTGGTAATTGCTGGTCATGGTATTACCTAAATTGAACTATCTGCATTTTGGTACAACACATTTGACTTTACCATTTAAAAGATCTTCAAAACCAAGAGAAAGAGACAAAGGGTGCCCAAATAGAAAGAGAGGAAGTCAAACTGTCTTGCTTGCAGATGACCTGATCCTACATCTAGAAAACCCCATCATCTCAGCTCAAAAGCTTCTTAAGCTGATAAGCAACTTCAGCAAAGTCTCAGGATACAAAATCAATGGCAAAAGTCACAAGCATCCCTATACACCAACAACAGACAAGCAGAGAACCAAATCATGAATGAACTCCCATTCACAATTACTACAAAGAGAATAAAATACCTAGGAATACAGCTTACAAGGGATGTGAAGGCACTCTTCAAGGAGGACTACAAACCACTGCTCAACATCCTGATAATCAGAGAAATGCAAATCAAAACCACAATAAGATACCATCTCAAGCCAATCAGAATGGCCATTATTAAATAGTCAAGAAGCAGCAGATACTGGCGAGGCTATGGAGAGATAGGAATGCTTTTACACTGTTGGGTAGGAATGTAAACTAGTTCAACCATTGTGGAAGACAGTGTGGCGATTCCTCAAAGACCTAGAACCAGAAATACCATTTGACCCAGTAATCCCAATACTGGGTATATATCCAAAGGACTATAAATCATTCAATCATAAAGATACATGTGCATGTATGTTTATTGCAGTACTATTCACAACAGCAAAGACATGGAATCAACCCAAATGCCCATCAATAACAGACTGGAAAAAGAAAATGTGGTACATATACACCATGAAATACTACGCAGCTATAAAAAGAAATGAGTTCATGTCCTTTGCAGGGACGTGGATGGAGCTGGAAGCCATCATCCTCAGCAAACTAACGCAGGAACAGAAAACCAAACACTGCACATTCTCACTTGTAAGTGGGAGCCGAAAAATGAGAACACATGGACATATAGAGGGAAACAACATACACTGGGACCTGTCAGTGTGGGGAGGGGGTGGGGGTGCGGGAGGATGATCATCAGGAAAAATAGCTAACACATGCTGGACTTAATACTTAGGTGATGGCTTGATGGGTGCAGTAAACCACCATGCCACACATTTTCCTATGTAATAAACCTGAACATCCTGCACATGTACCCCAGAACTTAAAATCAAATTTAAAAAATAAAAAAAAAGGTCTTTAAAAAATCACACTACGATTCAGTATCAAAATGAAAGTTATTTCATACGCAGAAAGGCATGAAAGCAAAGTGGAAGGAACTAAATTTGATTTTGGTGATACAAATTTTCTTTTTGTCTTGGAGAAAGGATCAAGGAAATCAGAAAAGACACAAACAAATCAAAAAACATTTTATGCTCATGGATAAGAAGAATCAATATCATGAAAATTAAGTATCTCTCCCAGTTCTTCCTGTGTAATATCTGCCTGATGATAATAATAGTAATAATAGCATTTATTGAGTTCTTACTATGTGCCAGGGACACGTATTTCATGTATATGTCTCTTTGAATACTTACCATAGTCATGGAAGGTAAGTATTATTACCTGAACTTTACAAATTAGGAAATTTAGGCTCAAGTTCACCCATTAAGGAAGAGGCAGAAACAGGATTCAAACTCCAGGTTCTATGGCTACAAACCTCCTTTTCTTACCCACTAGTCACAGTACATTTCTCTGAGCAAAGACCCCTGACTACCATCTATCCTTATCTTTCCAATCCTTCTACTTTTATTTTATTCCTATTCCTGGGGCTGGCCCCCTCTGTCCCCTTCCAACCTATATACCACGTAGACCATCAAAGAGCTGCTGCATGGTTCCCCCCTCGTCTCCTGTGTGACTCCCACCATCCTGTATCCTTTTGTCTTCCATAACTCCCTGGGTCTCCCATAACCCCCTGTGTCTCCCATGATTTTCTGTGCCTCCCACATCCCCTGTGCCTCTCACTATTTCCTGGCCTACAGTAGGGCATTCTGCTGGTCTGACTCCTATAATCCCCTTTGCTTCCCACAATCCCCTGTGCCACTCATGATTCTCTGTGCCTCCCACAATCTCCTATGTGTACAGTTAGCAGATAGTGTCCCCTAAGTACCCCCTTGGGTCCACTGGTTCTCCATGGCTGACTGAATTAGCCCTTCTCCTTAGCCTGGCCGCCAAGGGACAGTGGGACCTGCGCTAGTGAACTCCTGGGTAGGACCTAAGCTTAAAACCAGGTTCTAGGACTGCCTTCAGTAGAGGCATGGCTGAGGTGCTGTCTCAGTCCCTGCTCTGTCCCCAAGTCCCATCTCTGGCATTCACTGACTTGTTTGTTTGTGTATTTCTCAAACACGCCGTGAGTGAATGATTCTGAAGTCTTATCTCCTCAATCCCATGCTGAGCTCCTTCGGGCCTTGCCCCTTGTCTGATGTGAGCAGTCAGTAGCATCTATGTCTTGTGCTCAGCGTAAACACTGCCAGACTGGAATTGCGTCTTACCCACACTAATCCCCTGGCCTGACATTTGGACCTTAGGAGGTGATGCAGAAATTGAAGTGGGGCAAGAGTAAAAGAGGGACAAAGGGGACAGCATGCTACTCTCTCAGGAGTCAGGTGTGACCTTAAGACCATTGATCAAAGAACTAGTTTGGCATCTGGCTCAGTAAATTCCAGAGGAATCGGTGACTGTATGATGGAAGACAAACCGCACACCAATTCTATTCTCTGCCTGAGTCTCTAACAAAAGTGAAACAGAATGCAGTTGCTCCCAGGACAGAAAGCAAGTTAATTAAGTTAATGTTCAAACAATTCTTTATAATAAACACTTTTAATTCAGGATAAATCTTAGTTGAGTCTATCAGTGGTTAAATGTGCAGGTAGAGGACATTGAAGAGGAAATGACAAGCATACAGAAAGTTTTGTTGGAAGGAGCTAGTGGACAGATCTGGGGGGTACCCAGGTTGGAGGGGAGTGCAGTAAATGCCCCCCTGTGCAAGACAGTGGGGGGAAAGCAATGGGGTGGGGAACAAGGGGAAGAAAGTGACCTGTACCAAATGATAAGGGAGTGGTTCGTGAGAAAACTCTCCATCGAAGTGGGGACTATGAGAATCACACTCAGAGGGACAGGCACATAAGCCCCGATGCATCAGAGAAACAACACCCAAGACTTACAGCTGAACTTCCCAGCCTAACATTAGACTTACAGGAAGACAGAGGGAACATTATTACAGTGACCCAGGGGCTCAGAATTTCCTGCCAAGTCCCATTTCAAAAACCCTAAGCAAGGAGCTATGTTGCTTTGTGAACTATTTCACAGAGCTGACCTTAGCTTGCAAGAAAATTATAGCAGAGACCACCAACTTGGGGTGTGTTTGAGATTGTCCAGAGTATGTGGCTCCTTTAACCCTTAAACATCCTAGGTGACTTTGAGATTACCCTGAAAAGCCTCATGAGGCTCCTGGGGATCTGGGGAGAGTGGAGGGAGAATTATGTGATACTAGCCCAAGTCCTGGTAGAGAGCTACCTAGGATAGAGCATGAACAAATGATTGAATGCATCCAGTAAGTCCTTTCTTCGAGTGGCTTTTCACAAAATGACTTTGCTTTTTCCAAATGAGGTCTCTGATGATCAGGGAAGAGGGGTGCAGTCAGAATTCCTTTATTTTAAAAAAAATTTGTATTTTAGAGACAGGATCTCTCACTCTGTCACGCAGGCTGGAGCGTAATGGCATGACCATAACTCACTACAGCCTCAGGCTCCTGGGCTCAAGCAATCTTCCTTCCTCAGTCTTCAGAGTAGCTGCGACTACAGGCACTCACCACCATGTGCAGCCCAGAATTCCTTTTACTTTTAGTTTCGTAGAGATGAGGTCTCACTATGTCACCTAGGCTGGTCTTAAACTCCTGGGCTCAAGTGATCCTCCTGCCTCTGCCTCAGCCTCCCAAAGTGCTGGATTACAGGCGTGAACCACCCTACCCAGACCAGAATTCCTTTAAAGTCATGAAGGGTTAGAAGAAGAACTAAGATTGGCCCCTGTCTTCTGAGGATCTGTGGGCTGTGGCTCAATCTTTGGCCTGGGCATTGGGTCTTGTTGTGTGAAGGACTCTGTATTCACAAGGTAGCTCTCACTTCTCCTTCTCAGGACAGGAGGCCCAGAATCTTGCTGCTACAGAGGTCTGTTCTCAGGGGTCCTGCACGAGCTCTGGCAGAGATCTGCTCTCTCCTTCAGTGTTCTTATGCTCACTTTGAGCAAAAATGCTCAAGGTGATCAGTTGGTGATTTGTAGAGCACAATGATGGAACAGCTGGGGAAGAACATGGACAAGTGGAAAGAGGAGAGGCTCTAAAGTTCAGCAATGGAGCCAGAGTTTTGAACTCCTCTTGGAAGAGTGAGGTCCTGGGCACTGGAACCTGGCTTCCTTAGCATGCATGTGGCAGGGAGAGCTGCAGCGGGCAGTGAGTTGCCTTTAGAAAAGTGTCCTTCCTGGCTTGACACATGGTACCAACTGTGCCTTGACCTGTTTGTTTGTTTGTTTATTTGAGATGGAGTCTCTCTCTGTTGCCCAGGCTGGAGCGCAGTGGCATGATCTCGGCTCACTGCAAGCTCCACCTCCCTGGTTCACACCATTCTCCTGCCTCAGCCTCCCAAGTAGCTGGGACTACAGGTGCCCGCCACCACGCCCGGCTAATTTTTTTGTATTTTTAGTAGAGACAGTGTTTCACCGTGTTAGCCAGGATGGTCTCAATCTCCTGACCTAGTGATCTACCCGCCTTGGCCTCCCAAAGTGCTGGGATTACAGGCATGAACCACTGTGCCCGGTCGACCTATTTATTTATTTTAAAATTGGAATAAGAATAATCAAAGATGTTTTCAGGATTTAATAATAATAACACTTAGTGGTGTTTACCCTGGGCTGGACACTATTCTAAGTTTATGTATATTAATTCGTATAATCCTCATAGTGACCTTAGGAAGCAGGTACTACTATTAATACAAATTTATATATGGAGGCACAGATAGTTAAGTACCTTGTTCAAGTTCCTACAACTAGTGAGTGGCAGAGCTGGGGTCTGAAGCTAGACAATCTAGCTCCAAGGTCGATGCTGTTAACAACTAGCCAGTTGTTTGTCAAATACAAAGGGGGGCAGAGAGTAAGAGGCATTCAAGTTATATTTCATTCATTTTCAAACAAATAATTTTTCCCACATTTTAACATCTCTATAATCTGCATACAGGTTTTTGCTATGTTAGCCAGGCTGGTCTCGAAATCCTGACCACAAATGATCTGCCCGCCTCTGCCTCCCAAAGTGCTGGGATTACAGGCGTGAGCCACTGCACCTGGCTGGTTTACTTTTTAACCTCCTCTCCTTTTTTCTCAAACCCTGCCTCCGTGGGGCCTTGTTTAATCACACTATCTGGAGTCTCTTCCCAAACCTCGCTATCTGCTTCTCTGCTTTTCTTTATTTTGTGGATTGATTGTCTGCTGCTTCTGGATGTGAGCGCTAGGACGGTAGGCATTTTAGTCTGGTTGTGTTTCTTATTTGTTAGTTTTGCTGCTGTGCACCCAGTACCTAGAATAGATATCAGACACCACAGACATGGTGGCCCCCAACAAGTAGTTCTTAAATGAATGAATAAATGAATGAGGAATGAGGACTCGCTGGAGATTCTTGTTTGGTGTTTAAAGAAGGTTCACTCTGAGATTATTTGCTCATCCTTAGAAGCAGGAGGCTGTGGAGAGAGAGAGACGAGGTGGAAGGTCCACGGCCCTGCATTCTAGGCCTTTGCTCATTAGAAATCCAAGGGCAGTGGCCAATCTCTGGAAAAACTATGACAGAAAATAACATTTGACAGAATGCCAGAGAGCATCTAGATAAATTTTGTCAATTAAAAAAAATGAGGAAAGAAAAAAACAAATGCAAGCACGAATTTTTACTAAATCCTAGGTTTAAAAAAAAACAAACTGCTATTAAAGAGAATTGGGGCATAATTGGGAAATCTGAAACTAAGCTAAATGGGCCGGGATGGTGACTCACCTGTAATCACCTGTAATTCCAGCACTTTGGGAGGCCGAGGCAGGTGGATCACCTGAGGCCAGGAGTTTGAGACCAGGCTGGCCAACATGGGGAAACCCTGTCTCTACTAAAAAATACAAAAATGGCCGGGCGCGGTGGCTCAAGCCTGTAATCCCAGCACTTTGGGAGGCCAAGATGGGCGGACTCTGGCTAACATGGTGAAATCCCGTCTCTACTAAAAAATACAAAAAATTAGCCGGGTGTGGTGGCGGGCGCCTGTAGTCCCAGCTACTCGGGAGGCTGAGGCAGGAGAATGGTGTAAACCCGGGAGGCGGAGCTTGCAGTGAGCTGAGATCCGGCCACTGCACTCCAGCCTGGGCGACAGAGCGAGACTCCGTCTCAAAAAAAAAAAAAAATACAAAAATTAGCCAGGCATGGTGGTGGGCACCTGTAATCCCAGCTGCTTGGGAGGTTGAGGCAGGAGAATCACTTGAACCCAGAGGCAGAGGTTGCAGTGAGCTGAGATCACGCCACTGCACTCCAGTCTGGGTGACAGAGTGAGACTCCATCTCAAGGGAAAAAAACAAAGAAAAAGGAAATAAGCTAAATAGTAGGTGCTATTAGAGAATTACTGTAAACTCAGCTCTGATAATGGTACTCAGGTTAAGTAGAATACTCCTAAATTCTTTGGGGATGTGTGCTGAAGTGTTTAGGGAAGAAATATCACCATGTGCACAATTTATTTTCAGCTGCCTTCTAAGAGCGGGCGCAGCTTATTCACGTGATGGCTCTCTCCCATGATCGCTGCCATCAAGCCCCTGCCCCTCCGCACCACCAGTGTTCTGGACGTGTTTCCGGCCATAAGAAGAGGAACTTTCGTGGGAGAAGGTGATGCGTGTGTGAATGCAGAGATGAAACCAGGACTCGCTGTCAATATTCCATTTTCACTTGGGTCCTGACTTGTGACCTTGAGTTGAAAGTGATTTTGATTCTCTTAATAACAAATCTGAGGCTGCAGCAACCCAGCTTCCTTCCAGCCCCACTGGGCTTGGCCTGGTCCCTGCACATGGCAGATTAACCTCCTTTGTTCTCTTTACTGGTAGAGTAAATAACCAGTTAGTCCGTACAGCCCATGCCCTTTGTCATTTCTCTATATCCAACTTTTTTTTTTTTCTATTTACTTTTTTCTTATTTTTAGAGACAGTGGCCTCGCTATGTTGTCCAGGCTGCAGTCAAATTCCTGGGCTCAAGGGACTCTCTTGCCTCAGTCAACTGAACTATTCACGATTAAAGATGAATTCATCTCCTGTTTCACTTGAGGTTTCAGAGCAAATGACGAGCAAGTATTCTCAGCTTTACTACACAGAGAGCAAACTAAAGCATCAGAAATATGAAGTTATTTTTGTCCAAAGGCAAAAATCCAAATGGCAAAGAGTCTTGAATGAGACCCAGGATCCCCAGTCCCCAAACTTCAGCATTCCTCATGGCAAAAGTTTGACATTCTTCATTGGAAATTATCAATTTCTTTTTTTCCATTTGACGAAGTCTGCAGCCCATGGCAGGAAGATGAGAAAATCATGGGGCAAATCACCCACAATGATTGGAGCCTGCTTCCAGCTGCAGCTACTGGAAAGGTACCTGATTTTGGTTTTCACTGTTGGTGAAGCCCAATTTTGCAGCCTGTATCTGAATATACACATTAGGGATCTAGACTTTCTAAGTTAAACTTCAACCTTCCAAGACTCACATCTACCTTATTTTTTAAAAAAGGCACTCACCTTTATTTCTTAAAAAATAAAAAGTCACTTTTTTTTTCTTTCCAGGACAGAGTCTTATTCTAGTGCCCAGGCTGCAGTGCAGTGGCACGATCTCGGCCTACTGTAACCTCCACCTCCCAGGCTCAAGCAATCCTCCTGCCTCAGCCTCCCAAGTAGCTGGGACTACAGGTACATGCCACCATGTCCAGCTAATTTTTGTAGTTTTTGTAGAGACAGGATCTCGCTGTGTTGCTCAGGCTGCTCTCAAACTCCTGAGCTCAATCAATCCGCCCACCTCGGCCTACCAAAGTGCTAGGATTATAGGTGTGAGCCACAGTGCCTGGCCAAAAAATCACTTTTAAAGGCAGCTGAGGTAGAGTTGTGTGATTTGCCAGAAGTTTGATAAACATTCATCCTGTCTCTGAAATTCAGAATCCTTGCAAGTACCGTGGCTGGGAATGTAAAGAAAATCATCTGAAAGCTGAACATCTGTCTTCATCCTGGTTTTCTAAATGAAGGGAAAACCATCTCAGCAAAAATGCTGATGAAAGGGACCGGACAATGTGGGACGAGGCCTGGGGGTGGAAGGGATTTGTCCTGCCCTTTGAAAGAACGTCTTCGAAAGAATATCTTTGAAAGAATGTCTTTCTTTCAAAGGGCAGGACAGCGGGGAGCCCTGAGGAATCTGTTTCACTTGAAAGGAGAAAAAACAACAGTGTTTTCTTTTTTAAAAAGGCACTCACCTTTATTTCTTAAAAAATGAAAAGTCACTTATTTTTTCTTTCCCAGAGTCTTATTCTAGGGTCCAGGCTGAAAAAAAGTACTGTGCACTTTTCAGAATTTCTTTTCAGAATCAGGATGGCTGAAATCAGGTGAAGCAACTTAAAAACTGCACAGCAAGTTTGCAAAGGCAGTGCCAACACTGCAGTGCCAGAAATGCGACCATAAAAAAAAAAAAATCCCCTTGACACCATATTTATCTACTAATGCTGGGGAGCACAGGACTTTGGCGATTTCCAGACGGCCCTCGGGATGTTTTCCTCGCCTCGGGGAGCCCTGTTTGGGCTTTTCCCATAGGAACTGGAGGCCCATCCCTCAGCCCTGTTGGAGGGCCCTGACTTCTGTAGGACCAAGTGTGCAGGATCTCTCGGGTGGTCATAGGCAACCTGAAGGAACTTAGTCCCCCCAGGAACCTAGGGAGCATGCCAGGAACAAACAGTGGTACCCACTCCCTGGGCTCATTTCTTGAGTTCAGCTCTTCGGCAAGAAAAAAAAAAAGGCCGTTAGTATATTTTGTTTTTCATTTTTACCTGAAAAGAAATATGACAACTAACAGGAAGTATGACACTAGCAGGATGACAATACCTGCTAGTGAAATTAAGGACACCCAGCTCCTCAGATCATCATCAACTGGAATGACCAGACCTCACTTCAGGTTGCATTTGTGTTTACTAGAGAGAGCAACGAGGAGTTTCCTTTTAAAGAATAAGAAAGCAAAATAGCAATGTGGTGAAACCTCATCTCTACAAAAAAGTACAAAAATTAGCCAGGTGTGGGCACCTGTAGTCCTAGCTACTGGGGAGGCTGAGGCAGGGGGATCACTTGAGTCCAGAAGGTCGAGGCTGCAGTGAGCTGTGATCACGTCACTGCACTCCAGCCTGGGTGACAGTGAGACCTTGCCTTAGAAAAAAAAAAAAAAAGAAGAAGAAGAAAGAAAGGGAGGGAAGGAAGGAAGGAAGGAAGGAAGGAAGGAAGGAAGGAAGGAAGGAGGGAAGGAAGGAGAGAGAGAAAGAGAAAGAAAGAGATTGAGAAGGAAAGAAAAGAAGGAAGGAAGGAAGGAAGGAAGGAGAAAAGAAAAGAAACCAAAGAAAGAAAAACAAAATAACAAAACGACCCTGAAAAGGAAAAGAAATAATCAGAGCATAAAAAATAATCGCTGACGGCTGGACATGGTGGCTCATGCCTGTAATCCCAGCACTTTGGGAGGCCAAGGCGGGAAGATCAACTGAGGTCAGGAATTTGGGACCAGCCTGGCCAACATGGCGAAACCCCGTCTTTACTAAAAGTACAAAAATTAGCCGGGCGTAGTGGGCACCTGTAGTCCCAGCTACTCAGGAGGCTGAGGCAGGAGAATTGCTTGAACCCGGGAGGCAGAGGTTGCAGTGAGCTGAGCTCGCACCACTGCACTCCAGCCTGGGTGACAGAGTGAGACTCCATGTCAAAAAAATAAATAAATAAAAAATAAAAAGCAATAATAATAGCCGACAACAGAATACAGCTAGGCCGAGCAGCAGCCTCCTCTGCTGTCCGTGCGCTCGCATGTTGCCTGACTGTGGGCTCTGTTTGTCTTGGTCCCCGTGGCATTACCAGAGCTTAGCAGATAAGGAGGAGCTTCATACATAATTGTTGGCGTGAACAAAGGAATGCATGGTAACCATGCATTCAGAAATGACCAGTTCAAGAGGAGAATGAGATTGGCTTCCAAATATTGGTCAAGAGCTCTACATAGCACGAGCTAAGGATCTTAGTAGGCTCCTGTGACCGGTGACTCTTCTGGCTCTAGAAATCTGGGGAGGTGACCAGGTCATACATGGCAGTCTTCCTGTGAGGAACGTTAAACTGGTTGGAACTTGGGGTTCTGAGGGGAAGATGTACTCACCAGGTGACCTGCCTGTTCTGCCTCAGTGGCCTCCATGGCTGCCTGCTGGCCGCACGCCCCCACTCAGCAGAGGAATGGACTTTCCAATCTTGCTGAGTCTGTTTGACCAAAGGTGATGCTGACTTAGTGGCCTAAGGTCGTGCCCTCCCTCCCCCACTGAATCGATAAATAATGCGACTTATCAGAAAGAGAAAGAATTGTTTACTTTTAAACCCTGGATCCCATAAAGGGAGAGGGGAGAAGCCTAAAGCCACAGAAGCTGTAGAAGGCGCCATCCTGCCTGTCACAGGAGGGCCCCTGGACTGAGAGGACCGGAGCTGACTGGGGGTAAGTGCGGCTCTCCCCGGGCGCCAGCCAACCCCCCTGAGTGATCAGGCTGTCCTTTGGGGTGGCCGCTGACTGAGAAGTGATGGGAGGCTACTGACCCCAGTGTCAAAAGAGATGCCACCCAGCACCTGAGCAGCAGGAGGTGTTGAACACACCGTCACTTTGTCTTCCATAATTTTTCTGATTCTTCAGAAAGCCTGAGGGAAACTGGAGACTTTCTTTAGAGAGAGTAACAAATGGTTTCCGTTTAAAGAAAAATAACAAAATGGCTTAAGGAGGAAAAGAAATGATCACCCTGCAGAGGGAGAGAGGATGAGGCTGGGGAGGAGCTGAGGGCTCAGGGACGGTGTGGGCTTTTATTTCTGCCCTTGGAGTGGCTGGACATTAAGCCAGTTCTTGTTTTTACGATGGCCTGATTGAACAATAACACCAAACCTTCACACAAAATGCCGGCATTAGACTCATTCCTTTGGCATGCCTCTGTCCAAGTCATATTGTTCCCTCGACAGCACTAAAAATAGCCGGACACCTGTGCAGAAATGAAACGGCTCCTTAGGAATCCCCAAGTCTCAGCAATTCTCTTTAAAAGGAGTCCATGGAGGCCCCAACTTGGCCAAAAATGTACCTAGTGATTCCTTCTTCCCCACTGGTTGGTGAGAAACACAGGCAATTACAGGTGCCTGAATAGGGAACTTCCCAGATTTCCCTTCTAGATGGATTTCAGTGAGGAAAGAAATGCTGCTTTGCTCCCTGTTGACAAGAACGTTCTATTTTAAAATTTCCATGCACTTTCAAAATGACAACTCAGAAGTATAATACTGACTTCCTTTGTCATGCAGACTAACAGCCTAAAAGAATCAAATGAATGCATTTAACCCATCTATTTTAAATGGCAGTAAATGTGAATTCAGAGTAAAAAGCATTTCCATTTATCTTTCACTTTTTGAGAAATCTTTTTTTTTTTTTTTTTTTTTTTTTTTTGGTACTGATGGGTTAGGTTTGCAGCAAGGTGACGCTTCATAGTCCCCAAAGCACCCAAACCCCAGCGGGGTTGGCCCTAGAATGCTCTTAGCCCCTGGGAACAACATATTAAAGCAAAGACAAGCTGCTCGTGCCCAGATCTGACCTGAGAAAGAATAGGGAGTGCTGCGATATTCCTGGTGCTTGTGAATCTAAGACGTCATGCTGGGAGCTGTGGGGCATACAGAATGCGTACAGAGTGATGAATTTGCTGGAGGGTCTGGCTTTGTAAAGGCTTCCTCCTTAATGAGCTTTTTTTCTCACTTATGAAAAGAAATGCAGGGCATTAAAAGAGTAGCAAACCAAATCTAGCCTGTTTTTCATACTCACAGGTCCAATGGGAAAGCTGCATTCTGAATTGGCCACAGCAGCTAGAGATGCCTAGAGTTTTCGTCATGGTTGGGAAGACGAGGGCAGGAACATGACAACGCACAGAAATTTTGTGTGTGTGTTTTCTTTAGAAATGGGATCTCAAACAACTGGGCTCAAGGGATCCTCCTGCCTAAGACTCCTGAGTAGCTGAGACTCCAGGAGAAATTCAGGATTAATAGACAGCCATTCAGGAATGGCTAGCACTCAGCCTTTCTCAGGGAGATCTCAGGAAGTAAGGCATAAAGAGAGATGGTGGGAGATTTATGTGGATGGGATCAGGGGCCTGGGGAAGCTAAACAGAATCCCTCAAGGCCTTTTCTACACTGTGGAAAATTGTGCTGGCATTTGAACAAGTCACCCTGATTAATATCCAACATCTTTGCCTTAAGCATTATTTTTTCAAAGGAAATAATGTGTTAATACATCCCAACTTGTGTATAATGTTTCTGTTTGTTATTAGCTCGTACTATTTAAGTTCAGTTGTTAAATTTGAAAATACTAGAACATTAAAAATTTGCAAAATGAGAAATGATTATGTGAATTTTTAAAGTATTCAGAAGTGGATCCTGGCATTAACCACTTTTAATTTATTTTACTAGTGATATATTATTGGATGACTTTTTTTTTTTTTAAAAGAAGCCTTCTGCTTGCTTGTTTAAACTGCTTTATAAATTGATAGTTTAACCACTTCTGCAGAAACAAAAAAGTAATAAAAGATGATGGCCATTTTAGCAACGTTTAAAATTTGCTCACAAGACAAAATGATTGGCACTCAGTATGTGTTTAGTGATAGGTGCAATAATACCGTAAAATTATTATACTGCATAATAAAGTATTTCACTAACAATTTGCTAAAAAATTAGCCTGAGGCCTGCCACTCAGCACAGCACTAACTTTTCATGCTTGTGACAAATTGTCTGTGAGTAGGGTGGGCTCCAACCTTCCCAATTTCAGAAGAGTATTTTGCAAGAAGGAATTTGTATTGAGAGTCCAGAAAGAAAATTGCTTAACATTTTTTAAATTCTCATTTTTCTCATTTAAAAAGTGCCACATGAATCAGAAATTAACAAATGCACACAAAAGGAGAAAATAAAAAGAAACCATAATTTCTCTACTGAAAGATAACCATGGTTAACATCTGGTGTTTTGGCCTCAGGCATGTATGCATTTTTTTTTCACAGAAAGGGACTCATACTGTGTATATTGTTTTATAAACTGCTTTTTAATTCAATAACATATATTGAATTTCTCTCCAAATCTACCAGACTTTTCTACAGAATCAATTTACATGATCATGGTATATCATAAATATATTACTCTTCTCCTATAGCTGGACGTTTAGGTTGGTTCCAATGTTTACCCTTATAAACAATGCCACTATGAGCAACCTTATAGGTAAATCTTTTTACAAATTTTTGACATTTTCCTGGAGATAGATTTCTGGGCCATAGAAATCGAGGTTGATTTGGGGCGGAGGAGTTGGTAAGATTTACCTGTAAAGGTTGATTTGGGGGGTGGGGAGCTGGTAAGGTTTACCTGTAATGCATTAACTTCCTCAACTCTTTTCATCTTCCATCTGTTCCTTCCCTTTTCTGTCTTTTGCAGATCATTCAAAGCCAAAAGCCAACAGAGCCCCCATGGAGAAGTGGGGGATGCTCAGATGCTGCTATGGAGCCCTGAGAAGTGAAATGGACCCAAGCCCTTGCCCAGGATAGAGCGCTCCAAGTGCGTCCTCCGGGGACCCTTTTAACCAGTGCATTGTTCACCTCTCACTGTTTCTTCCCAACAGAGCTAAGAGACTTCTAGAGCTTCTTGTGATAGTCAGCGATAGCCCTGGTATGACCAGGAGGTGGGGATTTCTGTTCTAGGTCCCTCAGCAAAGATTAAGCAGGCCAAGCCTGGCTACTGCGTTAGAGGCGCTGTAGAGAAAGGGAAGGACAAAATGGGCCACACACCTGCGTCCACTGCTGGGCGGCACCCAGAGTGCTGGCGGTTTGTGGCAGCGACTGGGGCCACCTAGAACAGTTCTAGGGTTCGTAGTCATTCTCTCTGTGTCATGGAAGACTGCCCAGGAGGCGAGTCCCACCTAAGAGAGTATGTCTAAATTTAGGCCACTGGCATGTCCTGCTGCCTTGCAAATGACGACATTTCATGAAAGAAAGCCAGGGCCACCGACAGGAATCAAGGAAATCAGTCACTTAGTGGAAGATAACGAATCCACAAAGTGAAAAGGGGAAAGAAAAAAAAGAGGCAACTTCAACACTCCAACCCCCTGGGAGCAGACCGACTTTCAGCTTTTGCAGGGGGATGATCACAGCCTGAAGAGGGTGATTTCATGATCTACATGAGAATAAGGTGCATGTTTTTTTCTGAAAAATACAGAAGGGTTCATTTTCAGCTGTTAAAGATGGGTCAGTTTTAGGGCTAAAGCAAGGCTCTGGTCAGATGTTAACAACTCAGTTATCCTGGGGAAAAAAATAACTGGCTCCCAACTCTCCCTTTTCAGCATTTGCAGGAAAAGAAGGAGTAGATAAATGCTTTATTTCCTCTCATTCTCCATGGTGGGCAGGAGTTCACATAACGATTAGAAACCATTTTTAACAGGAAAGCCAAGTAAATCCTGTAGGGATTTATTTGGAGCTCCCTTTTTGCTAGAAAATGAGTATCATGAACTAAAAATGGACTCATTTCCTCTCTCTCCATCTACCTCCCTTTCTTCTCTCCCCTCATCTCCCACCCACTGCTATGGTGGAAAATGACTGTGGTCAAGAAGATTGAACATTTGAGCAAGACCAGGTGCCTTTATATCCAATAGATGCACGGAGAGTAGATCACAACACATCTAACTGCTGTATCCCCATATAAAATAATTTTAATTTCCTAGACTGCAGAATTGATCACATTTACTGATGATGGATTGGGAAGTATGTGAGGAGGTAAGAGTTGGAGAGTGTTCATTCATTCGGTCAGATTATTCTCATTTATAATGTGGTCTTCCCCTAAATATTTATTTCCGGAAATCTATTCTCTCTAGAGATTCTTTCTCTCTCAGCCATTTTAGAAAATTTTTGTAAACAGAGTTCCTGTCCATTTTCACAGGACGTTTTTGCAGAAGGGGTTTGTTGGGTGGCAGTGGAACACAGGCAGTGGACCCCTTTACTACTACTCTACTGTTCCAGAACACAGAAGCCTCTCATCTGTGAGTCTTCAGCTCTTCCCATTGCTCAAGATGCTTGCACCTGTGATGCTTCTTTCCTCTGCTCAGGTCACAATATGTGGAGCTGACAAGGTTCCCCTATTGTCAGTGACAATGGTGGAATGTGGAGGTGAAGTTGACACCTTCGTGGCTGCAGATTTTCCTTAGCAGAGCTGTGGAGTGTGACAATGGTGTTTGTGTCTAAACTATCAAACGCCATTATCACACTAAATAGCTACTACTAGGCAATCCTTCCCTCGATAAATGTCCTGGCATCGTTTGCTTTGAGCAAGAAGGTTCATCTAATTGTTCCCAATCTTGTGTACTTACTGAATAAAGTCTGGTTCTCTTGCACTCATAACCAATATGATTAGCTGAACCCTGCCTCTCACATGCTGTTGTTACATACCTTAGCTGGTGATGAATTTTCTTGTTTTCCCAAGTCAATAACAAGATTGCAGACCAGGCGCGGTGGCTCACGCCTGTAATCCCAGCACTTTGGGAGGCCAAGGCAGGCGGATCACTTGAGCTCAGGAGTTCAAGTCCAGCCTGAGCAACATGGTGAAACCGTGTCTCTACAAAAACTACAAAAATCAGCCAGGCATGGTGGAATGTGCCTGTAATCCCAGCTACTTGAGAGGTTGAGGTGGGAGGATCAATTGAGCCCATGAGGTCGAGGCTGTAGTGAGCTGTGATGGCACCACTGTACTCCAGCCTGTGTGATAGAGCAAGATCCTGTCTCAAAAAATGAAAATAAAAAGATTGCAGAGTCCCTCAGAGCACCCAACACAAGGCCAGGCACCAGGTAATCATTCAACCCATGCTTATAGAGTTAAAATGAATAGTTAGGGAAGTGTTAGATGCAGAAGGCTAAGACTGGGCTAAATCTATGTTATGCAGACCACAAGCTTATAGGTACAAAATTAAGGTGTATGGGTCCTTCTCTTTTCATCTTTAAAAAATCCAACTTTCTAATAAACCTACACATGGCTTCAGTGACCTTTCAGAAATTCTAGAACATGTTTGATTTCTACTGATTTCAATCAATTACTAGGCTGATTACTGAATTCGTACACTAGGTCTTTCTTCCTCTTGCGTCAGTGAATTACCATCAGAAAATTTTTTATGAACCATGTGTGAGCTACCATGGCAAATCTGGGACCCATGCAGTTTCTGGGACAGTTGGCCCAGTCAGGTGCTCTGGTTAGGAACCCATTCTGTCTCTGAGAGGCATCTAAAGTCAGGAGTAGGTTTCATCTGTGCTGGACTAAAGCTTCCCTCCTCAGACTTGGCTAAATGGAGTAGTACATGTTCAATCAAATTGACAGGGTTAAATCAACCATCAGAAACAAACTCAATCATTCAACCATTCACTTATGAAATAAATATGTGCAGAGGCTACCATGTGCCTGACACTGTCCTAGGCATTGAGGACACTTTTAAATTAAATGTTTCTGATGTTATTTCCAGAGATGGGCATCCACTGGCTCACATTATATTTCGGGACCATTGTAATTCTTCCAAATGGGAGCGAAATTAGCAAAACTTTGTGAAATAATTCTGAGTCCCTTGCTGGAAAGCCTCACTTGAATGCAGCCCACACATTTATGATACACTACAAAGGCTTCAAGGTCATGAGATGCCTCTGTCCAAAGAAGAGGAAGGGCACCCTTGCCTGCCCCGCATCTCTTACCACCTGTCATTTCTTCCCTCCTGGCATCATCTACTGTCAAGAGGAGAATCAGACTCCCTGAAATAACTGAGACACTGACATTCCTTTTTATGTGCATTTTTCTGGCAAAGGCTGTAATTGAACAGGCATTAATAGAGGGCTGTACACAGATCATGCTCATGCACACTGTGTTAGTCCGTTTTCACGCTACTGACAAAGACATGCCCAAGACTGGGAAGAAAAAGACGTTTAATTGGACTTATAGTTCCACATGCCTGGGGAGGCCTCAGAATCACGGCGTGAGACAAAAGGCACTTCTTACATGGCAGCAGCAATAGAAAATGAGGAAAAAGCAAAAGGGGAAACCCCCGATAAACCCATTAGATCTCATGAGACTTATTCACTATCATGAGAATAGCACGGGAAAGACTGACCCCCATGATTCAATTACCTTTCCCTGGGTCCCTCCCACAGCACGTGGGAATTCTGGGTGATACAATTCAAGTTGAGATCTGGATGGGGACACAGCCAAACTGTATCACACGCCATTTCATTTGATCCATACAACACAGGGCAAAGATGATGGGTTTGACAAACAGAGTCTAAAGGGTTCTGGAATCATCTGGTCCTCCAATCACAACTCAACATGGATCTCTTATGTCTAAAGTTCTGGCCAGGCACGGTGGCTCACGCTTGTAATCTCTGCACTTTGGGGGGCCAAGGTGGATGGATCATGAGGTCAGGAGATCGAGACCATCCTGGCTAACATGGTGAAACCCCATCTCTACTAAAAATACAAAAAAAATTAGCTGGGCGTGGTGGCGGGCTCCTGTAGTCCCAGCTACTCGGGAGGCAGAGGCAGGAGAATGGCATGAACCCGGGAGGCAGAGCTTGCAGTGAGCCGAGATCGCACCACTGCACTCCAGCCTGGGTGACAGTGCAAGACTCCATCTCAGAAAAAACAAAAAAAAAGTCTAAAGTTCTATCCTTTACCTGCAGCCTTCTTTGGCCTGGTTATTCTGTGAAATCTCATGCTTCACAGTTGAATCTGCGGAAAGGCTGGGTCAATAATACGATCAATATCCTCATCTCCCCATCTGCTTTGTCAGTGGATTCTGAGGGAAAACCTGTAAATTAGAGAGGGATGAGCCATGTAAGAATCTCTCTTTGTGAGTGTTCATCATGCGGAGAAAGCTGAAAATTGCAAAACCCTGTAATCATGAAATGAAAGAGAAGGAACATCTAAGTGGTTGCTTTGGGGTCAGGAAGAGGGTGGACAAACTGTCCCAACACCAAGCAGCCAGCTACATGACCCAGCCACTTTATGTGGCACCAAATGACCCAGAGTCTTGAGGTTCTGAACTGTTCCCATACTCGGGGACAATGTGAGGACTGGGTGTTCCATATTCCTTCTTTTCACTCCCACTCACTCTGAGATTTTTCTCAGGTGGAATTAAACAGGGAGCCCAGTGAACAGCATTCTGTGTCTTTTCTGCTAGGCTGGCTCATTTAATGGCTTATTATAATTGCTGCCTGGATTCGTTTTGCATTCGGGGTTGGAGACCTGTCATTTCTGTAGATCTCTAAGGAGCACACATAGAAGGCAAAGCTTCCCTCTCCCTTTTCTACCTCTAATTACAATCCTGCTGCTCCAAATCTCTGATGATGGCATCCTTCCCCAGACTAGCTTTTATCCCCCCTTCCCTCCCCAGGATGATTACTGCCAGTCATTTCCAATAAAGCATTCCTGGGGACAGCTATTGACTCTGAATATGGTTTGCAAGATGAAAGGATTCACTTGGATGTGCAGTTAAAAATCACACTCGTGCTGGAGAGGCAGCAGAGAACACAGTCACCTTGACATGTTTTCTTCCCCAGGAGACAAGCCACTTGAGTCTAGCTTTGCTTTGTGGATGACACCATGGAGTACCGATGAATCCTTTCATCTTAGTACAATGTGTACTTTGAATGTGAAAGTTGCCACTTGCAGGCTGTCCAGTGTTCCATCCAGCCCCAGAGGAAGTTTTGTGAAACAACATAGCAGTTAGCATATATCAATGGCTTATCTACATATTTTTCTGAACTCTTCTTAAAACTATACTTTCTGATTCAATACTTCATCGAGTCAGAAGACAAAGGAATGCTAGAACTGGAAAGCAGCCTATTCTTTGTTCTGATGAGAAAATCGAAGCCTAGGTCTTCTAGAATTTACTGGACAGGTCCACGTTCACACTCCCCTCCCCTGCCTCATCAGCCATTCCCTGAGCAGACATAGGTTGTGTGTTTCTATGTGCCAGGTGTTCTACTGGGATCTGGGGATCCAAAGAAGAATGAGATCAGGTCCTTTCCCCGAGCTATTCTCAGTGTAGGAGTTTGACAGAGGCTTAAACAAAGACATGTATGCCTCCATGTACTAGATGCCGGCATAGAGGCAGGGACAGCGTGCCAAGAGGCTTTAATTATGCCCTTCTTTTCTTTCCAGGTGAAGAAACACAGAGTCTTTGATGTTATGATCCTTTTTGTTATTGTTGGGAAAACTTTCCTTCTGGTTTATTTTGGTGATTCAACTTCTAACAGGTTATGGATAAAGGGCGTTTCTATGACAGCATTGTCTCCCAACATCTTCCTGCTTTTGCTTTGCCACTTGCCAGCATAATGAGCAGTTCAGCATCTGTTGAGGGACTGGGAGTGGATGGTATACTTTCCAGTGATGTTGTGGAGAATTTTAATTTCTCCAAGGATCTGGGAGAAATGTGAGCTGGTTGTTCTTCAAAATGCAGGCTGGGTTAATGCTGTTTACTCCATTGCTGCCTCATAAAAAGCCTCCTCCAAGGTCACCTCACTGCTCCTCAGTTTCCCCTCCTTTGGGCCGTGCTCAAGAAAGCTGCTCAGTGTAAACCCATGGCAGAAGCCCCCAGGTCTTGTGAAGAGGTAGCAAAATGGGGGCATCTGCTTTCTTCTATTCAATATCCAAGTTTCTAAAAGGAAGAAAAGGGAGAATTCAAAGCACAAGCAAGTTCACAAAAATGTAGATGGTTACTGAGGATCCTAAAGGGCCTGATCACAATTCCTCTCTTAATTTAGGAAGCCAAGTGCTTCCTAACGTGCTCTGGAAAAAAGATGTATGTGACACTAATGTGCACTTAGGATATCTAAACACTGTGCATAGGATGCAAAAATGAGTCAGATTCTGGCATTCACTCCTGCACACATTCATTGACTCAATCAACGTTCAATTGTGCATTCCTACTGTGTGTCAGGCATCATGCTAGTCACTGAGAATTCACAGAGGTGATGCTCTCCCCAGAACCTAGTTGCTTCTGGCTCAGTGAAGATACACACAGTTAAATGAGTCATGGCTGGGTTGAGCTGCAGGTTCTTTGAAGTAGATATGGGGTGTACCATGGGACCCAAAGGAAGAAGACACCATCTATGGTTTGTGAGAAAGGCGTGACTATTACTAAGAGGTGAGCACTACGGCACTTGTGGTGACCCTGGCAGCCCTCCAATGAAGGAGAACTGTGTGACCTTGGCAAGCAAAGTTAAAAGTTTTCACCTTGACAGAGGTTGAGTTACATTCAAGTTTCCAAAGCGCTCCCCAGCAATTCCCTCCAGACAGCAACTGAGCTATGAATCTGGAATTTATTTGGTAGAGACTTTTCTCTCTCAAAAATGCAGCCAAACACCGAAGAAAAAGATCACCTTTTAAATAAAAGTGACGGGGGGCAGGTGTGTGTGTCTGTGTGTTAACGCACATGCATGTGAAGAATTTTAATTTCTCCAAGGAGCCGGGTAAGATGCCTTTATTGTTTAATTCAGCTGGAACTGTCTCTTTTCTTTTTTTGAACCAGGGAAAAGCCAGTGCTGACCTGCACCTGGGACTGAAGCGAGCATTCTCCTATTTACCTTTGAGCCTGAGGCTATACTTTCCTTGGGAGACTGCCCTCTGTACTAGGCTAGGCCCCTGCACACCACCACATCAATGGTTCAAAAGGATTTTAGGCTTGCTCCCCAAGTATTCCAAATGGATTGAATAAAGGGTTTCCCCGATAGCAAAAATCCAGCTTTAAATCTGATAAAGCGGTTTTTTGGGGGTTTTTTTGTTTTTTTTTTTTGTTTTTTTTGTAAGACAGGGTTTTGCTCTGTCACCCAGGCTGGAGTGCAGTGGTACGATCTTGGCTCAGTGTGGCCTTGACCTAATTCGGGCTCAAGCGATCCTCTTACCTCAGCCTCCTGAGTAGCAGGGACTAGGGGCATGCACCACCCGTCTGACTAATTTTTAATTTTTTTGTAGGGACAGGGTCTCACCATGTTGTCGAGGCTTGTCTTGAACTCCTGGGTTTAAGTGATCCGCCCATTTCAGCCTCCCAAAGTGCTGAGATTACAGTTGTGAGTCACCACGCCTGGCCAAAGCACATTTTTAAAGGCTTGAGGCGAGAGGGAAAGGAGTGGAGGTGATTGTTCTGTTGAGTGTCTATTGACCCATTAAATACACCAGACAAGAACTAATCTTGTTCTACCCAAAGAACAAGTCTCTTCCTTTTCACTTTTTGGCACATTTAGTGCAGTCAAGAGCTAATTAAAGTCTTTTCTGTTTCTCAGGGCTGCCTGTCTTCCCTGTGGCACATCCTGTTCTGTTTTTCTTCTTGGCTTCCAATTGCAGCTGGATACAAAGAAGTCAGAGGTGATTTCCCACTCGTTTGGATGTGCCAGCTACTATATTTCTAAATTTCTAGTCCCCCCCACTGACAATCTGTGCCTGAGATTTTTCTGGTCTCTGCGTAAGTTCAGGATATCTCAGATGGGGCCTTTGCTCAGCAAATAGTGGATAATATTGCTGGGTTGGGTGAAACATGGACACAGGAGCTCTACGTGTCCCCAAGGAAGTAGCTCCAAATAGCCACCCCAAAATGCAGATGGTATATTAGGAAATTTTGTTTGCAAAGACAATTTTTTTCTTAGATTGTCTCAAATAATTCATTCTCATGACAGTATTTCTTAAATACCTGCTATGTACAAGGCACTGAGCTGGGGTAAGCTTTTTAGAAGAGGCCACATGGCAGGGGGAGAGAAATCACATGAAAACTCACAAATAGTCATAAGGCAGGACTTCGTGGAAAATGCACAGGCAGTCAGTACACAGGAGCATGTTAGAGATGGGGGCATCTGGTCACCCTAAGTCTGTAGCGATCAAGCTGGCCTCCACCATGATGGTGATTCATTTGCTCCATTTCTCTGTTCTTTCTGCTACCCTGGCCGCCTCCGTCCTTGCCGACTATTTCTGCTCACTCTACTGCTGCCTACTCGTGTCCTCTGCTAATCCTGGGGTCCATGGCCCCTGCTGCCTCATGGCCTCTGCCTGCCTCCTTTTGGTGTCCTTTCAGTTTCTTCTTATGCTGCAAGTGCCTTCCTCCCTCCCTGCATCTCTATTTGGATTCCTGAGCCTGATCATTGATGGTCTCAGTTAAGCTCTGTGTTCCCAATGGGAAGAGCTTCCACTGCGGGCCACACGACACACACTGCTGCTCAACCTTTAGGGCAGGAAAACACAAAGGAGTGATGTACAAGAGAGATGCATGCAGGAAGTAATATGTCAACTTTACAGGAAGCCCGAGCTATCCATTCTCCAGGTAAAAAGGTAGGAAAGAGGCCTGGCGCAGTGGCTCACGCCTGTCATCCCAACACTTTGGGAGGCCAAGGCGGGTAGATTGCCTGAGCTCAGGAGTTTCGAAACCATCCTGGGCAACATGATGCCACTTCCGAGTAGCTGGGAATACAGGCATGCACCACTGTGCCCAGCTACGTTTTTTGTATTTAGTAGAGCAAGGTTTTCCTACCCTAAAGATTGAGTTGCAGCATGTGTCGTGTGGCGGAGGCAGGAGAATCGCTTGAGCCCAGGAGGTGGAGGTTACAGGGAGCCAAGTTCGTGCCACTGCACTCCAGCTTGAGTGACAGAGTGAGACTCTGTCTCAAAAAAAAAAAAAAAAAAAAAAAGTAGGGAAAAATTCTCAGGCAAAGGAAACGCATGTATGAAGTTTCCCAGTGGGAAGTTACCAACTGTCCTTCTTTGCCCGAACTATCCCAGCTGAGCCCTGAAAGTCTTAGGTCCTGGAAAACTTTAGTTCCAGGCAAATTGGGATGCTGATCACCTGGAAGTCAGCAGTGCTCGTTCACTCACCTGTCATCCATGGCTGCTTGCACGCTCCAATGCAGAGTTGAGCAGTTATGCCAGAGACCATGTAGTCCCCAAAGCCTAAAATTTACTCTCTGTCTCTTTAAAAAACGTTTGCTGAACACTGAGCAGGACCAAGGAAGAGTAGATAAGTTATCTGTTAAGGCGAGGGGGTATAACTAGTTATAAAGGTCACAAGAGTGTTGACTATGACTTTGTCCGTTTATTTTCCCATTGGAAGTGATTTTTTTTTTAGACAGGGTCTTGCTCTGTTGCCCAGGCTGGAGTGCAGTGGGACAATCTTGGCTCAGTGTAGCCTCGACCTCCTGGGCTCAAGCAATCCTCCCGCCTCAGCCTCCCAAGTAGCTAGGATTATAGGCGCAACACCATGCCTGGTCAGTGTTTTTATTTTTTGTATAGATGAGATCTCACTGTGTTGCCCAGGCTGGTCTTGAACTCCTGGCCTCAAGCAATCCTCCTGCCTCAGCCTTCCAAAGCCCTGGGATTACAGGCATGAGCCACTGGGACCCATTTTTAAAACCTAAATTAGATTATGTCACTCTCCTGCTCAAAATCTTTTAATGGTTTCCAGCTCACTGGGAATAAAATTCAAGGATCCCCTTTATCCTCTGAGACAGACCTCGCCTCCTCCTGTTCCTCTTGCTCACTTCATGCCACCCTCATCCCCGTTGTTCCTCAAACATGCAGAGCGCATTCCTATCTCAGGACATTTGTGCTTGTTGTTCCCTTTATCTGGACCATTTCCCCAGATATACGCATGCCACTTCATTCACGTTTCTATTCAAAGTTTTCCTTTCAGAGAAGCCTTCCCCATCATTGCAGCACTTTTTGCTTTCTGACATCACTTATTTGTCGATTTTCTGTGTCTACACTAGTAGGTCAGACACAAGAGGACAAGGATGTTGTTGTATCCCCAGCTCACAGAACAGTGCCACTCACAATATTGGTTGGATAAATGAATGGTTGGAAACGGCAGGAATTTTTTGCGTGTCTCCAGGCTATGTCCCCACTCATTGGACCATATTATTGTTAATCAATATTTCATTTTAGCCAATATCCATCCTGTTACAATTACGTGGCTGTCTGTCTCTGTCACCAGCTGGCCTTGTTTCCTGCCAAACACCTTGTCCTTAATTGTCTCAACAGCTGCCCTGTGCATTTCTCATGCCAGATGCCAGCCTGAAATGCTGCCATTTCTCTGCCTGAAAAATCCTCAGGATGATTCTTCAAACCCCTGAAATGGACAATGACATTTCATGCATAGATGCACTTTTCTAGGGGGAGGGTCCAGAGCCATCACCCAGTTTGCAAGAGGGTCCTCCACCCTCCAAAGGCCAAGGTGCTCTGATCTTAAGCAACAGCAGTCCATTTGCCTAAACCATGTTAATCTTTCTATCTGTGTGGCAGGCCCTCCTGGGGTGCCTTCCACTGGCTGATACCTTGTGATTTCTTCTGTTCTTCATACCTGAGCTGGTTTCACCAGGATGCTCTCTGTGCACCTCTGGAAGCTTCCTCTCTTCTCCCACATTCTGAAATCTTAGGCTAAATACCACACTCCCCTACAGCAAGCAGGGTCCCTAGTGGTTGCCCCCACATGGCTGTTTTATTCCAGGCAGTGAAATGGGCTGGGTTGAACCCCCTGCAACTGAAGCAGCATCGTTCGTCTGCGGTAATACCAGAGGTTTGTTGTCTTACGCAAGGAAATTGAAGATGCGGACACACAAAGAGTGACTTTAAGAGCAGAGTGTTTAAGGGGCAAAAGAGAAAAGCTCCCCCATGCAGAGGGAGGGGGTTTCTGAATGGGTCTCCCGGGTTTGGGGCAAGATGTGGTTGGTTTCACAAATGAGCTTGAAGAGGCGGTGTCTGATTTACATAGGGTGTAGTGGATTGGTTGGACCAGGTGTGCCATTTACACAGGGCACCAAGAGGCTGGCCCTCCCACCCTAATCTTTTATTATGTAAATGAGGTCTTTACCTGGCCAGCACTGTATTGACTGCACACATGACGACAAAGGAAAGGGAAGAGGAAACCTCCGTGTTGAATATGCCTGGCTTCCAGGTATCCCTTTTCTATTGGCATAGCTGCTGGCATCACCTGTGCAAGCTTCCAGCTTGCTTATCTAGGCTTGCAGCTTGATTTTTCAGGCTGCTTTTCATGAAAAGGATACCCTTACCAAGGATTCCCTTACCCCTCATTAACTCCTAAATAATTTCTTTTTCGCTCCTGTATCACAGAGACACTTTTTTGGCTCCTGTATCGCAGAGACGCTTTTCTGGGAAGAGCTGCCTGCCAGCCCCCGACAGAATGGCGTCAAGTGTGTCATTCTTAATGAACCCAAGGCCTCGTTTACTGTTCGGTGAGGTGTCTGTGCTGCGAGATTCATTTCCTGCCAAGGTCCTCTGCTCATTTCTCAAAGTCATTCAGGCGAGGCGGCCCAACTGGGGAGACTCAGGGTTCTCCTTTTACTCTGAGGAAATGTCAGAAGTCCGTCCTTTCTAAAAGTCACTGGCAGGGAGGAAACTTGGACAGTGCCGTTGCCTCAGCTGTGAGAGGATTTTCCTTTCCAGGAGGAGAATTACTCCAATGAAGCTCACCTGCAAACGCAGCTGCCGGCCTTCTTCTAGTGATCTGTGGAAGGTTAGGAAGAGAGAGGCCAGGGCAGAGCTGGGGTTCCAGCTGGGAAATGTAAGGATATAACTAAGCTGTGGGCTGTATTCAGGTTTCAAGGGACCTAGCCAGGAAGGGGTGCCCCTGGGCCTCTTTGGCTAGACCATCCCAGCTCATCCTCCCCTACAGCAGAGACCCAACCTGCCCAAAGCCACCCTCTTTCTTTTCTTTTTTTTTGAGATGGAGTTTTGCTCTTGTTGCCCAGGCTGGAGTGCAATGGCGTGATCTCAGCTCACCGTAACCTCCACCTCCCAGGTTCAAGCGAATCTCCTGCCTCAGCCTCCCTAGTAGCTGGGATTACAGACATGTGCCACCACGCCCGGCTAATTTTGTATTTTTACAAATACAAAATTTAGAGACAGAGTTTCTCCATGTTGGTCAGGCTGGTCTCGAACTCCCAACTTCAGGTGATCCACCCGTTTCGGACTCCCAAAGTGCTGGGATTACAGCCGTGAGCCACCATGACCGGTAAGCCACCCTCTTTCTTTCATGCTGGAGAATTCTTACTGCATACGCACCGTGTGCAGCGTCCTGGGCCTACAGAGATAAAATGTGTTCCTGTCTTTAGGAGAATAGAGATTCAACTAGGTAATTACATCCAAATGTGAGGAGATGGAAGTGCCAGGGGCCCTGAGGGCAGAGGCTTGGGGGCCCAAAGGAAGACTTCCTGGAGGAGGTGACATCCAAGTGGAGACTTGGAAGACAAGTGGAAATTCTTATATTCAGACCTAAAGGAGGGAAGAGTCCTGGCTTAGTTTCTCAAGTGCCACTGCCTAAAATTCTTTTAAAAGGGAACAAGTTTTTTGCTGTTTTTAATAGCAGGTAAATAGCAAAGCAAAGCAAACAGCCCTTGAGACCTAGAGGTGGGTGGGAGAGCAGGACGAGAACACAGAAGGAAGACGTGGGAGGCAAAAAAGAAAAAAAAAACCCACAACCCCAGGAAAGTGACCAGCAGCACCAGCAGCACCTGGTCGGGGGCGGGGCAGGGAATGGCTGTGAAAAATGCAGATTACCTGGGCCACTCCAGACCCATTAAATCAGAAGCTGTGGGGATGGGGCCTGCAATCTGTGTGTTAACAAATTCTCCAGGTGATTCTGATGCCTGCTCAAGTTTAGAGCCGCTGGGCTGTAAGCCTGGGACACGGCAGTTCTCATTAGTGTTTAATGAGAGTGATGAGGGAATCAATTAGCCAATTACTCTACCTTGGAAAAGAGAGGAGCAGTGTGTTCTCAGCCTTGGCTGCACATTAGAAGCACCCTGAGAGCTTTTAAAAATCCCAAGGCCTGGGCCATGCCCCAGACCAATTACATAAGAATCTCTAAAGGGGACCCAGGCACTGACATTTTTAAAGCACATTAGGTGATTCTAATGTGCAGCCAACACCGAGCGCCACTGCAGTAAAAGAAGACATTGGGTTGGACATAGTGGCTCACACCTGTAATCCCAGCACTTTGGGAGGTCGAGGCAGGCAGATCACTTGAGGTTAGAAGTTCAAGACCAGCCTGGCCAACATGGTGAAACCCCATCTCTACTAAAAATACAAAAATTAGCCAGACAAGGTGGTGTATCCCTGTAATCCCAGCTACTCGGGAGACTGAGGCAGGAGAATTGCTTGAACTCAGGAGGGGGAGGTTGCAGTGAGCTGAGATTGCGCCATTGCACTCCAGCCTGGGCAACAGAGCAAGACTCTGTCTCAATAAACAAAGAATTAGCATGGTGTGGTGGCTACTATGCACTTGTAGTCCCAGCTACTTGAGAGGCTGAGATGGGAGGATTGCTTGAGCACAGGGAGGCTGAGGCTGCAGCCATGATCACACTACTGCACTCTAATCTGGGCGACAGAGGAGACCTTGTCTCAGAAAAAGAAAAAAAAAAAAAAAAAAAAAGCATCAGCAATACACTCTGTTTTGAATGGCTTAGATAACTTTATTTTTTAAAATATATTTATTTCAGTAGCTTTTGGGGTACAATTGGTTTTTGGTTATATGAATGAATTGTACAGTGGTGAAGTCTGAGACTTTAGCACAACCATCACCTGAGTAATGTACAGTGTACCCAATATGGAGTTTTTTCTCCCTCACCCTCCCACCCTCCTTCTGAGTCTCCAAAGTCCATTATATCACTCTGTGTGCCTTTGCTTACCCATAGCTTAGCTCCCACTTATTAGTGAGAACATGTGGTATTTGGTTTTCCACTCCTGACTTACTTCACTTAGAATAATGGCCTCCAGCTGCATCCAGTTGCTGCAAAAGTCATTATATTTCATTCTTTCTTATGGCTGAGTAGTATTCCTTGGTGTATATATACCAAATTTTCTTTATCTTTGGTCGATGGGCACTTAGGTTGGTTCCATATCTTTGCAATTGTGAATTGTATGGCAATCAACATACGTGTGCAGGTGTCTTTTTGATATAGTGACTTATTTTTCTTTGGGTAGATATCCAGTAGTGGGATTGCTGGATCGAATGGTAGATCTACTTTTAGAGAACTTTATTTTAAACAGGAATGGCATACATAGAAGTGCATATCAAGTAACAAGTGATTTAGAGAAAATAGAGCTGCTTTTTTAAATATATATATCCTATAATAAAAAATCTGAAAGCTGAGAGCCTAGAACTGGAACAGCAGCCTCACAATGTCTTCAGCAATCTGGGTGCCTTCTAGGTGACCACTCTAGAAGGGTGGCCCTCAGAGCCACAATGTAACTACTAGAGCTATCCCATTCATGTCCCAGGAAGGAAAAACTTAAAGAATGAGGGACAAAAAAGAGTAGCTGCTCTCTTGTTTAATCTTCTCTAAGGAATGCTCCTGGAAGCCCCAACCAGAGACTTACGCTGAGAGCTCATTGGTCAGGACTGTGACACATGACTACCCTCAACTGCAAGGGAGTCTGGGAAATGCAATATTGTAACTGAGCACCTTGCCATTGAGAGCAATATTGGGTTCTGTTATTAAGGAAGAAGTGGGAAATGGATATTGGATAGAGAGAATGAAGATTGGGTAAGTAGCCACCAGTCCATTTCTGTATTAGAGTTCTCCAGAGAAACAGAACCAATAAGATATTTCTATAAACAGATGTATTATAAGGCATTGCTTACATGATGATGGAGGCTGAGAAGTCCCACAATCTTCTGTCTGCAAGCTGGAGACCCAGGAAAGCAGGTTGCATAGTTGGAAGGCCTGAGAGGTGAAGAGTCAATGGGGTCAATTCTAATCTGATCTGAAGACCTCAGAATCAGGGGTTCTGAAGCTTGATGTCCCAGCTCAGTCAGACAGAAAGGGAATCTAACCTTCTTCCACCGTTTTGTTCTATTCAGGTCCTCAATGGATTGGACAAGGCCCACCCACACTGGGGGTGGTCAGCTGCTTTTCTCAGTTCACTGACTCAAATGCTAATATCTTCCATGAACAGCTTCACCGACATACCAGAAATAATGTTTAAGCAGATACACGGGCATCTTGTGGCCTCGTCAAGTTGACATATAAAATCAACCATCACAGTGTCCCAAAAATCTTCCTTGGATGTTCATGGATGAATGATTTAGGGGGGTTTGTGCTACAGAACCATATTAGACTCAAAACTAGGAGAGAACTTCCCCAGAAAGCTGTAAGGCATTTAATTAATAAAAACTGCGGTGTCTACACTTTCCTTCTTTGACTGGCTAGTGGTGGTGGTAGGGAGGGTGGTCAAGATGAGTAGGGGTGACAGAGAGAGACAGAAAGAGACTAATCAGAGAAGTCACCAGGATTCTGGGGAGGGGTTTGAGGTTATAAAGAGGTGGGCACTTTTTTCAAGGTTTCACAATGAATCAGTGAACTAGGGGGTAGAACCTGGAGAGAACAGAGATCTGCTGTGACAAGGAGGAGTTTTGTTTCTGCAAAGAGTGAGTGGAGGGTTAATCTGGATTCTGAGTCATGAGGAATAGAAACCCAGCCTCAAGTATATTTAGCAAAAAAGTAATTTATTGTCTAACCTAATTGAATAGTATGAGGAGTATGTAGAATTCAGGCATGGCTCGATCTAGGTGAAAGAACCTCCAAGCTATGGCTTCAGTTATCACCTCTCAGGTGATCCTTGGTTCAGAAGAGCCCTTAGGCAATCTACTGTGTTCCCTGTTTGTGCTTTTGTGGCCTGTCATGGTGAGCAAGTCCGCTGGAATTCTCAGGTAACAGGGAATAGAGAGACACATAATATCAGTGTTTTCATGCAAGCATAATGCCCTTATTTAAGGGAAGCAGTAGTGAGGGGTGTTCATTTCCTACATATTAGGCAAGTCCAGCTGGATTCTTATGGTGCAGGGCTATTTGCCCTTCCCTGACACTCTGTGGTCTCTTCTCTGAACCAGCTAATGTGATTTGTTAGCTGTTATTGATTGTTTGTGGTTTTTTTTTTTTTTTTTTTTTTGAGTCGAAATCTCGCTCTGTCACCCAGGCTGGAGTGCAGTGGTGCCATCTCGGTTCACTGCAACCTCTGCCTCCTGGGTTCAAGTGATTCTCCTGCCTCAACCTCCTGAGAAGCTGGGATTACAGGCGCACGCAACCATGCCTGGCTAATTTTTTTTTTTTTTTTTTAATATTTTTAGTAGAGATGTGGTTTCACCACGTTGGCCAGGCTGGTCTTGAACTCGAACTCCTGACCTCAAGTGATCCACCTACCTCAGCCTCCCAAAGTGCTGGAATTACAGGCATGAGTCACCCTGCCCAGCCTGTTGTTGATTTTTATACATTAAAAAAATAGAATTAAATGTTTTCAGCCATGAAACGTCAGTCCACTGATGGGATACCCAGACGTGGAGAAACTCTAAAGACAGGCTTCTAGAGAGAGGAAAACAGTGCATCATCTAGCAGGCTTTCTGCACATCTCTCGTTCTGGCTAATGGTTCCAGGCAGCTATTTTTGTATTGTTTGCTTGTCCTGTCTTTGTTCTTTTCATCTTATAGGTACTCACAGCATATCAGGGCCTCAATGGGGCAACAGAAATGCACATATGAATAAACAAGCAATAATTCTGGCCCTGAAAGGCAGCTCATAATATGCTCGCCTGTATCTGCATAGGCCTTCCGCCTGCAGAGCCGAGGCAGCCTGACTGCCCCACCAGGACTGGCATCTCTTTGCCTGTTGCTTGCATTGGCTTCCAGAAGCCTCTCTGCCTACGCACAGGTGGCAAAAGTGCCAGATGCTCCTCCAGTGATGGACGGGAGTCAGTGCATGGAGCCTCACTCCCGGGAAGAAACCGTGAGATGCATGCTCTTCACTGGCATGCATGGGTCCCAGGGGCCCGCTGTGGTGACAGCCCCTCTAGAGGCTGCTGCCCTCCTCCTCTCTCTCTCTTCCCCACCGACTGTGCTTCCTAGGATCACCTCCCAAATAAATAGCTGGCATGCAAACCCTTGTCAGCGGCTCTGCTTCTGAGGGAACCCAACCCAGGACAACCCCCGATGTCTTCTGGAAACCCCGTGAACAGCATGGAGGCACCATAATCAAAGCACGCCCAGGGCATGGGCAGGGGAGCACGGAGAAGGTGACCCGAGAAGGGGGCTGGAGAAAGTGAGAGATGTGACCTGGGGCAAAGCGAAGGCAGGGCATTCCTGGCAGATGCAATTGCAAGAGCAGGGCTGTGAAGGGCTGAAATGGCACTTGAGGCAAGATATGGCTTGGAATTGTGTTATTTGTGATTTTCTTTTTTCCCCTCTTCCTCATATGAACTGCTCTGGGACTCGGGAGCAGAGATGAGATGTGATATAGCCTTGAGGAGCAATGGATAGTAGGAGGGGAAAAGACAGCACAAAACAAAGTACAGAAGGTTTTAAATTATTTTTCCCAAAACAGGCTTCTTGGAATCAAGGATGAAGCAGAGCACAGAAGCTTCTCTTCCCGCCCAGAGAGGAGACACAGGAGGGTCACAGGGCCAGGCGCAGCACAGAGCACAGGGAAAAGGTAGGACGTTAGAACCTTTGGCGTGGGGATGCTGGCACACCCTGGAGGCCTGGGTGGTTGCTGTGGAGCATTTGTTAGAATTTTATTGTAATTACGACCCTTGCAATGAAAAGTAATGGCAAAAACCGCAACTACTTTTGCACCAACCTAATGGACGCTACTTTCACTGTTTACCTGGGCACTGTGGGGTGATAATTCCGTGGCAGCTTGACTGCTCAGGCTCATGGAGTGTCCAGGAGAGGATGTCCAGATGCCCCACCCCCATGCTGAGACTGGGCCCCTTCCAGTGCCACATGGCCAAGGCGATAACCCTCTTCCTCAGAGCTGCATCAGGGTATGAGAGGCCCTCGACGGTGGTGGAAACCCACCCACACCCAGACCCCACACAGGCTAAATCTGAAGAGTGCTGGTAAGGTTTGGCTGTGTCCCCACCCAAATCTCATCTTGAATTGTAGCTCCCAAAGTTGCCACATGTTGTGGGTGGAACCCAGTGGGAGATAATTGAATCATTGGGGTGGTTTCTCCTATACTGTTCTCATGGTAGTGAATAAGTCTCATGCGATCTGATGGTTTTATAGGGGAAACCCCTTTCACTTGGTTTTCACTCTCTCTTTGCCAGCCACCATGTAAGATGTGTCTTTGTTCTTCCCTCACCTTCCGCCATGAGTGTGAGGCCTCCCCAGCCACATGGAACTGTGAATCTATTAAACCTCCTTTTCTTTATAACTGACCCAGTCTCTGGTATGCCTTTACCAGTAGCATGAAAACAGACTAAGACAAGTGCCAACCTGTCTGGGCAAGATGCCAGCTCTGTACAAGGTGAAGGAAATGACAACTCACAACATGGGGAGAAAATAACGACCTTTGAATCACCCCCTCATGCTGTGCACAAAGGCCTGCTCATTGTATGTGAATCTAGAGATGATATAAATACATGCATATATGTTATATAAAAGCTCTGAGATTCACTTTTTAGTTGTCTGAGCATGAACGTGACAATTCAATTGAGCTGCTCTGCAGTAAGGATGAAAGGATAAAATTAGAACCAATTAAAGTTACTTGATGAAACATCTCATAAGCACCACAGAAAATCCAGTGTTAAGTAATGGGGTGACCTGACATGTGAAGTCTCGCTGTCTCATCCCCAGTGCAGAGAGAATAAATGGGCTGGAGCTCTGAGGCCTGAGAGGTTGGTGGCCAGCTTGAGGGTAGTGACAGTAGGACCCTAGGAGAAAGGAGAGGTCAGCTAAGATGGATGGGGGAGTCTCTTTTGGGTATCCCCTCCTGTGCTTTGATATTTTTCCCAGAGGTTGCTGGGGCTTATCTTTGGGGTGCATCACCAAAAATATCCTTCCTAGAAGATGGAGTGAGGGATAAGATACCCAACAGTCAGAAGATGTGATTTCAGATGCTGGCTTGCCACTGAGTCATGAACAACTCCTGGTAAACTCACTGAACATCTCTACGTGGAGTTCCCTCGTTTGGAAAAGTGGGAATAAGATGCCTGAATTACTCTCCTGAATTATTGTCAAGCTTTAACTGCTTAATCCATCCCCTTTTTGACCAGAGTCTTGCTCTTTTGCCCAGGCTGGCATGATCTTGGGTCACTGCAACCTCCGCCTCCTGGGTTTAAGTGATTCTCATTCCTCAGCCTCTGGAGTAGCTGGGATTACAGGCACATGCCACCACACCTGGCTATATTTTGTATTTTTAGGAGAGACTGGCTTTCACCATTTTAGCCAGGCTGGTCTCAAATTTCTGACCTCAGGTGATCTGCCCGCCTCAGCCTCCCAAAGTTCTGGGATTACAGGCGTGAGCCACCTCACCCGGCCTTAATCCACATTTGGAAGGATTAACAGCTCCTTACAAATGGAGGAGGCCATCGTTAGGTTATCAACATCAACATCTCCACCACCACCACTCTTAGGGCCATGCTGTCTGGTAATCTATGGGAAGAGATGCAGCAGTGATCCTCCCAGGCAAGTCTGCATCGCAAGAGTCATGTTTCTTGAGATACAACATTTCCACCCAGAAGTTTGACTTTCTGGGTTTTGTGACCAAAGGATAAAGAGAGCATTTTGTGACAGGGGAGCATTTTGGTGCTCTGACCTCAAATCACATAGGCAACAGTTTATTGTACCCATGAGCAGGCCTGGATCTGCAAGGAAAGTACTTCCTCACATTTAAAACGTGATGCTCTTTGCATCACTTGCATTTTGGCAGAACTGGACATTGCAGGAAAATAAGCTTGAATGTAGGCTTCTTCCCTCGAATATTTTGCATCTAAATAACTGCTTTAGGTCAGGCGCGGTGGTTCATGCCTGTAATCCCAGCACTTTGGAAGGCCGAGGCCCAGGTGGATCACTTGAGGACAGGAGTTTGAGACCAGCTTGGTCAACCTGAGGAAACCCCGTCTCTATTAGAAATACAAAAATTTTCCAGGTGTGGTGGTGTGTGCCTGTAATCCCAGCTACTCAGGAGGATGAGGCACAAGAATCGCTTGAACCTGGGAGGTAGAGGTTGCAGTGAGCCAAAATCGTGCCACTGCACTCCAGCCTGGACAACAGAGATACTCTGTCTCAAAAAAACAAAAATAAAAAATAAAAAGCTAAATAACTGCTTTAGTTATTCCTTTTCCAGAATTCTGGGCCTGGAGTTCTTCCTTGGTGACTTGGTCAAGGATAAGCACTTAAACGGAGGTATCCTTGTGTGTGTTGTACTGGTCACTTATGTCACCAAATCTCAGGGAAAGATTGGTGAAGATGGAGATAATACTTCTGTAAGCTTTGGCCATAGCTACATGCAACTTGAATATAAGCAAGGGGTCCACATGGGCCAGTTCCCTGTATAAAGTTGCACCAAATCCCAGCACCCAATGTAATTAAAAATCAGTCCAAAATCTCTATGTCCAGGTTACATCCCAGACCGATTCAACCAGAAGCTCTGGGGTAGGGCCTAGCATCATTCTTTTCTGTTTTTGTTTAGTTTTTGAGACAGGGTCTCGCTCTGTCACCCAGACTGGAGTGCATAGCTCACTGAAGCCTCGAACTCCTGTGCTCAAGTGATTGTCCTGCCTCAGCTTCCTGAGTAACTGGGACTACAGGCACGCACCACTATGCCTGGCTAATGTTTTGATGTTTTGTAGAGATGGAGTCTTGCTATGTTGCCCAGGCTAGTCTCAAACTCCTGGCCTCAAGTGATCTGCCTTCCTCAACCTCCCAAAATGCTAGCCACCATGCCTGACCCTGGCATCATTATTTTCTGACACTCCCTCATAGTCCAATACCCAGCTAGGATTTAGAAAGACTGATGTAGTGGGTTGAGGGGGCAAGGACTATTTGAGAAAGTGACATTTGAATGAAGATATAAAAAATAAGGAGAGATCCAAGAAAAAAGTTTCAGAGAAGTGCCAAATAAAAGGTAAAAACTGAGACGCTTATTCCAGTAATTCAATGAAAAATGCCATATTTGCCTTTTACAATTACTTTTTTTTTTTTTTTGACTGGGTCTCGCTCTGTTGCCCAGGCTGGAGCACAGTGGTGTGATCTCAGCTCACTGTAGCTTTGACCTCCCGAGCTCAAGCCATCTTCCCACCTCAGCCTCCTGAGTAACTGGGACTACAAGCACATGCCACCATGCCTGGCTATTTTTTTATGTTTTCTAGAGACGGGGTCTTATCATGTTGCCCAGGCTGATCCTGACTCCAGGGCTCAAGAGATCTGCCTGCCTTGGCCTCCCAAAGCACTGGGATTACAGGTGTGAGCCACCATGTCTGGCCTTAAACTTCTTATTCTTTAGAAAATACTGGCATAAGGACCAAAGATAACGCCCAGTATCCCCAGACATGATGGCTAGCCTAACCTCACGATTCAAACTGACCAGAAGGATCTTTCTAAGGAGGAGCCTCTTCTTCCTCCAAGATATTTAAAATAGGGCTTGATGGAAGAGAATTTTGCTTGATTGGGGTTTTCAGGATGCCACCTGCTACATAAAATGAATATACAGGGCATTGGGGCTCTAGGAGGTAGAATTGCTAGGGCGGAGAAAAAGGTAGGGGCAAGTAGATTCATCTCATTAAGTTCTGTGCGAGGTGGTTTTTCTTCCTCGTCTCAAGCCCACCACCAGGACGGAGAGAGGAGGAAGGTAATTCATGGACACAGAATCACACCTAATTTAAACTCTTGGTCTGCTGTGGCAAGGGATTTGTTTGATTTATTGATTTCCTGTAACACAGACTTAGAAACAATAGTAAATACTGCATTGATCTTCAAGAGCATATCATAAGGCACTATTAGCAAGATGTGCAAACACAGACATAAGGGATAACAAGCCAAAACTCTCTCCTGGGAAACCATAACGGTGCCAAGGGAACCAACTTTTTAAAGTGAAAATTTCTTTGGGTTGTTAGAAATGTCTGAGGCTACCTGCAAACAGTGGCTCCCACAGCTGAAACACATCTGCCTGACAGAGATGCCTGGATTTTTCTAGCACGAGCTGCTCTCTGCCGTCCCCCTTCAGCCGGCTGCTACCCCTCAGACCCCTGAGGAGGCTGCGTCAAGAAGGAAGTTTCCAGATGCTGGAATGGATCAGCCTAGTTTGGTTTCTGCTTTGTCCTTTCTCCCTTCTGTCTCTGGGTATCTCAGTCTGTTTGGGCCGCTATAACAAAATATCATAGACTAGGTAATTTAAATTACCCAGAAGTTTGTTTCTCGCGATTCTGGAGGCTGAGAAGCCCAAGATCAAGGTACTGACAGATTTGGTGTCTGGACAGGGCTGGCTTCCTGGACCATAGATGGTGTCTTCTCAATGTTCTCTCATATAGTAGGAGAGATGAGGGGTTTTTCTGGGGCCTCTTTTATAAGGGCACTAATCCCATTCATGAATGCTCCACTCTCCTGACCTAATCACCTCCCAGAGGCCCCGTCTCCTAATACCATCACCTTGGGGGTGAGGATTTCAACATATGCACTTTATGGGGGACATAGACATTTAGTCCATTGCACTAGGTCATTCACACCTTTTCAGGATTTGCTCCTGAGCCCCTCTAGACCTGTGCCTTGCTGGTGTCCCAGTGCCCTCTCCTGCTTGTTGATCCGGAGATGCCTCTTGTGGTCAGGAACCCTGCTCTCCGCTCCTCCATCCTGCCTCCTGTCTGGGCAAGCACTATGCTCTCCAGCTTCCAGATGTTCAGCCCATGCCCATGGCTGAACCCCAGTGCCCTGTGAGGCCCACAGAAATAAGCCTGGACCCCTGACCAATCAGCAAAGCCCCTGCCTTAAGTATGCCCCCAGCCTGCTCCTCCTTCTTCATGGCTTGACGTAATATCTCCCCTGTTTCAGGCCTGAAACATCTTCTTAGTCTTGCTTCTGAACAATGGTTCTTGAGAGTCTCCCCATAGCGGCTACCTTCCTTTCTTCTCTTTGCTGATCTTTTACCTTCCTTTATTCCCTGCTCAAAATTCTCCTTTTTCTGAAAGATGGAAGAGCAGCAGGAAGCTGGAAGAGCTATTGATCAAAGCTGCATTTACCTAAAAACAGCATAGGGATGAAGCAGAGAGATTAAGTAATTCTCCAAACACATGTAGCTGGTAAGTGTCAGAATCAAGACTGGAGCCCAGCAGTTTTATTCAGAGACTAGGTACCTTAGTCTCACGATGCTGCCTTCCCGCTTTAGAAGGCTCTTCAAGTCTATTATCTCATGCTAAGGATCTAAAGAAGCCAGAGATTTTAACCAAATCAAATTGCCATAAGCAAGAAACCTCTACCTCTCCACCAGAGAACACTAGCATGGATGGGTCAGAGGTATTCATCCAGTGAACAAATGTTCATTAGAGAGTGCAATGTGCCAAGCATCTCTAGGTATTGGGATGCAGCAGTAAATAAACCAGAAAAAAACCATATCCTGCCCACAGAAAACTTACATTCTGCTGTGGGGAAGATGGACAATTAAAAAAAGAATAAAATGTATATGATGTCACATGATAATAAAGACTAAAGAAATAAAGGTGGGGCCGGGCACAGTGGCTCATGCTTGTAATCCCAGTACTTTGGGAGGCCGAGTGGGTGGATCACGAGGTCAAGAGGTCAAAACCATCCTGGCCAACATGGGGAAACCCTATCTCTATGAAAAATACAAAAATTAGCTGGGTGTGGTGGCGCATGAAAGAGGAAAGGCCAGGGCAAAGCGGGCAGTGGAGGTGAGGTGTCTCAGTAGAATGATCTCTGATGCTTCTGGGCCGTGCAATGGGAGCTGATAGATTGACTTTTCTTGATTGTATGTAATCAAAACCACGTGACTTTTGAAAAAGTCTCTGAGATCATTTCTATCTGGGACTGTGTGGGCCTCATGGAAAATAGAATTTTAAAAATGATTGATATATTGGCACAATTAGTGCTTGTAAATATTTGTTCATCGCATCGTGAAATTGAAGGCTGTGCCCAGTGATCTCACAGATGAAACTGGCTCCATCTTGCCTCGCAGCTTTTACAAAATAGCAATAGCAGGCTCTCAGAGGGTTTCAGATCTGCCACAGCAAAGAGTTGGAAGATATATCCTGTGCTGGGAGGCATGAGAGGTTTTTGTGTCTCTTTGCTTTTTTTTTTTTTTTTAAGTAGTTAAGCTCAAGCACATCTGCAGATCTAAATGGGGGAGAAATGCCATCCTGTTCACTTTGGCATCTGTGGTCAAAAGGAGCAGAACATCCACCAGGAAAACGAGCCAAGACCGGGTTGTTGGCAGGCCCCTCCCAGCTGCATCTGGTTGAGCACATGCCTGACACACGCACAAAACCGTATGTCTATTTATAATAGAAGAGAGAGCCCTTTATAATTAGAAAATAATTGTTGCTTCTTTGGGCATTCTGTATCATAAAACTCTATTGAAACTCCCTGCTATTATGAAGCTTGTCAGAGGCGTGGCTGAGAGGCATTGGTACAAGAAAAGAACATGAGATATGAATACCAGCTAGCCAGCCACGCATCCAAACCCAGGACGTTCCAGACAGGATGCCCACTGGCAAGAAGTCATCATTTCCCTGCCATTCTCATTCGCGAGAAACGTGCTGTTGAAAACACAGGCCTGTTGTAGTGAAGCTTTAATTTGTCTTTCTGATCCGCCCATCAGGGAGCTCCATGGTTGAGCCCTGCCGGAGACTAAGTCATATATGTAAATGACCACCCTGCAGGCACCAGGAAGGGACCCAATCCCCAGCTGGATCCACAGGGCCTCCTGGCCCAGTCCCTGGGTTGCGCATTCATTGTATTTGGTCTTCCTAACACAGCACATTTATGAAGACAAATGGGAAAATCAAGAGAACTGGATGTGTTCCAAACTGAACCAAAACAACGTCAAGAAGCATGGGCATTTCTGAGCCTCTAGGACATCACTGCTGGTGTAAGAGAACCCACTCCACGCTCACCCTGTTATCTGTCTGGGCAAGGAAAACAGCACTTTATCTCAGAACAGGTGGAGATGGACGGCTGGACAGAGGGCCGTGACCATACACAAGGCCATCCCTACGCTCCCTGGCTGGGACAGATCCAACTGTGAGAGCTCCTTCTGTCCCTGTCCTCCAAACATGTGGGGAATCTGTTTGTTTGTTTGTGTTTGTTTGTTTTTGTTTCTGAGACAGAGTTTTGCTCTGTTGCCCAGGCTGGAGTGCAGTTGTGCAATCTTGGCTTAGTGCAACTTCCACCTCCCACATTCAAGCAATTTTCCTGCCTCAGCCTCCCAAGTAGCTGGGCTTATAGGCGCCTGCCACCATGCCTGGCTAATTTTTGTTTTTTTAGTAGAGACAGAGTTTCACCATGTTAGCCAGGCTGGTCTTGAACTCCTGACCTCAGGTGATTCGCCCGCCTTGCCCTCCCAAAGTGCTGGAATTACAGGAGTGAGCCACTGTGCCCGGCCCAAATGTTTTTAAACAGAAGAAATCACGTTACAATAAACAATGAAGGGACTTCTAAAACGTCTAAGCATCTGTGAAAGGAGACTGGGATGGCTCATCCAAGAGAGGCACCCCCTGGGCTGACCGCAAAACATGAAATCTGGGAATAGGAAATCGTTTTCCTCTACTGTCTCTCCAAATGAAGATTCAAGGCCAGCTGGAGGGGAAGTGGGGTGGCTTTTTCATCCTTTTCACAGGATGGCTTTGACTTTTCGTTTCATACCTTTCTGTAATTTGTTTTTAATTTTTCAGACTTGTGTTGACATTATTTTGATAATTACAAATCATTACCCAAGAAAGTACCCTAGTCTGTCAAGAAGGCCTTGGTCGCACCCACACTGAGATATAGCTAGATGATTAGACACACAGATAATGATTCCCATCAAATGTGCCCTGCACCTTTTGCTATTTTGGAACTTTCTAGAACTTCAGTGCTAAACACATCTGTAAGATCTCTGTGGGCAAAGCAGGCTATAGGCTGCCTTGTAGAAAAATGAGCATTTTATAATCTGTTAGCCATGGGAACCACTTCAGCAGAAAGCCTAGAAAGGGCAGATTTTCTGAAGAAGATGACACGTGACTAAAGTAAGTATTTTCTCCTTCAAATCCCTTTACAAAAGAAAAATCCCAATTGTGGTTCCTTTCTTACCAAAATCTCGTGCCTGAGAGTAGTATATAGTGTGTATAGTATATAGCGTATAGTATAGTGTGTATAGTTTGTATAGTAGTATATTGTGTGTGTGTGTATATATATACCTACCATTGTGTATATATATACACTGTATATGTATAAGTATATATACTATACAAGTATATATAGTATATATACTATTGTATATATATGATAGTATATATATACTATATATGCTATATATACCTATATATACATATACACCATATATACATAATATATATATAGTGTATATATACTATATACTATTCTCAGGCACCAGATTTTGATAAGAAAGGAAACACAAGTGGGATTTTTCATATATACACACACACACTATTCTCTAAGAATAAAAATACAAAAAAGTACAAATATATATATATATATATATATATATTTTTTTTTCTTTTTTGAGACTGGGTCTCACTCCTTTGCCCAGGCTGTAGTGCAGTGGTGAGATCTCAGCTCACTGCAACCTCTGCCTCCTGGGTTCAAGTGATTCTCCTGCCTCAGCCTCAGTAACTGTGATTATGGGTGCTCCCACGACACCCAGCTAATTTTGTATTTTTAGTAGAGACAGGGTTTCACCATGTTGGCCAGGCTGGTCTCGAACCCCCGACCTCAAGTGATCCATCCGCCTCGGCCTCCCAGAGTGCAGGGATTACAGACATGAGCCACTGCGGCTGGCTAAGAATAGTATATTTTAAAGTAGAAGAAGCCAGGAGTCTTCTACTGAGAGCCAACCACCCCTCCGTGAGGGGGCTGCACACAGAAATCTCTGTGTTGGCAGCATTGCTTGTGGTGGGCGCCTCACATGGCACCTCCATCCTGCTGTCAAGCTGCTGCCTCACACGTCAGAACCCAGAAGTAGCCGGGCCTTCCCTTGGCCAGACTATCTGAACTCCAGGAGCCGAGGTACTCCTCTCAGCATTTCGGGGCCCTCCGGCCCATAGTCTAGACTGCCTCTTTGAGTGTGGTCCTGGGCAGCCACAGGAGATCCCCAGAAAGTTTCACAGAAACACACAATTCAGGCCCCACCACACACCTACCCAATCAGAACCTGCGTATTCCCAAGATCCAGGGATTCCCGTGCCCATTCAGGTTTGCGAAGCATCCGTCCTCCTTCTCAGAGGTGGCCCTACAATCCTCCCAGCTGTTAGCCAGCAGATGAAATCTGTCTTAAGAAACAGCAAACTATGGAAAAGGCCACATATTTATGATTCCAGCTATATGACATTCAGGAAAAAGCAAAACTATGAAGATAATGAAAAGATCAGTGACTGCCAGGGGTTGGGGGTTGGGGAAGGGAGGGATGAATCGGTGAAGCACTGGGGAATTTTAGAGCAGTGAAATTATTCTGTATGTTGCTATAATGGTAGATGCCTGTCATGATACATTTGCCCAAACCCACAGAATGTACAACACCAGGAGTGAGCCCTAATGTAAACTATAAACTTTAATTAATAACAACATATCGCGGTTGCTCATGTCTGTAATCCCAGGACTTTGGGAGGCCGAGGCAGGTGGATCACCTGAGGTCAGGAGATCGAGACTATCCTGGCTAACATGGTGAAACTCTGTCTCTACTAAAAATACAAAAATTAGCCAGGTGTGGTGGCATGTGCCTGTAGTCCCAGTTACTCGGGAGGCTGAGGCAGGAGAATCGCTTGAACCCGGGAGGCAGAGGTTGCAGTGAGCCGAGATCGCCCCACTGCACTCCAGCCTGGGCGACAGAGCGAGACTCCATCTCAAAAAAAAAAAAAAGTATCAATATTATCTCATCAACTGTAACAAACATACCACACTAATGCAAGATGTTTGCAACAGGGGAAGGTCATAGAGGGGGGTGAGGAGACACAACGGAAATCTCCACACTTTCTGCTCATTTTTTTGTAAATTTAAAGCCATTCTGAAAAAGTCTATTAATGAAGCAACATTACCATTAACATTCCCATTAATGAAACAACAATATTTTTGTTACAAATGGTTGGGGTAGCAGATATTCTTAAGCACTTTGGGGTACATAAAGCGATCCCTGAGTTGCTATTGTATGGTTTGCTCTTGCCCAATTTCACATTTCACTGATGCAACCATCCTGCTTTATGGCTGGGCATGATCCAAACTGGTAGAGAAGGAGGCTCCGAGCGTCAGGAGACTCAAGTGGAATGAGGGCTGGGAGTGGTTAGAGATGCCAGGATCCCTGTGAACTGGTGCACCCCCACCAGGATTAGTGTGCATCTTCTGGCGCGATCCACCGTGGGTCAGCCCTGGGTTTAGGTGGCTCGGGTTTAAGGAACAAAGTAGAAAGTGACGGAACCTAAGTTGTAATGTAAGAATGAGGGAAAAACACAGATGCAAATATTTTGTGCTCTAGGAAACCTATTAGGAAATTACTAAATCCTGGAACAATGTAAAATATGGCACACATTCTAAAGAACAAGTGTCTATAATGATACATACATCGTACACTTTTTGTTTAAATATGAATTTAATTAAACAGAAAATTGTAAGTGGCTGTGTGAATGATGGGAAGAGGCTTCACGTTACAGAATTCACCTCCAGCAACAATAGCATATTAGACACCAGTGGAACAACTTGACCCAGTGAGCGAATTCGTGATTTCTGTTTACATCACAGCAGGATGTGTCTAGAAATCGCAGGTTAGGAATGGGGGTGGGAATAATTTTGGCTGTGAACAGACTCTTCTCAGCACCAAGTCCTTGACAACACAACCACGTGCAAATACACAGATAGACACATGACTTGAGGTTGGTAAAAACGCTAAACGTGTATACAAAGAATGGACTGTCTTTGAGACCGATCGTCGATTCAATCTCCCCATAAACCTGGTCACAAATCCTGTTCTGAAATAATTTGAGTGAAGACAGCAGGTGACGGGTTTAGAGGCATTTGGCGCACAGGCAGCTGGGAATAAGGATTGCCACACACTCTCTGCAGGCTGTGTATTCTCTCCTGTGTGGCCTCAGATTTTCCCTGGCAAGACTGTGTGCTGCTAGCCAGTGGCCATTAGTTTACCGGGCATGTTAGGTTTTCTTTTCGCCTGGGGTCTCAGACCCTGTCTTCTTCACTGTCATAGAGTTTGCTTGAACTTTACTTTTCCCAGTGCTCGGCTTCTTCTGTTTCTGGCTATTGTTTTGAAGGGATTTCAGTCCCAGCATTTTGCAATACTTGTTACACTGGTGTAGTGCTTTAAACTGATCAATGAAGGTCATGGAACAGTTGCCTTTAAATCCTTTGTACCTGTGAGTTTGGGTGGAAGGAAACAGCTTTTAAAAACAGGACACTTTCATCAGTTTAAAAAGAAAAACTTGAAAGGGGAAACTAATGGTGCATGGAACATATATGAATTTCAGTTTTAGGTAAGAATGGCCACAGAGTCGGGCGCGGTGGCTCACGCCTGTAATCCCAGCACTTCGGGAGGCCGAGGCAGGTGGATCACGAGGTCAGTAGATCAAGACCATCCTGGCTAACATGGTGAAACCCTGTCTCTACTAAAAAAACAAACAAAAAAATCAGCCGGGTGTGGTGGCAAGCACCTGTAGTCCCAGCTACTCGGGAGGGCGAGTCAGGAGAATCGCTTGAACCCCGGAGGCGGAGGTTGCAGTGAGCCGAGATCGTGCCACTGCACTCCAGCTTGGGCGACAGAGTGGTCTCAAAAAAAAAAAAAAAAAAAAAAAAAATGGCCGCAGGATAGACACAACTATTAGTGAGGGTAAAAAAACAAAGACTGTGGAATTAAGTAAGGGAAAAGATCCACTGGCATGTACAGTGAAGATCAAAGGCCTTAGAGTATCCAAGGGTCCCAGTGGCTCACCATTGGAATGTACCAGCATTCTATTGCCCTGCTCCTCATAGCCACAATGACCAGTGCTGGGCTATTTGGATAAAACATAGATCTCTTAGTGATTGAAAGCCACCCCATCCCACCTAGAATTTCTAAATAAAGAATTTCAGAACTTTGGAACTAAAAGAAATTATTTTGTTTAGACCCTTCAATTTACAGTTGAAGAAATTCAGGCCAAGAGGTCATGAGACTACCCCAAGAAAACAAAGCAAGTTGATGTAAGAGACAAGATTAGAGTGAAGCCCTGTGAGTCTTTCTCCTACGGCAGAGCTCACTCCCCTGGCAGCCCACTTTGTCCCCAGGAGAAGAAGAATTTTTGTCTCTGGCAGATCCTTTGTCCCCAGTAGGCTCTAGAAGGGTCCATGCTGACCCCTTGGCCAGGAGTAGTTTCAGGGGTTGTTCCTCTTGGTTGGGACATTTAAATACTTAAATTATAAATGGCCATGTTTTCATGTCCCAATTGTGGTAGGTTAGTGTGCTCCTTGAATGCACAGTTGCCCAGCCCCTGCGTCTCCCCAGCTATCTGCAAATGAACAAGAGATCCATCAAAAACTGGTTGAAGGTGCCCTGGGTTCTGGGCAGAATGTCAAAGGGTAGTAGGCTATTGCAGCTTGTTTAGTAGCTAGAATAGTGACCCTGCAGGTCTTCCTGCCGGTCACCAGAAAATCCCCAAATCCCACGCACACACTCAGTCCAGTCACAGCTCCTCACAGAGTACGGAGGAGGCCAGTTGAACATAGTGCCAGCCACATACCCTCCCCAATAAGTGGCATCTCCTTGAGATGTCCAAGGGTCCTCCTTGTCACCGCAGATGAGCTTTGTCAAAGGAATTTTCCTTCAACATGAATCCCATGGGGATAAACACTTTGAAGCAGCTCATATATAAATCTATAAGGTCTACGTTGGATCCACTCAGCCCCTCCCCATCAATGCATTCTCCACACTGCCACCAGAGTAACCTCTACAAAACATAAGTCATGTCATCTCCTGCTTACAATCCCATTGCTGTCAAAACGAAGACAAAATTCCTGAACCTGCCTGTGATCCTGCACTGTCTGGCTGCATCTCCCAACCCATTGACCTCTTCAGCCATTAGAAGTGTCCAAGCTCCCTCCTCCCAAAAGTTTCTGCTTGCACTATTCCCCCTGCATGGGATGTTCCTTCCTCTTTTTTCTAGATAAGTCTTGCTCACTTTATTTATTTATTTTATTTATTGAGACGGAGTCTCAATCTTGTTGCCCAGGATGGAGTGCAATGGTGCAATCTCAGCTCATTGCAACCTCTGCTTCCCGGGTTCAAGTGATTCTCCTGCCTCAGTCTCCCGAGTAGCTGGGATTACAGGCACCCACCACCACACCTGGCTAATTTTTTTTTATAGTAAAGTTGGGGTTTCACCATGTTGGCCAGGCTGGTCTTGAACTCCCCACCTCAGCTGATCCACCCACCTCGGCCTCCCAAACTCCTGGGATCACAAGCATGAGACACCACGCCCGGCCCTTGTTCACTTTAAATTCTCAGCTCATTTGACCTTTCCAACCAAGTCACATCTCCCTGTCATAGACTCTCCTGGACTGTGCACCTCCTCTTTGTGGCACGGTCCCACACACAGTCTGACATCTGTGAGTGGATGAGATGGTTAATTTCTGTCTCTCCAGTCACTGTAAATTCCGTGATGACAGAGGTCAACACTCTTTGCTCACCACTGTACCCCAACACCTAGTCCAGTGCTTAGGAAACAGCAGAAACTCAACAAATAGAGGATGATTGAAAAAAAGAGTGGGATGCTTTTATTTTAGTGGTTGTTCAGAATGCATTTTCATTTGTCTATTCTTGTGTTGACCTGTATCCGTGCTGTGTGCTTTAAAAATAAAGTCACATGGGAGGAAGGGACAGCAACTTTCCTACCTCCCTTCTCTAGAGTGCACCTAGCCAAGCACTGTGCTTGAGGCTATGGATTCAACAGAGAACGCGCAAGACATTGACCCATGTTGTCCAGTGAAGAAGACAGATATTGAAGCATTACAATGAAATATGATGAATACGATGCAGGGGAAGCATTGCCGGCTGGTGAGCCTGGACAATAATTGGTGGGCTTAGTTTCTGTCAGTTTCCTGATGTCCAAAGTGTGAAGAATAATAATGCCCACTGAGGTGGGTGGATCACAGGGTCAACAAATCACAACCATCCTGGCCAATAACGGTGAAACCCCAACCCTACTAAAAATACAAAAATTAGCTGGGTGCAGTGTCGGGCACCTGTCATCCCAGTTACTCAGGAGGCTGAAGCAGGAAAATCATTTGAACCCAGGAGGCAGAGGTTGCAGTGAGACCAGATGGCGCCACTGCAATCCAGCCTGGCGACAGAGTGAGACTTCGTCTCAAAAAAAAATAATAATAATATTAATAATAATGCCCATAGGGTTGTTGAAGGGATGAAATGAGAAAATCCATAGAAACCATGTAGCTCAGAGCATAACACAGTAAAGAGTCAAATGATGTTGATCATGTCGTTGTTATAATTATCAACATTACAACTCATGCAACGGATGCGGGCTTCCTGTGGAAGAGACTTTGAAGCTGAGAGTCAAAGCTGAGGGATTTCCCAGGTAAAGGATAGGGGCAGAGGGTGCCTGGCATTCAGGACCAGTGACATGTAGGCCCCAGTACTAAACGAAAACAGGGGCTCCTTGTTCAAAAAGTATTAAGAATTTCAAGACAACAAGCACAGAGCATTAAACCAAACACAGGGCCTTTCTGAGTGTGAGGTCCTGTGCACAAATTGCACATGCACGAAACTAGCCCTGCCCGGTGGGAGAGAGTGCTGGCATGGTTGCTTAATAGGGCCAAAGGCAAACTGGCAAAAAGAAGTCTGTAATGCTGGCCTGATGCGGATTCTGTAGCTGATATGATTCAGGAAATCAGGCCTCCTTCACTGGCTGGTAGAAACTATAAAGGTCAACACACCTGGACTGAATGGGGAGAGTTTTTTCCCTATGCAATCCAAGCAGGGTTTTAAGCCCTTAAGGGCGTGAAAGGTTTCCTTCCTCTGTGAAGCTAAAGCAGCAGCCTGCAGCTCCACCCTGCCGTGTCTGTTACAAATCCAGCTGCCCCTCCTCCTCCTGGCAGGGGACCCGCTCTGCCCGTGGGAGCCCACGGTCCATGGCCTTGTGAAAAATGACTTGATTTCTGAAAGCCAAGCTTTCTCATTGAAGAAAAGGTCAACCAAAGAAAGGAGTTGAGTCTGGCAGAGTGGGAAATCTTCTACTGCTAATGGGATCATTTTTACATCTCTATCTTCCTCTGCAGGAGCTCCCTGAAAGGCTGAAATGTCAGCCTGTCAACGTTTCCTGTGTGCCTGAGCCCTCTCTCCTTGGTGGGACGCGGGGTCAGCGCGGCCTGCTCCGTCAGACAGGGTGGCTGGCTTCATCCCACCCGCCGCTGGGGGCACCCGGGTCGCTTCACACCAACTTCTGAGCTCCTCAAACTGGGAATGTCACGCGCGGGCAGGGGCAGCTTCCTTCTCTGAGCACATTGGAAACAAGTTCCGGTCATTTGCATCAGGACTGCCTGGAGGCTTTTCAAATTCAGACAACGTCTGGTCTCTGCAGAGAAAAATAACTAATTCACATTGTGACCTCCCAGAAAGATCACCGCTTCGTCCTGAAGCACTCGCTTGCCAGCAGGTGTTAATGCCAGGTAAAAAGAGAGCCCCTGTCTAATGGTCTCCACCTCTGGAATGGAAAAAGCTGAGCTGGGTCAAAGGAGCCTGACTTCCGGGCAGCCCCGGGTAGACTTCTTTCAGGAATCGGCCTCCTTCTCCACCTCCACTTAACCTCTTTCTTTAGACCCTCGCAGAAAAGCTGGAGTCAGGCAGCAGAGGCTCGGATGGCTGTTCCTGGGCAGGGTGAGGCCAGAGAGCGAAGGCAGCCCTGCACCGTCTTGGAGACGCTTTCTCAGCCCTTAGCTACCTTCAAGCTCCAGCTGCAGTGGGCTCTCTCCACACCGAGACAAGACATCTCTCCAACCTCCTCCCTACATCTTCTTGAGAACCAGACACCCCTCTCAGAGTTAGGGGTGCGTGTGCCCATCTTCTCTCCACAGATTATGATCTCTCTCAGGACACTGCCTTATGCCCGGAACTCCTGTCCAGGGGAGGCTTTTCAATAAATGTTGAGGGAACAAATAAATGGGGACCAGCCCCATCCTCAGCACTACGTAGTCCTGGTCCTACTCTTGTCTCCACATCACATTTCTGAACATCTCTTTCTCTAATTTTCGACCCTCACCTTGGCCTGCCAGACAATGTTGAACTTCCTTTCCCCTAGCTTTCTCAGGTGCAGATTTTTTTTTTGCTACCTAGCATTTACAGAAATTACAAATCTTCCTCCTTTCTCAATTTGGTCTCTGTCTCAGCCAGGATGTTGGGCTGCTGCTTTGACCCATTGTTCTCACAAACTGACAGCCATCACCAAGGCCATTGCCCTTGCCCAAGAAGGAAAATAGGGCAACACCCTTTGTGTTCTTAGACTGATTATTCCAGATTCATTCAAAGGACATGAATTCAATGACGTCAAGCTCTCCTCTACCCAAGCAATGGGAAATGGAGGTTTCCCTGCTTGTGACCCACCTTGCATGTGACATGTGCCACCCGCTGCCTCGAGGATTGAATCTGGAGCTGCAGGACATCTCTCCAACAGGATCACCATTGCAGAAACTCACTATCCTTTTCATGTTGGATAGATGTAGGGGGTTGAGTAGCATCCTTGCCCACCCCATCCCCAAAGTCGTGTCCTTCCCAGAACCTCAGAATGTGACCTTATTTGGAAATCACGTCATTACAGATGGAATTTCTTAAATGAGGTCACACTGGAGCAGGGGAGGCCCTCAATCCACTGTTACTGATATCTCATAAGAAGATAACAAAAGACAGAGACACACAGGGGGAATACCATGTGATGTTGGAGACAGAGGTTAGAGAGATGCGTCTATCAGCCAAGGAACTCCAAGGATTGCCAGCAAACCCGAAGCCAGGGGAGAGGCATGGAACAGACCCTCCCTCAGATCCTGTAGAAGGAGCCAACCCTGCCAGCAACTTGATTTCAGTCTTCCAGCCCCCGGAACTGTGAGACAATCCATTTCTGTCATCGGAAGCTCTTGGTTCATGGTCATTTGTTATGGCAGCCCTAGGAATCTAACACAATGGAATAAAGAATCTTGTATTTGAGATCTTTTTCAAATATTTTCATTTTAAAAAATCTTAACTTTATTGAATTTTACTAAATGGGTCTTTTTATCCTTAACCTCTAATTAGTATAATTTTTTTGCCCGTCACTTGGATGTGAATCTATCCATCGGATGTGAATCTGTCCATCCTCTCTCACAATGTCCAGAATTGGAACACTAAATTTATTCCACTCAACAGCATTGTAATCCCAGCACTTTGGGAGGCTGAAACAGGAGGATCGCTGGAGCCCGGGAGTGCAAGACCAGCCTGGGCAACATAGCGAGACCCTATCTCTACAAAACAAAAACCAAATATGAACAGCATTCATTATAGTCTTTTCTCAACTATATTCCCCCCTGGATGAGAGTGGTCCCTACGAATGACCTCGAGACCCTATTAAAATGCTGATTTGGATTCAGTAGGTCTAGAGTGGGGTGGAAGGTTCTGGCATTTCTACCAGGCTCTGGGGGGTATTGATGTCACTGGTCCAGGGACCCCCTCTCCTTTGAGCAACAAGGAGATAAACTACTCAAAGTGTTCAGTGATCTACACTCATCCCTATTTGACTTTGGAAATGTCTTTAAACTGGAACACAAGTATATCTTATGTTTATGAAGTTAGTGTCAAACAACCTGACAAAGTCACACTGAAACATCCCACTTGGGGAGGAGCTATGGAGGCTGTTTCTACAGTCCTGCCCTCACTCAGCAAAGATTTATTCAGGATTTGCTATGTGTTAGAAACTGTGCCAGGCTGATGTCTTGCTTGAAAACAATTTCTCTCTCCTCTCATCCTAATAATGAACGGTATAGCCTTTCAGACTCACACAGAAATCACCAACTGATAGCAGCAGGGTGACTGCTCTCTCTCTGGGATCCGCTCACAACCCTGCTAGACAATGTATTGGCTCCAAAAACACCTGGAGAGCAGGGGTGGAGGAAAGTCACAGAAACTTCCAGCCCTGGCTGAGTTGGAGAAACCAAAGTTCTTGGCTGGCTTAATGAAGGAAATGAAGACAGGCAAGGCAAACCTACTGAGAAGTTTTCCTGCACTTTGGTAACCCATTAGATGCCAACCAGAAGCTGCGTTGAACACCTTGAGTTTGAGATCTTTTCTGAAGAAAATTTTCATGCAGAGGGAATGGCTACGAGGACAAGGAATTCGAGGTCAGGATGGGGGTGAGGATGTGTGTGTGTAAAATAAAGCCAGGCTGGACTTAGGCTCTGCTAGAACAGACTGTCACCTGTGTGGAAAGGGAGGGACACTGGGGAGCTGTTTCCACCTGGAAACAGCAAGAGATTCCTGAAGTGCCACTCATACCCCTCATTTTTCATGTGTACTCTTTGATTTCTTCACTGATCAGGCAGCAGCTGTGTGCCAAACACTGTAGGGGAACTAAAAGGGATTAATTAATAATTAATAACTAAAAGGGATTAAAAAATAACTTTCCCAAAAGCGGCCATCTTGGAGCAAGCTGTCACATCTCAGCGGGAGGAAGTTCTGTGGAAACCCGGAGGGTGCCATTTTCACACTCCTGAGCAGATTTATCTGGCAGAGGGAACAGCATAGTAAGGTTCAGAGGCACGTTCTGAGCAAGAGCAGGCGTTCTGAGGGGAGATACTGTCAGAGGATATGTGAAAAGGTTTCAAAGCCATGCTGTGCCATTTCTCCTGTGACATGCTGGTTTCCAAAATACGTTCTCATGAGCAACAGTCCCACAGGAGTCTTTGAAATTCTGTGGTGTAAATGCTGTGAGAAACGCTATATGATATCTCTCCTAGGTTTGGTATGGGAGGTAGCTCACGCCTGTCATCCCAGCACTTTGAGAGGCCAAGGCGAGAGGACTGCTTGAACTCAGCAGTTCGAGACTAGCCTGGGCAACATAGTGAGACCCCCCCACTACAAAAAAAAATTTTTTAATAGCTGGGTGTGGTGGGTGTGTTTAATGGCTGGGTGTGTTTTTTTAACACCTGGCTCTACGTGAATTAAACTCTTTCTGTGTTGTAATTCCCATCTTAAGTAGCTGCAGTTCCAGCTACTTGGGAGGATGAGGCAGGAGGATCACATGAGCCCAGGAGTTCCAGGCAGCAGTGAGCCGTGATCAGGACTCTACACTCCAGCGTGGACAACTGAGAAAGACCCTGTCTCAAAATAATTGTAATAATAATAATATCTTTCCTTGTCCCTAGGACATTCAAAATACACATCAGCTCTTTAAAGACTCTATGAAGTCTCACACTAAAGAAGCCTCCTGGCCGAGCGTGATGGCTCATGTCTGTAATCCCAGCACTTTGGGAGGTCGAGGCTGGTGGATCATGAGGTCAGGATATTGAGACCATCCTGGCCCCATCTCTACTAAAAATACAAAAATTAGCTGGGCGTGGTGCCATGTGCCTGTAGTCTTAGCTACTCAGGAGGCTGAGGCAGCAGAATGGCTTGAACCCAGGAGGCAGAGGTTGCAGTGAGCCAAGATCGTGCCATTGCACTCCAGCCTGAGTGACAGAATGAGACTCCGTCTCAAAAAAAAAAAAAGAAAGAAAAAGAAAAAAAGGAAACCCCCTAAACTTATTCAACCCAGGGTTTCCCAAAATTGCTTGACAATAGAAATCTTGTTTCACATAATTACTTTGAAAAGCACTTTAAAAATTCATGGAGTTTTTGAGGGTGGGGATGTGGTAGCATAACCAGATCTGTGTTTTCTAGGGAAGTTGTCCCCTGAGGATGTCTACAAGGTGACCTTCTCTTGGGGCAGGTGACCTTCAGCAACTGATCTCAACAAAATGCCATCTCAGCCACCACTGCCCCTCCCTGGGCCAGTCAGGGGAGCCTCCAGGCAATTCTCCCCTGCTTTCCACCTTGTCCAGGTGAGTGCAGGTCAGATCATGTCATGGCCAAGCAACTGCTTGGATGGCCCCATCTCCCTCTGAACAAAGTCTAGCCCCTCCCCTTGTTTCCCGGCACTCTCTGCCCTTCTTGCCCAGTGCTATGGCTGCTCCCTCAGTCCTCAGTTGAAGCCACAGTCCCTGCTACCCCAACAGAAACCAAGTCCTGGCCCTATCTTCCCTCATCGCCTCTCTGGCTGGAAAAAAACAAAAAGAAGAATTCAAAAAGTTCCCTCCTTCTGCAGAAAAATGAGAGGGAGAGGAGGACAGAAGTGCCCCACCTTCAATGAGTCTGGTCTCTGTGTCAGATGGCAACATATTCTAGAATCCCTGTACATTTGCATTTCGCTTTTGATGGCACCCTCAACCAGGAGGTTCTGTGAGACAGGAGTCCCGAAGAAGAGAGCTCAGAGAGGAGCCCAGGGGAGGGGGAGAAGCACTCATCTACTATGCGTCCGTTTTTTTGAGGTCACGTGAGTCCCATCTCCATGAATATGCAGGAAGCACACAGTCCATTCCTTAGTATCTGAAATGCAAACTGGAGTTGAAGACAAAGAACCCAGGAGGGGGCATTGTAGGTAGACATTCACCAAATAAGCAACCTGAGATTCACCCACTGTCGTAAGCCCCAGAGCTCTAATTCCCAAAGGATTGTGCTGGTTTTTATCTGCAAATGGGAGTGAAACCACCTTTGCAGAAATTATAACTCAGAAAATTGTGACAGTGAAAGAGATCTGACCTAACCAACTCCTTCTTGCTTCTAACCTCCAAGCTGTCCTTGTTCTTTCCTGGGCAGAGGCCAAACTAACTTTGGGAGGAACTTAGTTTATAGTTTAACTTTGAAACAAAGACCGTAACAGCCCTTTCCCAAAACAAATCCCCTTCTTGCTTGGGAACTAGACCACCTTTGCAGGACTAACAAATTAGCCACAAGATTAGAAATTACGGTTTAAGAGTCATGCAGCTGGAGGCTACAAGGTTCTAAACCTCCCCAGTTGCTCCTAAGGATGACATCACCATTGTAAAATCTAAGCTTGGAGCTTGAGATGTTTTTCAGACCCTGCCCTTGATGCATCAACTGGCGCCTCCCAGATCAATAAACTGGCTCATGTAGTCATGTGGCCCCCACCCGGGAACTGACTCAGTGCAAGACGACAGCTTCGACTCCCTACGATTTCATCTCCGACCTGACCAATCAGCACTACCCCTACTTCCCGACTGCCAACCCCCAAATTTTCAGGGAGACTGATTTGAGTAATAATAAAACTCCAGTCTCCCATACACCTGGCTCTACGTGAATTAAACTCTTTCTGTGTTGCAATTCCCATCTTGATAAATCGGCCATGTCCTGTCTAGGCATACAGGCAAGGAGAACCCGGAGGGTGGTTACAGGAGCCTCTGCAGGGCCACAGGGCAGGCAGTTGAGGTGAGGGAGAAGTGCGCCAGCATTCCCACTAGGTACAGACTGTTCGAGAATTCACGATTCGGAGGAGCAGCTGGGCTGACGCCCTGGGTGGAGGTGAGGGTGGGTAGAGGCAAAGCCACATTTCCAGCATGCTCCAAGTTGCACAGTGAGGGCTGCAGGGTCTTCCATATTGACAAGCTCTAAATCCTCACGAGGGATGCCCACCACTCTGGAACATAACTCCACAGTTCGTTCCTCACTCTTTTCCCACAGGCTCTTTTCCCTCTGCCTTCAATCAGGCAGGGTCTCTTTAGACACACACACACACACACACACACACACACACACAGAGGCAGATACAGATACACAAAGACACACACAGACACAGGTATACACAGAGACACACACGTACACACACACACACAAAGGCAGACACACAAAGACACGCACACAGACACATACACGCACACACACACATTCCCCACACCTCCTTTTCTAGCTACCTTCTAGACTTTTCCTTGTCTTTTGTGGACAAACTTGTTTAGTTTCTGGCATCTTAGCAGCACATTCCCTCTCTGATCTGTCACCAGGCTCCCACCTGGTGACACTGCATTGGCTTAGACGTTCCTGAAGGCAGTGATAACTCTTTTCTTGTCTATTCTGGTCTTCACCCTGTCCTGTCCGCTCAGGCTCTGTCACCCCTGACCCTCTCGGCCATCCCTGCACCTGCCTCGTGCCTCTGTCTCCCTCCTACTGGCCACCAGTCTGTCTTGCAGGGGTGATCTCGAATCTACCAGGCTTCTCTAGACGTCCTCTCTGTTCAGACTCATCTCTGAAGCTGGATGACAAGCAATGCAGCATCTGTCCCTGAGTCCTCAGGTCCTGGGAATGGACTGGGCAGGAGGACAACTAGGGAATAGGGTCAGGAGTGGGAGGAACCCGTGGCTCCCAATTCCAGACACTTCAACAGAACTGTCCTTTGTAAGACTTCTGGGCAGAGGCCAGGAGACTGCTGTGCTAGTCCCTCCATGGAGGGGGCGTATCCTGGCTGGCTCTGTTGGGCCTGAGAGACTCCCCTACACACTGAGAGCACTGCTTATAGTAGGATCTGCCTTGCCAACAACTGCAAAAATCACCACTATTCCCTTCAGACTTCCCTTCAGCCTCCAGACTTCCTTAATGGCAAAGACTGGCCACATAAATCAGCCAGCAGGCCAGTCGGTCCTACTACAGAATAGCCTGGCCCGATGAAGATGGGATGCAGGCGGGCTTCCAGGACAGGTGACCATGGGGCACGTGGGGAGAAGAGCTATCTGGGGCATAAAATTGCCTTTCTCAAGCCGACAGGCCTGTGAGACTGGTCTGCTGATGCCTGGCATTGGGGACTCGGCTGAAATGTTTGGTGTTCTACAGTGACAAGGCCCTGCTATGACATACTTAAAAGGCATCAGGAATTCTGTTCCAATGTCCCTTTGTTTCCTCTCCTGGCAGACTCATGCATTGCTTTAAATACTCTGCCTAGAGTCACCACTCATGCACATAAGCCTATTCTTGGGGCGTGTTTCTTTGGATTAGATTGTTTCTTCCCACGTCCAGGTTTGTTTTGGCTCTTCCTCTCCAGGTATGGCGGTGTCTCAGCCTTGTGACTGGGCAAAGCATCCCAGGTGGCTGCTGTCCCCTCCACCTGCTTGTGGGCATTGAGGGCAGAGCCTTTCTTTTGGGACTCAGCTTGACCGAGTGTGGGAGTCTATCTTGATCTTTTCTCCTTTTCATGGCCAGGATCAGAGCTAGGCACGCAGACGCCAGTGGAGCCTGCTTTCTCAAGGCAGCTCTCCTCCTGCTACGTGAACGAATCATCCAGGCTTCTGTTCAGGGTCTCAGGAATTTGGCTTCCATGTCAGGGACGCCTGACCCATGACACTCATCCTTAAGTCTCATCGTTCCTTCTTCCAAGGGTGGAAAGATGCAAGGCTGGCTGGCAGCCGCTCTGAGGGGTGCCCTTCATGGCTGTCCATATTAATCTTATTTTGGTCCAATGCTTACTGCCAGGGAAGAAATCTGCTAATGGTACTTTTCTTTGTTGTATTTCAATCTGGCAACAGGAAACTGGCTTTTTAGGGGAGACTACAAAGGGCAAAGTATTGGTTCTGGTGCCCTCTGGTGGTTGAACTGCAATCTCGTTGCCTGCCCCAGGAACTCCCCCACTGGCTGGAGAGAAGCATGAGTTTGCAGGTCGGCTCCACTGCCTGGGTGGCTTTAGATCGGTCTGGAGTTGGTTAGGTTACGTTTCCAAATCTCCAGTTATAAAATTAGGCATTTTTTCCTTGTATAATTTCCAATCAGAAATTTGTTCAATGGTCCAGTTAGTATCTTGGTCTGTCTAGAAAATGGATTACTGGATGTCAAGACAGTCTTACTTGCCATACTTTGTAACCTGAAATTTTTGTACCCAACATTTGCCAAAAGATTGAGGTGGCTGAGGTACAGGGGATGTGCTTCCAGACGTATTTATATCTCTGGCTCCCAAGAGAAATACGACATACTCCTGTTGTAAGGAACATACAACGAAGTAAAGTTGAATTAAAATGAGTAAGTCATGACAATTCTCTATTTTATTTGATGAGATTAAGACTAATTACGCCTGAAATAGGACCATAACCTTTGACTTCATTGAACAAGAGAGCAGAACAGGTTGCATGACTGGGGTGTCAGCAGCCAAATATGTGGTCCTGATTGAGACATATGGGAATATTTTTTTTAATGACACACAGAGCACTGCTTCTTATGATGGTGCTATTCCTCCAGCTGAGCCATGCCAGGTACCAGCCCCCACATAGAACTTGCGACTGTCCCTTTGCATCATGAATGAACTAAGCTCACGCACAGTTGCTTGCTAAGAATCAAGAGAACTTCCTCAATCAACCCTTATTCTTCCATCTTCTCTCCTGCTCTCTGCAGTCTGTGATGCTCGCCTTCCTTTCTTCCCCTGGCTCATTTGCCTCCCACCTGGACTTTCCTGTCTGCAAAGTGCCATTGAACTTGAGCCCTTTCCAAGTCTGTTCTCATGATTTAGCTCCCTTTTGCAGCTTTGACATTCACTGGAGAACTTTTTCAATTGTGCCTCGGCCTCCCAGCATTCAGGATCTGCCCTTCACTTTGGGGTGCTGACTTCAAGCAGGAAAGACTTCTTGACTCCTGCCTGTAAGCAGGCTGCCCCATGCCCCATGCCTCCTCACCTGTGAAGTGAGGAGGTCGGACTTGATCACTGGTTTCCACTCCAGAGGGGTTCCCAGGAGGTCTCTCAACCACCCCTTATGCTCTGTTTGGAGAAGTTTTCCCTTTTCATCAGTTTTTCAAACTGTGATTCTAAGATATATTTATTTTGGGGAAAAAAAAAACTGTGGCTTAAAAGGTAAAGCTTAAAGAAAAGTTTTTTAAAAAACAAAGGAAAAGAAGATCTAATATCCTTGCCAAAGCTCTCAAACACTTCAGAATCTCCTCCTCTCCCAGCTCCTGCTCCCTGGCCTCTCCTTGGGTGGGAAGGCAATAAGTAAGTAATACTTTATAGAGAGCATCTGTACTGGGCTCCAGCCATCAGCGCTTCTAATGGGTCTTGGGCAGCTATCCCAGGCCAGATAAGTCATATTAAAGCTGAGAACAAAACCAAAGGATTGGATTTCTTTTTCAATCAGGAGAAAAAAATATATACCATTTGAAGCTCCCAGTTGGTCTGGGTTCCTGGAAGCTGTTGACTTGCTTTTAAAAGATGTCTTAAATAATCACGACCATCTTCATTTTTGAAACTTCTTGGGCAGGTTTCTTTGTTTTGGTAGAGAGCTGTTCTAAATAACAGCATGAAATTTGCCTACTCTAGTGTCAGGCTAAGACATGAGGAGGGAAGGGAAACTAATATTTATCTAGCTCACTTCCAGTTTCAGGGGCTAGGTGTAGATTAACTGGTGGAATACCCAGGGCAAGCCGGAGTGTGCCGATGCTGTACATCACTGCCTTTGAGAACTTAGTCACATGCCCACAGTCACACAGCTGGTATGACGAGAAGCCAGGATTCAAACTAGGGCTGGCTGATGCTTGCATCTGTAAGGTTCTGCAGAGCACATGGAGCCTGGAAAGGAAGTCTCCATTTGGAAAATCCTTCTGGGGTCCAGAAGCCTCCATAAATAGGGCAGCATATAATTTATCTTCTAAATGGGTACACTTGTTCAGGATAAATGCTAAAGTGTATGGGATGTGAGGACCTCAGGCATAAAATGGTACCATCATGGGGAAACTGGGATAGACGTTCATCCCCCTCATCAGGTAGGCTAGGCACATTCCTACGATGCCGAGAAGCAAGGCTACTTACTATCAGGAGAAACAGAAGCAGCAGCATCACAGTATGAACTGGGTCTCGCTCTAAATCCCTCGCTCCTTCCTCCCCACTTCATCATAACCCCTCCTGACGCGCTCTCTTCACAAGCCCAAGGACACGCCCAATTCCCTGAAGTGTATGCCAGCCAGGTCTCCGGTGAGCATGGGGGAGAAGCCTGGAGACAATTCCCACATAAAACTTCATCATCACTGAGCCACCGCAGGGAAAAGGTCCAAACCGCATCCTGGTTCTAAAACCCAACTGGAAACTTTGTGCAATCAGCAAGAACTTCATGAATCAGACTTACTGACCTGGAGGTTAAAAGAAAGAGCGATCCCCTTCCTACTTTTTCAGATCCCTCTACTTCTCTCTGTCCTTTAATGAAGCTGAAAATTAGCATATTTGTTGGATCGTGGCTGACACTGATGGTCTGAAGTAACCAGAAGGCTCCCATGGATAAGTTGTTCTCAGCCTTGGGAAAGTAAGCTGGATTCATCCCACCACTTTATTCTCTGTGTTTCTGATGCTTTGACATCTTGGGCCTTACTGGCCCTGGAGAGACTCTACTCCTCTCAGGGCTGCATATTCCTAGAGATAGTAAATGATCACCTTCCAGAGAGCCTTTCATATATATGCAAACCAACCAATCCAGAACCACACTCCTAATACCTCCTCTGTGGACTCTCATACTGGGGCCACTATCCACCTGCCCTAATCACCCCAGTGCGGGTACCAGACACTAGGGCCAGCCCTATGTCCCAGAGACTGCTGGAAAATGTCAAATTAGCCAATCCCAGACCTGTTTATCCTCCCTCACCTATTCCTTCCTGAATAAACCATAATATTTTTGCCTGTGTTTTCCCCTCACTTCCTCTACCTCCCAACTGGCCCTGGTGCTTCCCAGTATGGCCCCTGGTGGTGTGGTGCCCCCTCTTGGGAGCTGTGAGTAATAAACTAGCTTTTCAATGGCAACTGTCTCCTGATCTGTTGACCTTACAATACCTCATACTAATAAAACCTTGAAATGGAAGCCATCCCTTCCAAAAGTCATGAGCACTCTTTTCCTCCCCCTTACAGACGGTCTCAGTACATAGGAAGAGCAGGAGCGGGCAAAGGCGACGGCGGTTCCAACACGGAATTGCATCTTCATCAAGAACCACAAATGGCTGGCTTTCTCCTCAGTGGCAGTCAGGTAAAGAAGTGGGAAGGGGCAGCTTGTTAAAAAGACGCCCCAGTAAAATGTGATCATAGCATCATCATCTGTGTGTGCCTCACACTAAGCAAAGCACCACTCTATATTAGAAAAATAAAGCCATCATCAAAAACAGGTAACTAATCACAGCTCTGCCAGAGACGTTGCCTCCTATGATTATCATCATGGGGGTCTGTGAGCTGCCTAAAGTCCTTTTTGGGAAAAAATTAATTTGAAATATACAAATTGAATTCACTGCATTCAATTGCAAAGACATATTTTTCAAAGAAGCTTTTAATAGTGAAGATATTAAATGTAAAAGAATGGAATATTCCAGTTAAAAGGCATCCAAATAATGCCAGCATTTTCTCCCCATGGTACTCCTATTGGTTATTAATCTTGAAATGTGTCTGCAAGAGTTCTCATTTGTTTCAAAGTTAAGAAACAAACGTGCTCCCCTGTGACAACAAAGTCCATAAATACTTTATACAAGTGAGAGAAATGAATTCATCCCTAGAACATTTGTCATCTGCAGTTAGGTCAAGAAATTCACTTTGCCCACCTCAGCCTGACAGTGTCTGCCTGGAAGGTGTCCTTAGCCCAGTGTTAAATGATGCACACTCTATTTTTTCCTACTCACCCTTTAGCCAGCGTTGCTATGCCAACGTCAGTTAGCTTCATTCCTACACCTACAGGAAGAGAAAACAAAGATGGGAGTTTATGTTACTCAGGGTCCCTCAGAAAGAATGACAACTCCTCCTCCTTCCCCTTCCTGCACAAACACCTGAGGCCTCTTTCAAATACGCATCCAGCTTTAGGCAGGGACCATGGGGAAGGCAGCATTAGCGGGACTCAAGTCTCATGTGAGCAGACAACCCAAGCCATCTCAGCTCCAGAAATGAAGTCCTCTGCCTGCCTGGCCCACCCACCCCATGACAAGGAGGGAGCTGGCCACTCTGAAAAAATCTGAGGCCCAGTGCTTGCCCCGTAAGCTCTCTCCCCAGAAGTACTCTGACTTCGGCTTAGGTCTGGCTCCCCATTCTTCAATGAAAGTGGAAACCCTTACATGGTGGAAAGAAGAGTAGGCATGGCCTGGGATGGTCAATGCCAATAGCAAGAGGGTTTGACATGGTTTGGCCATGTCCCCACCCAAATCTCATCTTGAATGTAGCTCCGACAATTCCTAAGTGTGGTGAGAGGGACCCGGTGGGAGATAAATGAGTCATGGGGTGGTTTCTCCCATACTGTTCTCATGGTAGTGAATAAGTCTCAGGAGATCTGATGATTTCATAAGGGGCTTCCTCTTTTCCCTTGGCTCTCATTGTGTCTCTGGCCTGCCGCAGTGTAAGACGTGCTTTCCGCCTTCCACCATGATCGTGAGGCCTCCCCAGCCACGTGGAACTATCAGTCCATTAACCTCTTTTTCTTTATAAATTACCCAGTCTTGGGTATGTCTTTATCAGCAGTGTGAAAATGAACTAACACAGGGCTCAAGGGGCATGTGTTTAGTTGAAAGTCAAACTTCAGATGCGTGATTTCTCATTTCCATAAAGATCGTTTTTCAATCCAGGACTGAAAGTTTTCTGGGTGGTCAGTGTCAGGCCCCGGGAAACAATCTTGAATTCTATGTAGACGCTGAACCAATGGCCTGGGGAAGCAGACATTTGGAACATGTGGTCCTTGGGCTCATCCTAAATGCTACCCGCTAAACCATGGTGGGGGTAGGTGGGGGATACCAAAACCAAAACAATAGAACAGCTACCTGAGCTTCCCACTCTGGTTCAGCAAAGAGCAACAGGCACCCATCGCAAGCATATGGAAGCCTTTTCTCATCTGCCTTTCCAGCAGGAGGGGTAGGGAGGGTAGCTCGGCAGCCAGGGAGGCAAAGGGAATAGACCATCCCACTGTTTTCCACCGTGAGGAACGACAAGAGCTGCCATCCCCTTCTGTAGTGGAGAGCGCCACCCTCTCTCACTCTACCCGCAGTCTCAGCCTGCATCCTGAACCTCTCCCAGGTCTAGTGGAAAGTAAAGCACTTCCCTGATGCCCAGAGTATGGATTCCCTCTTGGGCTTTCCAGAATCTCCATGCCCTGACCATGTACCAATTCCACTCCTGTCTCCCTAGGGTGAGGCTATGGGCACTTGCTCCAATGCAGTGGACCTCTGCCAGGACCTTACCCATGCAATCTAGTGATGACATTTTATCCCAGGGTCCACAGTGCCACCCCACCAGTGCGTCTGCACCTGCTAGATGCCTGGGTCCTGCGTCCCGTGCTCTTGTCCCTGCGTCTTGGGCCCCATGGGCCAGGCTGTGAGCACTGGCATTCCCCACCTCCAGCAAGTGACTTGCCCATGGAGGGCCCTGGCAGCCTACAAACCAGTTTGGGCTGTGGAAAGGAAAGAAACTCAGCATCCCGCTAAAGCCAACCATGAGGATCAGATCTGCTGGCCACCTACTCCATGGTTCTGCACCCATGTGGAGTGCTGCTTCTGAGGCCCAGGAAAAGACAGCTAAAGAGTTAATGCTCTGATTCAGCGGTATCCGCTGGGAGCATGGCAAAAACACAGGACACGTTGGGATTCAGGCTGGTTAGTCAGACAGAAGCCATGAGGCCTGCTTTTCTGCAGTGCACCTGTGAGCTACATTAGACACGGCACTTTGGGAGAACCAGTGACCATTTTTAAAGTCTCTTTTGCAGTTGGTCACTAATTCATCTCATTCTTTCAAAGCTGCTAATAACTCAAACATATGTAGAAATGGTTCACATAGCTTCTATTACAGGGACTATGCTTTGAAAAAAAAAACCCCACCAAATTGCAAAAGCTCTCACTGGACATCTTATTTCATGGAAAATTGTATTTTAAAATTACAGTTCTAAGCCACATGGAAATCCAATTTGAAAAAGTCATTTGGCAAAAGGTCTTTGAACTTGGAGAATTGCTTTCCCTTGTTTCCCACAATTACCAGCTGTCACTTACAGTTTAGAAAGACACAATATAATTTTTAAAAGAAAACTTCCCTCTCTCAGTTTAATAATTTGCCTGCAATTCTGTCAAGGTTATTAAGAACCTCTAGAGGTTAAAGTTAAATCCTAGTGTGCAGCTATCAAGCTGAGTTGGAGATAACAGTAATCTACAGGTTGTTTCTAATAGAAGAAAGGAAATGAACAGCATTAGAAGTTCATTCTCCAGAATTCGAGGTCTTGAGTGTTTTGGGTGACAGCTTGTTAGAAAACCTGGTAGTCTCACCAGTATGCAGGTCTCAGGTCCAAATCACAGGCTCATCTTTTACCCCGCAAACCTGGCACAATCTTCTAAACAAGCAAATACAGCCAGGAGGAGTTAACTTTTAGAAGTCCAAAAAGGTGGTGATAGAATTTGAGTTTAATTCTAATTCCAATGTCTCTGTAAAATTATAAAAAGTGGAGTTGCCTTAGAGAATAGATGTGCTGTCTCATGCCACAATGACAATGACAGTAAAAATATTTTTTGTCCGTCAATAGAGAGTAAATAAACACCATTACTTAACACCACACCACCATGTGAAACCACGCACATCATTTACAGAGAGATGTGATATTCCATTACTGTTGTTTACTAGTACCTGGAAGTGAAACTAACTGTGCACGAAGCCCTGGGTGCTGCTTTTCAACGGAAGAGCTATATTTAATACAAAATTAATTCCCAAGGAGAAAAGATGGGGGACAGCAGCAATTGCACAGGCAGAGTCTAAATAGAACAAACAGCTGTCTGTTAAGACCATATATTTTGTGTGTGTGTGTGTGTGTGTGTGGCAGCAGTCTCTTCAAAGAGCGAAGTCTGACTTAAATTTGCAGATTGGCTTCATCTGCAAGGCAGTAATGTTGCATTTCCCAGCTGGCCTGCAAGGAGTCCTTCCAAGGGCTTAGGAGGAAGAACAGTACACACACCAGAGCCTTCTTACATCAGGAGAGACTTGGAAAGGTCTGGAAGTAAATATCTTGCAAATTTGCTAAATTGTTATTTGTGGAAAGAACTTGGAATTCAGAGTCAGAAAATGCGGGTTGGAGTCTTGGACCCCTCTACTTACTAGCTGAGTGACAGCAGACAATTAAATCACGGTCTCCAGGCCTCAGTTTTCTCATCTGTAAAATGGGGATCACAATATCTTCTCTGCAGGGTTATTTTGAAGATTAAGTAAAAATAGTAGAAAAAAATGAATGGATACAAAAACTGATGAAATCCAAGTAAAGTTTTTAGTGTAGTTGATTATATTCTGCCAGTGTCCATCTCTTGGTTTTGATAATATACTATACTTATGTGAGATGTCACCATTAGCTGAAGCTGGGTGAAGCGTACATGTGAACCACTCCATATATTTTTGCAAATTCTTGCTAGTCTATAATTATTTCAAACTAAAGGCTGGGGCACAGTGGCTCATACCTGTAATCCTAGCACTTTGGGAGGCCGAGGCAGGAAGATCACCTGAGTCCAGGAGTTCAAGACCAGCCTGAGCAACAAAGTGAAACCCCATCTCCACACACACATACACACACACACACACGAAAGAATTAGCCAGGTGTGATGGCACACTCCTGTGGTCCCAGTTACATGGCAGGATGAGGCAGGAGGATCACTTGAGTCCAGGAGATTGAGGCTGCAGTGAGCTGTGTTTGTACCACTGCACTCCAGCCTGGGTGACAGAGTGACACCCTGTCTCAAACAAATTTTTAAAAAATGAGTTAAAAAAATAGGAACCATTTATTATGTGGCAATGCTGCAATTAGTGGTTTACTATCTCATTTAATTCTCAAAACAACCCTGTGGGAGGTTACTGAAGCAGGGAGAAAGGTAATTTGCTCACAGGCTACTAGGTTGGAAGTGGCAGTGCAGGGAACAGAACCCCAAGGTGGTCTTGCTCTTCAACACCATGTAATAGCTAGAGCTTGAGATCCTCCTCTGGGACAATGTTTGACATTTGGTAGATAGACAATAATACAGTTCAGATTTTCTTAATAGCAAACGGAAATAGGGAAACTCTTGCGGCAGAAGCTGCTGGTGCCTTACCTATTGCCCTCACCCTAACCACTTCTGTGCACCTGACTCCACTTCTCAGTGCCACACCAGCATTTCTCTGCCTAAGAATCTTCTCTGATCATGTTTTTTATCCAGCTTAGCTTGCCCGTGTAGGCAGGCGACAGGTGCAGGGGAAGTAATGCCCCCAACCGGAGCAGCCGCCAGCTGGTGATCCTGGTAGCTGGTGCATACACACCCCGGCTCCCTCACTGAGAAGTGTGCTCTGCAGGGCTCCCCGCAGATATCAGCTCCAGCACCCATGGGAGTCACTGGCTAATAATAACATACTCCACCAGCCTCCTTTCCTTCCCCAGTTGCACTTCCCTACTCCTCTATTGGCGTTTCCTGGGATCCCCTCTCAAATAAGCCATTTGCACATGAGTACCTGTCTCAGGTCTGTCTTAGGGGAAGCCTAATGATGACATCTCCATTCCACAGAAGAAATGGTATTCCTAAACAGTTGTGTATATATTGAAAACATGCTATATATTCAGCAAAGGAGCTTAAAATCTAAAGCATTCTAAAGATTCTTTTGTCTATTGAGAATGGAATACTACATTTTAATTTATCTTATGGTAGATCTGGATTTGGGTATATATTGCTGAGTCTAGGCCTATTGAGGATATAACAGTAAAGCCACTCTCTGGTTACCTGTTGTAATGGGAAGGCATTATTGGCATGAATTATTAAAATGAAATGAACTCTAGGCACAGTGGCTCATGCCTGTAATCCCAACACTTTTGGAGGCCAGTGTGGGAGGATCGCTAGAGCCCAGTAGTTTGAGACCAGCTGGGAAACTGTCAGGACCCTGTCTCTGCAAAAAAAAAATTTTTAATTAGCCAAGTGTGGTGGAATGCATGTGCAGTCTCAGCTACTCTAGAGGCTGAGGCAGGAAGAATACTTGAGCCCAGGAGTTCAAAGCTGCAGTAAGCTATGATCGTGCCACTGTACTCTAGCCTCGGTGACAGTGAGACCCTGTCCCCCGCCCCAAAATTTTTTTAAATAAAAATAAAATGAAATGGCCATCCGGATGGTCATTTCAGGCTCTGTTATCGAATCTCATTGCTGATGAGGCATCAGTAACACCTTCTGCAGGCAAAAGTGTTTAAAGGTACTCAGCAGGCCTATCCTTCCTCTCCTTCCCCTCCCTCTCCACCCACAGGAATGTCTCTGGCCCACGGCATCCCTGGAGCCCAGGCTAAGCTGCTCTCCTCACCCTGCATGTCCGTCACCAGGAGGCAGCCACTTGTTTTCTGGTACACCCAGTGCTGGAAGGTGCAACACTTCTGACCAGCTTCTGATTCTCTTCTCAAGAAGTTTATTTCTTTCCCATCCCTGATGGAATACTTCACAAATTCTCCAATCAGCTCCTCCTCCACTGTAGCATACGGGATATTGTTCTCAGGCCGATGGATAAGAAAAATAGGAATGATCCTGGCAGGGAAGAGAACACAGGTGCACATCGAGGTCTCCACTGGGAAGAGAGGCTCCTGCGGCATTCTTCCTTCGCCTGGGGCAGCAGGGAGTGTAGAATTTGTCCCCAACTCTGCTAGGTTTAGACTCCAAATCCATCCAATGACTTTTTAATGGGTAAGATCTGTTTCTGTGTTTTATTTGTTGTTATAAATTCCTCCTTGGGAGGGGGGTTAATTGCTCATGTAGAAATGAATGTCTTCATTGTAGTCATATCTTAATGACCCATCAATCAATGACTGTAATCTATCTATCAATTCATCCATTCATCTACTCATGCACCCATCCATTTGTCCATCCATTCATCCTTCATTCTACTCACCCTCCTCTTCCCCTCCCTCCATCCGTTCCTTCATTCCATCTATCCTTCCTTCCTTTCATCCATCCAATCCATCCATCCATCCATCCATCCACCCACCCACCCACTGATCCTTCTTTCCTCTCATTCAGTCAACCAATATTTAATCAGTGGCCTGTATGTGTCAGACGCTCTTCCAGATGCTATTCCTCAAAACAGCAGTAAAGAAAACAGAGGCTGTGTTCTCGGGGCTCTCACCTTTAAATGAAGGAGACTGACAATAATCAAGTAAATGCATGGTGCTAAGTGCTAAGTGGGAAAACCCAGCAGTGAAGAGGAGACAGGGGCACGCAGTGGAGTGGGGCAGCTATCTTATGTAGGGATGTCAGAGCAGCCCTTGTTCATGGATAAAGAACAGTTGAGCAGAGGCCTATAGGAAGTGAGGGGAGCCATGAGGACATCGACGGTAGAACATTCCAGGTTGAAGGCACCCCGAGGAGAAATGCTCAGGGCAGGGGCACTCCTGGTGTGCGGCAGGAGTGCAGGGAGCCAGGGAGATTGGCAGAAGTTGGGGGAGGCAGAGGGGATAGGAAATCAGGCCTTGGGGGACCTCGGAGGCCATTTGGAAAACTTTTCCCTTTGTACTGAGTTGGATGAGAAGCCACTGGAGGATTTGGGGCAAGGGAGGGACACGACAAGATTTCTGCATGACAAAGATCACTGCTTCTCTGTGGAGAATAGGCCAGGGGTGGGGCAGGGAGACTGGGGCCAGGTAATGATGTCCAGGGAGCTGGAGAGGTGATCAGATATGGGATGGAGTTTCCAGCATTATCCATTTGCTGTCACATCATCCTACATGATGATTTCCTACCTGTCCCTCTCTCTTAAAAGCACCTACACTTCCTCCCCCAACCGCACTCTCATCTTCCTGTTTCAGTGTGAAAACTGAAGGTTTGGGAGAACCTCTAAGTGCTGCCATGAGCACATCCATATTCTCACCTCCCGGTCTGTGCCCACGCACGGCGCCCTCTTCCTACACGATGCGCCATCCCTGCTCCATCCTGAACCATCTCCTCTACAGGTGCCCTGGTCCCCACCCCTCTCAAATCCTCCAGGTATTGCTCCAGCAGTTTTCCCTCTTTCTCATCCATCAATATTCCCTCTACAGAATCATTTCCAAAAGCCTAGCAGCACTCTGTGATAACTACACAGCATGGTGACCCCACAGCCCACCCCAACTACTGACTCACATTTGACATCGAAACTCACATCCGCTGTAGACTCGCTGTCTCCAGTCCCTCCCCTCCCATTCTCTCTTGAACATCTGAAAGAGGCTTTCCCTCAAAAGAAGCCTCTGTCAAGGACAGCATGACCATCATGCTGCTAAGTCCAGTGCTCTCTTCTCGGCACCTACCCCTTTTGCTCTCAGCAGCTCTGGGCACAGTGGATCTCTCACTTCTTTCTGATACGCCTTTCCCTGACTTCCTCATGGCTTTTCTCTGCTTCACTGGCTACCTCTTCTCTGTCTCCTTTGCGAGTTCCTCATCCTCTCGTCAATCTTTAGACTCTAGAAGGCCCTGGAACAACTCTTTTCTCACAATCCCTAGCGACTTCCTTGCTTTAAATACCATTCAGATGCCGATGATTTCCACATTTATGTCCCCAGTCCAGCCCTGTCCCCGAGTTCCCTGCCCACCATCTCCACGTGATGTCTCATGGGCATCTCAAATTTAACATGGCATTGGGCACACATGGCCATAAAGATGGCAACAATAGACACCGGGGATTCCAAAAGAGGGGAGGGAGGGTGGAGGGTAAGGTTGAAAAACTACCTATTGGATGCCATGTTCACTATTTGGGTGATGGGTTTAGTTAAAGCCCAAACCTCAGCATCACACAATACAGCCACGTTAACATGCCTGCACATAGACCCCATGAATCTAAAAAAAAAAAAGGAAAAATAAAGAAAAATAAAAGGCACCCACAATAAAAACATTTAAATGATATTTTAAAAATTACCATGGCAGAAACTGAAGAGCTCATTTGCCCCCACTCCCCACATCTGCCTCTTCTCAGTGACTGGCAGCTTGTGAAAATGGAAACAATCAATTCGTTCAATAAACATCTACGGAATAGCTGTGTCAGAATCCCAAAGACTCACCAGGAGGGCAGAGGTGACTAAGACACAGTCCCTACCTTCCAGGGGCAGCCGTAGGGGAAGGTGCATGGAGAAGCAAAGCCCAGCACATAGTAAATGTTCCTGGTTCAAAATAAGTGTTTGGCAAAATATGAATGAATGAATGAATGAATGCTTATATATGTATGTATAATATTTCTATATGTTTCTCAATTTCAGCACTATTAACATCTGGGCAGATAGTTCTCCGTGGGGGTGGCAGGAGGCCGTCCTGTGCGAGCAGCCTGTTTAGCAACCTCCCTGGCTTCTACTTGCCAGATGCCAGTAGTCCTTCCCGGATCCTGACCATCAGAAGTGTCTCCACAACCACCACTTTCCCCTGGGGGTTATGAACCACTGACAGAGAATCTGATCTTACAAATTTGTAAGTAGCCAAAGAAGCGATCGCCTAGTTTAACGTTGATAACGCAGATACCACTTTCAAGGGCCTAAAATAGAAACACTGATGGCGGGCCACAGAGGCAAGAGGAAAATGTGAGATGCTGACTTTTGATGCTCATTAATTTTTTTTAAGTACAAAACGTTTGTCAAATGAGTAAATGAACAAATATACCGTGTCTAATGTAGGCCCCTAACTATATGTTTAACGAATCAGAAAATCAACTTTTGGGAGGGACCAAGTGACCAGAGAGAAATGGTGACAGGGCAGCTATAACAAAGACCTATGCATGCAAAGATGTGACCAGCTGCCCTGGGGTGGGGATGGAGCAAAACCCCACAAAGAGCCCTTAAATGAAAATGCCTTCAAAATGGCATGGGCTTTGAATCAGGATCTTTAAACGTAATTGTGTAGAATAATCCCATCTAACATAGTGGCCACACACAACGTCAGGAAAAGTTGTGGGGGCAGCAGAGATGGGTGAGCTCCTCTGCTGCCCATGTGGTTCCTTTCTCCCTTGAACGGCGCTAGTGAAGACCTGGTCACTTCTCTCTCAGAGGGAACGTGGGCCTCTAGACCCCGTCTCCCAGTGGAATGAACATGTAAGTCTTGCCCCTCACAATAGGAAGGAAAGCTCGAGCTGGGACCTCCGGTTCTGTGATTGCCACTCAGGAAACCACCTTTGCAAAGACTATAACCGTGAGAAAATTATGACAGTGAAAATGATCTAACTGATTCCATTTTCCCTTTAATCTTCAAGCTGCCCTTGTTCATTCCTGGGCAGAGGCCAAAGTAACTTTGGGAGGAATTTAGTTTATAGTTTAGCAAACAAAGATGGTAACAGCCCCTCTCCAAACCAAACCGCCTCCTTGCTTGGGGACCAGACCACCTTTGTAAAACCAACAACCTAGCCACAAGATTAGAAATTATGGCTCAGGTGTCATGTAGCCAGAGGCCACAATATTCCTAACCTCCCCAGTTCCTCCCATAAATAACATTACTAGTGTAAATCCTAAGACTGGTGTTTGAGGTATTTTTTAGACCCTGTATTCTGGTGGATCAGCTGGCACCACCCAGATTGGTCAACTGGCTCATCTGGTCTTGTGGCCTTCACCCAGGAATGGACTCAATGCAAGAGGACAACTTAGTATCCCTGATTCCATCCCTGACCCAACTCCAATCCCTGTTTCCTAGCCTCCGGAATTCCAAACTCTCAAAAAAACAAACAAACCAACCCTAGCCTCCAAATTTCCAGGGAGTTTGATTTGAGTAGTAATAAAACTCCAGTCTCCCATTTAGCCAGTTCTGTCAGAGGCATGTGAACCAGACCAACTCCATCTTGAATAGGGGCTGGGTAAAATAAGGCTGAAACCTACTGGGCTGCATTCCCAGATAGTTAAGGCATTCTCAGTCATAGGATGAGATAGGAGATTGGCACAGGATACAGGTCATAAAGACCTTCCTGATAAAACAAGCTGCAGTAAAGAAGCCGGCTAAATCTCACCCAAACCAAGATGGATATGAGAATGACTTCTGGCCTTCCTCACTGCCACACTCCCACCAGCGCCATGACAGTTTACAAATGCCATGGCAATGTCAGGAAGTTGCCCTATATGGCCTAAAAAGGGGAGGCATGAATAATCCACCCCTTGTTTAGCATATCATCAAGAAATAACCATAAAAATGGGCAACCAGCAGCGCTTGGGGCTACTCTGTCTACGGAATAGCCATTCTTTTATTCTTCTACTTTCTTGATAAACAGGCTTTCAATATACTCTGTGGACTTGCCCTGTATTATTTCTTGCATGAGATCCAAGAATCCTCTCTTGGAGTCTGGATTGGGACCCCTTTCCGGTAACAGTTCTATGTATAATAAACTCTTTTTTGCGATCTCCCCGTCTTGATAAGTCAGCTCTGTCTGGGCAGTGGGCAAGGTGAACCCATTCAGCGGTTACACGCACACACCAGCTGGGGCACAGGTCCCGCCCTGCCCACTTGCTCTTGCCTCCGTGCGAGCTGGGAGCGTTCTCCCAGAGCAATGCCCTGCGCTTCTCCACCCAGGCTGTGCCTTCTCCCAGGAAGTAAGCTGAAGGCTCCACGTGGTTATTAACTTGAGCCAAAGGTGGTTGGAAAAACATTACTTTTTATTAAAACAAATATAGTCATAGAGGAAGGAGGACACAACACTCAATAGAATTTAAAAGCTATAAAATATTACATTTCAAAGAAATTACACCTGCGGGCCAGCTGCTTGGACGAAGCCTCCAGACCCTTTGACAGGCACACAGGTATCCTCCTCTGCCATTTAGGAGCATTTCCTGGAAACTGAGAATCCCCCTCACTTCACGAAGAGGACACAGAGGCTTGCTCACCAGCAGAATCTGAGCCAGAACCGTGTCCTTCTGGAACCCCAGCCCTGGACACAAGGCAGTAAGCCCCTCTAATAGCAGCGTACCCTGATTACTGTCGTGCCAGAGTCATTTGAGGCATTCTTTCTAATTTTAAGATAGAACCTCTTTGTGTCTTGTTAAAGAAATTTCAAATTTCAGCCAGATGGGAGTGGGCACATTAGGGCAGTGGACCTTCCCCACAGCCCTGAAATCAGTGCAGCTGCCAAGCCAGCCTCTGTCGTGCTTTGTCACTTCTGCAAGATCCAGGGCACCCTGGTTCCCTCCTGAGGACCGACCCCCTGTGGCTACTGACCCTTCTGCCAACAGAAGGGTTCATGGTTTGCTTGGGCTCTTATTAATTCTGCATCCCTGGTTGGGGGGGGGGGAAAAAACCAGAAACAAGGGCTGGGCATTATTCAGGGTCTTAATTAGGCCTGGCCTCTGCCCAGCAGGATGCCATTTGCATAGACAATGTGACTCCATTGATATTCATGAATTCAAAAACAGAAGCTGCCCAAATGAGGAGTGTTTTCTCTCCAAGATCTCACATGCTCCATTAAAATAGGCTTCTCCAGGCCCGCTTCATTGCCTGGAAATAAACATGGGGGTGGCCCCCGGGGAGGTCGGTCTAGGGGGCTGTGGTAATGAGGCGGGGAGGACTCAGCCTCTCTCTAGGCATTACTGAAGCTTTCCAGAGAAGGCTGGTAATATACAGAGTCAGCTCTGTGTGCGTGTGTTGTGTGTATGTGTTGTGCGTGTGGTTTGTGGTTGTGTATGTGTGTGATATATGTATGTATGTGTGGTATGTGTGTGCTGTGTGTATGTGTATGTGGTATGTGTGTGGTATGTTTGTGTGGTGTGTATGTGTGTGTGTATTGTATGTGTGTGAGGTGTGTGTGTTATGTGGTGTGTGTGGTTTGTGTTGTGTGTGTCTTGTGTGTGTGTGTGTATGTGTGTGGTGTGGTGAGTGGGGGTGTGTTTGGTGTGGTGTGTGTATGGGGTGTGTGTATGTGTGTGTGTGTGTATGTGTGCATATCTGGTGTGAGTGTGAAGTGTGGTATGTTGTATGTGTGGTGTGTGGGGGGTGTGTAATACATATGTGTGTGTTGTATGTGTGTGGTGTGTGTGTGGTGTGTGTTTTGTATGTGTGGTGTGTGTGTGTTGTACGTGTGGTCTGTTTGTATGTGGTGTGTGTTGTGTTCATGTGGGGGGATGTGTGTGGTGTGTTTGTGCATATGGTGAGTGTTGTGTGTTTGTGTGTGTGGTGTGTGTGGTGTGTGTGTGTTGTATGTGTGGTGTATGTGTGTTGTATGTGTGGTCTGTTTGTATGTGGTGTGTGTTGTGTTTGTGTGGGGGGTGTGTGGTGTGTGGTTTGTGTGTGGTGTGTTTGTGTGTATGGTGAGTGTTGTGTGTTTGTGTGTGGTGTGTGTGGTATGTGTGTTGTATGTGTGGTGTGTGTGTTTGTATGTAATGTGTGTGGTGTGTATGTGTGTGTGTGGTGTGGGGGGTGTGGCGTGTGGGGGGATGTGTTTGCAGTGTGTTTGTGTTGTGGTGGGTGTGTTTGTGTGTATGGTGAGTGTTGTTTGTGTGGTGTGTGTGTGTGTTTGTGTGTATGGTGAGTGTTGTTTGTGTGTGGGGGGTGTTTGCAGTGTGTTTGTGTTGTGGTGGGTGTGTTTGTGTGTATGGTAAGTGTTTGTTTGTGTGGTGTGTGTGGTGTTTGTGTGTATGGTGAGTGTTGTTTGTGTGTGTGTGTGTGTGGGGGGGTGTGTTTTCTGGCTGTAGAGTCCTCCGATTTAGGTTCCATAAACCTGGAGTCTGGCCCAGAGGCCCTTCTGAGGCCCCTTACTCCTCCCATGTGCCATCAGCATTCATGTGGTCACAAATCTCCCCTTGTAAGGAATGGAAAAATGGTTTAGATAGAAAAATGTCCTAACCTATCTTTAAGGCAGTGGCCTACTTACCATGATGCTAATGCAGCAAATGAATCAGCCTCCTGATCCTTCACTTGCATGAGCCCTTTCCCAGTCCCTAGATCAATCCTGATATTTATAATTTTGTGTTCTTTTCTTTAAAAAGGGCCCACATTTGCCAGGCACGGTGGCTCATGCCTATAACACCAGCACTCTGGGAGGCCGAGGCAGGAAGATCACTTGAGGCCAGGAGTTGTAGGTGGCCAGCCTGGGCAATATACAAAGACCCTGTCTCTACAAGAAAAATGCTTTTAATTAGCCAGGTGTGGTGGTGGGCACCTGTAGTCCCAGCTACTTGGGAGGCTAGATCGCTTGAGCCCGGGGGGTCACGGGGCTGCAGTGAGCCGTGATTGCACCACTGCCCTCCAGCCTGGACAACAGAGGGAGACCCTGTCTCTTACAAAATATAAAAAAGAAAGAAAGGAAAGAAAGAAGCCCAAATTGCATAAGAGTCAAGCCACACAAAACTTGGGTCTGTCCCTGTTGGAGGACACTGTGGTTCTGTGTGTGGTAGGGTTGACTTGTGGGTTAAATCTTTTCTTTTTTGAAGAAAACTTAAGAGGACGGAGACTGGGAAAAGCGGGGCTTGGGGGAAAAAGGAGCCAGTTTCCATATCGTGAAAGCTTAACTCAGTCCAGATGGCTGTCTGCGTAATTAACAGAAAAGCAATTGTAAGTGTGTACTGAAGTGTGTTAAGCATTTCTTGAGAAAGAGCAGAAAGTGTTATGCTTTACCCATGGTCTTTCAAATGTACCACCTAAGGGAAACGATTTTTCCCGTTTTGTGAGTTAACAGGGGCAATGCAGACAAGAATTTCTTCCTTCTTCCTTCTCCCAGTTTTTACTGATAGGTAAAAAGTTCCAACATGCACTAGCTAAGCCCTTTTTCTGTCCATTTAAGCGTGCAGATACGATCTCAGCCAGACAAACAGTGCCGCAAACGCAAGCTCCAGGCTCCCCAAAATTTGCTTGGGCCAGTAAATATTTAGGCAAAGAGTAGATAAAAGTGGGTGTGATTTGTCTCTGGAGGATTCCAGGAAGTGGGTACTATGTTACTATGTTTCAGATCACCCAATCCACTCTTCCGTAATACATTGCCATATTTTATTTTCATCATGGGACTAATTGCCCTGTGATATATCTTGTCCTGTTGTATTCGTTTACTGTTTAGACAATGTAATAGCTATGAGAGGTAGATATCCTTTCTTTTCTATTTAACATGGTAGATTCATGTATTGGATGGATTAATCCATACACCCATCCATCCATTCATTTATTTAAAGAATATTTATCTTCTTAAATACTAAATATAATATTATTATATTATATAATATTAAATATCCTACCCAGCAAGGGGTAGGATAGCAGCCATGTGAGCCCTCATGGAGCTTACAGACTGAGAGACCAGCTGAAACACTTGCCCTGCTGTTCCTTCTCACTCTCTCATCCCTCCAAGTCCCCAGTGAGTCAGGAGTGTGACACAAGGTAGGGTAAATACACTTACTCAGGCACTTCTCCAAAGCCTTCCAGAGGCTGTGCTTCAGCAGCGTAGATCTTGGCATAATACCTGGCAGTATTTTGAACATAGCATTCCTATATCACCAAAATACATAGAGAGCCCCAGTGACTACAGGAAATTCAGACAGCATCGCCCAGTAAGACTATTCAGGAGATTTCCCAGTAAGGTAAAGCCAATGAATCGACTAGCCCATCCCCTGGTTAACTGAAGTAGTCAATAATGAACAGCACAAGATTTCTGCCTTAGGAAAAGCTAAGTGGATTCTGCTTCCTACGCTGTGGGGCTTTTCTGAGCGAGAATCCAGATGCTGGGAGATTTTCCAAGACTGTGTCATATTTGAGATAGAGGGAATACTCAGAGAGAAAAGAAAAAAGAGGGGTGGATTGGGAGGAGAAAGGAATACAATGGACAGAATCCTATATTCAGAGAGCAGAGCTGCCTTCAGAAGCACAGAGTCCCACGTGACATTGCTGTGGGATCACGATGCTTAGTGCTTGGCTGTACCTGAGAGATTCATCTGAGTTTAACCTATGGATTTTAATATTTTAAATGGTTTTAATTTTTTTTTTTTTTTTTTTTTTTTTTTTGACGGAGTCTCACTCTGTCGCCCAGGCTGGAGTACAGTGGCTGGATCTCAGCTCACTGCAAGCTCCGCCTCCCGGGTTCACGCCATTCTCCTACCTCAGCCTCTTGAGTAGCTGGGACTACAGGCGCCCGCCACTTCGCCCGGGTAGTTTTTTGTATTTTTTAGTAGAGACGGGTTTTCACCGTGTTAGCCAGCATGGTCTCGATCTCCTAACCTCGTGATCCGCCCGTCTCGGCCTCCCAAAGTGCTGGGATTACAGGCTTGAGCCACCGCGCCCGGCCTAAATGGTTTTAATTGTTTAAAATGTTTATGGTAAACATTTTAAAGGGGCACATAGCTTGTGAAAGACCCAACTTTCACAATTTCACAGTGAAATGTGTGGACCAGGTGTGGTGGTGGCTCATGCCTGTAACCCCAGCACTTCGGGAGGCAGAGGCAGGAGGATCACTTGGAGCCCTCCAGGAGGTCAAGACCAGCCTGGGCAACACAGGGAGACCCTGTGTCTGAAAAAACTAAATAAATAAAAATTAGCTGGGCATGATGGCATGCGCCCGTAGTCCTAGCTACTTAGGAGGCTGAGGCAGGAGGGTTGCTTAAGGCCAGGAGGTCAAGGCTGCTGTGGAGCCATGATCATGCCACTGCACTCCAGCCTGGGGGACAGAGTGAGACCCTGTCTCAAAACGCAAAAAACAAAGAGGGAGTGAAATATATGGACCAAATATGTGGAAAGGAGGAGGAAGGATGGAGAGAAGCTAAGGCTCTCCTGCCCTCTCCTCTCGCCTCGAGTTCTATGATTCGATAACACAGAGAAATGAGAACTCAGCTAGGGCCTTGTGTCTGTCTCTCTTCCTGTTTTACACGCTAACATTAAACCAAACTCAGGAAGGCAGAAAACAAGACCAATGCTGACTCTCCTGGATATACCCCACGCCTCTCCCTCTCCACAAACAAACCCAAACAAAACACTCCAGCAACTAGTGCTGATGTTACCTGTTCCCGGGGACCCAGGCATCTAGTGTAGCTTAGAACCCCCACTTTCTATATCATCCTAGGTCCAGGTAGATTCAACCCCCCAGGGATCTCATAGGGCTTCTTAGAAACAAAATCAGTTACATCTCAGGTTAGAACTGGTGAGGTGTCTCTAGGCATTGGCTGAGTCCCCAGTAGCTGGCATAAGGCCAAGAAATTACTCCTGAGAACTGAGAAGTGATCTCCAGCACTTAGATTGAATTGAAACCCCCAAAGAGGAAAAACACCCTTTTGAAGACACTCCCATCAATCCTGAGTCTGATTTTCATCTCGTCTTATCACGGGTGGCTATCACACCAGAAGCGACAGCCTCTAGGCAGATGGACCCACCTGGGCAGCGAGCTTGTAGTTCCTTTGGATGAGCTCATCATTATTTCTGGTCCCATAGGCAACGGCATTGTGCACCTTAAGCACACAGGCATGGCCAGGTTTGAAGACGGGTGTGAGGCCGTGCATCACTGTGCTGCGGAAGGCTTTGCGGTGAACCCCTTCTCCGAAGTGCAGCTCCTCCGTGGCGATCTGACCACGCAGGCGGCCCCCAAAGTAGCTGTCATGGAGGAAGTCTTCTTTGAAGATGAGTTGGCTGAATTCAATCTCTTCGCATCCTGAAACACAGCGCAGCTTTGGTTGGAAAGAATACCTCCCAGTCCTGCTCCTTAGCTAATTCCACATGGGGAGGGTCCCCACACAAGGACAATGACAAGGCTGACCTGCAGAACCAAGAGGGGGCAGCCACACTTACCCTTCAAAAGAGGCATAGCTAAAAGAAGAGATGAGTGGGTTGGTGAGGAGGAGACAGGTCATTGAATGAGAATGTGGGAACATCAGTGAGAGATGGGTTGGAGCAAAACTGGAAAGATCAGGAAAAGAATTCTAGACAGACCTGGAAAATATAAGTGGAACCAAGCAAAGTAATAAAAGGCAAGTTGCAAAGATGGGTAAGTGTAGAGGAGGGAAGAAAGACCAATGATAAGATCTGATAGTATCGGATCCACCTTTTTTTCATTATTGCCCCCCCAACCCCGGAATCTTTGCTGGAACTTGTTTTAATTGCCTGCCATGAAAGCTTAATACCACAAATATACTGTTTATGTACCATATGTATATCTGTGCTTTATACAGAAAAAGAGTAACTTTTTTTTGCCTGCCAAGAACCGGCGTTGGTCCTCTTGGAAGCAATACTGCCCTCATTGAGAAAGCATGCGATAAGTAAAAGAAACAGGTAGCAATAAACAAACAAACAAACAAAAAATAATAAGAAGAATGGCCTTTGAAGAGAAATTGAGAAAAAGGTAGAATCATTCTGGATTTATTTGTAAAAAGAAAAAAGAATTATTTTGAGTTTTCTAGCAGCTGTTTTCTTTTCAGAGTGGATTCTACACGTATTTGAGATGACAGTGAATTTAATCAGGAAGGTCCATTTTAAACTAGAGATGACCCAATCAGACTTCTCATTCACTGAGAGAAGAAAATTAGGTGGCTTTCAATGAAATAAGATTGTTTGGATTTTTAAAATGCTTTCCACCTCTCAAAACTGATGAAAACTGACATCTTTCTGAATGTTTACAAGCAGAAAGAAATCATGGGTTGTGTGAAAAATCTTACTTCACGTTTCTATATACAATGCTTAAGGAAATATTTTTCTTCTCCTCTCAAAATATTTCAAATCATATGATTTGAGACTGATGGTAGCTATTAAAACTATAAGGAGACTGAAACTATTCTGAGAGGGTATTGATTAAGGTCAGGGCCTAGTTACTGCCAGAAAGAAAGAAAGGGAGTGGGGTTCGGTGGATTTTCAAACAGAAAAACTAGGTAAAGAGCTAGAAGCTTCTGGAAGAAAGAGGATATTCCTAAAGGTGCTCCTAGCATTTTCACAAAGGCCAGCAGAAGACTATGGGACATCTGAATATGTCGCCCTCAAATCTGCCTCTTTGGTAAAAGGATTGTTGAGCTGAAGGCAATTAAGAAGCAGCAGAGGCAAGAAAGCTCTCTGCCTTCCCCCTATTTGCCTAAAATCAGGACATAAATTTATAAACACAGAAAAAATTCTACTCCCCTTCTACCAGGAAGAACAAAGGTTAATGACTGAAGACAACTAGCCCCTGATGAGCCTGGAGATGAGCAGCAGACATTAACAAGCATTAATGAGAATCCAGATGCTGGGAGATTTTCCAGGGTTGTGGAAATGCCTTTCCACAAGCTACTGCCCTTACCTACCCAAAGTCCTTCCCTCTGCCCTGTCACTTCTCGAAAAATGCACCATTCTTTGTTTAGATGCTATATAAGCTGGAATTCAAATCCCTTTTTAAATGAGCACTTCTTGAGTGTCTCCCATGTATATATGAATGATACATGCTCATCAACCTGTTTGTTTTCCTCTCACTAATCTTCTTTTGTTACAGGGATCTGTTCCAACTAAGAACTTATGAAGACTGAAGAATAAATTGTTTTTCTTCCCCTGGAATTCCTACTGAGTAACTTGCCCTGGGTTTCTGGAGAGAACTGGGTTGGAGCTGCAGGGAAACAGGCAAATGGGACATTTTCTCAGATAAAGTTTTAGGCAATACCTGGATCGCAGATTTTACTCTAAGTCACAGAACCAAGAAAAAAAAAATTAATCTATGGAGAAAAGCACAGTTTTATTTTAACAGTTAAATTTAAAAATTAGGTGAGAAAATAGAGAGAGAATGCTTTTCTGTATCCCACACCTTCTCAGTTCCATTCCAGTTATATGATTAATGTTAACAATTTGGCCTCTAATACCACTTACAGAGTATAGGAAATGTTATATGTACATACCTTAGAGCCCAATGAACATGAGTTATCTCTGTCACATCCTGTCTTCCTTCAAAACCCTCACATTTCTAAAATTTAATTATTAAAAGTAAAATGTTTGTGCACCTTACGCTTTAAAATTCAGCAAATCTAATTAACTGAAGATCAAAGTTGGCCCAGGCCATATGCTTAGAAAGTAGGAAGGAAAATTTGTTTGCATATTACTACATGTGGTAAAATTAATAACCCTGTCTATGATTTCCAACAGAAACGCTTATTTGACAAAGATAAAGCCATGAAAGAAAAAAAGAAATCTTAGACCTATTCTTTGTCTCTTGAAAATCTTGCAGGGCAAGAGCTGGAGTTCTAGGTGAAACTTTCCAAGCTGAAACTCATCTACTGGGCCTTCCTTTACAGAAGCAGAAGGTATAGACTCTGTAGCTCTGCAGAAATCTGAAAGGACAGCCTGTCCAAAAATGTCTTCCGCAGTGATGGCTGAAATGAGCGCGTCCGCTTGGTAAGAGTTTGCACCTCTTTTAAAGTGAGAGATGGAGGTGAGAATTCATCCTTTAGAACAATTTCTTCCCTGGTAAGAGTAATGAAGGTAACCGGAGAACTGAGCACCTGAGGGGAGGCTCAGGAAAAGCAGGCATGTAGCAGTGCGAGTCTCGGGTTGTGGAGAAGGTGCAACTTTCTTTGCAGCTTTGCAGAGCCATCTGTTGCCAGGACTCACACTCCACGCTGCCTAAAATCCCTGAGAGGGGGCAGTGCCACGAGAAAGAATCAGGAGAGACTGGGTGTGGTGGTTCACACCTGTAATCCTGGAACTTTGGGAGGCCAAGTCAGGTGAATCACCTGAGGTCAGGAGTTCGAGACCAGCCTGGCCAACATGATGAAACCCCATCTCTACTAAAAATACTAAAAATTAGCTGGGTGTGGTGGCAGGTGTCTGTAATCCAACTACTCAGGAGACTGAGGCAGGAGAATTGCTTGAACTCGGGAGGTGGAGGTTGCAGTCAGCCGAGATCTTGCCATTGCACTTCAGCCTGGGTGACAGAGCAAGACTCCGTCTCAAAAAAAAAAAAAAAAGAATCAGGAGAGACACATTGGAATCCACCAGACAGACTCGCCAGATGAGTATTGGGAGATCCCAATGCCTCACTGAGGTTGCTTGCTACACCCATACATTGTGAAATCCAAATCAACTCAGAGAAACCATGAGGATACCTGCAGCCACTGGTTACAAAGACGGCTCCGAGGTGCAAAAAAGCAATCCACAAATATATTCATAAAACACAATAACATCATTAAATTGGGCTTCATTTTGTCCATGATTCATTTCCAACTTTCTCATAAGCTTAGCTTTATTAGTTTTTTAAATTAGAGACCATCTTGTAAAAGATTATTTATTCCTCCTATAGAGAATTAAATTAATAAACTGTTTAGTGAGATAGTCCTCTAAATTTAAAAAAAAAAAAAATGTGATTAAAAGTAATTTTCCAAATCAGCCGGGTGCAGTGGTGAGCACCTGTAGTCCAGGCTCCTCAGGAGGCTGAGGTAGGAGGATCATTAGAGTCCAGGAGGCCGAGGCTGCAGCGAGCTATGATTGTGCCACCGCACTCCAGCCTGGACGAAAGAGTGAGACCCTGTCTCAAAGAAATAACATAAAAGTAATTTTCGGCTTCTTTATCTGAAGGTACAAGGATAGGGAGGGGCCAAGAATTACTTCCCCAGCTGAGTGAATCAGTGAAACTGACACCCCCAGTAACAATGGAGCCAGAAACCAGGAGAAGGTGATGTCATCAGGGTTCAGACCCAAGCTCTGTGGCTGGAGTCACTGGGCTACAGCGGTGGTACCATTTCCACCAAATGGCCAGTAGCTCATCCCCACTGGGGTCTCTCAAGTAATCCTTGAGAAATGAGCTTATGCAAACCTAAACCAATAAAACCATAGCAAGTGTCTGAGATGTGAATGCCAATCAATGCTGAGAAGCTGATGAAACAGAGACTCCCTTCTCAGAGTCTTTTTATTTTCTAAAGTATTAGGAGGAAGGGGATTCTTTTGCATATTTTGCCTTCTGGGGAGATGAGAGCAGAAATGGAGGAAGGATTTTAAATTATAACACACGTATGCTACACACTAAAGATGGGTATTTAGCATCTGAGTGGGTTTGTGAAGAGCTTGTATTTAAGTTTACTATTTTGGGTTAATGTCACAATATTTGCTAGGCCATTTCTTTTTCTTTTTTTCTTTTTTCTTTTCTTTTTTTTTTTTTTTTGAGATGGAGTCTTGCTCTGTTGTCAGGCTGGAGGGCAGTGGTGTGATCTCGGCTCACTGCAACCTCCACCTTCCGGTTCAAGCCATTCTCTTGCCTCAGCCTCTTGAGTAGCTGGGATTGCAGGCATGCGGCACTACGCCAGGCTAATTTTGTATTTTTAGTAGAGATGGGGTTTCACCATGTTGGTCAGGATAGTCTTGATCTCTTGACCTCATGATCCCACCCGCCTTGGCCTCCCAAAGTGCTGGGATTACAGGCGTAAGCCACTGCGCCTGGCCTATTGCTAGACCATTTCTAAGTTGAGATCTCAGTTTCTTGCTTTTGATACACTGGATGTGACTGCATTTTGATTACTTTTATTACTTGTTTCTGCAGAGATTTCAGGCGTTCTGTTTGTTTTAAAAATCAGTACATGCAATAAATCTTTAAGATGCTAGTTCAATTAACTGTCAGAATTTATCCATATTTCTCCTAAAACTGACAGTGGATCCTCCACTGTGCTGAAAGTCATGGTCACATGGGGTGAGGTTGGACCACCGTGGTGTGTGGAACTGGCCTCCTGCAGCTCCTGAGAGCTGATGACGGGCAGCTCTTCCCAGTTCCATGATGTGTGATGTCATACTGGTGGTTTAAAAGTGGCCGCACTGAATTTACATCATGGAAATTGTAGGACTCAGAGCTTCCCCAACCCTCGGCATCTTGTTAAATATTTACCCCAGCACACCACCAGGCAAGGGTGGGCATGGGTGGGCGTAAGTGGGTGAGTAATTCTCCTTAAGAGGGAAGACACGGCTAACACAGATTCCACCAAACTCTGGCAAATTCACTGGGTGGCCCAGGAACAGCACGAGCATTCATGAACAGCAGTGTTAGGCTGTGGCTAACACCAGGTGCCAAAAGAAAGCAGAGAAACACATCTTTTCTTTTCATTAAGACACAAACGAATGGAATGATTCTCCAGACACCTGGCTGTCTTTGGGAATCTGCTCAGCTAGTCAAACTGAAAAGAAAATTGAAGAAACAAAACAAGCTGTATAAGTCCCAGCAGCTGAAAACTCCCATGCAGAAGGGCTGAATGCAAGACCGATGTTTAAAGGGAAAAGTCAAATCCAAACTCCCCCTCTACGTGTTCCCCAAAACTCCCCTGCTATAGTGTACCATCCAATTCTGGATATCTATAGTCTAACAAACTTACAATAGGAAGTATGGCCCTACATTCACATTGAATTGGCTCATGAATTGTCATTCTTTTCTCAAGTCACACCATAGCTCTCCTTCTCAGTTGGAAGAGTCCATAGGATTACTGCTTCTACCCTTTACTCCGGGAGCTATTTTATGCTTTATGGCAAGCCCATTTCCTCTGGCAGGCCAACCCCAACTGACTTACCTTTAGTATCCTGGCGACTTGACAGTTGTTTGAGAACTAGAAGAAGACAAAGCAGAGAATGGCTTCAGTACAAATGTCCACTGTGAACGGGCAGGGGCTAGTGGTTTTCACTGAAAACTGAAAAGCTGTGGTCTACCTTCAGCTGTGAGGTTAAATTCAGCAGTCACTTTTCCATAGCTGTTCTTGATGCAGCAGTAATAGAGGCCCTGGTCCTTCAGACTGGCTTGAACGATGGCAAAGGAAACAGTGGAGTTGTCCCCTGCACTACAATGAGGAATATTCACATTGACACACTTCATCATTCTACGGTTGCATTTTTTTTTCTAATACATTTAAGAAGAAAGAAGCGAAGGCTTCCCTGCTCACATGTTTTCAGCCAATGAGCTGCCCAAGGGGCAAAATCACGATCCGCTGTTTAAATAATTGATGTCTCCACAGAGGAGAGTCATTACATTTTGGCTAACACGCTCACTCCAATAAGCAGTATGAACAGAAAGAAATGTTCAGTAGGTTTAACTGCCATGAGTAGAGCCAAGAATTGAAATTGTGAATTCTGGGAGCTGTTGTTAACATTTCTGCTCAGAATTCAGCTCAATTATGTGACTAATCCGGGCGTCCTGTGCTTGACGGAAAGTCTGATAACTCCAAACCCAAACTTACACAATAAGGAACAAGAGAAAAGGGGGTTCTTAGCTTTATGCTACCTCAGGATTCATGACTGAGGACCCCTTTATAATAGTGTCCTGTCCTCCCCTAGTGAGGTGCCAACTGTCCAACTAGTCACCCACCCAGTGTTATTGAGTTCCAGTCACTGTGCTATGAAAACTAAAACTGGCGGTGGTGGTCGTGTTGGTGGTGGTGATGACAGTAATGATGATGCTGAGAGCCAATGTGCACTGAGCATTTGGTATGTACCAGGCATTGTGCCAAATCACATAAAGAAAAATTTCATGATGTCCTCAGAATGACCTAATGAGAGAACTACGTTTACTATTCTCAGTTTGCAGATGAGGAAACTGAGACATAGAAAAATGTAAACAAATGACTTTGACCTCATTAAGCTGCCTCCCCAAGTAAATTATGGTTCCTGCCCTCAAGTCTGGGATAATCTGAAATATAGATAGAGCCACATATTTATTCCAAAGTCTCAAACAAAAAACTTACTTTACAGCAAAAAAAAAAGAGGATATTCAAATGTTGTTCTGGTTTTGTTCTTTAAAATGAACTTTGTTTAAACATTCACCAAGATTCTGTGTGTTTATGTGTATACATGTGTGTGGTGTACATTTTAGCTTGGGTTTGTTTCATCGTTTAACAACAAAAATTCACCGAGCTTGAGTTTGTCTCAGTTGCATGTTCAAAAAAAGTGTTCATTATTGGTTGTTTTTTCAATAGACTTTAAGCCTCCAGTATATACATTCCTTCCCTGGAATATACTAGTGGCTTAAAACGAAGTTCACGAAATCATTCAACTTCCTTCATTCCTGGGGGCTCTGAACATCTCCCATTGTATGGTTAAAACTGGATGTGAACAAGTCCAGTTATAATGGGGAGATTTCCGGAGAGGGCAATAAAACACTGAGCGGGCCACAGAGGAGGCTTGTGGAAAGTCCTTCTCCAAAGCTCTAGGATCGGCACAGCCTTTCTGTTATTGAAAGGGGCAGGCAAGTCCTACCTGAAGGGCTGGGGGCTGAACTAGAACTGTCCCGTGAACATCTTCCTTCCAGCCTAGAAATTCTCTGATACTTGGCCCAGAACCATGAAGACCGTTTTTCCTGGCTTGACCCATGGTCCCCACCCAAGGCTTTCTTCTAGAGGGAATACATATAGGAGTCAGAAAGGTCTGGATCCCAACCCTGAGGCTGACCTCAGGTGTACTATGTAGTCTCTCACCCTCAGTTTCCTCCTCTGTGAAAGCAGAACGAGCAAGATCACAGCTCAGATGTGTCATAAGGAGTAACTGACACCAGCGTGTGAAGTTTTGGTGAAAAGCCCAGTCCTGAGAGTGGTCACGAGTCATTACTTCATGGTGAGCAGTAGTATTAGTGGGGAACAGTAGTATTAGTGTGCTTTCTCCATGAAACAAAACTACCTCGGAAGTCCCGAAGAGTTCTATCTAGCATTTGTGGAGTATCTGCTCTGTGCTTAGTACCGGGGGATTCAATGATGAAAAAAAAAAAAAAAAAGGCATAGTCCTTGCCCTTGAGAGTCTTCTAATCTGGGAGGAAACGGACAAACAGAAACTACTAATACAGCTATAGAAAGCAAAAACAAGTGACCTTGTGCCTTTTTTTTACCAAGAGGGTAAGCTCAGTTTCATATCCTCTTACCCTGTAAGGGACAAATCTTTTTACCTTAGGAAATGGCCACAGACAGCAGAACATCAGTGGTGATTAGCTGTACAGACAAATGCAAAAGAAGCCCATGCCCAGAGTGTGATCAGAGGAACACAAAGAATGAAATTGGCTGCAGGGAGAGGGTAGTTAGCGTGGGGACTTCTCTGAGAGACCCCATCATCCATCACCAGCCCTAAGGAGCCAGGGCTTGGCAGCACTCCCACCCACCACTCAGTCTGGGCTGAGAAGCCCTCGGGTTGTTTCTCTCAGGGCCATCCAAGAAGATCCTGCCATCCCAGCAGCCAGCTCCTCATTCACTGGTTCCCAGCAGGAACAACATGACCTGTGCTCCATGACCTTGCTCAGCTATCAGCAGAGCCACTCCACATGGACAGCTGCACTTTCAAAAGCCCAGGGAACTCAGAAGGACCTCCCTCCCCAGAGTGGAGAATGGGTTCCTGGTTACCAAGAAGGTATTGATGGCCAAATAGCACCAGAGGGTGCCACCTTGAGGTCTCCAGGGAGCCAAGACATGACACTGCTACACAGAGACTCAAACCAAGCTACCACTTTCTTCTTACGGGTTTCTTTGAAGTATATTAGTCTTGCCCTAACCACAAGAATGTCTTCTGACACCTAATTTCCACACTTTAGCCTGTTAAGGAAAGTACCCAAAAGTTGCGGACAAAGACTGGAGGAGGATCACAGTCATTGTTCAACAGGATCACTTGAGGATGATCTACTGAAAGGAGAATGCTTTGCTATTTCCCATTTACACAGAACCCACTCATAGAACCATTTACATAGAACCTGTAATCTAAAAGTTATAGGTTAACTTTTAGGTTTCTGTGCAATAGAAAAGATAACTCCCAAAGTTTATTACCTGTCAAACATTAACCAGTGTTATATCTATTTCAAAATGTATTTCCGCATTCCTTTACCTGATTGACTATCTAAATCTTCATTCCTTAAATGCTCCTTTGAACAATCTTGCCATTGTACAGGTTCCCTCATGATTTAGTAAGTTCAAGAAGACCTTTGCTCCAGGTTGATATTATATGTGAGAGATTTCAACTCTTTGAAAATGATACAAGGACAGTGACACATTGCATGGAGGCACAAGTGAAGGGAAACGCTGGCCTGGAAGTAGGCATGAGAGAAATTAGCAAACATTTGAAAACCCACTTGAAATAATGTAAATGATCTCTCAATAAACAAATGAGTTATGACTCCTAAATATTCTCAAGTGTTCGCATGGAGAAAGAGATGGGTTCAACTAAGCCAGACACTGTCATCAAGGAGAAATGAAGCAAACATCACTAGGAATCAAAGGCCTTAGCCACGCGTCATCAGTAAGTAGAATGCTTACTAATGACATATGCTCCCCAGGGGAAAGTCAGATTTATGGTAAATATATATCAAATGGAAAAGGGATATGCAAATATTCAAGTGGTAATTCTGAGCTCAGAGCAAGGCTGATGAATGGAAAAACAGTGAAAATGCTGGTTAATTGTTCTTGGCTGACAGCTTCAGAAAATAATTTAAAATGAATAATTAGTATTAGTACCTTTTTAAGTGAAGCTCTAGGGAACCTCCTTGACTTAAAAAGCAAACCATTTCTTTTCCATTATAATTCTTCTTAAGCCATACCGAAGACGGGCAGGGTAATGGTGACATTTTAGGCAAAGTGGTTATTCTATCAATCACAATCCAGTTAAATGCTCTGGAGTGATGTTAGTAGAAATGAAATCATAGCTCAAGTATCCCATCATTACATTTGAGAAATAGTTTCCAGACATACGTTCCAAGCAGACATATATGGTTTAATTAAACAGAAAACTCAGATTTTCTCACTTTTTCAGTCTACTGGTGACAAAAATAAGGGGATTAGAACCCCTCCCATATCTTAGGGAGCTAAACTGGGAACCCCTTTGGCAGAGGGTTGACTTTCGAACCAGGTGATTTGTTTCTAGATTGTGTCAGATGAAGCTCGAATTCATCAGTTCACTTGAACAAGCATTTATTGCCAGGAAAAGCTGCTGAAGGAAGCCATTGATCTGGTTCATTCCACAGGGGATATTCTTGGCAATGATTCTCACTCTCATCTCTCTCCTCCTCATTTTTCTCTCCTTTATTATCTTAAGGACATGGCCGGACGCGGTGGCTCACTCCTGTAATCCTAGCACTTTGGGAGGCGGAAATAGGTGGATCACTGGAGGCCAGGAGTTTGAGACCAGCCTGGGCAACATGGCAAAACCCTGTCTCTACTAAAAATACAAAAGAAAATTAGCCAAGCATGGTGATGTGCTCCAGTAATCCTAGCTACTCGGGAGGCTGAGGTGGGAGGATCACCTGAGCCCAGGAGGTGGAGCCTGCAGTGAGCCATGACTGCACCACTACACTCCAGCCTGGGAGATGGGAGTAGGACTTTGTCTCAAAAATAAAAATAAAAATCACAGAGACCCAGAAATAAACAGATGTTCCCATATTAATGATGGCTGCTGGTCACCCTCAATAGCTGTTACTTTTCTGTAACCTCATAGATTGCTGCTGCTGTTGTTTTTATTCATCTTCTAAGCTTTGTTTGACCTTTATCAGATTACTGGGAATTTATGAAACAGAAAACACACCCGGGTTAAATTCACAGACACACAGACGAGAGCTCTTTAATCTTAGGACCACAGAACCTCAGCCTAGAATATCATTTGACATGTTCCTTTCCCTGATTTAAAAAACGTAGTGAAAGGTTGTGTGACTTCCCAAAACCCCAGAACTCAACGGTGGCAAAATCCAGGCAAGAATCCTCCATCATTTTCCCCATACAGACACTTGTCTTCCAATATTTAATCTTTTTAAATATTGCAGGTGTGGAATCTCTGCTTCAATTTTCCTTTTCACGTCCTATAATTTATTCTTTTCTTTTACAACCATGTTGTGAAATAAACAAGCAGCAACTGTGAAAAGTAACCAGGGAAAAACATCGCACCTTCTCTGCACTTGGGCTATGGACTTTGAATCTTTTGTCCAGCAGATAGTAGAATCTTCATGAATTTCTGCAAATTGGCAGCTTAATTTTACATTTCCAGAGTGTTCAGGGAACATCTCAGCTTGGATCTTTTTCAGTAATACCGGAGCTAGAAACAAAAGATTTGAAGGTCAGTGTAGCAAAAGACTTTCCCATTTCATATTGTTTAATTCTCATAACAATCCTGAGAGACAGGAATACTAATTATTATCCCCAATTATGGAAGTAAGAATTGAGTTTCTGAGGGGAGAGGTAGCTTGCCTAAATAGTCGGGAAATTAACAAATCAATCTAATAGAAAATGCTCGTTTCCATTACTTAAAATTCAGCCTGTAATGCTGAAAGTGAAATAGAACTTGAGAGATTTTTTCTAAAGGGGATGAGAGGTGGGAGGATTGTAGAAATCTATTCTATAGGATGTCAGCCAAATAAAGATGTTTTTAAATGATTACCAGATCATCCAGTCAAAATCAGAGCTAGGGATTAGGGAGTAGAATAAAATCTGGATTATCCAAAAAACTATGGCTAAGCCCCCAAAACGTAAAAGACACCTCAACAATAAGTTATTGGCTGAATAATATTCATCCATCTTTTCCCCTTTATCACACTTGTCTTTGTTGAAGATAACCCAGTAGATTGCAGTGATGTTTGATATCAACCTCATTAGCAAAAGATAATAGAAGCAACAAGGAAACAATTCCTACCGGTTGGGCTGAGACCTTTGAATATCACCTCAGTATCAGTGATGAACAATTAGCATGCTAATATGTAATTAGCCAGGGCAGCCACTGGGCGGCAGCCTAGACATTAGAACAAGACAAGGATGAGGCCCCTGTCCCAAGCGGTCATAACAATTGGGTAGGAAGTGAGAGTACTGCAGATGTGGTGTGAGCCTATCACAAATTAAATAGCATAACTCCACAGCGCTGGTCACACAAAAGAGTACATCATTACAAAACATATGTAATCCGTAGCCAAACCAAGATCACCAATACTGAGACTCTGTTTGCTCCACTGCCTCAAATTATACTACGGTGAAAACATCCATGAATTCAAGGTGCTTCTCATCTCTCCTTGACGCCAGCAGATGCTTGGATGACAGAATGCATATTTAAAAGCTAATTCTCTACCCAGGAAGTGATGATGGGCCCGCTGGGTAGCAAATCTTTCAACCAGCGAGTAATCAAGACTACTAACAGTATCCTGGGACCCAAGTGGATAACTGAGAGAGAGAAAATGTAGCAAGTATGTATCGACGGCAAACCCGCATCAGTGCATTTGGGCCTGCTGGCTCCTGCCCAAGCTGAGACCATGTTCACGTTCACAGTCTGAAACTCTTGGTCCGGGTCTCGACCAAGCCCACCTCCTCATCTGGGCCATTTCCTAGAGGGTCCTTCCAACACCACGCAGTGGCCAGCTTCATGGGTGATTTGGGGACATCTAAATATTCCTAAGCCTGCCGGAACCTGTTGTACTGAACACAAAGAAAATTGGGGGATGGCGGGAAGGGCATGAAATGGGCAGCAGAACTGAATGATGGATGGTCTGTGGGAGATTTGAAGCTTGTTTAGCCAAGGGGTTTGGGCTTTGGATAGAACCCGTGTCTATGTGAGACAGAGGTGGAAAATGCAGCCGAATGAGCTCAGAGGAGACCTGGAGTGCAGCTAGGTTTGTCTTCTGTGTGCGGGTGGGCCTAGTGTTGAGGGAAAATGGTAGTAAAGTCCCTGATGAATATAGTTTCTGTACTAAGCTTTGGATTACTCAGGCCTGGCATGGTGGTTCACACCTGTAATCTCAGCACTTTTGGAGGCCGAGGCAGGAGGGTCACTTGAGACCAGGAGTTGGAGACCAGCCTGGGCAACATAGCAAGACCCCATCTCTAGAAAAAAAAAAATAGCCAGGTGTGGTGCGCATGCCTGTGGACCTAGCTACTTAGGAGGTTGAGGTGGGAGGATCAGTTGAGCACAGGAGTTCAAGGCTGCAGTGAGCCAAGATCTTGCCACAGGAATCCAGCCTAAGTGACAGAGCGAGACCCTGTCTCTAAAGTAATAATAATAGTTTTTAAAAAAAGATTAGGGTTTATTTCTTTTATAATGATCCAAGTCACTGCTCCCCTCATCCTAACTCCTGCCCCACCAGTTAACTGGTGGGAAGGCATTAAATCTGTGCTCCTTTGGGGATAGCAGGGTGGGTACCAGACTGCTAGGTAGGGCATAGTCAAGGTGTCAGCCAAGGGGTCTGAAGTGTACCAGCTGGAAAATAGTGATGAGGACTCAGGGTCTTACAAAAGCCATCACCACAAGAAGGAAGGAGAACTTCCTAGTCTGGTGTCTTCCTGGTGGCAACTTTTGTTATTTTTAAACAATGATATTGCTGTGGCTTACACTAAGAAAACAAAATAAAAAACCTTTGAGTGCTTAATGGTGGAGTAGATGGTTAAAGGAATTGGTCCACAGCTAGAAACCCGTAACGAACAACTAGAAGGTGGTAAGTTAAAAAAAAAAAAAAAAAAAAAGGACCGGCACCGTGGCTCATTTTGGGAGGCCGAGGTGGGCAGATCACAAGGTCAAGAGATCTAGACCATCCTGGCCAACATGGTGAAACCCCATCTCTACTAAATATACAAAAATTAACTGGGCGTGGTGGTGCATGCCTATAGTCCCAGCTACTCGGGAGGCTGAGGCAAGAGAATCGCTTGAACCGGGAGGCGGAGGTTGCAGTGAGCCAAGATCACGCCACTGCGCTCCAGCCTGGCGACAGAGCAAGGCCCCGTTTCAAAAAAAAAAAAAAAAAAAAAGCAGGAAAAAAGCAGGGTGTTGTCAAGGGCTGGCCCTCTGAATGCTGCCGTTCCAAAAGGTAAATGCTGGAAGAGAATCATTTTTCTCATCTCTTATCATCATCTGTGTTGATTCATATGGATTAGTGCCCATGGTGGATTCATATTAGATACATACTCAGTGCATTCATTATCAGAGTCACCATGGAAAATAACAAGGTCCTTAATAAACGGATGAATATGCTGGTCAAGCATTTATTTCCCGTCGGGCGACGGCCCTTCCAATGCAATAACCTAGTACTGATTTGTAGTTAGGACGGGGAGCTGTGACCTTTAAAAAAAGTGGGGTGCCAGTGTTCCAGAAACCTGTTCTTCTAACTTTCTCTGCAAAGAAAATCCCCCCACGAGAGGGGAGAGGATGGCCGCCAGTGGCAACTCCTCCGAAGCTGGGAAGGGACTGCGGGATCAGAACCTACCCTAGCGTGGGCAAAACCTGCCTGAGACTCCCATTTAGCTGCTGACTCAAGGGTAGCTCTGATGAACCTCCTGCGCCTGCTCCATCACCAGATGACTCCTACCTTCTTGCCGAGGCCCTGAGTTCTTCAGAGAGGAGGGGCTGTGGACGCCAGCACCACTCTTTCTCCTAATACTAGGTTGGTATCAACTCAGACACAATGCTCTTGTGTCTGAACTAAGTTCTTTATTTATTTCATGAGCATACTGGGCATAAGCATTGCCTCATTTTTTATTTAAAAACACTAATTTAAAAAACAGTAACTAACAACCATGAGAGCTGTGTTAGGCCACAGGCCATTCAAATTGCTTTGCATTTTTATACCGGAGAGGAGTCTTATTAGCACCCCCATTTTACAGATGGGGAAAGTGAGGCACCCGGAGGCTAAGGTATTTGTCCAGGGCTACCCAGGTACCGCCAGAGGCCAGACTTGAACCCAAGCAATATAACTCCTAATCTACACCCTAAACCACCAAGATACAACTTGCCCCAGCTGGGCCCAAACACCGCCTAGTATCTCTAACTCTGAATCTTTGCCTCTTAACGGCCTCTGTGTGGTGCGTGGCATGAGTAACAATCCTTCAGTGGTCTGGCCTGGAAAAGTCTTTGGTTGTCTCTACCCCGTGGTCTCCGGCAGGGCCCTCTCAGGACAAGGCTGGCTGCTCTCGCATCTACCTGCTTTGCTCAGGCCAGTGCCTTCCAGAAAGCTACATGCTCGGTCTTTGCAGCCTTTAGTGCAATGGCGAGGTTGTGCCGCAGCTGAAATCAAAGTCTTTGACAGCGATTGATTTCAACACTGGCTATCTGGACGGTCCTCTTACCCATGGGTAACTCGAATAGTCACGGGCAAGAATTCCAAAAAGGTTGTTTTGCTTGTCTATCTTTACCTGCAAAGGAAACCCCATCCCCAAACACGGGGGTTGAGGCTGGTCCCCAGAGGCAATCTATTCAGCCTCTGGGCTGAAACCACTTTTGAGAGCTTTTAAAACATTGCCTCATTCTCTCTATTTAATTTTATTTATTTATTTATTTTCTGAGACAGGGTCTTGTTCTGTTGCCCAGGCTGGAGTGCAGCTGGAGCGTGGTGGTGTGATCACAGCTCACTGTATCCTCGACTTTCTGGGGTCAGGTGATTCTCCCTCCTCAGCCCCAGAGTAGCTGGGACTACAGACCTGCGCCACCATACCCAGCTACTTTTTTGTATTTTTTCGTAGAAATGGGGTTTCGCCATGTTGCTCAGGCGGTCTCAAACTCCCGGGTTTAAGCAATCCTCCTGCCTCGGCCTCCCAAATTGCTGGGATTACAGGTGTGAGCCACCATGCCCAGCCATTCTCTTTAAGTATGTTTTAAAATATAGATACTAATAACCTGATTGGATGCTTTCAAACTCTTCAGAAGGCAGTTTTGTCTTTAAACCTTTCTGCAACAGGGGTGAGGACCCATTTGATGGGATGGGAATAACAAACACCAGCCTCAAAGTCTAAGGACTCGGGATAAGAAAGGACAAAATTCTTCCCTTCTGATCAAACAGAGCCATCCATAGCTTTTCGCTCCAGAGCACACAGGCCACTGTAGCTTGCTGCAACATTTTCTCTTGACTTCTACCAGGATGTGTGGGGAGGGAAAGAAGAGCTCTGAAATAAAACAGGCTAAAATTTGGTCCATAAATGGAATTTGGGACTGAAATGATTCCTTAGACAAAGTAGAATTAACTGCAATTTCAGGACTTTTTTTTTTTTTTTTTTTTTTTTTTTTAACAGCATCATAGGTAGAGATTGATCAAGGACTTTTGAGGCTCAAATGGTCTGAAACCTTGAACACAGACCTCAGAGGACTTTAGATTTAGATAAATGGGAAGGGTGAGTTGAAAAGAAATGTTATACTCAAATTTGGAAGAAAAACCAAGGTTCAAGGAAGCTATTTTTAATGAAAAATCAGTGATTAAAGAGGAGAATCCCAATTTGTACCAAAATATTCATTTCCATGGTCTTCCTGCATGGTCTATTTGATTACACTAATTAGCTACACTGATTAATGCTTCTGTTTATATTTTTAAATAGATTTTGTAAAAGAGGATAATTAAATGGAAAAGCACCTTCATCACATTCCCCTCCAGCAGACATGCCTACAGGCAGCCTTTATCAGTGGTTCTCAATTGTGGTTCTCCTGATAGATCACCCGGGAACTTGTTAGGAGTGCAAATTTCACACACTGGGGGAGGGGAGCAATCTGGGTTTTAACAAGCCCTCCAGGTGATTCTGATGCCACATGCTGAAGCCACTTGGCCACAATCATAGCATCAGTGCCCACCTCGGGGACACTGGCCTTAATTGCAAAGGACCCTAGAGGACACAGGAACTAGATACCTCGTCTACAAGCCCAAACTTTAACAATGATGGACAGCAACAGAGCCTCACCTCTTCCTTCTCCTTTGCAAGATGGCTTTTTTGGGTCTTGTTTCTCTTCTGTGCGTGATAACGATGTTTCAAGTTTGGGCATCTTTTTGAGAAAGGCTGAGTTCTTTCTGGCATTTTCCTTTTCTTCCAGTTTCAGCCTCAGGGCTGCCACTTTGGACAAAATTTTCTTCTTTACTCCCTCAGCTAAATGTCCACTGCCTGGGGCTTCTGGCTTCCTTTTGACCTCCTCTGACCCCGTCACTGCTGTGAGGGCCCCTGGTGATTTGCCAGCTTGGGCTTCCAGTGACTTCTCCCTCTCCCTGGACTTTTTCACACAGCGTAGGGTGCCCTTTGGATGTGGATCCTGCAGTAACTTAGGGGCTTTCTCTAACTCATCTTCTCCTGAAATGAATGCCAAGGTCTTTGCTGAGGAGCTAGATGAGCTTGGGGGTTTGGTTTCCCCAGTTTGAAGCACCTCTATTTTAGGTTCCTCCATTTTGTGGCTTATCAAAAAGTTTGTGACATTTCCTTCAGGAGATGAAGTACAAGGCAACCTGGTAAGATGAGGAGAAGAGGGCAAAGGTTTCCCACGCTCATTCTCAATAGTTCCCCTTTTCTGTGAAACAGGAAACACATACTGACGGTTTCTGGGCTCAACTAAGTCATTTTCAGGGACGTCATGAATTTGGCCTGTGGAGTCGTGAGCATCAACCCCAAGAGAAGCATGAGTCATTATTGGAAGGCAGCTAGAAAGAGATGAAGTGGGGGAAATCAATTCTGCTTTGTCCTTTTTACTTTGCTCAGCCTCCCCTAAGCTCCCATCACTGCTTTCTTGTGTTTGGCCTATGCTACATCCACTTGGAATTCTTTCACCCCCTTCACTGGGTTGCAGGACTTGCCAAATGGTAGTTTTTGCCTCATCGGGTTGACTTTGTTCAGCCTCCCGCTTCATACTGCCTTCTTGGCTTCTGCTGATTCTATTTTCAGTCAGAATGGTTCCCTGGAGACATGGAACTTGCAAAATGGCAGGCTGGATTTTCGCTCCGTGGCCCACATTTCCGTCATTTGATTGACTCCCTTCTCTGGCGCCCTCTGGTGTGGATTCAGAGGGCTCTGGTTTTCCAGCCCTGGTGTACTCTATCACACTTGTCTCATCAATGGGATCTACAGAGGACTCTAGGATTTTAGAGCAGGTCAGAAACTTTTTAAAGAAGGCAGTGTGATCCATCTTGAGTTGCTTTTCCTCCTGGTCTTGACTCACATTGTTAACATTTTCCTTCCCTCCAGTTTCAGAAGCCACTGACAGTGAATCTGTGACACATAACTCCTTTCCATCTACAGGGTCCACGGATGACTCCAGGAGTCTGGGTTGGCTGAAACCCCAGGAAGAAAGACTTCTCCAGTGTGCACTGATGGCAGGTTTGTCGCCTTTATGGCTTTCTCTGCTATCAGCAAGGGCTGAGTCAGCATCCTCTGGACTGTGAGCCGATGCTGCTATTTCAGAGGGGGCCAATTCAGGCACAACAGTATCTGCCTTTAGACTATCAGGTACAGCCCAGACCTTGTCAGGAATTACGGGACCACCGTCTGATGCCTTGCTCTCAGAATTTGTCCGTTGTCTTGGTGGCCGGATTTCAGAAGCGGAAGCCTCTAGAGTTATAATCTTCAGCTTGTTGCCTGCCTCCCAATTTCCAGGTCTATATTCTTTAGACTCTTCCAAAATGATATCAGAGAGAGACGGAACATTGCTCAGAGCCTGACTATCTTCTTCCCCAGCAGTTTCAGCCACCACGGAGACCCTCATCCCCCAAACTGAGCGCTGCCCTGCTCCTTCCCTAGAGCTTGCTGGTGAGTGGGCCGAGGGCACCAAGTTTATTTCCTCTTGTGCAGCAGATGTCGTAGGCAAACTTTCTTGGAAATCAGGTGCAGAAAGAGAACCCTGGTGGGACAGACTCTGCTGCTGGAGCCCCTGCTTCGTTTCACTTCCTCTTTCTTGGAAATTCTCTTCATGGCTCCTAAAGTCTGCTCTTTCCACAGTCTGGCTCTTATCTCCAGACAGGTTATCAACCTGAAGAGGGGAATTACTGAAGAAATCTTCTCCCTCTGGGAGCTGCAGGACATGGTGTGGGACTCCTGGCACACTGGGTGCCGTGCAGAGTAGCTCTTTTGTAGACTTGGTGGTAGCACCACTTAAAATATGACCCAACTGCACTTGGGAAGGAAATTGGGAAACCTTTTCATGGGATGCACGAGGGAACCTCTCCTCAGTGCCACTTGCATGCTTGTCCTCAGGAATTGACACAGCAAGGTACTTGGCTGGGTGGACTTTCGTGGCAGTGGTAACAGTTGATGTGTCCTCAGTCTCCCTGGTCACTTGAAACCCATTATTAGCAGTTAATGTTGATGTCTTCTCCCAAGGAAAACTCACGACTGAACTATAACTGGCTAGGGTGTCTGTGGTGTCTGCAGCACTAGGACTGGGGCTCTTGTCACCTCCTTCTTCAAATTGCACTAAAGGATTGTTCTCAGAAGAAAGGAGCTGTGTTTCCTCAAGCCTTCCTGAGTTGTTGGGGCTTGACCGCTCCTGGCCAGCATGTACTGTGGAGGCCAGTGGGCAGGTGGAATTCTCTACCTTGGCTAGATTTTCTTCTGTGGCACCTTCACTAGCTGTGTGTGAAATGTTCAAGGTGAAAGTACTGATAAAAAGAGGGGACATGACTGAGTCGCCGTCCTTGCTGCTTTTGTACGTAGACACTGAAGTCTCAGACACTTGTGTCTGAAAAAGGACTTCTAGTGTCTTGCCATTAGGAGAACATAAATCAGATACTTTTCTTTGACCTTCTGCCAGTTCCAAGTCTACAGAGCAAATTTCTTGAGGCAAATATTTATCAGCTGGTGCCCCAACAAGAGAATCTATGGTATCAAAACATGTTCCTTGGTCACCAGCCTCAAAACACTGTATTGCACACACTGCTTCTCTGTCCCTTGGCCCATCACACACATTTTCCAGGGTGAGGACAGTATCTGTGGTTTCAGGGGAAGCAACAGAGACAGCCACAGGCTCCCTGAAGTCAGCACGGGCATCCTTGGGGAGATGCCTTGAGAACACACCTGGGAACGTATTCTCATCATTGGCTTCTGAGGTTCTCAGCTCATGTTTTAGGTCTTCCCTGAAATTGTCAGGTGTGTTGCCATCTCTGTCTTGTTTTTCTTCCTGCTGTGGGTCATAGGTACAGGGTTTGACCTCCAAGTGTTGAGCTAATGATGCATTTTCCTTGTGGACCCCTCCTAAGTTTGAGAAGGAAATTGTTGTGGTCCCAGTGAATGGGGACTCCTCCCCAGCAGGCTCTGAGAAAGCTGGCATCTGGCTGCAAGAGATTCTCTCTCTGACTGTTTCCTGAATTTGTACCTAGGAAGATGAAAAGTGGTGTTAATAGCATTGTTCATGGGAGAGCCCACAATAGGGCATAACTGCAATCCCAAGAGTGTTAATCCTCAATGACTATAATAATGGACAAGAATGATTGAAATCTAAACATTAGTCCCCCAACTCCCCCTAGCTATTAGAGATTTCCTAGAAAACTGCAAATTTAACAACTCTATATTCCAGGGGGCCCTTTGTCAAATTCATCATTATAAGCAAAAAGCCTCCTGACAACCGTCATTTATTTAATGATTTTTTTTCTCTCTTAGGAAAGAGATGGAAATAAATTGAATGTTAACTATTTTGATCAAGTAAGTCACAACAAGAGCTGTGTGCATCTTTCCAGAAAGATGAATCTCACATGATCATAATAAATGAAATAAACAGTACTTACAAAACAGCAATAAGCAATCTTTGTCCCCAAAATATGACAGCTTGCTGGTTAATAATTGCTATGGTTTGGATATTTGCCCCCTCCAAACCTCATGTTGAAATTTGATCCTCGGGGTTGAAGGTGGGGCCTAATGAGAAGTGTTTGGGTTATGGGGGTGGATCTCTCATGAATAGATTTATGCCATCCCTTAGGGGTGCGGGAGGATGAGCGAGTTCTCAGTCTATTGCTTCCTGGTTGTTAAAAAGAGTCTGGCACCATCCCCACCCCCACCCTGCTTCCTCTCTGTCCATGCAATCTCTGAAAATGCCAGCTCCCCTCTGCCTCCTTTCGTGAGTTGGAAGCAGACTGAGGCCCTCACCAGATGCAGATGCCTAATGTTGAACTTTCCAGCCACCAGAATCATGAGCCAAATAGGCCTCATTTCTTGATAAACTACCCAATCTCAGGAATTCTGTTATAGCAACACAAAATGCACTAAGATAATAAGGTTACTAAAACACAGAAAGAAGGCTGCCTTTGAACCCACCTCTAATGAATAAATGGACTTATGATTGGCCACCAGCACTGCCAATCATTTCTTTCCTAGAGTTGCTTATAAACATCCCAGAATGTATCCCAGACTTTTAAATAGATGCCCAATGGCAGACAGACCACCTCTATAAGAAAAAGAAGATTCAGGACTGCTTAGGTTTTTGAGAAAAGGGGAGAGGGGGAGGGAGGGAGGAAGAGAAGAAGGCAGAGAAAAAGAAACCTCTCACATTCTGAGGATTGAGCCTTTCATGGTACTATATGAATGTTCTATGATATTGGATATTGTTCAAGGAAGCAGCGAAACTTTTAACTCATTGATTATTTCAAAACAAAGAAAATTTATGTCCAGCCAAGGAGAAGAAAATTGTTTCTAATTTCTGAAGCAACTCAGTCTTTGCTCCCAGGACTCCTGCCTTGGACAGCCCCATTCAGATGTGCAGGGAACAGATGACTGGCCTTGGCGGGATGGGGTTCAGGGGTGGGGATGAAGTCTGTCTCCCAGCGTATGACAAAACAGAGCTGAAATGTTCATGTGCATTTCATAGCTCCAATGTCATGAGACTGATTCTCACAAATCATACGTGAGAATCAGTCTTACTACCTTGTGGTCAATCCCTGTAGTACTGCCCGTGGGAAAGAGGACAACAGCATAACCACGCCTCTTTCCACACTTCTCCCAGGCTGCTTACAGCCTGTCAGTCATTCATCTCTCATTTTCTCTTTTAAAGCTACTTTGAGGTTAATTTAACTCATATTTGATGGGCATAAAAATGCTAACTAAACAAGAAAGAAATTTAGTATAAACCCCACGAGTGCTAGGACTACTTACCCTTTCAACAAATATTTGGTGAGTGCCTCCAGGGTACTAGGGAGTGTTTTAGATAATGGGGATACAAGACAGGCAAATGCTCCTCTACAGGAATCTCCCATTCTATGTTCTAGTGAAGGCCTGTTATAGCGATTAACATGCAGTAGGTGCTTACAAAGTGTTTGTTGAGAGAATGAGTAAATGAATGAACCATGTACCAGTTGAGACAGCTGTAGCCAACTTCACCCATTAAAGCCCTACACTTGAAAGGGTTTGAACTTTCATCTGCTCCTGACTTTGCAACAACCCTGTCTTAAAGGAGACTTTGAACCATAAGCACTACTGGTTATCCTGGTGTTCCTGGAAAGAAAAATATATTTACTCTCTTTCTATATCCCTTTTTCTTCTTTATTAAAAAGAAGAAATATAATTTCTGGGAAATAAGGGACAAGATTTTTTTTTAAAAAAAGAATTTGATGAGCATATGGTTTCCTCTCTATACCTCAATATCTATAACACACGTATAGAGTATTTTTCTCATTTGGTCTTTTGGTTCAACCTTTTAAGAATATGCTATAGCACAAATAGACTGAGTCATTAAGCACAGAAAACACAGGGAACGTTCTGGTCATTATGTGAAATGTGTAGAGAGACCGCCCAATCAAAAACACCACCACCCCTCTGTCCGGCCTTTCTGTCCTGCCTGAATTTCCACTACCTATGTCAGTCCCTTATTTTAAGGTCCTGGTATTATCACAGTATCATCAGTGTCAACAGACATTTACGGAGTAGCTGTCATGTACAGAATTCTCTGTCAGGCACTGGGCAATTTTTTCCAAAGGGCTTCAGTTAAAAAGTTACTATGACATTTACTGGGATGGTACCTTTATTCTTCCATGATTGATTACTATTACATCAGTAAAGTAATAAGCGGGCACCTAGAAGAGATTGACATCTGAAGAGAATTAAACACAAGACAAGTAAGTTTTGATTAGGATGAGTTTGGTCACTGGAATAGATCATTATGGTATCATGCCTTGATTTACAAAATAATCATATTCCATTAAGATTTATTTCCACCTTTCCTCCTGTATTAGTCAGTTCTCACACTGCTATAAATACCTGAGACTGGGTAATTTATAAAGAAAAGAGGTTTATTTGGCTCCCAGTTTCACAGGCTGTACAGGAAGCATGGTGGCAACTGCTTCTGGAGAGGCCTCAGGGAACTTTTACTCATGGCAGACAGCAGAGCCGGAAGAGGCATCTTACCCTACAGAAGCAGGACCAAGGGAGAGCGAGTAGGGTGGTGGGGGGGTGCTGCACACTTTTAAACAACCAGACCAAGAACTCACTCATTGTCACAAAAACAGTATCAGGAGATGGTGCTAAACTATTCATGAGGAACCACCCATATCATCCAATCACCTCCCACCAGGCCCCACCTCCAACATTGGGGATTATATCTCAGTGTGAGATTTGGTGGAGACACAGATCCAAACCATATCTCCCCTCTTGCTTTTAAATTAAAATTCTACTTTAAAATACCCTAGTGAAGCTCCACGTGTAAAAAAATTGGTTGAATCCTTGACCATGTACATTCATACATTTGACACACATTTAGTGACCATCTACTTTATACCAGGCACTGTTCTAGGCAGCTGGGAAACATCAATAAACATAATAAAGATTGCTGGCCTATGGAAGTTATGTTGAGGCAACGAACTATACAGCTGGCCTGCTGCTGATGTGCAATTCCATACATTTGATTTTAACCAATGGGTTTTTTTTTTATGTGAAGCCTTTAACAGCCCAGTCCATATTTGTACTTGCTTACGGCATCGGTTTCAAGAGCAGGCTCCTCAGTTCTCATCCTGAGGCCAGCTCACAGAGAAAGGGAAACCACAGACTCACACCTTCCCAGTGAGTCAGATCTTTCTTTTAGGAGGAGATTTCTTAGTTAAGTCATTACAAAAGAACTCTAGCAAATGATTCTCCTGCTGTGCACCTACTCTCAGCATAGAGTGAGTGCTGAAACTTAGAGTGAGTGCTGAAACAATTTCCTTATGTAGGGAAATTGTACTCATTCAAGTGAAAAAAGGAGTGTTTGGGGCTCTAGGAGCAAGCCCACCGTTGTGTGTGGTGCGTGGACTTGGAGGACTAGCAACCAGGGGTTCTAGCCCAGCTTAATTGGATATACCATGCACGACCACAGGTAACCTCTTCAGCTTCTCTGACCCTCTGTTTCCTCCTCTAAGACTAACCACATGCATGTCAGCACCATCTTGTCAAGTGCCTGGCATATTGCCTGGTGCCCAGAAGGCACTCACTCACTGATATTAATTTTCCTTCTTCTCTATGAAAAAACAGCAGTAGCTCAGGAAAAGAGGAAGTTGGGGAGCTCTGACAGGCAGAGCCTTGAGCTATGAGCTTTATGAGGGTTTTCTCATCTGATCTGTAAAATAAATCTGAGAAAAAGATGTTATCATCTCTTCTTTACTGATGGGATGAATAGCCTGGGTCCAATCATAGAAACCACACAGAAGGTTATATAAGAGAAGTTCAATATAAAGAATTGTTGACTGTGATAGGAGAGTGCTACAAGGTATAAGGAAACTGTCTATAGTACTCTAGGCAAGGGAAAGTACCAAGGAAGAACAAAGTTGGAAGGGGTTTAGACCGACTTGGAGAAGGTGTGTTTAGGCCACCAGATAGCATAGAAGTTCACTGGTGCATCCAGACCAGAGCTGGCCTGGAATTGCTGGGAAAAGCAATAGACCTCCCTTCCAAGTGCAGGTAGGGAGTAGGTGGTCAGCATGCAGTGGGTGAGGAGGGGAGTCTGGGCATGGGTGGTCACAGGGGCTGAGGCCTTCGAGCTTGTGGGCTACATGTGGTGTGGGTCAGGGCTTTGCAGAGTGCTAGTTTGAATGTCCACTCAGAACTCCTATTGAAACTTAATCCCCAATGTGGCAACACTGATAGATGGAGCCTTTAAGAGGTGATTGAATCATGGGAGCTCTGCCCTCATGGAGGGATTAATCTATTCATGAATTAATGAATTAATGGGCTAAAGGATTAATACCTTATCAAGGGAGAGGACCTGGTGACTTCATAAGAAGAGGAAGAGAGGCCTGAGGTGGCATAGAGCATGCTTAGCCCCCTTGCCATGTGATGCCCTGCTCTGCCTTGGGACTCTGCAGAGAGTCCCCAACAGCAAGAAGGCCCCCACAAGATGCAGGCCCTCTACCTAGGACTTCTCAGCCTCCAGAACTGTAAGAAATATGTTCCTTTTCTTTATACATTTCTCAGTTTCAGGTATTTTGTTACAAGCAAAGAAAATGGACTAAGACACAGAGGGAATAAGTGCTCTGTGCACCAGGCCTCGGGCGGCTGTGTGTAGGCCACACAGGAGATTGGTGGAGGCAATCTGTGTGTTGATACAGGCAGGAGGCTTTAAGAGCTGGGGGCCACGTGGGGCTCCGGTTTCCAAAGACAGAGGGCAGCAGAAAGGGTATCACTACGCTAAGGCTACAGGGTTGCAGATGACCACATTCTGGGCCCCATGGCTGGGGCAGGATAACCACAGGCTCTCCAACTCCACCAATGCTGAAGTGACAGGAATTCTGTTCCTCCTGCAGTGTCCTTCCAGTGCCTTCTGCTGAGAAAGTGTAACACTGTGCTTACTTTAAAGAAGAATAAGGGAATTTCGTTAGTACAGGGCACATATTGAAGGGTGAATTCAGAGCTGAGAGGCATGAATTAAAAACCGACACATGAGGTCAATAATGTTTGGTGATGAGAAGTCTCCCCAGGGTCTCACAGTCAAAGGCAGAGCCAGGATTTAAAGCCAAGTCTCTGAGGCTACCAAGCCCTTTTGAACCCAGCATTTCCAATCGGATAAGTTGGAACAAATCCCACCTCACCAAGGGCTGGGAAGTCCCCCTAATTTAAATCCAGAACTTCTGAGTTCCCGAAACATTTTGGATATGAGACTGCAAACGTCCTTCTTAGGTGCCACATGGCGATCTGTCAATTTCTCTGCTTCCCTACAAGGTCTAAGGGCAGGAACAGGAACTCTGTTATTCATTTCTGAGTCTCCAGAACCTAGCACATAGGGACTCAGATAATTTTGCTGAATGAATAAGCAGATGAATGAATACAGGAGGGGAAAGAAAGGGTAAACCAAATTTAGTAACGTTTCCAAGCCTCTTTTTGAAAGCAGCATTAAGCTTGGAAACTTAATGCTTGAATCGCATTTTTCAATTGAAATCCCATTCAACATGCCTCTGATTCCACAAACACGTTATTTTCATTTATTGGCCTTTCCAAAAGTTCTGCCTCCTAGGAATGTCTGCCATGGATTTAATGGAAAGGTGTGTTTCCTCTTTGTGCACCCCAGGATGTTCAAGGTTATGTTTTTTATCGTTAATGAGTGTCTTTCATGCCAGCCAAGTGCATGACACTAATTTGAGTCACTAACAATAGAAGTTTGTATGAGATAAGATCCCTCTCCTCGAATAGCTTATAATCCCGTTGAAGAGACAAGATGTACATGGAAAAGATAGATAACAATTCTTGACAAGTTGTGCTAATAGTCAAGTGGATGAAACTTAACTAACAGCACTGCTCCAGGACAGAGTGTGGAAGGTCATCACTGTATCATCCTCTTCTATTTCAACGATAAAATTCCTGCAGTGCAAAAATCAGAGGTTGTACTCTTATGTCATATGTATCAATTCTGAGATTCTTGAACATTTTCATGCAGTCTAAGGGACTTCTCAACTGATTGGACTGGGCAGATATGGTAGACACTGTTGGCTGACTAACTCAACAGTATCCCCAAGCCCCTTGTCTCTTGCTACTTCCAACTAAGAATGCTGGAAAACCACACACTCTCCCAGCCCCTTACATAGCTAGATGGGGCAAAGGGGTCAGTCTGCCTAATGAGATGTTCAAGGAATCCCACCAAGGGACTTCTGGGGAAGCTTTGCTTTCCTTGTGTAAGGTATAGACATGGTGGTTACCTTGCCTATCCCCTCCTTCTTCCTTCAATCAGGATGTAATGTCTGGTGCTGCAGCTCTCATCTTTCAGTCCTGGGGCATGAAAATGAAAAGCCAGCACACTATGACTGGTGCAGCAGAAAGAGAGAAGGAAGTCGGAGATTTGCAGTCATCATCGAGCTACTGGAATGACACAGAGACTTTCACTAGCCCCAGACTTCTTGTGAACAACAACAAAGAGCCTTATGTTTTACGCCACTATTAGCTAGCTAAATATTCATTAACTGCAGCTTCTCAGCAGCCTAATGGATAGGAGAGAAAAATACATGGCTGAGGGAAGAAGGGGAAGCCAGGTGAGGGTCACCCTGGAGCCCTCGAGGCTCTGGGCAGCTCCTGGTAGGGATTAGCTGGAAGGACAGTGTCCCGTAGAGCAAGGGGTGTGGTCCCTGGAAGGGAGTTCAAGGTGCTGGTCGGAATGCCAAGGGATCAAAGGGCCTGAGGCAAGGTGAACTTGAAGTAGAGTGGGGGAGGGAGAATGGGAAATATGAGAAGATTGATTGTCAAAGGAGAGAGGCCACAGTTCGAAAGCCAATCAGAAGCCCCCGGGGCCAGGAGGGCCAAGCCACTCGGTCCCTAGCTTCAGCTGGTCAGTCTTCCATGTGCCAACATGCCCTACCATGCATAATTTTCATTCTCCAGCTTCTTTTTCTTTTTTTTTTTTTAGTGTTCTTTTAATGTTCTTTCCTTTTATCTGGATGAGGTAGGTAGAAATAGCACTGTGTCCTTCACCAGTTGTCTACACATCATCAATTTTCCCCTGTGGTTCCAGGAAACTTTAAATGAGACCTTCCCCTCTCTCTGGCCATTCTGGGCTGCTGTAGCCTCCCCCACGGATAACCTTTCCTAAATATCTGCTGAGCTGTCACAACAGGCAGAGCGTCATTCGGCCGTTTGTCATTCGATAGATCAAATCCATACCACCTGGGGCTGCAAAACTGAAAATAGATAGCCCGGTCCCCAGCCAAAGAAAGCTTAAAGGCAAGCTAGAATATTTCAGGAACTTGAGTTTATTTTTAGGAGTTGCCTGATTGCCCAGAAAGAAGCTTCTCTTAAAGGCTTTGAATGTTACAATAACACATAATAGATTGGAGGACTGTACCTTCCTTGATATTCATCTAAAACCTCCAGTCCTGAAATAGATGCTAAACACCCCTGTATCTGACCAGCTCTTCCTCATTCCATTCCCTCCTAAGGGACAAGAAATTCTCAACCAACTGGTATTACAATTCTGTCTTCATTTCTTGGGAGTCATAGAGTTTGTAAAATACTGATTTGATCTTCTGCTGGGAGAGGCCTGGATTTCCATGGCTCACACCCTTCCTAGGAGCTCTGTGCATTCAGTGGCAGTCTTTGCCTGGTGATATGGTATGAGTGGAAGGGCACTAGAGCATGAGCCATGAGCGTATGAATTTGTTGTACATCTCAGGTGATGTGAGCTAAGTAGTAACGCTACTATTAATAGTAATAATTGCTAAGCCCTACAGCCTTTTTAACACATGGCAGTTACTGTTCTAACTGCTTTCCTTACATTAATGCAGTTAATTAATGTTGGTAAAATGGCATAGAAATTTATGACTTGAGGATTTGGGGTTGTACATTGCAAAGAATGGGATATGCCAACTATTCCAACACAGAAGAGGACCATGTAACGGCAAACTCATGTGAAATGGGTCACAAGAACAGCTGTCTTCTTTTCTTGCATGCATCTGTGTTTTCCTACATAGATGATGGGAGATTTCTGGGAGAAGAGAGAGAGAGAGTGAGCCATAATTTCCATAAAGTGCAACTGTATGCAAACATAAGAAAAGATGGCGGTATGAAGGCCCATGATTTCTTTCGAATTCCACTAGGCATTTCTGAATAGTCTCTGCGGGATTTTTTGGTTTTGTTTTTTTGTCTTTTTGTTTTTTTGTTTGCTGTGTCTTAAAACGACCAGGACTTGGATGAGGAGGTGAGAGGAAAATGGAGTAGGGTGATGGAAAGATGATTGAGTCTCAGAAAACTGGGGTTTGGTCTCGGGTCTGCTGCTATACAGGAAGTGGCTTTAGAGAAGTCACCAAGTCTCTTGGAGTCTGTCTTCCACAGTAAAGTAAGAGTTAGATAACACCTCTTGTTTCCCAAAAGCTTTGGTGTTCTGTGACCTGCTGCCAAGTAAATGGGGCTTAAGCTTCACCCCTCACTTGCAATCAGATTTTCCTTGGACTTCTAACGCTTCTAGATCTAATCTTCTCTATTAACCGGGAGAGTTGTTAGGGAAAAGGATAAAGCATGTCACCATGTCACCATGTCACCATATGTAGACCGACCCAAGAATGAGCCAGTGGGGCCCCAGAGAGGGGCCGGGAAGAGACAGTGGGCTGGAGAACGGCTCACCATGAACATGCACTCTCTGGATTCCAAGTTCCTCTGCCTCTGTGGTCTCTTTGCTTCTCCCTCGTCTAGGCATTAAGTGCCTTGTGTCTTTGGTAGACTGCACTGTGTTGGCATATAGACCCTGTGGTTGATCCTGCAGAGTCCTAGAGGCTCACAGACCTAGTCCAAGCCAATGAAAATCATCACAGCCACAGAATGCAACACCAGTGGCCTAAGCTTCCAATGTTGTTAGCCCTTTGTAAGATACAGGCTGCTTTGAAGAGCCAAGAAAACTTATGGCTTCTTCCCAGAAAGTCTTGTTTTACCCCCGCAATGTTGAACATAATTTCAGGGGAGTTTCTGACCCCCTTGGGCCTATGGATCTCCTGTTAAGGGCTCATTGAGCCTCAGAATGAATCTCTGTTGTAGACCATGAGCCTGGGGTGAGTGGGATGGTATTGTTTACGTCCCACAGACTGAAACTTTCCTGCAGATTTCAGACTAAATGATAAGGGGAAAAAATTAATTCTTAGTCAGGTTCTAGGAGAATATTTTCAAATCTATATCTCTTTATAGTTTTTAGAATTTGTGAGTAAAAGCAAAACCAAGGTAGTAGCAATTACCACACTGCAATGACAATAATACATTATATAAAGCAAGTTCTTGTAAACTTTAGAAGCAGGAAATACTTGTCACGATTACTACACTAGTACTTTGCCTATTCAGCGTGGGCTTCAAAGTGTACAGCAGTGATGGTATTCGCTATTGGAAAATCTGAATATAAACATAAATATTAAGCCAGTCACCTGCCTCAGACGCTCATTACCAAAAAATGACGAGAAAGTGCAGGTTTGGGGCTTGACGATTCCTTATATCCTATATCTCTTCTCTAGTAAGTCAGCAGGATAGTGATAGGACCTCAGGTTTTGTTTCTTGTTTTGTTTTTGTTGTTGTTGTTTTTTCTGTGTGTGTGTGTTTTTTTTGTTTTTTGGTTTTTTTTGAGACGGAGTCTCACTATGTTGACCAGGTTGGAGTACAGTGGTGCAATCTCGGCTTACAGCAACATCTGCCACCCAGGTTCAAGTGATTCTCCTGCCTCAGCCTCCCAAGTAGCTGAGATGATAGGCAAGTGCCACCATGGCCGGCTAATTTTTGTATTTTTAGTAGAGACGGGGTTTCGCCTTGTTGGCCAGGCTGGTCTCAAACTCCTGACCTCAAGTGATCCACCCACCTCGGCCTCCCAAAGTGCTGGGATTGCAGGCGTGAGCCACCACGCCCAGCCAGGCTTCACTGCTTGATTGGCAGAAAATAACCCCTCTGGCAGTACAACCACAGGTGATGCAGCAGGCAGTAACATTTCCTGCTAAGATGGAGAGACAGCTTCGTTCCAAACAAGAAACAAAATTTCCTGGGATATTGAGATCACGGAGAGGGACAACAGCATTAGTGTTGTTCAACCTGGTGCAATGAACATGGTAAATGCTCAGAAATTATGTCAAATGAGTGAACATCTATCCAATCTGATCTTCATCCAACATCCCTTTGCCAACATATGTAGGAAGGTTTTGCGTCTTCAGCCTGGTTCTCTTCTCTGTGTCAAAACTCACCATCTCTCTGTTGAGACATTGATCTCCTACCTGAAAATTGCCCCAGGCTCCTGCATTTTGGTCAATATGTAGCTTCTACTAAACTCAATCTCTTATTCATCACTAATCGTTTGTTGCCTGCTTTGCCGGGGTCTTTTTTAGATCTAAACAGAAGCTTTATGTTCTCTTTTGAGTAGAGAGAGAGAAGCATCTTTTGTTTTAACCACAAATAATTGAGGTTTCAAGTATGTACCACCTAGAAGACATCAGCATAACTGTACCGACTGTAGCCAGGCACCACGCATGGAAAGTGGAGATGTCCAGTTTACCTTGGGCACAGAGCTATAAAGTTGCAATGTACAACAGCAGGGTTGCATTTAAAGATGAGGGAAATCAAAGGTAGGATGTGAACTGAGGAGGACTCTGGTGCAGATTACACCAGAAATTCAGGGGCCCCTTTGGAAGGATCCATCGAAACAAACTTTCCCCTTGTAGATGGAAGGAAAAATAATGATTCACAAAAAAATTCCTGGGAAGCTGAAGTTGGTGGGGAAATGCTTGGAGAACCAAGGAGAAAGAAAACATCTGGAATTCAATGTTGTGATTTGAGCTAGGAAGGCAAAATATGCACTGAGCTGATATTTGTGCAGATGGTGGCTTGAAAATTGACACACCTTACTTCTCAGGTGCCTGAGTACATACAGTCCCTTTATTTTGTCTCTGGAACTTATCCTGTCTTCCTCATGGGCCCCCATTCAGGGATATGGAAGATGAGTGGAAAATAACAAAATTTTCTTTCTGATTAAGCCTGCTCTGGTCCAATCCCTTGGGCAGTCCTGTACGGAATGCTCACCTTCTAGTCCTGCTGACCCCACCCTCTGGAAGACGGTGTCTGAGCTGCCCCACATGGGTAGGTGGGAGGGTGGCTAGTTCCTGTGTCCAGAAAGGGAAGCAGGCAAAGCTCTCCTGTCCTCTCAGTTTCCCTTAGCTTGCTCCATCACAATCCTGGCATCGCAAAACATGAAGTCAGGACCTACGTGCCCCTCTCGCCCTGACTCTGTCTCTGTCACCTCCCAGTAGCTCTGAGCAGGGAAAGCTGTGTCCACTTGTCCACACCCTCACACCTGTTTGCTTTCAGATTGTGCAAAGATAAGATTCTCTGATCTAAGAAGAAAGGAACATGGAAAACTCTCAACAAAGCCAGACTATAAGGTTATTGTCCTGCTTAAACAAATACAAAACCTATTTATTTTCATCTGTTTGCTTTCCACAGCACAACCATTATCTATGCCTCTCTCACAGTAAAACCCACATTCTGGTCTCTATGATGTACCACCCCCATCCCCATCTCCATCACATATAACCCCATTCCCCATCCCCATCTCCATCACATACAACCCCATTCCTGCCTTCATCATGAACAACCCCATCCCTGTCTCCATCACATACAACTCCATCCTCATCTCCAAAACATACAACCCCATCCCCACCTCCATCACATACAATCCCATCCCTATCTCCATCACCTACAACCCCATCCCTGCCTCTATCATGTACAACCCCTTCCCCATCTCTGTTGTGTATAATCCTCTTCACCTCATCACCATCTCACCCCCGAGACGGAGGTAACCCTAGTTTCCTTGGCTTCTTTAGAAGGTACTGGAAACAAAAATGGAAAAAAAACACATTTTTTTTCTTAATAATTCACTGTATCTGTACTATTGGCAACTGTACATGTTTCCTAGGGCTGCAAATGACCACAAACTGAGCAGCTTAAAACACTACACCTTTACTCCCTCAGTTCTGGAGGTCAGAAGTGTGCATTCAAGGTATCGCCAGGGCTGCACTCCTCTGGAGGCACAAAAGGAGAGTCCTCCCTTGCCTCTTCCAGCTTCTGGTGGCTCCTGGCCATCCTCGCCATTTCTTGACCTGTAGATGCATCACTCTAATCTTTCCCTCCATCTTCATGTGGCCATCTTCCCTCTATGTCTTTTCGTGTGTCCTCTCCTCTTCTTATAAGGACACCAGTCACTGGATTTAGGGCCCACTCTAGTCCAGTATGACCTTATCTTAGCTAATTATATCTGCAAAGACCTTATTACTAAAGAAGGCCAAATATTGAGGTTCCAGGTGCACAAAATTGCAAGGAACACGATTCAACCCACTAAAGCAATCCATTCTTTTCCCAGCCTGTCCTTCTGGCCCCCCACTCCATGGTCCCCGGTTTGCTCTCCACAATCAGCAGTGAAGCATAGTCACTTGACTGGGTGGTACAGACTTGAGAAGAGAAAGGTTTCAAATGAAGTTTTAGTGTCGGGGCAATGATAGGAAGATTGTCCCTCTCCTGAAGTTATGTCTACTTCTGTGCTAAGCAAAGTCTGTCCAGAGAGTGGAATTCAGTGCAACCAAGTCTATTTCTTGTCACTATCATTGTCACCAGCCCAGCCTTCCAGACCCTGCAGTCAGCACCAGCCACTTCAGAATGTTCTGATGAAGACCAACCCATGCCTGAGCGGAATGTTCTGCTGTCTCCTTATGGAGAGGCAGGGACTGAAGAGTTCCTTAAGTTTATGGTCAGATTTAGACCCTGAACTAGAAATTTAAAAGAGGAAGGAGTAAATGGTTCTCATGATGGTTATTTTCCCACCCAACCCCATCAGTTTGATGGTAAATGTGAAAGCACTTGTTTTTAAATCATCACTTAAAAAAAAAAAATGCCCCAAATCGCAAGGCAGTATCAAAATACCTGTGCTGACTCAGAAAGATAATTTTTCAAGCATCAGCAGAAAGGGGAACTTACAGAATTTGCAATTTTACCTCCTGCCCTGCCTCCCGCCCCCACCCCAGTTCTGCAAATGTGGTAGAGGCAGTCAATTGGAGGGGGCGGGGGAATATAATTTTTCATGTTTCTGTCTTGCCTCATTAACTAATCTAATTCCTTTCAACAAATATTGACAGACACTGTGTTTCTTCTGCGCATTCCAAGATGAATCAGACCTAGTGCCTGTCCCCACCCAGCTCACAGAATAACACCCCAGCTGGGTAAACAAATGACTATAGGTAAAGTCTAGCACAGAGACAGAAATAACTTGCTACAGTAGAAATTAATCTACTTTGGGGAGAAGAGAAGGGACGAGTGTATCAAGGAAAGATGCAGAATCAATATATTTGCTGCTGATGCATGTACATTCATTAATTCCTTTATTCAACAAATACTTGTTGAAAGCCCTCAATGTTCCTGGCCTTGTCCTAGCTTCTAAGGAAAACATCATCAGCCAAAGTCTCTGTCTTCTTAAAACTTACGTTCTGTGTAGGGAGGTGATCAAGATTTAGGGTAGGCAGGTGTTCTATAAGGAAAGAAGGTTGTTAATGATCTAGAAAGAAAGCCATGGCAGTGGCTCAGATGAAATTAGGAAGCCTGGGCTACTGTGGTGGCTGGGAGAATGGAGAGTGGGTTGATTGTGTCCCCCAAAAATAAGTTCAAGTTCTAACCCTTTGTACCTGAGAATGTGACCTTACTTGGGAATAGGTTTTCACAAATGTAATCACATTGAAATGAGGTCATACTGGATTACAGTGGGCCCTAATCCAGTGACTGTTGTCTTTATAGTAAGAGAAAAGTTTGAACACAGAGACACACAGGGAAGAAGGCCATGTGATGATGGAGGCAGAGATTGGATTAATGTTGGCTCCAAGCCAAGGAACCCCAAGGGCTGCTGGTCACCACCGAAGCTAGGAGGGAAGTGTGGGATGGCTTCTCTCTCAAACCTCCAGGGAAAACCAATGTCGTCAACTGTCTGCTGATTTCAGACTGTGCTCCCTGAATTGTGAGAAAATAAAGGTCTGATGTTTGAAGGCACCCCAGTTTTGGGTGCTTTGTTATGGCAGACCTTGGAATCTAATACAGAGTAGAAGATTCCAATGCAGGAGACACTGTGGAATTAGAACAGATAGGATTTGGGAATGGGTTAGACATAGGGCCTGAAGGCTAAGAACGCATCAGCAACCACCGTCAGGACTCCAGCTCAGGGAGTTTCACTACAAGTAGGCTCAGTGAGGGATGGAGACTGCTTGCTCCAGTACTTGATACACGAAGTAAGTGCTTTATATGGTTAGGCTTTGTGTCCCCACCCAAATCTCATCTTGAATTGTAATCCCCAGAATCCCCACGTGTCAAGGGAGAGACCAGGTGGAGGTAGTTGAACAATGGGGTTTCTCCCATGCTGTTCTCGTGATAGTGAGTTCTCACGAGATCTGATGGTTTTCTAACGGCCTGTTCCCTGCTTCACTCGGCATTTCTCCTTCCTGCTGCCTTGTGAAAAAGGTGCTTGCTTATCCTTCGCCTTCTGCCGTGATTGTAAACTTCATGAGGCTTCCCCAGCCATGATGAACTGTGAGTCATATTAAATCCCTTTCCTTTATAAATTTTCCAGTCTCGGGCAGTTTGGTTTTTTGTTTTTTATTTTTTGAGACAGAGTCTCAGTGGAGACTGCAGGCTGGAGAGTGCAGTGGCATGATTTTGGCTTACTGCAACCTCTGCCTCTCAGGTTCAAGCGATTCTCCGGCCTCAACCTCCTGAGTAGCTGGGAATACAGGTGTGCGCCACAAAGTCCCACTAATTTTGTATTTTCAGTAAAGGCAGGATTTCGCCATGTTGGCCAGGCTGGTCTTAAACTCCTGACCTCAAGTGATCCACCTACCTCAGCCTCCCAAAGTGCTGGGATTACAGGCGTGAGCCACTGTGTCCACCCTCGGGCAGTTCTTTATGGCAGTATGAAAACGGACTAATACAAACGTGTTAGCTCAGCTATCATCTTTGGGGTTGGAATGATGGACATTCATGTGGATGTTCCTCAGGGTGGGTCTATGTGGAACACAAAGGCAGTCTGCCCAGCACAGAGTTTGTTCAAAATGGTAACAGTAGGAAATCTGCCGCTCCTGTGTCTGACTGCGGGGGTTTGGAGAAGAAAACTAGGCACCACGGATGATGTTAGTGTGTTGGGCTTCAGAGTTCATTTCTCCCTGTCACTAAAGGCCACATCCTGATCCTCCAGCCCTGATCATAAGACAGACTGTAGCATCGCAGAATGGGCACTGACCTGCAGGTGCTCCTCCTTCCACCCCATAGGGGATGCCCCCTCCCCAGCAGCCTGCCAAGTGTCCCCAGCCTCTAACTCTCTTGAGGCTCTTGCCTAGGGTCCCCAAGATCAGTGTGTCTTGTGCTTCAGTTGGTCCTTTAGACCAGCCACGAAGTAACAGGCTTCTCTGCCCTCCCTTTTCTCAGGTCTGGAGACTCAAAGGGTCTGGCCTGGGGGTTAACAAGCCTATTTATGCCCATCACTGGAACCAGCTTGATATGGTTTGGTTGTGTCCCCACCCAAATCTCATCTTGAATGGTAGCTCCCATAATCCCCACGTATTGTGGGAGGGACCCCACAGAAGGTAGTTGAATCATGGGGGTGGGTTTTCCCGTGCTGTTCTCATGATAGTGAATACGTCTCCCAAGATCTGATGATTTTATAAAGGGGAGTTCCTTGCACACCCTCTCTTACCTGCCGCCATGTAATACATGCCTTTGCTCCTCCTTCGCCTTCTGCCATAATTGTGAGGCCTTCTCAGCCGTGTGTAACTATGAGTCCATTAAACCCAGTCTCGGGTATTTCTTCATAGCAGTATGAAAATGGACTACTACACAGCTCAACAGGCACATGGCAGGGTCTGCTTGGTATAATCTTAACACACAACACTTCAAGAGGGTGGGAACACAGAAAACTGCAAGTTTGTGTTGTTCGAGTAACAACTGGTTTGGCCAGAGCCTCTTCTTGTAAACCCTTCTTAACAATTAGATTCACTCCATATATGGATTTGGAAGTAATTAACCTGCACTTCTTTAAAATATGTTAAAATTCACATTTTCAGGAGTACAGTAACTAGCTTAGGTTAGTGAGATAACACTGAGATTTGAATCATATCTAGGTACCCACAATGGCTAAGTCTAATCATTTCTTGGTTATTATCCTGATTTTCTCTTCTTTGTCAATGTATAATATCACAAAAGAGCAAAGGTCAGCACTGAGCAATTCAGACTTGTGCCAAGCTGTCTGAAGGGAAAGAATTCTCGTGTCTGACTTTGAATAGCACCATTATTAACCAATATTACTGTTTATGGAATTGTTATTATAAAGTCTACCTACTCTGGAAATGTCCTTGCCAATCAGGTGCTAAGTGTAGCCTTTATCATCTGGTGGGAAGTTGCAGGCCAGCTCTGTCTTACACACTCCCGGAGAATGGGAGGGGCATGGATGAGGCCCGAAGAACCCCAACCATTTCAGTGGAGATGCTGGTGGCCTAACGTGGTGAACATCCCCCTGCCCTGAGAACAGGCTCTACTACTTGTACATGGTTCTAACTGTGAAGGCCCTGGGCTTTTTAAAAACTTTTGTTTTTCAGACAGAGTCTCGCTCTGTCACCCAGGCTGGAGTACAGTAGCACAGTCTCCTCTTACAGCAGCCTCTGCCTCCCAGGTTCAAGGAATTCTCCTGCCTCAGCCTCCCAAACAGCTGGGATTACAGGCACCCACCATCACACCCAGCTAATTTTTGTATTTTTAGGAGAGATGGGGTTTCACCATGTTAGCCAGGCTGGTCTCAAACTCCTGACCTCAAGTGATCCACCCACCTCAGCCTTCCAAAGTGCTGGGATTACAGGCTTGAGCCACCACGCCCAGCCTTAAAAACTAATTTTTAAAGCTATTCATTTATTTATTGGACTAGATCTCACACACACGCGCACACACACACAATTCATAAGGTATGCAGTGAACGGGTATATAGTAAAAATTGTGTCCCTCCCACCCAGTTACTCAGTCACCTTCACCAGAGGCCACCACTGTTATCGACAGTTATTTTAGTTTTGAAGAGAGCTAAGGAACTCAGACCTAAAATGGAATTAGGGAAGCTATTTAACCTCATCTATAGAGACAGAGCCTGGAGTCAGGCAGACTGCATTCAAAACAAGGCTTTGCCGCTTCCTGATGTAGAGCCTGGCTGACAGGCTTTATCTCACAGGGCTGTTGAGATAATGAAATGAGCCAACCGCTGCAAAGTGCTTAGCCCAGGCCCCGCACATTTCTACCTTCAATACATGTCAGCTGTTATTAGCTACTGGGTAGTGGAGCTGGTGGAGGAAGGTAGGAGGGAAGGGTGGCGCATAGTTAATCCTTTCTGTGGAAAGCCCTAAGCCCTCATTATCCCAAGGGTAGGAATCCCTACGAGTCTGTTAGAAATGCATGGTCTCAGGCCCCTCCCCAGACTCACTGAATCTTGAAAAGCTCCCCAGAAGAGAAGCACTGTCCTGTATGAACCTGGAGTCCCTGAGGGCCAGGCTGTGGCATCCCTGCCCCAGGGGAGATGGTGCTACTGTCTCTTCATTGCAGACATGAGCCCTTAGACTTTGCATGATGAAAGCTCATGACAAATGCTACCTGCCCCCGACCCACCAGCTTCCTATTCCACATAAGATCGCCTAAGCCCAATAACCTGTGACCTCACAGATGAATGGAATGTGTCCTCTTTCGTCCTGTATCTCCGCGGTAACCTGAGAGATGGCCTGGAGGCAGGGTGGCATGTTGTTTTTAAAGTGATACAAGAGACACGGTGGAGACTGTCCAATGAGTGGCATGGCTGCCAGGATGCCAACTGGGACACTAAAGCCCTGGCAGTGGGGGCTGCCCAGCAGGGCTGGCCACTGGAAATAAGGTCTGCAAGGGTTGAGGGCTGAGAGGCTGGAGGGGCTCGTGGGTGACCAGTGCTGCTGTTTGCCACTTGTTCTAAACCAGCAGACCATGGCTAAGAACACTGCCATACAGGAAGCAGCCCTTCCTCTAGGACAGGATCACACGTGGCGGTGGGGAAGGCATGTCATTAGACATCGTCCAAACCCACAGAATGGGCGCCACCGAAGGGAACCCTCATGTAAATCATGGACTTTGGGTGATGGTGATGTGTCAATGTAGGTTTACCGACTGTAACAAATGCAGTCTCTGAGGCGGTGTAGATAGTGGGGGAGGCTGTGCATTTGTGGGGGCAGGATATATATGGGAAATCTCTGTGCTTCCTGCTCAATGTCTCTGTGAACCTAGAAGTGCTCTAAAAAATAGTCTATTAAAGAGAAAAAGATTTATATATAATATATGAATTACATATAAACTATATGTAGTGTGTATATATACATATAAACTATTATAAAATTATAAATTACATATAAACTATACGTGTGTGTGTGTGTGTGTGTGTGTGTGTATATAGTTTGTCATTGGATCAACTGTAAAACAGGAAAGAAAACCAACATTGAGGCCCAGGGCAATAGTTTTTAAAACAATTACAGTAGAGCTGGGTACATGCAGTCCCTGCTACAGGGGAGGCTGAGGTGGGAGGATTCCTTGAGCTCAGGAGCTTCCAGGCTGCAGTGAGCTATGATCACACCACTGCACTGCAGCCTGGGTGACAAAACGAGATCCCATCTCTAAAATATATAAAAATCACAATGACAACAGAAATCACTTAGAGCTGGACTATCTAACCTGGGAACCTTGAGCCACATGTGGTTAGTGAAGCTTGAAATATGCGTAGTTTGAAGGAGGAACTGAATTTTTAATTTAATGTGCATTTAAATTTAAAAGCTGATACATGTGATATTGTTAAGAAAAAATTTTAATAGGTTTGGAACAATTTGGATATGTGAATCTACCCTTCCAACTTAATTTCATGAACTCTAAATACAGATTAAGTATCTCCAAAGAATAATTAGCATCCAAATTGAGATATGCTATGAGTGGAAAATATACACCAGAGTTTGAAGACTTAATACAAAAAAAAGTAAAATGTCTCATTAATTTTTACATTGTTTACATATTGAAATATTTGGTTACACTGAGTTAGCAAAATATTAAAGTTCACTTCACCTGTATCTTTGAAGTTTTAAAAAATCTGGCTTCCCAAAAAGTAAAAGACATAAGTATATTACCATCATACACTGCTGGTAGGAATGTAAAATGGCATAGCTGCTTTGAAAACCAGTATGATGATTCCTCAAAAGGTTACACATAGAGTTACCCAGCAATTCCACTCTTAGGTATTTACCCAAGATAATTGAAAACATATGCCCACAAAAAGTTCTCATACATAAATATTCATAGCAGCATTATTCGTAATGGCCACACAGTGGAAACCACCCAAATGTCCATTAACTGATACGTGACTCAACCCAAACCTGGTATACCCATACAATGGAATGTTACTCGGCCATAAAAAGGAGTGAAGTATTGATAGATGCTCCCATATGGGTGACCCTTGGAAACATTACACTAAGTGAAAGAAGCCAGACACACAAAAGCCACCTACTGTATGATTACATTTATACAAAATGTCCAGAATGGGCAAATCTATTCAAGACAGAAAGTATATTAGGATTTTGCCAGGGGCTAGGGGAAGAGGGGGAGAGGAAGTGACTGTTAATAGGTATGGGTTTCTTTCGGGTATAATGAAAGTGTTCTGAAATTAAATAGTGGTAATGGTTGTACAATTTGTGATTGTACTTACAAAAAATTACATATTTGGCTTGCATTAAATTTCTATTGGACAGCACTAATTTTAATGAGATAACTATTTTCTTTCCCAACTGTCATTAGTGATGGTATAGAATGTAGCCAAAGCTAATCAACGTGGGGTGATTTTAGCCCCATCCCCACCCCATGGGACATATGGCAATGTCTGGAGATATTTTTGATAGCCACAACTGGGGTGGGGGTGAGGGGAAGAGATTGCTACTGGCCAGGGATGCTGCTAAACATCCTACAACCCACAGGCAGCTGTCCAGAACAAAGAATTATCTGGCCCACAATATCAGTAGTGTGCAGATTGAGAAACCCTGCCCTAAAGGCTGCTCAGAGGATCCCTGCCCCAGCTACAACCTCCCTCCTTTGCTCCATCTCTGCTGCTTTGACTTTCCAGGGGTCTAATTCAGGGTGTGGCCTTCTCAGAAGACTTTCTCCTGGAGTCCACCCCATCACAGTCCTCAGGCCAGGAGCTCCTAGTGATTCTGTAGACTTGGAAACTTCCTGAGCAGAGTCCTGAAAGGGCCTAGGGATTCTACAGTTGATTGGCTGTGGAGTCTCTGATTCAGGCCTTTCCCTCCGAGACTTCCTGAGTCCCCAGGTGTGATGCTTACACTCAGTGAAGCTAGCTTCATGCCAGATAGATTGCCATTTTTCTTGTTTTCTCTTGCACATCAGATTTTCTAAGCCAAAGACAACTGAAATTTGCAAAGTCTGTGTGAGGAATGGGCTGCTTCTCCGACACCTGAAGTAAAAACCCAACCAAGGATATCCAGACTTGCCTTCAAGCATGTTATTTTCAAATTACCTACTCTGTCTGTTTCTGATGGCTGCTGTAACAAATTGCCACAAATTTAGTGGCTCAGAACAACATAGATTTATTACTTTGCAGTTTGGGAGGTCAGAAGTCCAGCATGAATCTCACTGGGCTACAATTAAGGTGTCAGCAGAGCCATGTCCTTCTGGAGGCTCCAGGGGAGTGACATGGTTTGGCTGTGTCCCCACCCAAACATCATCTTGAATTGTAACTCCCACAGTTCCCACATGCCATGGGAGGGACCCAGTGGGAGGTGACTGAATTATAGGGGCAGTTCTTTCCTGCACCGTTCTCATGATAGTGAATGAGTCTCACAAGATCTAATGGTTTTAAAAACAGCGGTTACCCTGCAGAAGCACTCTCTTTGCCTGCCGCCATCCATGTAAGACATGACTTGCTCCTCCTTGCCTTCCACCATGATGGTGAGGCCTGCTCAGCCATGTGGAACTATATGTCCATTAAACCTCTTTTCTTCCCAGTCTTGGGTATATCTTTATCAGTGCATGAAAACTAACACAGGGAGAGAATCCCCTCTGTCCAGCTTCTGGAGATGGCCTGCATCTCTTAGTACATGGTCCTTTCTTGACCTTCAAAGCCAGCACAGTAGCATCTTCAAATCCTTCTCTGACTGATGCTCCTGTCTCCCTCTTCCACTTATAAGGACCCTTGGGACCAAGTGGGACCACCTGGGTTAAAGCTAATCTCCCCATGTCAGTGCTGATAACCTTAATCACATCTGCAATGTCCCTTTTGCCATATTCACTTTGGTAACATATTCACAGGTTTGGAGAATCAGGATGTGGATATATTTGGAGGGGATTATTCTGCATACCATACTGTTACATGGGCATGGGTAGTCTACTGCAGGGGGCAGGGTCCCTTAGGCACATTCTGCCGCCTTCATTCCATAGGGAAAAGACATAGGGTATTTTTGTTTTTCCAGAGTTGGAGAATTTGCCCAATCTGAGTTCTCAGGTAGTTAGATGCTGACTTTCCAGATCCTAATTCTCAGCAGTCCTATGCCCCATAAGGGCCAGTGAGAGATTTACTTTTCCACTTTTATATCTTTGAATAGCTTCAAATGAATTACTGTGATTCAGATTTTTTTTACGATTTGGGATTACAATGCTTCTGAAGTTGTCACACTCGCTGAGTTTAAATCTCCTGTAACAGGTAAACCTATCAGATCACATGACAATGTTTAACTTAACATGTATTGAGATCTATCAGATACTGTGTGTGCCCAAGAAAGCTCAGCATTGACCCACAAGGAATATGAAATCTAGCAGGGGAGACAAATAAGGATACTGCCAATCTAACCCCAGTGTGGTGCGCAGCAAAGGCTCTAAAGTCAGTAAAATAAAGAGCTATAGGACTACTGGGGAGGGCGTCAGGCAGGACTGGATGGTTATGCGAGGATGCTGAAATATTGAAAGGGTGATGAAATAAGCTGCATTGGAACACTGGGCCTTCAGGAATGGGCCAGAATCTTTTAAGGTTAAACCTAAAAAGGGATGTCCTCAGCGTCCTGGAGGACAGGAAGTTCAACCTTAATGGTCGGTGTTAGGAAATTGTCTTAAAGATTCCCCCCCCAGAAAGCAGACCCTGAGACAAGAATGCGGATGCAGTTAGTTTATTCAGGAGATGATCCCAGAAAACATGGGGAGAAAAGGGGAATACAAGATGGAAGCAAAAACCACCAGGAAATGGGACATGAATGAACAATTGTGGGCTGCTGTGGACAACAGGGGCCTGACAACATGGGGATCCTCTAAGGAATCGCGTGATGAATACCTTAGACTAACTCCACAGGAAGCTATGGAGTCTACCAACTCCCACCCCCACTGGTGAAGGACTTTCCTGACCTCTAGATCCACTTTCTGGTGTGGCCAAGCAACCTCCCAGCTCATGAAGTTCTCAGGCTGTGGGAGCTGTCAGGTGGTGGAAACTGCCTTCACCTACAGCTGCAGGGAACCTAGGTGGACGGAGTAGCTATAGGGCCAGGCGTTATCAGCACCTGCCTTAGAAGCAATTGAGTACTTTCAACAATCTGGATGTTGGGGCCAATCCATGGGGTTCTTTCACCTGAGTTATTCTGACTACACTCAGTCAGCATTCAGTCATCATCCTCACCTTCACCCGCTTCAATTTGTGTTGTGTTGATCTGATTTTCTTATGGAACTTGAGTTCCAGTTTTGTCACTTACAGATAGAAGTGGCCTGGGCATGTTAATTAACCTCTTTGAGCCTTGTGGGCCAGCTCACAGTTTTGTTACATGGACTACCAGAAATGCCAAATGTTGAGCATTAATACCGTACTTGGAACACACAAATATTCAATGAACAGTTATGAATTTGTGGATGATGACAACACTTCTGTTTCTCCCTACCATCAGTGCACACTTGTGACCTGGTATAGAAGTTAAGGTGATCTAAAAATGTACCTCCAAGGTGGTTTCATTTTCAGTCTTTTTAACTACAGAACTGACTGATGTGATTTGTGGCTTACTGCTTACTTTGGGTAAATAACAATTCCATTTCAGAAAAATGCCTTACTAAAGTGTCAATTGGTGTCATGCAATAAGCACAACATCAGCATCATCATTCATAAGAACCGAGAGCCTCCCAGTGAACAGGCTAACCTCTGGCGTAAATTAGGTACACATGGAAGCTATTTTAGACTACAGGGATGCCCTTTAGTAGTTCACTGTATTTGTGTACTAAATGGCTCCCAAATAACCTGGAGCTATGGATGTAATTTCTGAGGGTGAATTTACGTCTTAGCTCAGGCTGCTATCACAAAAGGCCATATACTGAGTGGTTTAAATAAGAGACATTTATTTCTTCTAGTTTTGGAAGTTGGGAAGTCCAAGATCTAGTTATGGAAGCTGGGAAGTCCAAGGTGTTGCTGATTGAGTTCTTGATGAGGGCTCTCTTCCTGACTTGCAGGTGGCTGCCTTCTTATTGTGTCCTCAGATGGCAGAAAGAATAGAGGAAGCAAGCTCTCTGGTGTCTCTCCTTACAAGGGTTCTAATCCCATCATGGGGCCCCAGCCTTATGACCTCATCTAAACATGATTACTTCCCACAGACTCCACCTGTTAATAGTATCACATTGGACGTTAGGACTTCGACTTGAAAATTTTTAGGGGTTACAAACATTAGTCCATAGCACCTTAGGATTACAGAGTGATGCTCCCCCGGGGGAATCTGGCAGCTCGTATAATACAGTCTTACCATATATGGTTCTAGAAATATAAGAAAGGAAATTTTATCCATATCTATTGGCTCAATTTTTTTTACACCACTCATTTTTAGAGCCCTTGGACTCTTGAGGGGCTCCTATCCAGCATCTAACTTTCAATATCTGTTCATAATCACACTATTCCCTCAGTGATCAAAGAAAAACATGCTCTTGCTGGCTTTTTGTCTCTTAGGGGATTTTTTAAAGCTGTGGTATTGTAATATACATACTATTTTTCCAGTAAAACAGAGTGGAGCTTATGTTGTGAAACATCTAGAAAGGGGGAACAGAGACATTGTTTTTAACACCATTAAATGTATTGTCAGTTACCTTAGGTAAGAGTGAAAGAAGTGACTTTGAGACTGACTCATTTAGGCTAGAATTGGCGTGAGGTATAAGGGCATTAAACTAAGGAAAAATGACCAGGGCTGTAGCTTTGGTTCTGCCAATAAACAAATGGTGTGACCACAGGCAAAGAGATCAGTCCTTCTCTCATGAACCTGTAAGTTTCTCAAGGGAAGAAACAACATATATATTGTTTTGTAAATTGTTTCCAAGCATTTAAAAAATATCCTTAAGTATTTTCAAAGCATGATTTTTAATGCCTGCATAGTCCAAAGAATATTGTACCATAATATATTTTACCATTCCTCCACTGTTAGATTGTTTCAGTGTTCATTATTGTGAACCATGCTACAATGACAAGACTCTTGTCCTGATGGCTCTATTTATACTTCTGATAATTTTATTAGGCTAATTACAGGGCCAAAATTTACATGTTAAAGGATAAGTAAATATCACCAATTTGACATCCAGAAGGGTTGTACTAATTTGCACTCTTGCCAGCAGTGCAAGAGAAAAGTGTGTTTCCACACAGTCTTATTAGCATGAAGTATTATCACTTTAAGAACAATCTTTGAAAATTGAGAAAGGAAGGAAAGGAGAAAGGGAGAAAGGAATGGAGTTGATAAGTTTATGATGAATTTCATGAACTGCATATTTGATGTCTTTGTTCTTTTTTTTTTTTTTTTTTTTTTTTTGAGACAGAGTTTCACTCCTGTCACCCAGGCTGGTGGAGCGTAATGGTGCGATCTCAGCTCACTGCAACCTCTGCCTCCCTGGTTCAAGCGATTCTCCTGCCTCAGCCTCCCACATAGCTGGGATTACAGACATGCACCACCACACCCAGCTAATTTTGTATTTTTAGTAGAGACGGGGTTTCTCCATGTCGGTCAGGTTGGTCTCGAACTCCCCACCTCAGGTGATTCGCTCACCTTGGCCTCTGAAAGTGCTGGGATTACAGGCATGACCCACCACGCCCGGCCCTGTTCATTTTTTATTGAGCTACTCATCTTATATCACTTTCTTTGTACATCACAAGTGCTTTTCTAAGTTTTTATTTGTTTTTAATATCAGTTTATGGTGGGGGTTTTTGTGCAAAATTCTTACATCATCAGATTTCTTTCTTTTTTTCCTTTTATGCTTAGAAAGACATTCCTCACCTTGAAAGCCACAGTGTCTTCCACTTTTTTTGATATTTATTTTGGCAGCTGATGTAAAATTAGGGATTCACAGGACCTCAGGGCCTTGGAAATTTACAGATCTCCATGTTTGACCCCTTCAGTTTACACTGAGCAAAGAGGCCCAAAGAGAGGAAAGGAAATTACCCAAGGATCTACAGTTGGTTAATGGCAGAACTAGAACTAAAATCAAGGATTTCTAGCTCCTGGTTTATGTCTTCCTTTTAAAAAAAAAAATTAAAAAATAGTTTTCAATAATACCAGTAAACATAATTTCCTTAAACATTTAAAAACATCATTAACCACCTCTCCAAATGTCAGGTTCCTTGCTTCCCTCTCCAGAGTCAATCCTATCATTTGAATGTGTTCTTCCAGACCTAAAAAATAATTTTATGTGTTTATGTATGTACAAACCACATATATACTACCATGGAATGGTTGGAGGGCATAAATTGTATCATTATCGTATGTATTATTCTTCAATGTACCTTTCTAATTCTATGTTGTTTTGAAGCGTCCATCATTTGAGCAGGCCACATTTTATTTAGCCAGTTACCCATGAACATTTTCTTAGAAACGTTTCCTTAGAAACAATTCTACAACACACACGTCACATGCTTCCTTGGGTCTTCATGCAAGCTTCTCTCAGTTGATATTGAGAAGTGAAACTGCTGCATCATGGCTAATGTCCTTTTCTGTTTTAAGAGATTTTAAGAGATGTTTTACGAGATTTTGCCAAATTACTCTTACTGGCAATGTAACCATTTCCTCATAATATCAGCTTGATATTGTACTTTTAATTTTTTTATCTCATGAAAGATGTTATAGCTTTAAAATTTGTATTTTCCTAATTACTCATAAGGTTGAGCATCTTCTTGCATATTTGTTGACCATTTATCTCTTCCATAAACTTTGTATATATTTACCTTTTAAAAATAATTGTTACGGGTGTTTTATCTATTTGATTTTTATGCACCCTGGAAATTAATCTTTGTCTATTACAATGTCCTATATACAAAGTATATCACTTTAATTTTCTTTGTGGTATTTTTGTTCTATAGAAAAATTTTAATTTGATGTAATCAGAATTATTGATATTTCTCTTTTTTTCTGTTCTTTTTTTTCTTTCTTTCTTTTTTGAGATGGAGTCTCGCTCTGTCACCCAGGCTGGAATGCAGTGATGCAACCTCTGCCTCACGGATTCAAGCAATTCTTCTGCCTCAGCCTCCTGAGTAGCTGGGACTACAGGCGTGCACCACCACGCCCAGCTAATTTTTGTATTTTTAGTAGAGATGGGGTTTCACCATATTGGCCAGGCTGGTCTCAAACTCCTGACCTCATGATCCACCCGCCTCGGCCTCCCAAAGTGCTGGTATTACAGGCGTGAGCCACTGTACCAGGCCTATTCTTCTTGTCCCAAGAAGATCTTATATCTCTCAAGATCAAGAAAATCATTTTGAAAATTTTTTTCAGTACTTCATAGTTTTTTTAAATTTTAACTCGGAGATCAAATAACCTCAGAGTTTATTTGGGATCCATCGTAAGGTAGTGGCATCTTTTCCATATGGTGGCTAATTGTGTCAGCATTGAAGCACTTGTCTCTTCCCTACAAGTTGAAAGACTATTTCTATCCATAAACCAAATTCCAGTATTGGATTCTGTACTCTTTCCTCAGTTTGGTTTATCTACTTATTTACGGCCACTCCCACACTATCTTATGACCACAGCTTTATCATTTGTCTTGATATATGATTGGTTAGTTCAATGCTTTGTCCATCTCCTTTCAGAGATGCAAGTTCATCTTCTATCATAGCCAAAGAAGACCAACAAAGACCAACAGAGGCCATGTGTCTGGTATTCAGCTCCAACAGCAGGCAGTAGATTTGTTACAGAGACTAAAACCCACCTTATTGCCAAGTGACCCTCCTCTCACCAGCCTCCCCTGTTGCCACCCAAATTCCTGCCACTGAACTACTCCTCAAAATAAAACACAGCTGTAAAATGCACACCTGTTTTGGATTAGTTACAATAAATCAGGATCCGTATTTATTTCAGTTCCCCAGACAGGTGAAGAACAAGCTGCGTTTATAGCAAGCCAACTAGAAAGCAGAAGAAAATTCCAATCATCAGTTTTTGTTTTTCCTCTTAGGGCAAAGGAGGTTACACTTCAGGAGTCGAAACTTGTTGTTTCCAAACTGCTGTGAGTCTTGACAGAAATGCTTCTAAAAGTTGTAGCATTCACTCTAGATCCATCTCACTGAGCCCATCGTTTTCAAACTAATGCCCAAGAGAATCCTCAGACAGCATATTAAAAATGCAGGTTCAGGCCAGCCACGGTGGCTCATACCTATAATCCCAGCACTTTGGGAGGCCGAAGCAGGCAGATCACCTGAGGTCAAGAGTTCGAGACCAGCCTGACCAACATGACGAAACCCTGTCTCTACTACAAAAAAAAAAAAAAAAATAGCTGGGCGTGGTGGTGGGCCCCTGCAGTCCCAGCTGCTTGGAAGGCTGAGGCAAGAGAATCACTTGAACCTCGGAGGTGGAGGTTGCAGTGAGCCGAGATTGTGCCACTGCACTCCAGCCTGGGTGACAGGGCAAGACTCTGCCTCAAAATTAATAAAAATGCAGGTTCAGCAAGTCTGGGGTAAAACTTAGGGACCTGTGTTGTTTTTTATTTAAAGACCCACCTCGGCCGGGCGCGGTGGCTCAAGCCTGTAATCCCAGCACTTTGGGAGGCCGAGGCGGGCGGATCACGAGGTCAGGAGATCGAGACCATCCTGGCTAACATGGTGAAACCCCGTCTCTACTAAAAATACAAAAAAACTAGCCGGGCGTGGTGGCGGGCGCCTGTAGTCCCAGCTACTCGGAGGCTGAGGCAGGAGAATGGCCTGAACCTGGGAGGCGGAGCTTGCAGTGAGCCGAGAACGCGCCACTGCACTCCAGCCTGGGTGACACAGCGCGAGACTCCGTCTCAAAAAAAAAAAAAAAAAGACCCACCTCATCAGGTGATTCCAATGCGAATCATCTAGGCCCTCGCTTTAAGACACTGCCCTGGGGACTCCAGGCAGAGCAGAACCACCTGAACACGAGGCATCCAAATCCTTAGTGCAGGCTGTTTGCCGTGACATGTTTCTGTAATGAGTTAGCTCTGTGAGATCAGTCTACAGGGGAATGATGTCAGTATAACCAACATGCTGCATTGGTTCATATGCAGTTTTTCTTTAGCAAAGGGAACCAGAATAGCTGGAATAAATCACAGAAATTTGAGCAGGAAAACAAGCCTTTAACTCAGCTTTTGCATTGGCAGCAGGGGCCCTGTTGTATTTTAACAGACTTCAAATGCAGCCTGCCCTCAGCGGTCCTCTCTCCTAAGAAGCACACTCCAGGCCTGTGTGCCTACGGTCAGATTGAGCGGCACCCCCAGGCTCACCTTAACAGCATCTTTGCTGTCTCAGAGATCCACTTCTGTCTTTGAGGTCTCAGAACCCTCAAGCTGGCTCTATCTGAAAGACCTCCAGCATCTCCGCTCTATTGTGTGTTTTTAATATCTGCCATGGTGACCTGCAGCCAGCCTGGGCCACCTCCCTGGGTAGTCCAAGTGAGCTTCCGGGCACATTTTTAATTTTGTTAGTCTCTGGTTTCAAAATGGTCTGTTTCCTAAGTGACCTCTTGGGGATACTAATTTTCCCCAAAGCCCTTATACTTTAAGTGTGTGATTTTTCAGAACGTGAGGTGTTTCTGGGATGCATATATGGCACTAGGGCAGGAACGCCTTATGTGAAGAATATCCATTGCCTCTGTTTGAAAAGCGATATTGAATAACCTGATGCTGTGTTCCTTGGCTAAGATTGTGGGAAACCAGGGGCAAGGACTCCAGAATCCCCAAGAAAGTACATCACAAGCTGTATAGCCTTTAGCTCTCTGCAGCCCTACTCTGTGCAGGCGGAACTTGGAACCCCCAGGAGTTAGCTCCGTGTGGGCTCCAGGACTCTCAACCATGGCTGTGCCTCGGTCGCCCAGGGTCAGCCGGAGCTTCCATATAAGAGCACATGCACCTGAGCTCTAACCTAGATCTGTTGAAATAAGGACCTCCAGGATGGGGCTTGCGCATCTGTATGCAGTCAGCCCTCTGTATCCATGGGTTTTACATTTGTGGATTCAACCAATCATGGACCCAAGAGATTTGGGGGAAAATTGCATCTTTACTGAACATGTACGGACTTTTAAAATTGTTATTCTCGGCCGGGCGCGGTGGCTCAAGCCTGTAATCCCAGCACTTTGGGAGGCCGAGACGGGCGGATCACGAGATCAGGAGATCGAGACCATCCTGGCTAACACAGTGAAACCCCGTCTCTACTAAAAAATACAAAAAACTAGCCGGGTGAGGTGGCGGGCGCCTGTAGTCCCAGCTACTCGGGAGGCTGAGGCAGGAGAATGGTGTGAACCCGGGAGACGGAGCTTGCAGTGAGCCGAGATCCGGCCACTGCACTCCAGCCTGGGCGACAGAGCGAGACTCCGTCTCCAGAAAAAAAAAAAATAATAATAATAAATAAATAAATAAATAAAATTGTTATTCTCAATGATAGAGTATAACAACTACTCATGTAGCATTTACATTGTATTAGGTGTTATAAGTAATTAGAGATGATTTGAAGTGAACGGGAGGATGTAAGTTATTTGCAAATACTATACCATTTTATATCAGGGACTTGAGCATCCTCAGCTTTTGCTATCTGAGGGGGATCCTGGAACCAATCCCCCACAGATACCAAGGGACAACTCTATTTTGCAGTTACAGGCCAGGCACAGTGGCTCACACCTGTAATCCCAGCACTTTGGTAGGCAAAGGCAAGAGAATCACTTGGGCCCAGGAGTTCGAGACCCTCCTGGGCAACATGGCAAAACCCCATCTTTACTAGAAATAGAAAAATTAGCCAGGTGTAGTGGCACGTGCCTGTAGTCTCAGCTACTCGTGAGCCTGAGGTGGGAGAATCACCTGAGGTCCAGGCTGTAGTAAGCAGTACGCGGGCCACTGCACTTCAACCTGGGTGACAGAGGCCCTGTCTTGGGGGAAAAAAACAGTTTCCATATGATTGTGTAGCTCAACTAAGGCTCTCAACCTTGGAAGTATAGAGAATAACCTGGGAGCTTTTAGAGCTTCCAAGGCCCACACTGCAGACCAAATCACGACAGAATGTCTGAGAGAGGGTCAGACCCAGGCAGCTGATGTTCTAAAGCTCCCAGGTGATTCCACACATAGCTAGGGTTGAGGGCTCAGCTTTGGGTCTTTTCTCATGTGAGAAGGATCCTATGCTCTGTAGACTGTGGCTACTGCAACTTCAGTGTGTGTATGAATCTCCTAGGAGTCTGGTTCAGAATGCAGAAGGACTGGAACAGGGCTTCCAAGCCTGCACTTCTAACCAGCTGGTCCGTGGACCACACCAAGAGTCACAAAACTGCAGGTACTAATGACTCTTCATTTATTACTTAGCCCTGACAGAGGATAATAACTGTAGTGAGCCAGGACATTAAACGGCAGGCGGATAGTTAATGGTATTTGGCAGAAGTGGCACAGCAGGCTTTGTGATTAAAAAGAAAACAAATGTTTGTTTTCCTTCCTGGGTCAGCTAAGGAATGGTACTGACAAGAGGTGTGCTGGCCACACTCTAAGAGATAAGTGATTAGAAACCTCCGCCCTTCCAGCCGGGCACAGTGGCTCACACCTGTAATCCCAGCACTTTGGGAGGCCGAGTTGGGCAGATCACAAAGTCAGGAGATGAGATCAAGACCATCTGGGCTAACATGGTGAAACCCTGTCTCTACTAAAATTACAAAAAATTAGCTGGGTGTGGTGGCGGGTGCCTGTAATCCCAGCTACTCGGGAGGCTGAGGGAGGAGAATCAATTGAACCTAGGAGGCGGAGGTTGCAGTGAGCCGAGATCGCGCCATTGCACTCCAGCCTGGGTGACAGAGCAACACTCCATCGGGGAAAAAAAATAAAAACAAACAACAAAAAAAACCTCTGCCCTTCCCATCATCAGCTGAGATCTGGAGTCATTGTTTTAATAGTTGTTATTTTAGGAGAACACAATTGAGTATGCAAATGAACTCAAGATCTCAGGTTGTTTGTAGAATGGAGCACTGTATTACAAGATGGTTTAGATCAGCTGCTCGTATTTTTCTATACCCTAAAAACATTTACTAGAGCCCTGCGATGTACCCTGCCTGTTACTGGATGGCCGTGCAGATTTTCAGGCTGCTGCTTACTCTGTACCGCCTGCCTAGCAACTAGCCTGAACTTAGATTAACATGAAGTTTCATACCACATCAGCTCAAATCTGCTTAGCATAGAAGTACATTTTCTCCTGTTACTTAAAACACAACTGGGAATTAGTGAGCTATGGTGGCAGTTTGCCACCTTTGAAGGCATGAACTTTCAAGGTGTGAATACATACATCATTTAGTAGGAACTACTGGACTTGCACATCAAGGCCTCTGTCTCTAGGTCTCTCTCTCTCACCCCCAGCTTTCTGTTTAAATCAGTCAATCCTCATATTGTGAGCAAATCCAGGAAAGATGGCACATCTAGACTTGCTCATTCTTTCCAAATGGCACATAATAGTCCTATTGATTAACTAAATGCCTCTTAGAAACCAAAACACCCTTGGTTTCTTCAACCTTTAGTTCAGCTGGCTTTGATCATCTGTTCAGTCCCACAGGCTCATAGGCGCACCTCTTTCCTGGCTATACTCCCAGCTCTTGACTGTGAGGCTGATGTCGTCCTGGCCACTGGTAAAATCCCTGGCAAGAAAGTGACCAGAAGCTTTCCTCTGACCTCAAAGAGGAGATGAGACCCTGACATTTTTTCTTTTTTTGAGATAGAGTCTCGCTCTGTGGCCTAAGCTGGAGTGCAGTGGTGCAATATCAGCTCATTGCAACCTCTACCTCCCAGGTTCAAGCAATTCTCCTGCCTCAGCCTCCCGAGTAGCTGGGATTACAGGCAAGTGCCAACATGCCCGGCTAATTTTTGTATTTTTAGTAGACATGGGGTTTCACCATATTGGCCAGGCTGGTCTTGAACTCCTGGCTCAAGTGATTCACCCACCTCAGCCTCCCAAATTGCTGGGACTATAGGCATGAGCCACCACACGTGGCAAACCTTGAGAACTTACTGGGTGCCTGGCACTATGCTAAGTTCTCTTTTTGAACATAGGTACAAAGTCTTATCAATAATTGGTGCTAAAAAAATTGAACATCCAAAAGAAAAAAGAAAAAACCTTAACCTAAACCTCATGCTTTCTACAAAAATCAACTCAAAATGGATGATTGGCTTCAAATCTAAAACATAAAGCGATAGAACCTAGAGAAAGACCGTGGCAGAAAGAACATCTTCAGGATCTAGGGAAAGGCACAGAGTTTTAGACTTGACACCAAAAGCAAAATCCATAAAAGGAAAAATTGACCATTAGACCTCATCAACATGAAAAGCTTTTGCTTTGTGACAGCCCGTGTAAAGAAGATAAAAAGACAAACTACAGACTAGGAGAAAATATTTGGAAATATTTGGGAGGCCAAGGTGGGCAGATCACAAGGTCAGGAGTTTGAGACCAGCCTGGCCAACACAGTGAAACCCCATCTCTACTGAAAATACAAAAATTAGCCAGGCGTGGTGGCAGGCGTCTGTAATCCCAGTTACTCCAGAGGCTGAGGAAGGAGAATCGCTTGAACCCAGGAGGCGTAGGTTGCAATGAGCCAAGATCGTGCCACTGCACTCCAGTCTGGGTGACAGAGGTAGACTCCATCTCAAAAAAAAAAAAAAAAAAAAAAGTGTGTAAACCAACGAAGGACTATTCTCTAGAATGCATAGAGAAGTCTCAAAATTCAACCATAAAATAACAATCCAGTTAGGAAATGGATTTAACAGACATTTCACCAAAGAAAATATACATTTTAAATAAATACATTTTAAAATGTTCAAAATTGTTAACCATTAGGGAAATGCAAATTAAAAGCAACAATGGGATATCACCACACACACATCAGAAAGTCCAGAATAAAAAATAATGACAACACCAAATGCTGGTGAGGATGTGGAGAAACTGGGCCCTCGTACATTGCTGATGGGAATGTAAAAAAGGTACAGCATCTCTGGAAAACAGTTAGACAGTTTCATTACAAACTAAATATGCAAGCCCCATATGACCAAGCAATGACCGTCCTGGACATTGGTCCCATAGAAATGAAGACTTATGTTCACACAAAAGTCTGTACATAAATGTTTTAGCCATAAGAGCAAAAAACTGGAATCAGCCCAAATGTTCTTCAACCGGTGAAAGACTAAGCGAACTGCATGGAATACTACTCAGCAATAAGAAGGCATGAACTTTTGATACACACAAGTTGAATGAATCTCGGGGAATTCTGCTGAATAAAAAAAATCTCAAAAACTTATATACTGTATGATTCCATTTATGTAACATGTTTGAAATGGCAAAATTTTAGAATTGGAGGACAAAGTAGCGGTTGCCGGGGGCTACCGAACGGGGAGGGCAGGAAGCAGGTGTGTACAGCTATTAAGGGTAACACAAGGGATCTTTATGGTAATGGAATTGTTCCATATGTCGACTCTGGTAGTGGATGCAGGAACCTACGTAAGTGATAAATGTCTGTAGATCTTAATACACACAAGTACAACTGGGGAACTCCAAATTACATCAGTAGATTGTATCAATGTCAATATCCTGGTTATGACATTATACCATTGTTTTGTAAAATGTCACCATTGAGGGAACCTGGGCAAAGTGTACTGCCATCTCTCTGTATTATTTCTTACAACTGCATGTGAATGTACAATTATCTCAGTAAACATTTCAATTAAAAAACATGTAATAAAACCATTCGTAAATGGTATAGATCTGCTAATGAATTCTCTTAGAAATACTTAGTGTATTCTGTTGCTTTATGTTTAATCTTAAATTGAGCATTAGGGGAAATGCAGTATTTTTATATATATATATTTATTTATTTATTTATTTATTTATCAGATTTTTTTTTTTTCAGAGACAGCGTCTTGCTATGTTGCCCCAGCTGGTCTTGAACTCCTGGGCTCAAGCAGTCCGATTGCCTTGGCCTCCCACAGTTCTGGGATTACAGGCATGAGCCCCTGCACCTAGCCAGGAATGCAGTATTTTAATTGGAACTCTGCCAACACTTTTATCTAGAGGTGTGTTGCCATTTTTGTCTTCCATAAAACTTTTGTCCCAAGAAAGTCAGGATTACAAAGAATGAGGATGAGAATGTCATGGGTTGCTCTGAAAGGAGAAATTGTAGTTAGGGATGAGAAAAGCAACTCGAAGCACCTTACGGGATCTCAGTCTTAAAGCAGCAGGTAGGCTGAGCTAGAAACAAGGTGGGCAAAGGGATTCCAGACGGAAAGATGGACCATCCACTGCTGTTTTCCAGGTGAGGAAACGAGCTTATAGTCTTGCTTTGCCTTTCAGAGATAGAGGCAAAAGGCAGAAAGTCCTGAGTGCTAGGTGAATATGGTAAGATCTTCCTGGATCTAATTAGCAATTTTTCAGAGATAATGAAGCACTAATAAAGCAAAGTTGTAAATCACCAGCATTCACAAGGGAACCCAAGTGCAAGATTTGGATGGTGCTGGGCACAGCAGCTCACGCTTATAATCCCAGCACTTTGGGAGGCTGAGGCGGGCAGATCACAAGGTCAGGAGTTCGAGACCAGCCTGACCAACTTGGTGAAACCTTGTCCCTACTAAAAAAAAATACAAAAATCAGCCAGGCATGGTGGCACGCACCTGTAATCCCAGCTACTTAGGAGGCTGAGGCAGAAGAAACGCTTGAACCTGGGAGGTGGGGCTTGCAGTGAGCCGAGATCATGACACTGCACTCCAGGCTGGGCAACAGAGTGAGACTCCATCTCAAAAAAAAAAAAAAAGATTTGGATGGTTTAGAACGGGGGTCCCCAAACCCCGGGCCATGGACCAGTACTGCTCTGTGGCCTGTTAGAATCTGGGCCACACAGCAGGAGGTGAGCAGCAGAGCATGAACCCTATTGTGAATGGTGCATACAAGGGATCTAGGCTGTGTGTTCTTTATGAGAATCTAATGCCTGATGATCTGAGGTGGAACAGTTTCATCCTGAAACCATCCCCGCCGCGTTCTGGCTGTGGAAAAATTGTCTTCCACAAAACCAGTCCCTGATGCCAAAATGTTTGGGGACTGCTGGTTTGAAACAGCCCATTCCCAGGCCAAAAGAGTAACTAATAGGAAGCACATCCTATTAGCAGAGAGTTGGCCTCAGCATCTTTTATGTGAAGCCAACCAAAGAATGTGCTCAGGAAAATAAAGGCCATAAAGTGGTGGAGACGAGTGATCATTAGAATCACACCTAACTGGCTGGATGTGGTGGCTCACGCCTGTAATCCTAGCACTTTGGGAGGCCAAGGTGGGTGGATCACCTGAGGTTGGGAGTTCGAGACAAGCCTGAGCAACATGCAGAAACCCCATGTCCACTAAGAATACAAAATTAGCCAGGCATGGTGGCCCATGTCTGTAATCCCAGCTAATCAGGAGGCTGAGGCAAGAGAATCACTTGAATCCGGGAGGCAGAGGTAGTGGTGGGCTGAGATCGCCCTATTGCACTCCAGCCTGGGCGACAAGAGTGAAAGTCCGTCTCAAAAAAAAAAAAAAAAGAAAAATCACACCTAACTATACTTGGCATTTACTCTAATATTGTATAACTACTTATCCAGTCAATGATTGATTGCCTATTACATGGCAGGCATTACTCTAGGGACTTGGGTTATATCAGTGAACAGAATACACTGAACAAATTACCTTCCATCACAGAGCTCAATTCTGTGCTTAGTGCTGATTCCTGATCAGGAAGATTCTTCATTACCAGAGCCCAAGAACAGATTTCCTTACTGTACGCTTGTGATCCCATGACCCCAAACAGAAATGCAACTCCCTCTGGGGTGAAGCTGGGCAACTGTGCAGGAGCACAGACACAGCACTTCTGACTTCAGAGTGAGGATGATCTTACCCCAGTGTGGCTGCCGAGAAACTTAAGATGGGCAGACTGTCAGGCCTTTGCCTCTGACTTGGACAAGGAAAGTGAGCTCAAAACCAAGGTGAAGAGTTGGCAGTGTGACCCTTGAAGATGATTCAAGTTAGCCTGGGGTACCCTCTCTGTTTTCCACTCCCAAACTGGGATTAACTTTATAATCTTCCATAAATATAGAGACACTGGGGGCTTTCCAATATTAGCCTGGCTGGGTACTATTTCAAGACAAATAACAGCAAGATGGCCTTGCATTCTAAAAGAGAGAAAGGGAGACAGGAAGTGAATACACCTGGAGATGCATGTTTAGGCAGGAGATAGTCTACAATATGGCCTTGTTCTTAGAACATTAGAGAGATGGAGTTTTTCTCAGCATGCTAAAAACAGTATGCAGATGAAGAGAAAATACTAGGAGGTAAACTGCTGGTCACTGTTTCTGCAAAAAGGCACCTAAAGGTAAGTGAATCAGGCAAGACTCAAGATTGGACAAATTTGGCCAAGCGTGGTAGATCACGCCTGTAATCCCAACACTTTGGGAGGCCGAGGTGGGTGGATCACCTGAGGTCAGGAGTTCGAGACCAGCCTGGCCAACATGGTGAAACCCTGTCTCTACTAAAAATATGAAAATTAGCCAGGCGTGGTGGTGGGTGCCTGTTATCTCAGCTACTCAGGATGCTGAGGCAGGAGAATCACTTGAACCCGAGAGGCGGAGGTTGCAGTGAGCTGAGATCGTGCTATTGCACTCCAGTCCAGGCAACAACAGCAAGACTCTGTCTCAAGAAAGATGAAAAAGAGCGGGCAAATTTATTACTATGGCTCCCATCGCAGCATTTTTAACCATTTCAAATTTTGATGTCCACACAAACCTCAAATGTCTGAGAATAAATATTTAGAATGTCTTTTGAATTTGTTATGGAGAGATTCACCTATCTTTTTGTGAACAGTATTATTTTAAAAAATTGAATTTAGTTCCCAAGGACCCCCAGTGCTTCTGTGTCACATCTGCGATGATAGTTAGCCACTTGCTGTAAATTTGGCTACATTGGATACGTGTGTAGAAAATACAGGTATCTCCTACAACTAAATAGAAACTTTTTGCATGGATAAAAGAATCTCAAATATGCCAGTGCCTGTGGCAAAATTTTCCTGCTTTAGTCAAAGGAAAACAAACACCACAGATATAAAGATCCTTTTTCTAACTCCAGGCTCCGCAGAACTGCTCTTAAATGTACAGCTTCCATTCACATTTCTGGTTGTCCCTTGAGTGAGAGGTCAGCTCTGCTACTGACCACTGCAAAGTGAGAAATGGTCTCACCGCTTGCAGAAAATGCAAGCCCTTCAGTTTGCTTTCTGAACAACAGTGTTCATGGTTCTGAGATAATTGCCTTAGTCACACCACCGAGCACCGGTTGGACCTTCAGCTGATACCTGGTAGAGTGGATGTGTAGTGATGAATATATGTGTGAGTGTGTAAGCCAGAGTTCCATAAGACCTTCCATAGAGTGCATAAGATAGATGACCTGGCTCCCCAGAAATAGCCCATTTTACTCGACTGTCTCGCTAGTAAACAAGTGAGCCAGGGCTCTCCATCTCAGAATTCGGTTTAGGTCACAAGCTGAGGATGACAAAGGGGGCTCCTCCCTCCAGCTCTTTGAAATTTGGGGCAGATGGAAGAGACAGAAATTGCCTTCCACAATGGTGGGTCTAAAACCGATATCGTCAATCAATAGCCCCCTTCCCTTCCGCTTCCTCCTTTTGAGTTACTTTATCACCTTCCCCCACCTTTAATAATAATTTGTCCAAGGAAACACTTTGAGTGGATAAATGACTGTAAAAAAAGCACTTAGCTGAGCAAGGAAGAGCATTTTATAATTAGAAAAGGAAATGCCACGTTTTTCAACATGAAAAAATTAACATTGTCACTTTATTTTGTACTAAAATATGGTCGAAGCACCTCCTTAAGCTTATCTTGGGCATAAAACTGTGGTCATTGGTGTGTGAGCTGCTAAGAGACGTGTGTTAAGTAACTGGATAGGAGAATCTGGTTCTCCTGTGAAAGGTAAAATATAAATGTGGCTTTTACTTGGCTAGTTTGGCTAGCAGAACAGAACAATTTGCTCAGTCAACAGTTACCTAAAATCTGGAGATTTTTAGATTGGCTTTTTTATGACTGGGTCTTTAGAAATTCATGTGTCAATTTTTAATATTTTCACAGAGTTAAGTCACTTTGCATTCGGAATATTTTATCTTTGGAGTGTATCTAGTCTTCTATAAAAATAATACTAGTTTTCTAGTACAAAATTGGGAGAAAGGGGAATACAGAGTATAGTAAAAATAATAGACAAATCACTTTTCTTAGGTATTTATTTACAAAACTCCAATCTTGCCCATACTACAGCATAAGTCCAAAGCTCAGTGGGGACCCTTTAAAATGGAAAATATCAATAAAAACATAAGTTATGTATCAAGCACAACATCTTTTGTGCATTGATTATTCCCATAAATTTAATTCCATCTCTTTACACTCCCAAATCGGTAATGAAGGAAAACACATTTATTTCTTGGCAGCTTTTTTTTTCTTAGCCTCATTTATACTCTGTTTTAAAATAAGACAAACATCCACTCAAAAACATCCCACCAGTGTGGCAAAAGTTACTCTGCCTGCTTTCCCTAGCATCACAAAAAAAGTGAATTCTACAAGTCTTTCAGACACACTGAAGTCTTTCATTCATACCACAAATTCTGATTAAAGCCAAAACCTATCATTTTCAAAGCACTCCCTTGCAAATGACTAAAAGAAATTTTTTCCCCCTTCTTCCTTTAAAGGCTACACTCAAAACATTCGCTTGAGAAACTTTCTGAATAGTGGTATTGCCTGGTAAAACACATGCAGCAGACAAAATATCAGATTTCTTTTTCCAGCTGTCCAGAATCCCATTAGTGCCTCTTAACTTCTATCAGTCTTTTGCTATAATTAGGATGGCTTAGGGTTTATCTGGGCCTTTTTTCAATACCAGATTTCCTTCCGAGCAGCAGCAGCTGTCATGCACAAGTACCCTGATGGTGTTGGGAAACTGATTTTGATTTACATTATGGTATAGCAATTGTGAATGTGAAGTAAAGGAAAAGACACACACACACGCACACGCACACACACACGTTCTTTTTATCTCGTAATTTATTCAAAAGAAAAGTCTTACCTGAGGATGATCACTCCAGTCTGGAACCTGGCTTGTTTCAAATAGAGAATTAACTTGCATGCCTTCTCCCTTGCAATTGGTGTTACCTTCTTTGGAGGGTGAGTCTGTTGAAGTTTGAAGGGTTTTTGCTTCTTGCTCTGCCTGGGTTGAAATAGCACATTCTCCTGCATCAGCATGGGAATTCCGACCAGTCGCTGCTGCTGTGCTGTGAGAAGTCTCTCTTTTATCACTCTGGGTTAGTGGGTGCTTAGCAGATTCTTTGGCATAGCAGAGATGAAGGGTACCTTCTGTTGTATTTTCTCTCAGGTTGGCATTCGGCTTCTTGGGATTTCCCTTCATTCCCAGCTGCCTCACCCTGGCAGGTTGCTGTGAACCCCTCTCGCTCCATAAGTCCTTTCCCCCAACTCTCTTCTCAGCTGCCGTCTCCCAACACTGGCTCATCCCTGAGTTTTCCGACTCACCAGACAAGGGCTTCATCTCTGTCTCTCTTACTGATTCATCCATGTTGAGCAGATTGTCACTGGCAAATTCCTCTCTTGCTTGGTGGCTGTCTCTGGTTTCTCCTTGAATTCCTGGATAATCATTTTCAGCAGCCTCCGGAGCAGTGGGGAGTTTACATCTCCTCTGTTCTGTCACTGAAGACATCCCATCCTGGTGAGGTCCCAAAGTGAGAGTCATCCCTGTGTGTGGGGATGAGGGACCGTGCTTGCAGGCTCTGCCACTCCTCACCCCAACTTCTTGGGGTTGTGAGTGATGACCACAGAAGCCAGCAGTGGCAACCATAGGCCCAGCGTCACCTGACACCTGAGGTCCACAACCCATTCCACTGAGGAAATGCTCACACCCACCCAGGCAATGCTCACCGAATTCCATCTCTTCGTCATCGCTTTCTAATAAAAAAACATGCTCAGTCCCCAGCAGGTTCCTTTGCCAAACTGCATTAGAGTAATCCGTCATAACATCGGAACATTCCAGATACTCCAGGTCATCATCTGAAAACTCCTCGGTGTAGGTTAGGGTTATCTCTGGGCAAAGTTCATAGTCACTGTCAGAGTCTTCACTGGAAACCTGTGGGCTGGGTTGTTTCTTGGCCACGGCATTGTCACCTGGGTAAATGTGTGCAGTTGCCTCAGACAGCGGGAGACTGAGGCTAATGTATTTCTGTACTTTGGGATTTTGCTGACTGGAGTGTAAGCCTTCCTCATGAGGGCCATCATTGTTCAGGCCACCACCCGTGAACTTGGATGCTGTGGAATGCACTGTCTTGTGGCAAAGTTCATCTTGTTTTTCGTAAACATGACTTGAATTAAGAAAAAGCAACGAATCTGCAATTTCTTCTGTGTTACTTGGATCATAAGCCTCTCCAGGGTGCCTTGTTCCTTTAACACCCAAGGGATTTTCAGAACTGGACACACTAATGTCAAGATTGCCCAGTGACTGGAGGGAGAGTGAATGGTTGGACCTGGGAGTGCCTGGGGAGATGCTTTCTTCTTCCTTATAAAGATGTTCCTTCTCATCAATCTGATTTGCACTTTCTTCTTCACACGTCCCTGTTTCATGTTTCCAACCTGTGTCCCTGTCATCTTCCAGGTTAGGAGACAGTTGTGGGTTCTCTGATGAGCACTCAACCTCAACGGAAGCAGAACAACAGATGATTCCAAAAGAGTTTTTAGCCGAGATTTGATAGACAGCAGCATCATTTTTGGTACAGCTAGGATGAAGAGAATATACAGATAAGTTTGCTACATTTGGACATGCATGCCAACATTTTCAAACCATGGCACAGAGAGAAAATGACCATAGTTTTAGTGCATGTTCAAGAAGATCTGTGATCTCCCTGGAAAAGAGTTTGTGGCCAAAGGCAACTGACCTCTGGGCTCCAGTGCCCCTAGTGCTGAGAATCCTAGGCACTCAGCATCCTCCCTTGAAACTTTCCTCAAAACTGCCTCAAATGGAAAATGCTGAGGATTGCGCCATGACAGTTTACAAATGCCATGGCAATGTCAGGAAATTACTTTATATGGTCTAAGAGGGGGAGAAACCCTCAGTTCCAAGAATTGTCCACCCCTTTCTTGGAAAACTCATGAATAATCCACCCCTTATTTAGGATATCATCAAGAAATAACCATAAAAATGAGCAACCAGCAGCCCTCAGGGCTGCTCTGCCTATGGAGCAGTCATTCTTTTATTCCTTTATTAAAAAAAAAAAAGAAAATGCTGAGAATTACTTAGATGAATGGGGAAAATATTTATATTCTAATTTCTTCTTCTTGCCTTTTACATCATTTTTATATTATGGAAATTTGATAAAGCATTATTTTTCTAGAGTGAGACATTGTACATGAATAAGTAAAATATCAATTCTTCATGTGGTGGAACAGCACAGAGAACCCTCAAATCTTTGGAAGACCCTGCTAAGAGGGTGTCATTTTTGCCAGAGGCCATAAAGATGATACCATGATAGGACTATGTATGTGAAGGGCAGTGCTGTTTCCTTTTTAATTTAATGTGATTAAAAGTCTAAACCACAGCCTGTGAGCTCCACTGGCTGGAAACCCATGTCCACATGCCATTCTGACCTATATAGATCAAGCCAGATTTCAGCTTTGGCCCAGCAGGGGAGGAATAGAATCCTGGATCGGACTGCTTTCTCAGTTCAGGATGGATGGTACTCCCGTGGCTCCTCCCATTGTGGATCAGAGCCACAAGGAGCCTGCAGCCTGACATGCTTTACTGGGTCCTTTCCCACTAGAACCCTTTCCCAGACACTGCAATCCCAATAAAAACTTGTTTCCTGTGTTTTGTATGTTTCACCCTTATTAATCTCATGTGACCTCATTGTAATTGTAATATTGCTGACCTCATTGTATGCATCAGCCAACCCAGAAGTCAACAATCATTTTTAGAAGGCAGGGGCTGTGGGTCTGGCTTGGTCTGAGAGGCAGTGCTTGGATCTTTATTGACTGTTCTTTGTGTGAAATACACACAAATATCTAACCTAGGAAGGGTCAGTGTGAGACACAGACAGATATAACATGATCATCTTTTCTCTTCCCCACTGAAGGGACCCTTGCCTCTACAATCCTATATGTCCTCATAAACCCTCAAGTGGTAGTCCCAGCTCACACATATGTCTCATTTTCAGAAGTCAAAGACATCTAATCCCAATTTCAATAATGTCTTGTTGAGTTGGCAACCTGGCTCCTGGGTAGAAGCCATTCAGGAGTGGCTGAGATTGGCCAAGCTTGACCCATGGCTGATATTGGGCTTTGCCTTGGCCAACAGCACACGTAGAATAAAATTTAAGGCAACTTTCTGGAGAAAACAATACCTGCGCTCCTGTGTATTTCACTAAGTTATTCTGAGGTTTAAATGAGAAGATCAATGTTAAGGGGCTTTGCAAAGAAGAAATGTTACCCCAGACAGATTCTCCAAGAAGGTGGCAGTGCCAAGACCAAGTTACCTCTGGTGCTCAAGAATCATGCAGAAGAATCATCAGAGAACTCTTTAAAATTCTTGAATCAGAATCACTAGGTCAAGGGCTTGCGAATCTGCTTTTAAAGATTTCAAAGCCATTCTGATGCAAATTGTCCTCCGCCTACCCTTGGAGACATCCTCATCCTCATCACTGTCAATTAGGCTTAGGGCTCCGCAGTTCAAGCAGACTCTTCTCAGATGAAGAAAAATGCCTATTGCTGCAGTTTCACATCATCCACATTGTTGGCTAAAACAAAAAACTGTGAAATATTTAAAGAGGTTTATTTTGAGCCAAACATGAGTGACCATGGCTGGGGCACATCCTTGAGGGGTCCTGAGAATAAGTGCCCGAGGTAGTCAGCTTTTACAGTTTGGTTTTATACATTTTAGGGAGACAGAAGTTACAGGCAAAGACATAAATCAATACATGTAAGGTGCACGTTGATTCAGCCCCGAAAGGTGGGACATTTTGAAGTGGTGAGGGCAAGGTTACAGGTCATAGGTGGATTCCAAGATTTTCTGATTGGCAATTGGTCAAAAGAGTTAAGCTTTGTTCCTAAAGAGTTGAAGCCAGCAGAAAGAAATTGTTAAGATAAGTGAGTTGTGGAAGCCAAGGTTCTTGTGTGTAGAGGCAGCCCCTAAGTAGCAGGCTTCAGAGAGAATAAATGGTAAATGTACTCTCTGGACCTTAGAAGGTGTCAGATTCTCTCCTGAATCAGGAAAAGACCTGGAAAGGGAAGGAGATTCACTACAGAATGCAGATTTCCTCCCACCAGAGTATGGCTTTGCAGGGCCATTTAAAAATATGTCAAATAAATATATTTTTAGAGTCAAATACTTTGATTTTCTTTAGGACCTGCTCTTTGTTATGGGACGCTATACCAGAATCAGGTTGGAGTTGGGTATCTTCCTGCTACCGAGTCTGCTGTGAGTCTTATGATCTCTACGTTAATGTCAGTGGTGGTCAGTTGTGCCTAAACTCCAAAGAGAGGAGGGTATAATGAGGCCTGTCCAACACCCTTCCTGTCATGGCCTGAACTAGATTTTTAGGTTTCTTAGGGATCCCCTTGGCCAAGGGGTGTGAGGGGGGTGCGGCTTAGAATTTAATTTTTGATTTTTTATAACACTGTCTTCTTCATGAACCTTTTCAATTAATTCTTGGATATTTGGCCTCTGTTAAGAGCTGACAGCATAAAAAAGCACTACGAGCTGAGTACCGTGGCTCACACCTGTAATCCCAGCAATTCAGGAGGCTGAGGTGGGAGGATCAGTTGAACCCATGAGTTCAAGACCCACCTGGGCAACATGGCAAGACTCCATCTCTACAAAAAATTTAAAAATTAGCCGGGCATGGTGATACACACCAGTAGTCCCAGCTACTCCAGCCTAGGTGACAGAGCAAGACTTTGTCTCGGAAAAAAAAAAAAAAAAAAAAAAAAAAAAAGGCAAAGGGGCTGTGGCAGGGTAGGCAGTATGGACTACTGGGAAATCCCAAGTAATTTTGATATCCTGACCTATCCAGTCCACGAGTCCTCTGCAGAGGAACTACCTCCCCTGAAGGTAGCATGATTTGTGTAGAAGAGAGAGAAAGGAAGAAAAGAAGGCTGAGAGGCACAAGGGGCAGTAAAGCAGTAAGAAATCAGGAGAGGTGGGGAGCAGAGATGATTCTCAAGAATCAAGGAGAGAAAACAAAAAGAATTTTAGAAAAACGTAGAGAAAATCATTGGGTTAAATATACTCTATTTAAATTCTTAACGACTAAATAAACAGATGGGAGATTGTCATAATTTTGTGATACATAATTTTATGAAACATGTGTTTTAGTTGATAAGAGATTTATAATCCATCCTAAGTACAGTAAATAAAGAGAAAAGGGAACTGGATTAAGTGTAATTAACTTCTCACTGGCTAATGAATGCCTTTGAAAGAGTTATGATTTGTGGCTGACACGTCCTTGCTAATTATCTCGAAGCATCCTAAAGAAGAGGGGAAGAAAATCGGGCAAGGAAGCCAGCATCTGCTGGGTGCCTCCTACATTAAACAATGTCTTCCTCCTCCCTGTGTGCAAAACTGAGGCTCAAAGGAGTTGTTTCCCCAAAGTGACAAAGTCGGAAAGCCATAGCGCCGGGATGAGAAAGAGCCTTCCGCCCTGGCTGTCTGGCTCTGTGGATGCTGTTAGAAAACTAACATTACCAGAAAGGAAATGACACAGTGTAGAGAGATCATTCTGCAAATAAAGTGTTTCTGTCCTAAGTCTTCATCTTGATCAGCCAAATGGCAGACTTGCATAGAGTGATGGGCACCATGGTGCCCAGCATTATGTTACGAGCTGCAGTGGAGTGAAGGAGATGCCTGAACATCATGTCCAGCTTCCAAATGGCTAAAAACTGACTGAAGGAAATAGTATTAATTTTCCAGAGAACCTTGTAGATGAGGTCTGTGCTAAGGTGCACAGAACAGACTGGATGGGAAAAAGGAAGTCAGAGAAGGGACTCCAGTGGTAATAGCTAAAATGGTGTTAGCAGGGTTGGGGTGTAGAATCTTTGCGGGAGGCTAGCAGAGAGAGCTGCGTGCCGCACAGTGATTTGACTGGAATGCAAAACCATCCAGGAAGAAATTCCCTGAACAATTAATTGAATTCCCTCCTTGCATATCTTTTCTTTTGGCGGAGGGAAGCAGTAACATTCTTCTCCCCTGCTGTGAAAGTCTTGCTTGAATTCTCTGGGTTCTTTCTAAATTAATCATTTCCTTATTAAAGAAAAAGAAGTCCGTGTTACCTTAAATGAATGAAGCTTCTTCTGAGTTTGAACCCCCAGAAATGGTCTAAACCAGAAAGTCTGAAAACATTTTGGTATCGAGACTCTTTAATACTCCTAAAAATAATTGAGGACTTCAAAGAACTTTCGTTTATATGGGTTATATCTCTCAATAGTTACCACATTACAGTTAAAACAAAAATTTTTAACAGTTAATTTTAAAATAACAAGAATAAATTCATTGCATATTAGCATAAATCATGTTTTTATAGAAAACATATTTTTCCAAGACAAGGCAACATTTCATGAGAGTAGTTTTATTTTAAGTGTTTTCATATACCTTTAATATCAAGCTTAACAGAAGATGGTTGGATTTTTGTATCTGTGCATTCAGTGTGATACAATACATGGTTTTGATTAATATATGTAGAAAAGTTGGCCTGACACATAAATGTGTTGGGAAAAGAAGGAATATTTTAATAACCTTTTCATCTGATTGAAGTATTCTGATTTGATATACATGAAGATTAGTTACAATGTGGAATCTGAAACCACATCAGTGAACTTTCCATACTTGTTACATAAAATCCATCATTCTATGTTGCTTTTATTTTTTTTTGAGACAGTCTTGCCCTGTCTCCCAGGCTGGAGTGCAGTGGCGCCATCTTGGCTTACTGCAACCTCCACCTCCAGGGTTCAAGTGATTCTCCTGCCTCAGCCTCCCAAGTAGCTGGGACTGCAGGCATGTGCCACCATGCCTGGCTTATTTTGGTATTTTTAGTAGAGACGGGATTTCACCATGTTGGCCAGGCTGGCCTCAAACTCCTGACCTCAGGTGATCCACCTGCTTTGGCCTCCCAAAGTGCTGGATTACAGGCATGAGCCACCATGCCCAGCCCTATATTGCATTTTAAATGCATCTTTTACCCATGCAAGATTTTGTAATATCATACATTGGTCATTTAGAAAAACTTGGCTCATGAGATCTTCCAAATATTAATACATTTTATTAAATAATACTTTTTAAAACCATGTTTATTAATATTACCACTGATCTTATCAGAATAATTTTAAAGTATTAGAAACTGTTAAGCTTTTGATGAAGGGCACAAATTTTCCAAAATTCTACTTAGGGAAATAATATGAATGTTAATTTATCAGAGAACAGTGTAAATCAAGTCTGTGCTAAGTTGTATGGTAGAAAGTATAAGCATGGAGGATATGAGCAAGAAGGTCAGAGGAAGTATCCCTGAAAATTCTCACTGCTGTAAATGCAACAAGAACACTGGCAAAACTTGTCTGAATCAACTTTTTCAGGGCTCTGAAAATTAAAGGCAATCTGGGGAGCCTTTATTCAAGAAAAATGGCTGAATCTCAGAACAGTTTTCTGGTGCTTTAACCTGCCCTAGTTCTATTCCCCCATAACCAGCTCCACAGTAGTCTTGAAAACCAAGACTCCACAATCACAGTGAAAACAGCCTGGCAGCAGCTTGAGGGGGCAGGACACAGTTGGGGCTCCTTCAAAGCTCCATACCCAGAGTTGTCATTATTTGACCTGTCTAGTAATTCCCTGAAAGACCCCACTCACAAGACTGTTTTTGTGTGATCTGACTTAGAGTTCACTCAGCAAAAATAACTTTTTCCCTAGGGGCATTTGTATTCATTAAAAAAAAAAAAAGGGAATTGTTTAACACCATGGCTGCTTGAGGCAGTAGATAATAACTGGGTTAAACAATAGGGGAACCAAAAAGGTTAAAAGGGAAAGCTGGGAATGAGATGCCCATAGGCGTCATTGAAAAGCTGAGACATTTTCCTGGAGATCTAGGAGGCCATGCACATGCATAAGGCTGTGAGCAGCCTTCTTAAGCATGTCCAGTGCACATGCTTAGGAAAGACCTGAGAAAATTCTGAGCTCTCACCTCTAACTGACCTTAAGGCTTTCTACTAGCAGGAAGTGAAGGCTAAGGCAGAGTTGTCATTTGCCTGGCTGAGTGTGAAAGCATGCTTCATACCCCAACATGCACACACAGCCCCTCAATAAACTGGGAGACCTATTGGTTCCAGGCACCTAAGGAAATCTCTGTCCATTCATTAGCTGACTACTAAGCTAACTCCGTAGAAACTTCAGGGGCCACAGACAACAAAGAATTAGTTCAGAAAAGTCACTAAGCAAGCAAACAATAAGCCCTGGGAAGGTAGGAGAATCTCATTTCCAGAGTTGCCACATTACATTGTCTAAAATGTCCAGTTTTCAATAAAAATTATGTGACATGCGAAGAAACAAAGTATGGCCCGTACACAGAAGAAAAAGCAATCGATAGAAACTGTTCCTAGACTTGCTGGACCAAACTTTAAATTATCTATTTTAAATATGTTCAAAGAAATAAAACCATGTCTAAAGAGCTGAAAAAAAGTGTGAGCATGGTGTTTCAATAAAGACATATAAATTATACATACAAACCAAATAGAAATTTAGAGATTTAAAATTACAGTAACTGAAATAAAAAATTCACAAAAGGGCTCTACAGCAGATTTGGGCAGATGGAATAAGAATCAACAGACTTGAAGAGGTCAGTTGAGATGATCCAATTTTAGTAACAAAGAGAAAAGAGTATAGAAAAATAAAGAGTTCTGGAGCCCGATGGTATACCAGCTTACAACATATACATAATGAGAGTCCCCATAGGAGAGAAGATAGAGGAAAAAACAGAAGGAATATTGGAAAAAACTGGAAGTCCCTAGTTCAGAGAAGGGACTGCAATGACAGCTTGCAAGTTTGGATTTTATCATTGGCAACACATACTTTTAGTTTTCCTCGAAGTGGCAGGCTTGTTTTGTTCATTTTTCAGAAAATGTCTGCCAAATACCCAAGGCTGAATAACCATCATTTGTCCATTATTCTTTTGAGTAAAAATTATAATCCGTGAAAGAAGTGGCTAGTTCAGCTTGCGACTTAAGCAATCATGCAGAAGCTTGTCCTCAAGATGTTCATCATCTAAGAAAATCCAGCAGAGGTGCTCTGTATATATTTCCCATTTTATTACATGGAGTATTAAAAGGGCTACTGAGTTATCAAGATTTAATAAAATTACTCCATTTTTACTGATGCATAAAGGACATTAAGTAAAACTTTTTGGTTGTTGTTTTTAACTGTGGCTGTATGGAAATGCAGAATTCTATGGCAACTAATATGGTTTGGGACCACTGCCATGATTCATGCTAAGCCACCAACAGACTTACCCTTCATTGCTTTTTACCATTAGTGTACATTTCAACACAGTGAAAAGGGCAAATAATGTTTGATTTTTTTTTTAATTTTTAAGTTCTGGGGTACATGGGCAGGATGTGCAGGTTTGTTACATAGGTAACGTGTGCTGTGGTGATTTTCTGCACCATCAACCCATCACTTAGATATTTAGTCCAGCATGCATTAGCTACTTTTTCTAATGCTTCACCCCTTACACCGCTCCCCCCCAACCCCCATCCACCAACAGGCCCAGCATGTGTTGTTCCCCTCCCTGTGTCCATGTGTTCCCATTTTTCAGCTCCCACTTATAAGTAAGAACATGTGGTTTTTGGTTTTCTGTTCCTGCATTAGTTTGCTGAGGAAAATGACTTCCAGCTCCATCCATGTCCCTGCAAAGGACATGATCTTGTTCCTTTTTATGGCTGCGTAGTATTCCATGGTATATATGTACCACATTTACTTTATCCAGTCTATCATTGATGGGCATTTGGGTTGATTCTATGTCTTTGCTATTGTGAATGGTGTGACAATGAATATATGCATGCATATATCTTTATAATAGAATAATTTATAGTCTTTTGGGTTTATATCTAGTAATGGGATGGCTGGATATGTTTGAGTATTTTTAGGATAACATTTGTGACCCTGAGGATCCCTAAAAGGGTGTTAGGGACTTCCAGAAGTCCAAGGAACACACTTTGAGAATCATTGATTTAAGCTATTCACCAAGAGAAGCCTGGATACACTGTCACAGCAGAACAGCTAGCTTTTGCACTGCGGAAGATGGGCATTAGCATGGAGGGGTCACTGCTTTGCTTGGTTTGTTCATTTGTGTATCCTCTTAGGCTGATGACATAACCTCTGTGGTTTTTCTTATTTGTTGCAAATAAAGAAAGAAGGGGAAAGAAGACCTGTGTCTGGGCTCCACTTCCAGAGATTTCTGATTCAATGCTTAATACATGGGCCTATCTAATTTAATTCTGGGCAGGAGGAGGCTGGTTCCATCAATTCTGGAAGAGCTAATCCTAAAAGTTCTTTAGGATTCAGCCAACTTAGCATGATTTTGTGCTTTGAGAACAAGGATTAGAAATATGAGTAAGAACTAAGCAGGACAAGAATCCACAGGACTAGTAACCCTATCAAAGAGGAATATGAAGACAAGAGGGTGGGGAACAGAATGAAACAAGTAGAAAAGGAAGACATAAGCAAACAATTTTTTTCTAGCTACCAGCACAATATAGCCATCAAAATGATATACTTTTTAGTCTCTACATTTCAATCATCATCATCTTCTTCATCCTCATTCTCATCCTCATCCTACCCTAAGGGTCATGTGCATTATTTCATACATCTACCTATTGACCATTAAGGTGGGTGATTCCACCAGCAAAAATAAAAATAAAATCAGTAATCTCATGGCCTGAAAAGTGGATAATCCTTTATTGCCTGCCCTGAGGTCATTTCCCTGCTCCCAACAATATTAAAATTGCTGAAACTCAAACTGCTACTTGACCAGGTGCCCTGAAGACAGGGTTCATAGAAGAAGCAGCTGAAGTATTGGCTAGAGGTAAGATTTGGAATTCTCAGCCAGGTGTGTTGGCTCATGCCTGTAATCCCAGCACTTTGGGAGGCTGAAGCAGGTGGATCACTTGAGGTCAGGAGTTGGAGACCAGCCTAGGCAACATGGTGAAACCCCGTCTTTACTAAAAAATACAAAAATTAGCCAGGTGTGGTGGCACATGCCTGTAATCCCAGCTACTTGGGAGGCTGAGGCAGGAGAGTCACTTGAACCTGGCGGGGGTGGAGGTTGCAGTGAGCTGAAATTGCACCACTGCACTCCAACCTGGGCGACAGAGCAAGGCTCCATCTAAAACAATTTTTAAAAAAAGATTTGGAATTATCTCTGGAATTTAGATGCTATTCAACCACCACTCTGCACCACAGACATTCCATTTTATTATGCATTCCACTTTCCAGTGAAAGAAAACAAGATCAGGAAACACGAGGTCTGCAGTGTCTCCACCCTTTCAGCCAGGAATGCGGGGTGGAGGGGGGAAGGAGGTCTCTGCAGCTCCCCCTCCTGTGGCTGTGAATGTTTTGAGCCTTCCTTCCCATTGCAGCAGGGAGGGGGAAGAGGGCTCCACTCAATAAATAATCACACGATGACATCCGTGTCCTTTCCTTGGCCACAGCACCAGGTGAAGGTCATCATATTTTCTTAAGCCAAGTGTCTGTATTTTATTACCTGACAACTGCTATCAATAATCATATGAATAACTGAAGGAATAGGAAAGACTTTGGTCTTTCCCAAGCTCCAAAGTTATGTTTGTCCTGGAGATGGAAGAATTCTCTGAATTTCTTGATCCTATTTTCTACAAGTAACTTGTAGACCTTGTAGACCTTCTACAAGTAACCTTTCAAAACAATGAGGAGATTCCTCACACATTTACCAATTTATTCAGTTATTTATTCAACAGATTGGTTGAACCACACACCTAAAGGGCCGAAAGGGACTTCAGAGCTGTGTCTCTCCCAGGCCGGTTCTCACCCACCTGCCTTCTTCCCCGGTTCTGCTCTCTATCACCAGGGCTGACCCCCGAGGCTGCAACACCCCAGCTCCCATGACTGCTGGCTTCTTGCTGTGTTTGACCAAAGAGAGACAGTACATCAGGGGGTGGGAAGGGAAGAAAGAAGAAATCATCTCTTCCGTAGTTCCAGGTCCCATGGGACAGCCCACCAGAGGTCCAGTTTCTGCCCTGTGGCCTGTGACCTGGAACTGGGAGTCTTGCCTCCTCCCTTTGTCTCTGCTGCCCAGGAGATAGTGGCTCTGGGTGACCTCACTGTTCCCTGTTGGCTGTCATCTGTGCAACCCTGCACTAAATGCTTCAAAATGGTTTTTGTCTTCCTGATTAGACCCTAACAGATACAGGAATTGGAACTATGTTACAGATATTGGAACTGAGGCCCAGAGAAGATGTGACATGTCTTAAGTTATATGGCCAAAAAAATGATAGGAAATGTCCACCATGTCTACCATGTATAAAGCATTGTGTTAGCCACTATGTGGATGATAAAGAGGTGAAGTTCCTAGGCTCTTTTCTCGGGAGCCTCCCATCCAGTAAGGGAAATGACCTGTCTATATAAACATCTATAATACAGGACAGTGTGTGCCAGGCACCATTAGCAAGCATGCCAGTTATAAGGATTCAGGTGTTGGGGGCGTGCAAGATAATGAAGGGAGGCTTCCTGGGTAGCTCAGCAGCTGAAACAGACCAGGAAATACAGGGCGGGATTTTGGCAGGAAAGATGATGCGTGTCTGTGGTTGGTGGAGGGGTGATAATTCCAGGCAGACAGAATAGCCTAAATGTGGAAGGAGGTAGGAAAGAGAGCTTCAGGCCCTCCCAGGAAACAATAAACCATTTTTAATTTGGAACTTGGGGGAGTGGTAGGCGGGAGGGTAGGGTAACTGCATTGTTCGCTGTTTAAACAGGACACTTCAGAGAGTGAAAGGGGTTTTTGTTTTTTTGTTTTTTTGTTTTTTTTTTGAGACGGAGTCTGGCTCTGTCGCCCAGGCTGGAGTGCAGTGGCGCGTTCTCGGCTCACTGCAAGCCCCGCCCCCGGGTTCACACCATTCTCCTGCCTCAGCTTCCCAAGTAGCTGGGACTACAGGTGTGCACCACCATGCCCGGCTAATTTTTTTGTATTTTTAGTAGAGACGGGGTTTCACTGTGTTAGCCAGGGTGGTCTCGATCTCCTGACCTTGTGATCCACACGCCTCAGCCTCCCAAAGTGCTGGGATTACAGACATGAGTCACCGTGCCCGGCCTGAAAAGGACCCTTAATAGATCAAAGCAACAGGCAGAGACTGGGGCCATGCTGGAGAAACTGAGGCTGGCCCAGGTGAATCAAGAGATAGGGTCACCTGCCAGGAGGTGGCTCAGCCCAGACCATGGAAGGTTTTCCATCCCATACTAAGGGGTTTAGACCTCAGGTTCCAGTTCACTGGGAAGCAAATAAAATAGTCATGTAGAAAGGGATGGAAAATAATTCTGTAAGATCCTAACTGCGTTTTATACCACAGACCGGGGGTGAGGAGCAAACGCTCTTGCTCTCCATATCTGATGTGACCTGTGGCCCCCAAATGAGCAGGAACACCCTGTTCCCCCATGTGTCCTGCTGGACCTACAACTATACATGCTTAGCACACTGCATGGGACTTGAGAAGGGAAACAAGAAATTAGTAGAAGACTTGCTTCCTTCCCCAGAGATGAGACTTTTGGGTATTAAACGGAGCAGTACGCGATTTGCAAACTCCAGTGTCATTGAATTCCAAAAGGCACAGCTGAGGCAGCCAGTGCTTCTGGTGGTTAGGAGGGGAGAGGTCACAGTGGCCTGGGCCTTAGGAAATGAAGCCAGGAGCACAGAACTTGAGCCCGGCAGGGAAGAATTACATTTTGGCTGGCTGGGAAGAGGGGAGGGCATTCCTGGCAGATGCACCAGAGCTGGAATGATCAGGTCATGTGTAGGGGACAATAAAGCAATGAGCTGAGGTTAGATTCGCAGGAGGTAGGGCTGGGGGAGAGGGCCATAAAGAACCGGGGCAGTGGGTGGGAAGGAGCCCCCGTGTGGAGGGTGCAGAATTCTATCCAGGAGCACTGTGAGTGTGTGAACTGCAGGGGAAAGTTTACTGTTCTTCTTCACCCAAGAGCAATTCGGAGCAGATTGCAGAGGCAGTTGGCAAAGTCAGTAAGTACTGCATAGTGGTTAAGGGACAGACTTAGCAGCGAGTGTGCCTGGGTTCACAGGCCGGCCCATCTGCTGGGCAGCGTTGAATAAGCCACTTGACAGCTCTGGACAATGGCTGAACCGACATCAACCTGGTGACATGAGGATTAAGGGAGTTAACTCCTATAAAGTGCTGAAAGCAAAGCCTGGCACACAGTCAGACTAAATCAGCAGTTCTCAGCCCTGGCTGAATGTGCAAATGACTTGGAGTGCTTTGTAAAAATATCAGTGCCAGAGGATTTTTAGGGCAGGGAGATAACTATTGATTCTACAAAGGTAGATACATGTCATGACACCTTTGTCCAAACCTGTGGAACGGACACCAAGAGTGAACCCTCACGTAAACTATGGACTTGGGGTGATGATGTGTCAGTGTGGGTTCATGGATTGTAACAAATGTACTATGCTGGACAGAAGGTGTGTGGGAATTCTCTGTGCCTTGTGCTCAATTTTGCTGTGACCCCAAAACTACTCTAAAAAATAAAGTCTCACGCCTGTAGTCCCAGCACTTTGGGAGGCCAAGGCAGGCGGATCACGAGGTCAGGAGTTCAAGACCAGTATGGCCAACACGGTGAAACCCCATCTCTACTAAAAATATAAAAATTACCTGGGTGTCGTGGCATGCACCTGCAATCCCAGCTACTTGGGTGGCTGAGGTAGGAGACTTGCTTGAACCTGGGAGGCGGAGGTTGCAGTGAGCTGAGATTGCTCCATTGTACTCCAGCCTGGGCGATAGGGAGAGACTCCATCTCAAAAATAAATAAATAAATAAATAAATAAAAAGGCAAAAAAGGCCGGGTGTGGTGGCTCACACCTGTAATCCTAGCACTTTGGGAGGCCAAGGCGGGTGGATCACCTGAGGTCAAGAGTTTGAGGCCAGCCTGGCCAACATGGTGAAATTCCATCTCTACTAAAAATACAAAAATTAGCCGGGTGTGGTGGTGCATGCCTGTAATCCCAGCTACTTGGGAGACTGAGGCATGAGTATCGCTTGGACCTGGGAGGCAGAGGTTGCAGTGAGCCGAGATCACACCGTTGTACTTCAGCCTGGGCGACAGAGCAAAAACTCCATCTCAAACATAAAAATAATCTGAAAAAAATACCAGTGCCAGGACCCCACCTCTTCCCCACACCAAAAAAAAAAAAAGGCACAATTAAGCAGCATAATGGGGTGAAACCTTCACCATCAGGTTTTTTTTTTAAAGGCTTCTAGGTTATTCCTTTGGGCAGCCAGTGCTCAGAAGCACTGAACGAAATAAATGGACATGCATTATTGTACAATAGCGAACACATCAGGGAACAGGCACATGTGTGGTAGAGCCAGGATCTTTTCCTGGGGATGCATGGGGAGCGGTTTCCTGGCTGCCACTCGGTGCAGAAGCTCTGCACTTTCAACAGCTTTCTGAGCTTCTTGGAGCAATGCAGACCCACCAGAGATTCTTTGAACAAGAAATGGGCAAACTGATTTCAGAAAGGAAAAAAATCCTGTGGCATTACTACCACCACGCTTAGTTAATAGATGACTGACCCTCCTTATCAAAAGAAAACTGCAAGTTATCCGGAAACAATTACCACCCAAAGCACCTAATAGGCCACCGAGTGAGCATAATGTCCCAGAAATCTTAAGGAGCATTGTGACAATATAGCAAAACAATTGTAAGTTTGAACTGTAAATCTATTCTCTAAATCTATAAGGCCCGTCATCTTCGAGCAGGACTAAGATGAATGCTCCATTAGACAAGCCATGGTGGGTAGCCCCAGCTCTCAGCAGCACCAACGTCCCTGGCCACAGGGTCCCAGAGCTCTGCTAATTCATCAAACACCCAGCACGCCCCAGGCCAAACTGTGGATGTCCGTATCCAAACCCGCTTCTTGTCTCTACAAAACTGCAACTCCATTCTACCAGTTGCTCAGGCCAAAAATCCTGGAGTCCATCTTTCACTCCCCTTTCACATCCAGCATCCAGTCCAACAGCAGCTCCCATCAGACACACTCAGAACCTGGCCGCTTGCTCCCATCTTCTGCAGGACCATCCTGGGTGGAGGCACCACTGTCTCATCTGAATTACCGCGATGCTTGCTTGCAGGTGCCCATCTGTGCCCTGAGTCTTCTCCAGAGGATACATTCACAGCACTGAGACGAGAGTCATCCTTTTACACTAAGCCAGAAAATGTCATCACATCTCTGTTCAGAAACCTTCTTGTGTGTCTCCATCTCACTCCAAATCACATCCAAAGTCATGACCATGTGCCATGGCCTACAAGCAATGAGCTGACGTGAGAGTCATAGAAGGTGAAGAGAACCTGCTTTCCCCGGGTAACAGCCACATCACCTCCTGCTCTGCCCTTTCACCTCTGCGCTCAGAGCCCCTCACCAGAGAGACCTTCCCTCCCTCGTGCTGCTTTATCCTTTTTCACCTGACCCATGACATAGTTCCTGGTGTGTTAAATGTCTGGTTCCTCTTGCTACCCCTTTCCCATGAGATCAGGGCATCCAGTATTCACTGCTGTATCCTCAGGGTGAGAACAATCCCCGGCATATAGTAGGCCCTCCATGAATCCTTATTTTTGAATGAAGTCCTTATGATCCCTCCTTTTTGAATTATATTCCAGGATGCATCTTAATAGATTTTGTTCGGGAGGATGGCACTGGTAGGATGAGATGCAGTGATTAACGTAATGGACTCAGGGGCCCTGGGAAACAGAATTTGGGGGTTCTAACCCTAGCTTTAATTCCTAACCTGTTGTGTTACTTTGGATGGGTCCTGTGATCTCTCTGGGCCTTGGGTGACCTATAGGGTGTAAGCAGTGGACTAGACCAGTTGGATTTGACCAATTAAAACAGAATTTTTTAGGGGTGAGATAGAAGCATAAATAATTTTTTAAAGTTCCCCAGAGGTAATGTATAGCCAGGAGTGGGCTAAGCCTGAGCCTTACAGCGGGGTTTCTCTTGCGTTAAAAATGCACATGAATCATTAAAATGCAGGCTCTGATTGGCTGGGTCTGGAGAGGGAGCTGGGATTTTGCCACTCTAACAAGCTCCCAGGGGATGCTGACGCTGGTGGTCCAAGACCAGGCTCTGAGTGGCAACATCTTGAAGTCGTTTCCAGCTTGGTGACTCCAATGTTTCCATCAAGGGTAAAGGTCCGTTTATTAAATTCTCAGGAAAACATCAGCTGTCACTCCACTAGCTGCTCAATCTGAGGTGAGTTTCCTAGTCAATGACTGGCAAGCTGCCCCCGCATGCACTCTGTGGATGTTAAGAGTTGGTTTTCCTTCTTAAAAAACGAATTGCTGGACCCAGAAAGGGGGAATGAGCAAAACCAGGTCCGAGAATTTCTCTCCCAAAAGCAGGCTCACAGACCTGTGGTCAGGGAAGAAACCCGTCACAAGTCAATGGTTTCCCTTCGTCTGCCGTTCTGTTGTCAGGGCCTCAGTGCTGGCTATGTCCTGTGTCCCTCTCTGTCTCCTTGATCTGACCATCTCAGGATGCCTCTGCCTGGCTGCCACCTCCTGATGCCCACTGGTGAGCAGCGGCAGCCACTGGCAGGCAGACGGGCAAGCAGGGCACCCTGCTCTGGGCCGAGGGAGCAGCCTCATTAGGGCTGTCAAGGAGCAGCTCCAACAGGAGAAGAATCTCAATCTGGCTGCCGCAGCAGCCGCCGCAGGGAATGGGAAGTGACAAGGACGGAAAGGGAGCAGCCACTGTCTGACACCCTGCAGTTCAAATGGTGACCAGAGCTGCTGACAATGGGGCCTTCTCCTACAGCAACTGCGGGAGGCCTGTTAGATTACTCTGCTCACCTAGTCCCCTAAGGATTCAGCAGCAGAGCCTCTGACCACCAAGAAGCCACAGTTCATTCAAATCACTTCCTCTAGTTCGGTGCTGTACGTGGAATGGTTCCTCTGCCTGCTTCCCTTGAGGCAAGACTCAGTGAAGAACAGAACCCCTGGATGCCCTGTGCTAAATCCTCCCACAAATCTTTTGTTCGTTTGTTTGTTTTTGAGACAGGGTCTCATTTTGTCACCCAGACTGGAGTGCAGTGGTGTGATCATGGCTCACTGCAGCCTCAATCCCCCAGGCCCAACCAGTTCTCCCAGCTCAGCCTCCCAAGAAACTGGGACCTCAGGTACGTGCCACCACCCCAAGCTAATTAAAAAAAAAAAAAAAAAAGAAAAATTGGCCGGGTGCAGTGGCTCATGCCTGTAATCCCAGCACTATGAGAGGCCAAGGTGGGTGGATCACTTGAGGTTAGGAGTTTGAGACCAGCCTGGGCAACATGGTGAAACCCCATCTCTACTAAAATACAAAAAAAATTAGCCAGGTGTGGTGGTGGGCACCTGTAAACCCAACTACTCAGGAGGCTGAGGCAAGAGAATTGCTTGAACCTGGGAGGCAGAGGTTGCAGTGAGCTGAGATCGTGCCACTGCACTCCAGCCTGGGTGACAAAGTGAGACTCCGACTCAAAACCAAAAGAATGGCTGTGTCTTACAATACACAGGAGATCTCAGGGCAGAAAGAATGAACATTTACTTAGCACTTGTTAAGTACCAGCACTGTTCAAAAAGTTTCCTTATATGTATTATCTCATTTAATCTTCACCCAACCCTGCAAGGTAGATACTGTGATCATTCCCATTTTACAGATACGGAAATGGTGGCAAACGGAGGTTAAGCAACCTGTTCAAGTAAGAGGTGAGGCCAAGAATTGGACCTGGGTAGTCTGGCTTGAGAGCTGAGTATCTACTTATGATACTTAGAATGTCTACTTATGCTCTCACACAGTGCTGCAAATCTCTGATTCTGAACCAGTGGGTCCCTGTCCACCCCCATTGGCCTTGTCTTAGTCTGGCCCCGTATATAGCCAGAGCCCTTCCATATTTGGAGCTGTGCTAGCTACTGAATTATGTCCCCTACCACCACCAATTCACATGTTGAAGCCCTAACCCCTAATGTGATGGTATTTGGAGACAGGGCCTTTGGGAGGTGATATGGTTTAGATGAGGTCACAAGGGTGGGGCCCTCATGACAGGATTAGTGCCCTTAGAAGAAGAGACACCAGAGAGCTTGCACTCTCTTTCTCTCTCTCCCATGTGAGAACATAGTGAGAAGGCAGATTCTGCAAACCAGGAAGAGGCCCCTTACCAGAACCTAACCATGCTGGCACCTCGATCTTGGACTTCCAGCCTCCAGGATGGTGAGAAAGAAAATTTCTGTTGTTTAGGCCACCCACACTATGGTATTTTGGTAGGGTAGCTCAAGCTGACTATGACAGGCAGGGTCTGAGGGACCATCCCGGGGCTTAACCCCTCTCACGGGCCACGCCCATTCTCACCCATTCTCAGGTTCACCTGGGGCCTAGGTGTGGGGCGTGGCCTGAAGGGAATCCTGGAGGATCCAGAGTGGCAGCTCCCCTCCCATGTGAGGGGGACTCTGCTGAGGTGTAGCCTGGTGTCTCCTGGAATGTACTGAGACTGGCCCAGCATTGTGGGATTCAGAAAAAAATGAATGGAAGCATGTGCTTGGGAGAAGACAAAGCAGGAATTCCAGGTGATGGAGCCTGGAGGCAGACAGGGAGGGGCGTGAGGTCCAAGTCAAACACTGGTTCATGGAGAACTTAGGCGGCAGGGGCAGGAGAGGCTCCCAGGCAGGACCAGGCAGAGGCAGGGAGACCTTGGGTCTATCATGAGAGGCCCTCAGCTGAGTGCATGAGGAGGAGAAATAGGCTGGGCTGAGACTTACGCTGCCAAACTGAACCCCTTTCTCAGTCCTGCCCTCTCCCTACAGAGTGGGGCAAAGCCCTTCCCAGGACTCACAGGGCCTGATTAATTTCAGCTTTGCCCATAACTAGCCATCTCCCCTTGTCAGGTAATTTCTTTATGAGCATTACCTTGGAGTTGGTCAGCTGTTCCCTAGCACTAACACATCATGATTTCTACATGAGTGAGGCACCCCATCTTTTCACTCTTTCCAGACGTGTCTGCCTCTAATTCTGTGATTACAAGGTAGGGCTGAATCCAAGAACTTCCCTAACATGCCTGGCCTGCTCAGTTCTCAGAAGGTGTCAATGGAGTGACAGTTTCACAGACTTTCAGAATGTGTCCAACTTCTAGTGATTGGTGCACCTTTCCCTGACTGTCCCAAAGTCTTGGGAGGGGCTCTTGGATCAACCTATCACCTGCCACCTTAGTCATGATTTGCCCTGAGGAGTCCGCACCATGGTGGGAGCAGCCACCCAGGTCCCATCCCCAGGAAAAGGTCAGTGAGTGTCCCAGAACATGGCCTATAACCATTCACTCTTCTGAGACACTTACCTACTAAAGTCACCACCAGAATGTGATGACAAGCAGTGGATTCTCAGAAGGGACCTGTTACCCGGGGACTAACTGGGAGTTCCTCATCAGACCCTCGGAACTCATTCAAGCAGGGCCCCAGGCGTGGTCTGAGTCATGGCCCTGATGCGTGCCTGCTGAATTCATTCAGGGAGAACGCCACGGGAAGCCGCCTCAGCCCGGTGTCGGGAACACAGATGCCTTCCAGGTGTCGGAAAGTTCTACCAGTCATCCTTAAGACTTGTTAGACCTACTTAAGCTCACAGGAACATGAAGTTCACAAAACACTTTCCAACCTTGGATGAAATGCATTTTCCATCTTAGCCAAGACATAGCAAGATTCAGTCATCTTTATTTCTACCTGATGATTCCTTGAACAATCACGTTAACTACTTTTTTTTTAGCCTCCAAAAGAGAAATAGCAGAGGGGAAAAATGCTGCTTTTCTTACCTCCAAACTCTCCTATTTTAATCAGTTCCAAAATTATAGTTTGGGGTGGGGAGCATGTTTAAAGCACCTGAAATAGCTATTATTTATTGAGTATTCGAAATTCCTTGCATGTGTTGGTTTAATCCCCTACAACAATCCTATTAGGCAGGTGTTATTATTATCCCCATTTTACAGATGAGAAAACTGAGACATAGAAAAGTTAAATAATTTGCCCAGGATGATACAGCTTACAGATCTGGGATTTAAACCCAGCTCTTTGAACCCTGGCTGTCAATAGTGGAAAGAATTGTCTGTTCTTTGTAAGTGAAGTTGATGGTGACAATTCTATCAGCAGGTTGTGTGTTCTGAGGTGTTTCTTCCAGCAATAGGGATATCTTTTTTTTTTTTTTTTTTTGAGATGGAGTCTCGCTGTTGCCCAGGCTGGAGTGCAGTGGCATGATCTCTGCTCACTGCAAGCTCCGCCTCCTGGGTTCAAGTGATTCTGATTCTCATGCCTCAGCCTCCCAAGTAGCTGTGATTACAGCCTCACGCCACCATGCTCTGCTAATTTTTGTATTTTTAGTAGAGACAGGGTTTCACCATGTTGCCCAGGCTGGTCTTCAACTCCTGACCTCAAGAGATCTGCCCATCTCAACCTCCCAAAGTGCTGGGATTACAGGCATGAGTCACCGTGTCTGGCCCCAGAGGGGATATCTTTAAGTGATTCACCTATACTCACTTGCCTAGTCTCATTCATGAAGAGTAACTCATGTTTTTCAGATGTCTGGCAAATGGTTTAGGTTTCCTTGGGTGATCATGTATAGAAAGAGACTGATGGCCCCCCCCAGGGCAGAGATGATAAGCACTTACAAAGAGCTCTCAAAGCAGAGTATCCTGAGGAAGGTAACACCGTACCCCATGGCTCCTGGGGTCTGAAATAAATGAGAATGCTGACACATGACTGAAGTCACAGAGTCCGCCTTCTAAAATCATTCTACTCTGTGAGGTGCAGCAAGTTAATAGCATGTTAGAGTTCTAGTGGAAAAGAAAATGAAAAACCATCCAAACGGGGCTGCAAGTATGAAACATGTGTAACAAAAGCAGCTTAAAACCTTGTGTCTGGGTGACCGCTCTCTGGTTCAATATCCATTTCTGAAATTTCAGTGTCTGTTTCCTCCACTGGACTGTGAGTGAGATCATAGAGAACTTTGCTTCCTCTTACTTGGCACTGAATTCTAGAGCATTTTAAGTGCCCTTAATATTTGTTGGATAAATGAATGGTTAAGAATAGGCCAAGCGTGGTGGCTCATGCCTGTAATCCCAGCACTTTGGGAGGCTGAGGTGGGCAGATCACCTGAGGTCAGGAGTTCAAGACCAGCCTGGCCAACATGGTGAAACCTCATCTCTACTAAAAATACAAAAATTAGCCGGGCGTGGTGGCATGTGCCTGTAATCCCAGCTACTTGGATGGCTGAGGCAAGAAAATTGCTTGAACCTGGGAGGCGGGGGTTGCAGTGAGCCCAGATCTTGCCACTGCACTCCAGCCTAGGCAACAGTGTGAGACTCCATCTCAAAAAAAAAGGGTAAAAAAAATTATAGGCAAAGGGCAGTCATAGCTGGTTTTTTTGAGAAGGATAAAGATACACGCAAATAGATGATTTTAAAAATCAATTAAATGTTCCACAGATAGAAGATGCAGATTACAAAATCTGGCTACTAATTCCACTCATGTGAGTGTGCACACCTTGTTGCAATGTGACTTTGCTACTCTACTCTTCAAAAGTAGAGTCTATTTTTCTTCCTGTTAAATGTGGGTTGGCCTGTCACTTGCTTTGGCCAAGAGAATGTGAGAGAAATGATGTTGGGTGGAATTCATTTCTGCGGGAGGCCCTGCAGCTCCATGACCTTGGAATGCTGCCCTGAGACTGTCCTGTAAGGAAACCAGTGCCGGCCTCCTGGGGGATGAGAGCCCATGTGGAGGAGAGCAAGGCGGCCCAGCCAATAGCAGTATCCACTGCCAGTCCTGTCAGGAAACCACACTGGACCTTCCAGCCCAACCAATCCTTTTTTTTTTTTTTTTTTTTTGAGACGGAGTCTCACTCTGTTGCCCAGGCTGGAGTGCAGTGGCCGGATCTCAGCTCACTGCAAGCTCCGCCTCCTGGGTTTACGCCATTCTCCTGCCTCAGCCTCCCGCGTAGCTGGGACTACAGGTGCCCGCCACCTCGCCCAGCTAGTTTTTTTGTACTTTTTAGTAGAGACGGGGTTTCACCGTGTTCGCCAGGATGGTCTCGATCTCCTGACCTCATGATCCGCCCGTCTCGGCCTCCCAAAGTGCTGGGATTACAGGCTTGAGCCACCACGCCCGGCCCCAACCAATCCTTAAATGGACTTGAGTGGCATGAAAGAGCATGAGAAAGCCAGGGAAAACCAGCAGAGAGCCAACCCCCAGCACACAGACCCATGAGAACTACGAAACTGCTGCTCTTCAAGAGCCCACCAGTTTTGTGGTAGTTTGCTAAAGTTGCTCAGCCTTGGTGCTCCAGACATCTTAGATTGGAGAGTTCTGACTGTGGGGGCTGCCCTGCTTACTGTCCAATGTTCAGCAGCAGCTTTGGCCTCCTCCTGCCAGATACAGTAGCACCCCACCCCCTCCTGTCAAGATAATCCAAATGTTTCCAGACATTAGCAAATGTCCCCTGGGGGAAAAACACAAGTGACCCAAACCTTATTGATGTTCCCTTCAAATCCTTGAATAATCAATTGTGAATTTGGGGCAGAGTTGAAAAAAATGTTTTTGCCCCTTGGTCCCTAGACATCTCCCACTGGGTGGTCTGGATGAACTCAGCTAGTGTGTCTGGAACCAACACTGCATTCTCAGATAAATCTGGCCAGTGCTTTTGTCCAGGTAGGCAAAAAGCCCTGCCTCCTTTTACGGGACTGCTCGGTAAACCCAGGTTTTAGCTTCCTAGGGCTGTATAACTAACTACCACAAACTGGGTGGCAAAAAGCAACAGAAATTTATTCTTTCACAGTTCTCGTGTCCAAAAAGTCTAAAATCAAGTTGTCATCAAGCCATGGTCCCTTGAAGGTTCCAGGGAAGACTCTTCTCTTGCCCCTTCCTAGTTTTTGGTGGCTGCTGGCAATTTTTGCCATGTCTCTGCTTGCCATTGCATCACCCCGATCTCTGTCTCTGTCTTCCCACCGCCATTTTTTCTCTGTGTGTCTCTGTGGCTCTGTCTTCCCTTTTTAAAAGGATACCAGTCATTGAATTAGGACCCAACCTGTCAGAGGTGTTTGAACCGAAGTGACTCCAGCTTGAATACGGGCTGGGTAAACTAAGGCTGAGACCGACTGGACTGCATTCCCAGGAGGTTAGACATTCTTAGTCACAGGATGAGACAGGAGGCACAAAATACAGGTCACAAAGACCCTGCTGATAAAACAGGATGCCGTGAAGAAGTAGCCAAAGCCCACGAAAACCAAGATGGCAATGAAAGTGACCTCTGATTGTCCTCATGGCTCATATGCTAATTATAATGTGTTAGGTGCCAAAAGACACTCTCACCAGCACCATGACGGTTTACCAATGCCATGGCAACATTTGGAAGTTACCCTATATAATCTAAAAATAGGAGAGACCAGGAAATCTCTGCCCTTTTCCCAGAAAACTCATAAATTATCCATTCCTTGTGTAGCATATAATCAATAATAAGTATACTCAGGCGAGTAGGCCACACCGCTGCTCTGCCATTCTTTTACTTTCTTGATAAACTTGCTCTCACTTACTCTATGAACTTGCCCCAAATTCTTTCCTGTGTGAGATTCAAGAACCCTCTCTTGGGGTCTGGACTGGAACCCCTTTTCCGTAACAATCCAACAACCTAATCCAATATGAACTCCTTCACTAATTATACCTGCAGAAATCCTGTTTCTAAATACGGTCGCATTCTGAGGCTCCAGGCAGACATGGATTTGGGGGACACTATTCAACCGTGTATACACTCCATGAGCTGATTGGCTTGTGGTGACTGTGCCATTCTCCTGGTCATTGTCCCTGCCCGGTGCTCTACAGACCTGTCCCCAGCCCAGCCGATGCTAGGGCAGAGTTGATGCTAGGGCAGAGCTGATGACAGAGCAGAGGGGCTGCTTTGTCTCCCAGGCAGGGGCGGAGCTTTGCTGCTCCCGGGTGTCCTCCGCCCCCTTCCCCTTCCTTCCACCTCCCTCCTGCTGGCTCTCAGCACAGCCGTGTGATTGCAACCATCAAAGGAGGCCTCCCTGCTGAGGAGAGGGTATATCTAAGTGCGGGTTCCTGGACAGATTTTTATCTGTTGCTTTGCTGCCTTTCTTTACATTGTGTTCATAAGAGACCACAATTCCCCATTTGTATACACATCGTTGCAATTTGCTTTCATTATGAGGTAGAAAACATCTACTTGCATTTTCCTCCCCACCCCTCAACTCCTACATCTTTTAGGAAAAAAAAACAAACAAACAAACTCTATTTCAAGCTACAGTGCATACCATAATGTGATTATTGATGTTTCTCTCCCTGGAAATGCCTTCTTGGCTTTCCATTTCTCTTCCCTGCCAAGCACACTTGACCCGTGGTAATGTAAAGGTTACAACAGCAATGATAAATCTCTTCCCCGCCGTCTCACTCGCCTGAAGTGCCCAGGTTCATGAGGTGAGGACGGCATGAGGAGGAGAATGCAGGGAAGATAGAGGAAAGAGAGAAAAGCAAAAGGTTCATAAATACAACCGCAGGGCTCTTAGCCTCCAAGCAGAACTGCAGATGAGATTTGTTAAACCAAAAAAAGCCCTTGGGAAACACAGAAACAGGAGCTTTCAAATATCTAAAAGCTCGGATTTAATGACCCAAAGACCAAATGTAGGTGAAGAAAAGTACTTTTCTTTGGGCTATGAGCTAATCCAGTGGTTGATGGCGTATACCAGGAAATTTTGAGACTATTATTATAACTAACAACTAACTTTTAATCTTTGAAAGACATTTGCACAAAATGGCCGGGCGCGGTGGCTCAAGCCTGTAATCCCAGCACTTTGGGAGGCCGAGACGGGCGGATCACGAGGTCAGAAGATCGAGACCATCCTGGCGAATACGGTGAAACCCTGTCTCTACTAAAAAATACAAAAAACTAGCCGGGCATGGTGGCGGGCACCTGTAGTCCCAGCTACTCTGGAGGCTGAGGCAGGAGAATGGCATGAACCCGGGAGGCGGAGCTTGCAGTGAGCTGAGATCGCGCCACTGCACTCCAGCCTGGGCGGCAGAGCAAGACTCCGTCTCAAAAAAAAAAAAAAAAAAAAAAAAAGAAAGACATTTACACAAAATACCATTCATTTTCCTCACCAGCATTTAACATACTGGTATAAGTCAAATTACTTTGCAGATGAATGTTTAGGACATACAGCGTGTCTCATTTTTGGCAAAACACTGGAATCACCTGGGATTCTGATTTAATTGGTCAAGAGCGAAGCCCAAGCATCAGTGGATTTTAAAGGCTCCCCAGGTGATACTAACGGGCAGCTAGAATTCAGAACTACTGGTATAAAAAGTCAGAACTTTCCATGATCATTAGTGCCCAGAATACTTACTAGTAAGCAGCAAAACGTGACCACATCTATTATAGGGCTCTACCAACATTTCTTGCATTACGACTGAATACTTTTCCTAGTAGATGGGTTATTTTTCAAAATGGCAGCCCAGGAGCTTGGAAAGAGTGGATTCTGTTGTGTCAAATCCTCAATTTTTATGGTGCCGGATCTCAGAGCAGGGAATGGTGACTGCCTGAACCTTCCACAGGGCAAGTTCCCTTCCCAAGTTTCTCCTCCTGCTTTGTATACCTCCTGCTTTGACTTGCCCACCTGCCTCTGGGGCTTCCTCATGGGCTTCTTATTCCTCCATCCCTTTATACCCTCATCCTGTATATGGAACATAAAACAGTAATAGCGAATCTCAGTTCTTAAAAGAACACATGTCAAGCTTCTCTTCTGGCTAAAATGTGGGTATAATATTTTGGTTTACTGTGAGAGTAAAATTAGGAAATATGCGTTGAATGCTCAGAGGCAAATAAGCAAGGGTGGGAAACATACAAAGAGGTTCAGCGTGTAGATCCTCAAGGATATTACCAGGGTAGGAAAACTATAGCCCACAGGCCAAATCTGTTCCCTCACCTGTTTTTGTAAATAAAGTTTTATTGGTACACAACTATGCTTTTTTTTAAAAAAAAAAAAAGCATATTATCTATGACAGACGTAAATAGTTGTGGCCTATTTTTGCATCTGGCCTGCAAAGGCTAAAATACTATCTGGCCCCTTTTAGAAAAATGTTTGCTAACATTGATCTAGATAAACCAACCACAAAAACAATAGATAGAAAAAGGGAGATAGATAGATAGATAGATAGATAGATAGATAGATAGATAGATAGATGTCTCCATCAATCTTTCTTTTTTTTTTTTTTTTTTTTTTGAGATGGAGTCTCGCTCTGCCGCCCAGGCTGGAGTGCAGTGGCCGGATCTCAGCTCACTGCAAGCTCCGCCTCCCAGGTTTACGCCATTCTCCTGCCTCAGCCTCCCGAGTAGCTGGGACTACAGGCGCCCACCACCGCGCCCGGCTAGTTTTTTGTATTTTTTTAGTAGAGACGGGGTTTCACCGTGTTAGCCAGGATGGTCTCGATCTCCTGACCTTGTGATCCACCCGTCTCGGCCTCCCAAAGTGCTGGGATTACAGGCTTGAGCCACCGCGCCCGGCCAATCTTTCAACAAATATTTACGTTGCAGGCACTGTGCCAGGTTCTAGGGGATGTTTGTGTGAATCAGAGAGGGCTCCTGCGCCCTGTGAGGCCCACAGTCTACTGAACTTGTCATCAATCCTGAGCAATGAATAACCACCGAAAGAGAGGCCTGTTCATCAAGATCAAAGGAGATGAGAATGTTTGAGGCTGGACAGACCCATGGGTAACTGGAATCTCACCTGTGAACCTCACGGGTGGTTTCTAAGCTGAATGGGATAAAGATGAGGAAGGGGAGACTTTGATAAGGTTGGAATGAAGAAGTAGGAAAGTCCAGGCCATGGTCAAGGGCCAGCAAACGCCAGTCTGGCTGCCTCCCAGGTACACTGGAGTGGTAAGGGGAAGAATGGCTTTCTTTGTTCACCACTGAACGTCCATACCAGAGCTGATGTTTTGTAAGGGTGTGGACGATGTTTGTGTTATTTATTTACTTCCATCTCTAGCATTAAGCAAAATGCCTGGCATATGTAGGTGCCTGAAGAATATTATCTAAAGAATTAAAGAATAGATGAGTAATGGGTATCTTAAATGTTAGGCTAGATATGCTGTAAGTCAGGTAAGCATTTCAACCATGGTAAAATAATGTCTGATGTTTATTGTTTATTTACATATTTACTTATTTTTGTGACAGGATTTCACTCTGTCACCCAAGCTGGAGTGCAGTGGTGCAATCATAGCTGACTGCAGCCACAAACTCCCGGGCTCCAGCAATTCCTCCACTCTGGCCTCTCGAGTAACTGGGACTACAGGCATAAGCCACCATGCCCAGCCAATTTTTCCATTTTTTTGTAGAGATGAAGTCTCACTCTGTTGCTCAGGCTTGTCTCAAACTCCTGGCCTCGAGCAATCCTCCTGCCTCACCCTCCCAAAGTGCTGAGATTGCAGGCATGAGCCACCACCACGCTCAGCCTGTTACTTTAAACAAAGTAATAGATGGGAGATAAGAAAGCCTTCATGCTTATGAACAACTCCTCTATAATGAAACTTCTACAAGCATTACATTCTTTAACTCTCTCTGTCATCCTTTTGCTTTACAGATGATGAAATTGAGTTTCAGAGAGGTTAAGCAACTGGCCAAGGTTATACAGCAAGAAAATGGCAGAGCTGGAACTCAACAAGTCTTTTTTTAAATCTCAAACTCAAGGCTATCATTACACTTCCACGCCTACCACTCATTTTCATACCATGCTTTCAAGAACTCTCAGGCTCCTCACAGCCCCCATAAGGGCACTGTGACCAATTTAGTAGCATTGAGGATCAAAAGCACAGACTCCCTACCTAGCCTCACCCTGAGCAGTTCTCATTTTCTCTCCCTTACCTATTGAGTTTCCTGGTTTTATCCAAACAAGAGCTCTTGGAGGAACAAAAAAGAATTTGAAATCACTGTACTGGACCATACTACTTCCTAAAACAAAGCCAGGGGGTATGGCTTCCAGCCTGAACTCCACCACCAAGGTGCTGTGGGATCACTGTCAGCCACTTCTCCTTCCTTCCTACCCATGGAAGGTTGGACAACAATACTGACATCCTATCACACTTTCTTTACTTTCCAGAGAGATCAAGATGAAATGAAAAGCTTATTTAATGGATGGCAGTGGCTGGATCACCTTGGATAAAATTCTAGATAAAGCTTAACTCCATTGACAGCAGCAAATTAGGGGAGTATAATTAGTTACTGAACAGAGTTCAGGAAATCGTCATTGCTGGGTGATTTGGCTGATGCCTGCTAATAGCATCTAAAATTAGGACTCTAGAAGCAAATATGAGCCATCTTTTGGCCTTACCTCATAGTAACCAGCACATGACAGAATATAGGGATATTAATAAACAGTCCACAGGGGTATAGCCACTTACCAAGAGAGATGTAACACATGAATATACTGCTTCTTAAAGAATTCATAGCTGGAAACAATGCCACTCTCATTCATGGCTTGACCATTCTTATACCAAGTTACCTCTGGCTTGGGCTGACCTGACGATAAAGAAAGAAAAATATCCTTATTAGTTTAGGTATTTTTAGGAAAAAAAAAAAACCCATAAAGCTATGAACAAGGATGGACAGTAAGCAACAGGGATGAGGATGATGGATTATGTTAGGTGAGGAATTGAAAAGGCTTCTTCTTGCTGATACAAATAAACACATTATTCAGTAGACACAATTGAGCATGTTATGTACCTAAGATGGTGCTGTGCTGATGGGTGGGATACAAAATGAAAAATGCTACCCCTAATCTCAACGTGCTATTAGGAAAAATTTTCCAATACTTGGAAATAAGGCAAATATATGAATAGTATCTTTTTTCAATGTCATATGAAGGCAAAGGCCCATCCAAGCATGGTCTTCGGTCATATACTTTGTTTCACTCAGTGATAACTACTGATTTAAAGTGAAGTTATATGTTAATTTGTAGGTTTTTATCCAATAGAAATGCAAATAATTTCCATCTAGGAGAAAACATAACCCTGTAAGTTAGCGTTTATTGCTGTGTAGGTCATTAACCAATGCTACACCTAACCCAGCAGTTTTACCCCAACATTCCTTTATTAAATTGCCTATACATACCTAGCTCCTCAGACCTTAATAGTTTCCAGTTTCTTTTCTAATTAATAAGTTGAATAAAGTCTTTAAAATGTGTATGTCTTTTCTGCATGGGAATCACTTTACCTTTTTGAAAATTATACTTTAATAGTGCTGAAAGTTAGTGTGTTAGTTATGGTACAAAAGAGAGGAGAACAAAGTAGATTTGCAATTACCGCTTTCTTCCTGAGGATGAAGAGTTTGGAATGTAGGCTTCCCAGACTGATGCTATGCATATATTACTGATATCATCAAAGAAATTGACCTACACTTTCTCCCTTAGAAGAGATTCATCCTTTCCTGGTGTTCAGTAATGGGACATGATCTTAATGGGCTAATCCGGTAAAACCTCCAGGAATTTCATCTACCCCTTAGGATTTTTCCCTCGTGTTATAGAGCAGGAAGGTTTCCATTGTGTTCCAAAGAGCTTTCTCATTAGCCTTCATGTCACTGAAAATATGTGCAAATGTGCTATATATGCAGGAAGGAAAGCCTGGTATTTGGAAACAATATACCATTCTTAATCTGTCTTAGGAATATTCTTGTATTTTTGTCTTATTTATTGCATGATTTTTGGCAAGCAACTGCAGAGACCACTAAGATGAGAACCCCATGTTCTGGCCAGGCACGGTGGCCCATGCCTATAATCCCAGCACTTTGGGAGGCCGAGGCAGATGGGTGGATCACTCGAGTCTAGGTGTTTAAGACCAGTCTGGGCAACATGGCAAAACCTCATCTCTACAAAAAATACAAAAGTTATTTGGGTGTGGTGGTGTGCACCTGTAGTCTCAGCTACCCAGGAGGCTAAGACAGGGGGATGACCTGAGCCTGTGTGGTCGAGGCTGAAGGGAGCTGTAATCATGACTGTGCCACTGCACTCCAGCCTGGGAGACAGAGTGAGACACTGTCTCAAAAAAAAAAAAAGAAAGAAAAAGGAACTCCATAGAAAGAGGAAAGACAAAAGAAGTACAGAGGGAAGAAAAAGTCCGTTAGAACTGCACCTGCACCGTGAGCAGGACCTGAAAATGCTGAGTCCTCCTCCCTCCCTCCCTCTCTGTGTCTCCCAGCTAGGCTGCCGCTGTGCTCATGCCATGAATGTGCTTTTTTTTTTGGCAACTGTGGATTTTTCCTCCTTGCCTTCTCCTTCAGGTAAATGCCTGAGTAGTGACCCTGGGGCTTGGAACAGATAGACCTGCATGCAAGGATAAGTCCTCCAGCAGCTGCATGGCTGAGCCTCTTACGGGCATTTGCCTATAAAAAGACACCAAAAAATGGGCTTCCCTGAAAAACCATCAAGGGGTTTCTGATCATAATTCATTTCTGCCTGTTCTTATCAGTCCTGTGTCCCCCTTTAACACTGTTTCATCACACTCCTTTATAGGAAGCAGTCAATTCCTCCTTTTCGTGGGTATGTGGCTGTTTTGAAGAAAACACATAAAATATTCATGAGGTGGGCCTGGGAACTCATTCTGATCTCTTGGATTCCAGTTTTTCATTCAGGCTGGTGAGGGCTGATTGATTTCCCCCAGTTTCCTAATGGCTGACTGTTTTTTTCCCCTGTGCAGTATAGATCTGAACAATCAGCCAGAAATGAGACTTGCATAGGGAAGTGGTATCTGGTATCTTGTGGGTGGTTCTCTTTTCTCCTGCCACTTGCTGGAAATCTTACCTGAAAGTCCTCCCCTTGTTTTTGGAACCTACTGTGGGTCACATATTGAGAGCCACCTCCTAAACATTTCAGAAGTATCTGGGCGAGGGGACCACAGCCAAGTTCAGGTCGTGTCCAAACACACGAAGGCTCTGCTCTGAAGACTCAAGGTCAGCTTGCACCATTCTGTCGGTCTGAATGACGATGGACCATCACAGAGACAGAAGCCTGGGCTTGGAGAGGCCAAGCGCAGTTCTACACTGCAGCTCCAGGCTGAAATGGAGGTTTTATGACGACTTCTGCTAGCGAAAGGCAGCCGTTGCTGAGGCTCACCCCTCTCTTATCTGGACTTAGAAAAACAGGATAAGAGACCAACCTGGCAAGCATAGCGAAACCCCATCTCTACTAAAAATACAAAAATGAGCTGGGCATGGTGGTATGCATCTGGAATCCCAGCCACTCAGGAGGCTGAGGCACGAGAATCACTTGAACCTGGGAGGCGGAGGTTGCAGTCAGCTGAGATTGTGCCACTGCACTCCAGCCTGGGCAACAGAGCAAGAGAGACCCTGTCTCAAAAAAACAAACAAACAAACAAACAAACAAACAAAAAAAAAAACGGGGAGAAGAGTTTTCTGTCTGCCCTCAAGAAACACCATTGGAACCTTCATGTTTTCAAGGGTAGAGACATAATCCAAAAAAGAAAAGAGAACCACCCATGAGGTACAAGATATCACTTCCCTACCCAATTGTTTTATGTTATGTTCTTTTAATGATAAATCCTTTGACCACTGGGAGTATCCATACTTGCTCAATTCAGGGGAAATCTCAGTTTTATGCTTTTTCTCCACTGGTCACCCATTGCCTCCGTTTTAAGATTTTCACTTCTTAGCATCCCTGAGGAAGGTGTGCAGAGGAGAGACTAATTTAACCAGTTTTAAGATATCAATTAGGGCCAGGCACAGTGGCTCACGCCTGTAATTCCAGCACTTTGGGAGGCCAAGGCAGACAGATCATGAGGTCAAGAGATCGAGACCATCCTGGCCAACATGGTGAAACCCCATCTCTATTAAAAATATAAAAATTAGCCAGGCAAGCCGGGCGCAGTGGCTCACATCTGTAATCCCAGCACTTTGGGAGGCCGAGGTGGGCAGATCACCTGAGGTCAGGAGTTCGAGACCAGCCTGACCAACATGGTGAAACCCCATCTCTACTAAAATACAAAAATTAGCCGGGTGTAGTGGCAGGCACCTGTAATCTCAGCTCCTTGGGAAACTGAGGCAGGAGAATCACTTGAAACCAGGAGGCAGAGGTTGCAGTGAGCCGAGATCATGTCATCGCACTCCAACGTGGCAACAGAGCGAGACTCTGTCTCAAAAAAAAAACAATAAAAATTTTTTTTTAAATTAGCCAGGTGCGGTGGCGGGTACCTGTAGTCCCAGCTACTCAGGACGCTGAGGCGGGAGAATTGCTTGAACCCAGGAGGCGGGGGTGGCAGTGAGCGAAGATCATGCCACTGCACTCCAGCCTGGGTGACAGAGACTCCATCTCCAAAAAAAAAAAAAAAAAATTAAAGAATAACAGAAGAGTTCCATCAATTTACTGAAAAGAAGTTATTCATGTCATTCCTCTGTGCCCCATGAATTTAAGCTATGGTTAAGGACACCCAAGAAAGAAAGAAAATTAAGAGTGGATTATCTGAAAAAAAATAACCAGTGTGAGAGCTGCCTAACTCAGAACCACAAGGTGAAGTGAAGATCACTGAATTGTGCCCAGGAAGTCACTCAAAGAAATCTTTTAGAAACAAATCATAGAGGATGGAGTTGCTTCATTGATTACACAGAAAAAAAAAAAACATTTCCAAGGTAATTTTCCCAAATGATGTTTTAGTAATGCCTTTGTGAGCCAAGAAACCTGGTATGCAGGGAGATTTTAGAGGATGATTAGCTAGTCTAGTGATGGTTACCAGATATTATGCAGCGAAGCACAGCGTCTGACTTCTCAGGAACCTTCTGGGAAAGCAATGTAGACAAAAAACACAGCGGGGGCCTCTGGGGTGCTTCGGAGTCTGTCATCCTTTCATGCCACATGAATCTGAAAAAAAAAAAAATCCCCGACATCACCATTTGTTCCGGGATTTCTCTGGCCTTCTTAGGAATTCCGGAAACCACAGGGTGCCGTCCTGGCAGCTCATTGTATGCTGGCTGGTGGACAGACTGAAGATCTGGGCAGCCTTTCCAGGCCGTGGTGCTGCTGGTAGGTGGGCTGGATCCTTCTGTGTTTCGGGGATGCCCTGTGCATTGCAGGACATTTAGCTGCATCCCTGGCCTCTACCCACCAGATGACAATAGCACCCCCACCCCTCCATGCGTGACAATCAAAAAGTCTGCAGACACTGCAGGGGGGTGGGGGGTGCCCTGATTGAGAACCATGAATCCTATTGTCCTAGGCAGATCCCAGGGCAGCCAGAGCTCCAACAGAGAGGGAAGCATCCCATGAGCCCATGGTTAGTGCCACCTCCTCTCATTCTCCTTCCTTTCTCTTCTTAAAGTCTTTTCATACTGTGCTCCAAAAAGCGTGTACGTCTCTTTGCCTCCAAAAAACAGGTTGGTTCTGTTGAAATGATGTCCAGGTAGGAGATATTTTGAAATCAGGATATGACTGCTCCTTCTGAGCACCAGGTGGGTGCCCCAGGGGAAGGCAGGCACTAAACACTTGCTTAGCCACCAGATATATTATTTCACTTAATCTCTTTGAAGCTACTTAAAGGATAGTTACTAATGTCTCCTACATTTTACAGATGCAGAACCTGAGACTCAGAGAGGTTCAACAACTTGCTCAAGATCACACAGCTCAAGTGGCAGCCGCCTTGTGGCTGTCCTTCAGGGCTGTGCAGGTTGACAGCCTGACAGTGTAAGACACCACTGCAGCTTTGCAGGGCACAGCTTGCACAGATAGGAGCCACCCCTGAGGGCGCAGGTGGGTCTGAATCCAGAGAGCACTTTCCTTTCCACGCTACCGGCAGATACAAGCTGGCTCCACTTGACCAGACCTCTCCTTTGTAAATGCCCTTCGAAAGGGCATTTAGCTCTGTCTACACAGTAGCGTCCACTTCTTCACAATGACTGCTGTTCTCCCACACCACAGAGCTCAGAGAAAGAAAAGAACCACACTGCCGTGTGGTTAGCCTGAACAGGGAAGGGGCGGCTAGGGACTGCAAATGCTGAACCCAGGGATGCTGAGTGCCCCAAAACAGACGCCTGAGCTAAGCTCTGGGTAGGAGAGGCCAAATTAAAGCAGCCATAGCTGTATTGCCAAAGGGGACACCCCTTTCCATATGAGTGTCGGTAGCAGCTTTTTACCCATTTAGAAATAGTTCCTCCCTATTTCTTCCCACTTTTCCAGATTGTCTCAGATACCCTGAGAGGCGAGTTGTCAGAGACAAGTTCCCTGAGGACAGTTCAAGGTCTCACCAACACCTAAAACCTCCTGATGAGCAGAAGTGAGTAGAGGGAGAAGGAGTGAGTGCAGGGCCAGTGATGTTTGAGGACCCTTGCTGCAGTAGCAGGATGAGCAACATAATTTGCAGGGCCCGGCTGAAGATGAAAATGAGGGATTCTTTGTGCAAACAGGATTAAGGATTTTAAGATGGTGACATCAGAGCATTAAACCAAAGACAGCACCCGGCCCGGCGTGGTGGCTCACGCCTGTAATCCCAGCACTTTGGGAGGCTAAGGCGGGCGGATCACAAGGTCAGGAGTTCAAGACCATCCTGGCCAACATGGTGAAACCCTGTCTCTACTAAAAATACAAAAATTAGCTGGGCATGGTGGCTCATTCCTGTAATCCCAGCAACTCCGGAGGCTGAGGCAGGAGAATTGCTTGAACCGGGACCTGGGAGGCGGAGGTTGCAGTGAGCCAAGATGGCGCCACTGAACGACACTGCCTGGGCGACAGAGCGAGACTCCACCTCAAAAGAAATAATAAAAAGACAGCACCCTTCTGGGCTCAGGGTCTTGTGTGAAGAACAGATCTTGGCCCATGAGGCCCCCCTTGCTTGGTGGATGCTGCCCTTGGAGCATTCTGCTCACAAATGCCTCTAGTGCTTTCTTTTGAGATCACTCCTGCTGCTTTAGAAGTTCCCACAGTATTTCCTTAATCTCAAGATGTTCTGTTTAGAAATATGGTGGGAACTGTATTTCCCAAAAAGTGTTCCCAAACTGCCCCTCCATAAAGCACCTACACTCTATAAATATCAGGGTTAAGTAAGTTAATGTAGGGGAATACACTGCCTTCCCTTCCTCAGGGAGAGTGTGTGCAGGAAGCAACTTCGTGCTTAAACCTGAAGTTCAATTAATTCACATGATGGGTAGAAAAAGCCGTAAAGTTGAAGAAGTGATACGGTAGCATCAAAAAGAGAGAAAACTGCTTGGGTGTGGGACAGAACACATGAGATGGGAGAGAGGTTTGTGAGACATACCTGCTGGGACAAGTATGGAAGACTCAGCAAGAGGGGCCGAACTGAAGATTTTTCCCAGAAACTATGCATTGTGGTTGTGAATTGGGTCCTTTTGACATTATTTAACAAATGACTTACATTTCCAGTTATTTTTGGTTGTAGAATTTCTTAAACTTAGCTGTGCAGAGGCTGGATGACATGGGGCTCCAGTTAATATGTGTGGTATTTCAGAGCATAGTAAACCCCTTTCAGCATAGCTGGCAAATAAGTTGCACAGCACAGGAAGAAAATTCATCCGCTAGATAGCAAATAGATACCTCCATTCCAGATTAGGTTACAAGTACATTTGGTGGTTGAGGAATTGATATCAACTGGTATTTTTTAAAACTCAGATTTAACACCAGCCCAAGGCTGGTCTTGAACTCCTGGGCTCAAGCCATCCCCCCACCTCAGCCTCCTGAGTAGCTGGGACTACAGGCTTGAGCCTCCATGCCCAGCTCTTTTACAGCTTTAATGAGATATAATTACCACATCATATACAATTTACTCATTTAAGGTGTACAATTCAATTGCTTTCACTATATTCAGAATTGTGCAACCATCACCACAATCCATTTTAGAACATTCTCATTACCCTAGAAAGAATTCCTACACCCCTTTTACTTCCTCATCTCCCCATTTCCACCCCCCACCCCCACGACACATACAGCCAGAGGCAATCACTAATCTACTTTCTGTCTCTATGTATTTGTCTATTAAGGATTTTTTTTTTTTAGAGATAGGGTCTCACTACATTGCCCAGGCTAGTCTTGAATGCCTGGGCTCAAGCAATCCTCCCACTTGGCTTCCCAAAATGCTGGGATTATAGGCAGAAGACACAGAGCCCGGCCTATTCTGGATATTTTATATAAATAGAAGCTTTCACTTAACACAATGTTTTTGAGGTTTGACTATGTTGTCGCCTGTATCAGTACTTCATTCCTTTTTGTGGCAAATCAGCAATGCTTTTTAGAAGCAACTGTAGAGACAGAGGGATGACTACCCCACTCTTCACATTCCTAGGGAAGTTACTCAAACGGAGGGGGACAGTGGGGGACAGGGCAGCTCTCATAGCAGGAAAACACCCTCCTGAGCAGGAGGCCCCATAGAACTGTGAACACAATGCAGGCTTTGCCACCTGCCAGAAACAAATCTACATCCAGCTCTGCCAATTATAAGGCAAGGCATTGAGCCTACCTTCTCATCTGTAAAAGGAGGGAATGAAAATAGGCTGAGGATACGTACGTCAATTGCCTTGTGAAAATCTGTTACATAATTAGTTTTCATAATGGTAATCAGTGTAGTATAAGGAAAGAGTTCACTTGTTTCATCAGTTTCCTTTTCTGCTGTGGGTTACCACAGTAATTCTTTTTTAAAGTGGCACACCAACTAATATGTAAAAATGTCTCTGGGTGTAATTCTCACCCGTAATAGTAATTTGCAGGACATGACCTTCCGTTCTCATTCCTGGAGATCACTGCTATGGATGGAGAAGGAGGAAAGGATAAATCCAGCTGTCAAGAGCTGGGCTGACGTTGAGGAGCTTCTGTGTCATCCGTGACTCCTCCCCAGGTGACGATTTCCTGACAGTGTTGTCCCACATGTGAAAATACTGACAAACACACACTATTTGACTCACACAGTCAGTTTAGTGACCACATATCTCAGCCACAGAGCACTGACTGTACTCTGGAGAGGAAAAGGACAGTTAAGTCAGGCTGTGGCTCGTGTTTCGTGGCTTCTCTGAAGGTGAGAACCCTTGATGACAGATGTATCATTCTCTGCTAGAGATGAACAATCAATATTGAATTATTGGGATTAGTGGAGGAGTTTGTGGTAGGCTTCACAGATGACCTTGGAAAAACAGTGTGTTCATTGGAAAGAATGCTGCATTTGCCTCTTTTTTTTGCTGTGTGGTTAAGGTGTTAGGATATATCTGTATATTTATTGGTTTCCATCCACAGTTCCTGGCTCCTAACTCCCATAGTCCTTGTTATAATGTTGGGGCACTTCTGGCCTCGGGAAACAGAATCTCTCTCTCTCTTTCTGACCTTCTCTCCTCCTTTTACCTGTCCAAGGCAGGACTCTGATTGTGGTCAAAAGCCCTCATTCCAAAAGACCCTCATTCCTGCCCCGTACCCTAGGGGAAAGAAAGCCACACAGAGAAAAGAATGCCAAGAAAATCTGAACAGACAGGCTTGCTGGGTTCAGATCAGGTGCTTTTTGTCCAATCACATTTCTACATGGTTCTCAATCATGCCTATGTAGCGAAGCCTCCATAAAAGCCCAAAAGGACAGGGTTTGGGGAGCTTCCAGAGAAGTGAACACGTGGAGGCTGACAGGAGGTGAAGAACTCATCCACACGCTGGGAGGATGGCGCATCCCAACTCCATGGGGACTGAAGCACCTGCAAATTGCCCTAGGATCTCTGCATCTGGCTGTTTACTTATATCCTTAAAATCACCTTTGCAATAAACCAGTAAATGTAAGTGTTTCCCTGAGTTCCATGAGCTACTCTAGCAAATTAACCCCAAGAGGTGCTCATGGGAACCCCAACTTGAAGCCAGTCAGTCAGAAGTTCTGGAAGCCTTGACTCGCAGCTGGTTGTCCGGGGGTTCGGGGGGTGGGTGAGGAGTAGCCTTGGGGACTGGACCCACAACCTGTGGGATCTGACACTATCTCCGGGTAGACAGTGTCGGAACTGAATCCAAGAACACGCCACCGGTGTCTGCAGCTTGGCGTATGGGGCAAATCCACCACGACTTTGGTCACAGAAGTCTTCCTCTTCCTCTGTGTTGATGATTGTCATTGTGGTGGTGGGAGAGCAGAGAAAAAAAGGTTCGAGAGAGATTTTCCCTAAACAGTGGATCGTGGCAAGTTTCTTTCTTTTTATTTGTATTTGAATTTATTTATTTATTTATTGAGAGTGAGTCTCACTATGTCATCCAGGCTAGAAAGCAATGGCACAATCTCAGCTCACTGCATCCTCTGCCTCCCGGATTCAAGCGATTCCTCCCTCAGCCTCCTGAGCAGCTGGGATTACAGGCATGAGCCACCACACCCGGCCCACATATCACATTTTAATAGCTACTCTAAAATGGGCAGGACCCTTGACAGGTAGCAGGGTAATGTCATGATGTGGGATGTGGACTCCTGCACCTGCTCCCTAGGCTCAAACCTCCGCTCTGCCACTCACTAACTGATCATCAGTCTGCCTCAGTCACTTCTTCTATAAAACTAACGTAATAGCAGCATCTATTCATTTGACCATTATGGAATTTGAGTCAGTCTATGTAATGCTGTTCTGAATAGTATATAAAGTAAGCACTATGTATGTGAGTGTTAGCTGCTGCCAGTGGCTTTGGATTTAACATTGGCAAGATTATAAAAATAATGTATTTATCTCAAATTGGTGGAGAACAAAGGCTATAGGAGCGTTATTTGAACATTTAAAACACTCAAGTGATGTCAAGTTTTATTTTGACTAATCTGCAACCCCCTTCCCACCACCAGTCTGCATCCCTCTTCCCCCACCCTCAATAGCCAGCAAGTCGCATGGCTGCTGTCACCAGAAAGCCTGCTGCCAGCAGAAAGGATCAGGGAAGAGGTCATAGCTCACAAGCAGACCACGGGTAACCAGCTCTTGTGGAGCTGGCGGGAAGGCCAGCAGTTAGGGCGCTTACTCAGTGGGGACAGGAGGGATTAGTTCTGATTACCCAGCCTAATCCAATGGCAATTGTCTTCCTGAATTTGCCATCTCGCAAATTAGGTGATTGCCATCACCTAATACCCAGAGCCGTGTTAGTTAGGGAAGCTTATTCAAAGATGATTTCTGTAAATTGCGTGGGGAGGACGGCAGACCATGTGGGGAGAGACACTTAACACATTTCGGGTGCCTACTGTGTGTCAGACCCAAGGCTGGGCACTTCGTATTTCATCTTCACAGTGAACCTGTCTGGTGGATGTTCTTTGCTATTTCCCAGCTAATGACTCAAAAGCTTCAGTCACTTCTAAAGGTTGGTGTAAGAAGCATAACTTCTCACAGCCTGCAAGTGGCAGAGCTGAAACATGAGTCCAGATTTGCTGGAGTGGAATATCGGTGAGGATGGGAAAAGAACAAAAATGCTCATTCATTGCCGGTGGGAATGGAAAAGTGGTACAGACATTTTGGAAAACACTTTGGCAGTTTCTTAACCCATTTCCCATTTGCCCCAAGAATACTGTTGTCTCTAATCCTGATGTAACATCATATACATTTCCATTACATCAGAATTAGAGTTAAATTCTGTTTAGAAATAACTCCAAAAACAGTTTTTGTATTTTATTTTCACATTGAAAATCAGCCAAATTTGTTTCAGCCTCAAAGAGCCTGTTTATGTAAAATTGAGTGCTGGCAACAAGCTGCCCTTTTTTTTTTTTCCTAAATGGGAAATGGGTTTCAAAGTTAAACATAAATTTACCAAATGACCCAGCAATTCCACTCTGAGTTATCTTCCCAAGAGAAATGAAAATGCATATTCACACAAAGACTCGCACACAAATGTTCTTAGCAAGGTTATTCATAATAGCCAAAAATCGGAAACAACCTAAGTATCTATCGGAAATAACCTAACGCTCCAACTAGTGAATGGGTAGACAAAATGTGGTATAGCCATATAATGGAATACCACTGAGCAATAACAAAGAACAAACTATGGATACGGCGGGCTGTGGCTCACACCTGTTATCCCAGCACTTCGGGAGGCTGAGGCAGGCAGATCACCTGAGGTCGGGAGTTGGAGACCAGCCTGGCCAACATGGTGAAATCTGTCTCTACTAAAAAACACAAAAATTAGCTGGGCATGATGTCAGGTGCATATAATCTCAGCTACTTGGGAGGCCAAGGCAAGATAATTTCTTGAACCCAGGAGGTGGAGGTTGCAGAGAGCTGAGATCGCACCATTGCATTCCAGCTTGGGTGACAGAGCGAAGCTCCTTCTCAAAACAAAAAAACAAAAAACACAAAATTATGGATACATGGTATGACATAGATGAACCTCAAACACATTCTCAGTATGCTTAGTGAAAGAAGCCATACATAAGAGACCATACAATAAATGGAATTAAGTGTCCAATAGAAACTATAAAGACAGAAAGTAGATCAGTGGTGGCTGGAGGTGAGGGCAGTAGGGAGAATGCTAATAATAAATGTGCCTGAAGGATCTTTTGGGGGTGATGACAATGTTCTAAAACCAATCTATGGTGATGATTGCCCAACCTAGTAGATTTGCTTTTAAAAACAAATCATTGCATTTAACAATTAGAAATGGTGAATTATATATGATATACAAAATACACCTTGTTAAAGTTAATTTTAAAAATAGAAGCAAGGAGACAAACATTTAATGAGCCCCTACTAAATTCACTGCGGCGTTACCTGTGACAGCAAAAGCTAAATGTCCATCAATAGGAATGTGGTTATTGTATACCTAAAGAATGGAATCTTTTTTTCTTGTTAACAACAATGTACATTTAAAAGAATGAGACAGGCCAGGCATGGTGGCTCCTGTGTGTAATCCCAGCACTTTGGGAGGCCAAGGTGGGTGGATCGCTTGAGCCCAGGAGTTTAAGATCCATCTGGGCAACATGGTGAAACCCCATCTCTACAAAAAGTGCAAAAATTAGCTGGTGTAGTGCATGTCTGTAGTCCCAGTTACTCAGGAGGCTGAGGCAGGAGAATGGCTTGAGCCTGGGAGGTTGAAGCTGTAATGAGCCGTGATTGCACCACTGCACTCCAGTATGGGCAACAGAGCAAGACCCTGTCTCAAAACAAACAAACAAAAAAAAGAGACACTGATAATGGAATAAAAAAATGCACTGATATGGAATAATCTCCAGGATACATTAAATGAAATAAACAATGTATAAGAGTGCAGGGAATGTGATCACTTTTTTTTTTTTTTTTGAGACGGAGTCTCGCTCTGTTGCCCAGGCTGGAGTGCAGTGGCATGATCTTGGGTCACTGCAAGCTTCGCCTCCCAGGTTCACCCCATTCTCCTGCCTCAGCCTCCCAAGTAGCTGGGACTACAGGTGTCCGCCACAATGCCCGGCTTATTTTTTGTATTTTTAGTAGAGACAGGGCTTCCATGTTAGCCAGGATGGTCTCAATCTCCTGACCTCATGATCCACCCGCCTCGGCCTCCCAAAGTGCTGGGATTACAGGCATAAGCCAACTGTCCCCGGCCAATGTGTTCACTTTTTTTTTTTTTTTTTTTTTTTTTTTTTAAAAAAAAAGAGGGAGTCTCGCTCTGTCGCCCAGGCTAGAGTGCAGTGGCATAATCTCGGCTCACTGCAAGCTCCGCCTCCCAGGTTCACACCATTCTCCTGCCTCAGCCTCCTGAGTAGCTGGGACTACAGGTGCCCGCCACTTCACCCGGCTAACTTTTTGTATATTTAGTAGAGATGGGGTTTCACTGTGTTAACCAGGATGGTCTCGATCTCCTGACCTCGTGATCCGCCTGCCTCGGCCTCCCAAAGTGCTGGGATTACAGGCATGAGCCACCACGCCCAGTCCATGTGATGACTTTTAAAGGCAAAGAAGAAGGAGGAGGAGGAGGAGAAAATAATCTAATATGCTTGTTTATACATATATTGACTAGAAATACACAAGAAAGCAGTAGCTTGGTTGCTCCTGGGAGGGGGCCTAAGTGTCGGGGGGAAAAGAAGGCATGCCATTTGGAGGCAGTGATAGTCTTTGTATATCTTTCTGGATACCTTGACTTGATGTATCTTACCTAATAAACAAGTAAAAGCTAACTTTTCAATATTAATAGTGAGCCCCTCCATGTGCCCGGCAGTGTGTTGGGTGCACAATTCATCACACAGACGTGGTGAATACTGAGCTGGCAGAACCTCCCTCTGGATTTGTTTTGAATATATTTTAGGTGGATGAGTCTTTCCACTGAGTCTCCTCTCCCCTGCTGCTTAAAATGTGTGGCAGTTTCCAATCTTTATGAGAGGGCAAAAAAAGAAGGTTAAATAAAACCTGTGCGAGGCCGGGCATAGTGTCTCACTCCTGTAATCCCAGCATTTTGGGAAGCAGAGGCAGGCAGATTACCTGAGGTCAGGAGTTCGAGACCAGCCTGGCCAACATGGTGAAATCCCATCTCTACCAAAAATATAAAAATTAGCCGGGTGTAGTGGCACACACCTGTAATCCCAGCCACTAGGGAGGCTGAGGCAGGAGAATTGCTTGAGCCCGGGAGATGGAGCTTGCAGTGAGCTGAGATGGCGCCATGTACTCCAGCTTGACCGACAGAGTGAGACTCTGTCTCAAAAAAATAAATAAGTAAATACAAAAATAAATAAAACCTGTGTGACAGTTTAGTACCTCCCCTGAATTTACAACTGAAAAACGCACCTGAAACACAGGTTAGGTGACATTTTCAAGGTCACACAGCTTGTTAGTGACAGAGTCCAGGTTTCTTGATTCTGATTTTCCATGTACTGCATTGAAAGGATACATTCTCTTGCCTATCTTGGGGTAAAGACAGGGAAGAGAGGAGACCTTATGGTGTTATAAACATACAAAGTGCGACGGTGCTGTCATCGGACCCACTTCCATGCGTTAACTGATTAAAATCACTTTGGCTTGAAGTTGAATGTCATGGGCCGACTGCTGTGTCCAGTCTAGGAATGTGTCATCAGTGTCAGCACAAACACTTCGTAGTAAAGAAAGCCCCTCTCTGGCTCATTTTCCTCTTATCCTCCGCATTTGCCCAGGCTCCTTATGTTCCTACCCTCACTCCCCTGTAACTCCTGAAAACTCCAAAGCCACTCGAACTAATCCCTCTTAGGAGAATGTTTACTCTTCAACGTGGCCAAGAGGTGAAACGCTGTGGAATTTCTGGCATCAGACAATATAGGGAAGAACCTGGAAAACCTCAGGCTCTCTTCTGTCTCACTCCTCGCCCCCCGACAAAAATAGGACCAACCCTGAGTGTAGTTAACTGAGCCTGAGTGTAGTTAACTGAGCCAGAATTCATTATGCTGAACTAACCACCTGTCAGCAAGACCATTCAGAAAAAATCAGTGGTGTGAGGACAGGGAAGAGATTCTCAGGAGAGTGGCAGTCTGATCTCTGCCACCTTCTACCCTCATCCTTCAACCCAGCCAGTCAGAGTGTCTTAGGGGAACACTTTTCATATAATGCCTCCACTGGCCTTATTTCCAGAAGATTTTTTTTAAAAATAGAGATGGGGTCCCACTACGTTGCCCAGACTGTTCTCAAAATCCTGGGCTCAAGCGATCCCCCACCCACCTCAGACTCCCAATACAGAAGATTTTTAATGGTTCTTTATCTAATCTTGTTCTAGTAAATAAAGTGTGCCTTAGAGATAAGGAACATCACATCCAATAAAAAGGGCTGTAAGGTGTAGTACTGTAGCCAACGGTTCATTCCATTTCTTTTTATTTCTTTTGAGATAGGGTCTCACTCTTTCACCCGGCTGGAGTGCAGTGGTACAATCTTGGCTCACTGCAACCCCTGCCTCCCGGGTTCAAGCAATCCTCCCACCTCAGCCTCCTGAGTAGCTGGGATTACAGGCATGCACCACCATGCCTGGCTAATTTTTGTATTTTTAGTAGAGACAGGGTTTTGCCATGTTAGCCAGGCTGGTCTCAAACTCCTGACCTCCAGTGATCCTCCTGTCTCGGTCTCCCAAAATTCTGGGATTACAGGTGGCTTGCGCCACCATGCCTGGCTGGTTCCTTCCATTGCTGAGGCAGGACTGTTCTGTGGAAGAACATTTTGACTTGTCTGGGCTGAACTTTAAAGCACGCCCATCCTAATTTTTTGGTTTAATTTTTCCTGGCTTACCTTTAGCAGTAATATCCTTAATCTTTAAAGTATAAATGCTCCCCATGGCTGTCTTTACGACTAAGGGAACAGGTGGTATGATTTTAGAGGCCTTTCTCCAAAATATCTAAAATATCCTAAAGTGGCCATTCGCTTGTCCTCCTAACCAAGCCTCTCCCGTCACTCAGCAGCCTGGGGACTTGGTTGGCGAGACCTCAGCCTTCCTGCTTTGTTGGCTCTGATTGGTCTAAACTGTGGTGCACTTGCTCACTGACCTCGTCATTAACCAAAGTCAATCGCATGTGGCACTCTCCAAAAAGTAGTTCAGGGGAGACCCAGTCAGTGCAAAGCTTAGGTTGTTCACTCTGTCATCCACAGGAAAAGGAAAGCATGTGAACCTCAGCAGAGGCCAATAGCTATCTTGAGACTGTGCTAACGCTGATAAAACCAAAACAGAGATGAGCAGAGCTTTCAGAAATGCAGCGAAACAGCGGGGTCCTGACCAAACTCCTGGACTCTCTTCCATGGTGCGAGCAATAAATTCCTGTTACTGATTAAGATAGTTTGAGTTGATTTCTTTCTTTTTTTCTGTTTTTCCTTTTCTTTTCTTTCTTTCTTCTGTTTTTTGTTTTTTGTTTTTTTGTTTTGAGACAGAGTTTCACTCTTGTTGCCCAGGCTGGAGTGCAATGGCACGATTTTGGGTCACTGCAACCTCTGCCTCCTGGGTTCAAGCGATTCTCCTGCCTCAGCCTCTCAAGTAGCTAAGATTACAGGCCTGTACCAGCATGCCTAGCTAATTTTGTATTTTCAGTGGAGACAGGGGTTCACCATGTTTCACCAAGCTGGTCTCGAACTCCCGACCTCAAGTGATCCACCCACCTTGGTCTCCCAAAATGCTGGGATTACAGGCATGAGCCACCAAGCCCGGCCAAGTTGATTTCTTCGTTGCTTCAAGAAGGCACGCCCTCTCCTCCTTGGCCCGCACTGCCTGAAATTCCTACCGTTTGGCTCTCCATTCCAGATCTCTTTGTTGGACACCAAGTTACAACTAAGTTACAGAAGGAATGGACTGAAGATTAAATGGCTTGATCAAAACCATCCAACTCTTTTTTTTTTTTTTTTTTTTTTTGAGACGGAGTCTCACTGTGTCTCCCAGGCTGGAGTGCAGTGGCGCGATCTCGGCTCACTGCAAGCTCCGCCCCCCGGGTTCACGCCATTCTCCCGCCTCAGCCTCCCAAGTAGCTGGGACTATAGGCGCCCGCTACCGCGCCCGGCTAGTTTTTTGTATTTTTAGTAGAGACGGGGTTTCACCATGTTAGCCAGGGATAGTCTCGATCTCCTGACCTTGTGATCCACCCGCCTCGGCCTCCCAAAGTGCTGGGATTACAGGCTTGAGCCACCGCGCCCGGCCAACCATCCAACTCTTGACAACTCTTTCATCATCAAGAAGGCAGGGGAGGAGAAGTGTGAAAAGCGTAGCCCAACCACACTAATTTCTGATTTTCATATTCATCCTTTCTCTTTCTGCCCTCCATGTTTTTATTTCGCTTTTTCTGGATTTCCTTTACATGGAAGGACCACCAGCCTGTTCAAACACCCCGCCAGGTTTTCAAACCCCTAGCTCAAATGCTGGTTTCTCTTTGAAGGCTTCCCTGATATCCTCAGCTGGAAAAAAAGAAAAAGCCCCTAAAAACTAGAGACCATTAGCCTCAGGGTATTGTCCCTCACTCAGTGTCACCCCCAGCAGCTAGACTGTAAACTGCTTGCCTGCAGGGCACCTGATGGGTTCACCTTTTATGTTTGCAACACTAGCACATTGTATCTCTGTCTCTGGTATCCCCTGAGAAGTAAGGAAAGTTTGGTGGTTGAAAAGCATAAACACAAATAGGTTTTCTTCAGGAACTGCAGGCCGAAGAAATGGCTATAGCAGTGGTTCTCAGAGTGGCCCCTGGGCCACGCCATCAGCATTACCTGGGAACAAGGAAGAAATGCAAATTTTTGGAAACTTCAGAATCAGAAGCTCTGGGGGTGGAGCCCAGCAACCTTTATTTTAACAAGCTCTTTAGATTCTGTTGCACTTGGAAGTTTAAGAACCACTGGGCTCAGAGGAAGGTCTTAAACTAGGGGTTGAGGAGCAAATGAGCCTGTTTGTCTAAGAGCAGGGGCCTGGTTGTCTAAGAGCAGGGCTGAAGATCAAGTGAAAACCCAGGTGAGTTGTGCAGCCCAGACATAAGGATAGCAGTTCTATCCTAACACAGATCTAACACAGATAGCAGTTCTCCAGGCTGGCCCTCCAGAGGGAGGGTGCAGTGTATCCAGACCTGAACTCTCGGAACTGAGCTTCTCTTCAACTTGCTCCCTGTCTCTTTGAGCTAATGTCTGAAGTCTCCTGATCAGTTTTGTCTGTTTGGGCCATGCCAAGTTGGTATGCATAGGCGGAGATCCCAATAAGGGCTCGAAACATGTTTAAATGTTTTATTTAATGTAGGTCAAATGTTTATTCTTTCGTTTTCGCCAACCCCAAGATGACGTGATTACATTCTCCCAAGTTGCTTTACATGTTTGCATTTTCAGTTTTTCTTTTTGGCAGCATCCAACCCAGAGTAACATATCCTGGGTTCCTTGTGAACCTGTCTGTAACCGAAGCGAAGAATGTATCAAGGTACTGCGATGTGCCCGGGGAAAATCTGTGGGGTATCTCAGTGAAAACAAGGGGCAATGAGAAAGATGTCTGATAAAGTTCTCGGGAGCCAGCCCACAAGCCGGCTTGTGAATCTCAGCTGCTCCCTCCCGTCCCTGACTGGCCTTTCTCCCTATTCATTGTGTACTTTTATCACTGACCCCGCCCAATTCTAGCCCACAGTGCGATCCCTACCCTGGAAACTACACTTCTTCTGAGCTGGCCCAGAGCTACTGCCCCTGCTCAGCTCCACCAATGCCTGGCCCAGTTCAGAGACTTTTCACCTCCACTCCCGCCCCCACCTCTCTCAATGCAAGACTCAACTATAATCTTTGAGGAAAGGCTGGCCGTGTACCTTCATTTTCATAGTTTTCTTTTTTTTTTTTTTTTTTTTGAGACGGAGTCTCGCTCTGTCGCCCAGGCTGGAGTGCAGTGGCCGGATCTCAGCTCACTGCAAGCTCCGCCTCCTGGGTTCACGCCATTCTCCTGCCTCAGCCTCCCAAGTAGCTGGGTCTACAGGCGCCCACCACCTCGCCCGGCTAATTTTTTGTATTTTTTAGTAGAGACGGGGTTTCACCGTGTTAACCAGCATGGTCTCGATCTCCTGACCTCGTGATCCGCCCATCTCGGCCTCCCAAAGTGCTGGGATTACAGGCTTGAGCCACCGCGCCCGGCCCATTTTCATAGTTTTCATCATGATCACAGGCCTTTCATTACTATGGATTCCCAAACACTCATTGAAATATGGTACTGGTGTGTATTAAAAAGCATTCCCACAGGATGTTGATAAATCTCTACTTCTGCTTTTAGATAATAAGCATCAATTATCTATCAACTATTTTCAGTAAAAAAATTTTTTTTCTTATTTATCATAGATACATTCTAAAATATAATCTTTTTTTCTTATTTGGTTTTCAAAGACGTTGTTTCCAAGTATAGAATTTTTCTCAAGGAATCTAATCGTTATGTTTATTTAATTATTGCAGTGATGCTTATAATGTACAGTTTCTATTACTTTATATAGTTTATTTTATGGTAGTATTCTAAAGTTTCAGCAAAAAAAGAGAAGCTTTTAATTAAGGTGAAAAACAAACTTTTGTTGAGAAACTATGATTCGACAGATACTTTAGGTACATGTATTCATCTAATCCCCCATCAATTCTGTTAAAGTGAATACTGTTATGATTTTACAGATGAGTAAACTGGGGTTCAAACAGGTTGAAAAGTTATGCTAAAGTTGGGAGTCAATTCCAAATCTGACTCCAAAACCTTTCTTAGGACCTCCCCTGCTTCTCCCACCTCCATCCAGAGTAAGACACTAACTCAACTGCATCCCCATCACAGGGGCTGATACCTACAGGCGAGTGTTCAGGAGGCTGTTAAAAACTCATGAAATTGGAGGAGAAAAAAACTTGGCAGGTAATGACAACAGGAACTCTGCCCTACCTAAAAACTTCCCCAAATTGTGATTAAATGTTTGGTAAAAACATCAAAAAGACAATGTAGGCTGGGTGTGGTGGCTCACGCTCGTAATCCCAACACTTTGGGAGGCCGAGGCGGGTGGATCACCTGAGGTCAGGGGTTCAAGACCAGCCTGGCCAACATGGTGAAACCCCGTCTCAACCAAACATACAAAAAAATTAGCTGGGCGTGGTGGTGGGTACCTGTAATCCCACCTACTTCGGGAGGCTGAGGCAGGAGAATCACTTGAACCCAGGAGGCGGAGGTTGCAGTGAGCCAAGACCGAACCATTGCACTCCAGCCTATGCAACAAGAGAAAAACTCTGTCTAAAAACACAAAACAAGCAAAAAAATAAAAACAACAACAACAAAGGACAATGTAATTTAGGAGCGAAAGTACATTTAGTTTGTTTTAAGTCCGATTTCCAAGATCTGAACGTGGTTATTGGCCATCCATGCTTTCTAATACAGGATTTGTGAAGTTGTTGATTCAGAAGGTAACCCACAACATCCTTGGTTTCAGTACAGAAGCCACACAGCAAAAACTCCTTCAATTTGTTCTTAGTTGAACATATCACATATCTCTGGAATTACCATTCCTGGTTAATTAATCTTTAGAAATAAAGGCTACCTTTTACATAAGGAAAAGGTTGTGGAAAGAAAATAATTAGAGCAGAAGCAGCTCTAAATGCTGTTCTTGCTTTTATCTATTTTTAAATGATTGCCAAATGTCTGTAACTGACACCCTTAATCAGGGCTTTTAAGGTTTAGATGTGTTCATTAAACTGTAATGTGACAGTGGTGGCATTTAATTGATGGATTTTTTTTGGCTGACTTTTTGCCTTAAATTTTTTTTAAAATCTTTTTTTTTTTTTACAACAAATGCTTACGTCAGCCATTTTGAAATGTCTGATAGCTTTTCAGCAAATTGCATTACCTGTTGTCAGACAATATACTTCTGTGTCTACCCAGATAGGAGAGATTTTCAATCATTCAGTAATTCACAGTAAAAGGAATAACTCTTAACTAAAATACTCAAATATTTCAGACAAAAGTCTCCGGGGCCTGAGTTATCTGGATAATTAACTTAACTTTTTATGTTACTTTGCAAAGCTTTACATCTCACTGCTTCGAGTCATCCTGTATATTTTTTCTAACTGCTAAGATAGACATGATGTGAAAGAAACTATTTTCATTCATTATTGTCAAGCCAAAATAAGCACATGTTTAAAAATAGCAATAATTTTCAAAAAGTGCCAAAATGGACTTAAATTACAAGACCATGAGAATTTGCCCACTTTAAAACCTTATATACCCAAATATCCCATATAGCCCCTATTTGTTTCATCATTCTATTTCATAAGGAAACAATCTGCTTCATTCTTTGTTGCAGAAAATGTTAACAACTATATATTGAAAGTACAACCATTCTTTATGTAAAAACCAAAGTCTACATACTTACTTTTCAATACTCTTTGTCCAAGAAATGTTATAGGAGGGCTGGCTCGGCTGTGGCTTCCCCAGGCTGTGTGTGAGGCATTGACTGGGTGTCCCTGTTCCCGGGACAGGGATTCGAAGGAGTTTACAGGGTTCAGGGTCTTTTCCACGATCAGGTCAAAGCACAGATGGGTCTGCTTCCAGAAAGTTCATATCTTCCTAAGAGGGGAAATTCCATGCCCAGGGAAGTTCTAGAAGAAGAGCATTTTTCCCCCGCCCTTCAATGAACTAGGTCATAGCTGAAGCGGGAGAATATATTTTAGCATCCCTGTGATGAAACTTGAGGGCTGTTTCTGCAGTAGGTGCAACACTTGTTGACACGCTGGGGAGGCCCTGGCAAGGGGGGCCTGGTGAAATGCAGCCCCAGGGAGCTGATGAAACCCAGACGAGCTGTCACTGGCTGCTGCTCAGGAGACCGAGCAGCTCTCTACAAAGCCCATGCTGGACCCTGGGCTTAGTTGCTCACCCCTTAGGAAAGGAAAAACTTGCTGCCTGATAAAGAGATTAAGGCCAGAGTAACACAACCAGTTCTCCTACCAAGGTTATCAGGCATTTGAAGTACACATAGGAAACCCATGGAGGGGGTGGCAGAGAGGTAAAAATACAAGTTATATGTTGTTCATTTAGAACAGGTATCATAGCCGTCCTCTGAAGTTCTCTGAGAAAGGCAGAAGCCACAGAAGGAAGGCGGGATCCACCCTCCTCACCCTCCTTACCCTCTTTGTCTGTCTGTCTGTCTCTCTCACACACACACACATACACACACACCTTCCTATTTTGACTATAATAGAAAGAAAAGAATGGACAAAGATCAGAAGAAATTCACAGAAGAAATACCACAGGTTCTGTTCCTTCAGATTGCCTGGAATGGTTCTTATTGGGAAAGTAGATTTTGTAATATGGGCATTTCTTTTATTGAATTTTATCCAAGTCTAAAAACATAGAGAATCCTTTAGCATCATTCTGTAACTACTTAGCCTCTCCCCAAAAATATTTTAATGTATGACACCTGGAAATTGACAGCTTAGACAGAAATCTCTTTCGAGACTCACGGAGACGGCTCAAATTAGCAGCTCCAGGGGTGACTTTGAAAGGGACATAGCTGTAAATACTCACTCTGTGTTGAGCACTGCAATCCTCAAAAGCAAATTGTTTTACACAGCACAGCATGTACATCACTACCCCTTGATGGAATGCAACTTTTCACAAGATGAAAAATCATCTGAAATGATGAAATATTAAGAAGCATAGGGGTGATGTGTTCTGTTTTTCAGTTTTATCTTCCTATGAGAAAAAAAATATGAAAGCTGAGACACTGTAAAATGATGACTATCTCCTGGGGAACACACCGATGAAATGCCACAGAACACAGAAATGACCAGCTCTTTGCAAATGGTTGGCCTTGTGGAAAGCTGAGGTCTTCACAATGTAAGGTCTGTTCCAGATAAGAAAAAGGAGATAACTTCAGGTTGGGAATGAAGGGAGGAGGAAGGTGTGAAGATAAAGAATAAACAAATGCTATGGCATGCCACAGAGAGGATAAAGTCAAAAGTGAAGGAATGTCCCAAAGCAATAGATAAATGTGATATGGTTGTGAAAGAAGTGTTGCCTGGGAGTTCTTAAATGGACAAGTTAAAATTCACTATGAAACTTAATTTTGTTTCTCTGAAATAACTTGAAAAACCAATTCCCTCAACTCCTAGCATTCATCTCCTAGCAAAATAAATGTAAAGAGCAGAAGGTTTATATATGTGTATATATAGATACACACACACATACATGCATGAATACACACATACATGCATCTATATACACACGTACATACATACATATAATAGATTTAACTGTATTTGTTTTATTCATCTCATGAATTTGCAGCCACAGAATGTATGTTTCAATCTTAGGTCTGGGGGAGGAGGCATGAAAGAAAATCAGAAACAGAAATCTTGGAATTAAACTCAAAGTAGGCCTGTAATCCCTGCACTTTGGGAGGCTGAGGGAGGTGGATCACTTGAGGTCAGGAGTTCAAGATCAGCCTGGCCAACATGGTGAAACCCCCGTCTCTACTAAAAATATAAAAATTAACTGGGTGTCGTGGCTCACGCCTGTAATCCCACCTACTCAGGAGGCTGAGGCAGGAGAATTACGTGAACCCAAGAGGTGGAGATTGCAGTGAGCCAATATTGCGCCACTGTACTCCAGCCTGAGGGACAGAGCAAAACTCCGTCTTAAAAAAAAAAAAAAAAAAACCTCAAATTAGTCCAGGACATTAGTTCTGAATTTTCTGCGAATATCGAAGGAAGGATGGAAGAAGTAAGACATTGAAGAGAAAAAGAAAGGCATATATCCGCTAATAGCATCAAAAAATACATGACTCTCTTTGTCACATCTACTGTGAGACTGAAGACCATTCTTAGCAATCAGACTGTTGACATTCCCGAAGATGTCAACATCACTCTGAAGGGACATAGTTATTGTGAAGGGCCCCAGAGGATCCCTGTGGAGGGACTTCAGTTACATCAGTGAAGAACTCAGTCTCCTTAGAAAGGAAAAGAAGAGGCTCCAGGTGGACAAAGTGTGGGGAAATAGAAAGGACCTGGCTACTGTTGGCACTATTTGTAGTCATAAACAGAACACGATCCAGGGTGCTGCACAGGGCTTCTGTAGTAAGATGAGGGCTGTGCATGCTCACTTCCCCATCAACATTGTTAGCCAGGAGTCTTTTGTTGAAATCTGAAATTTCTTGGGTGGAAAATAAATCTGCAGGGTTTGGATGAGGCCAGGTGTTGCTCATTCAGTATCTCAGGCCCAGAAAGATGAGTTAGTTCTTGAAGGGAATGATAGTGAACTTGTTTCAAATTCAGTTGCTTTGATTCAGCAAGCCACAACAGTTAAAAACGAGGATATTGGCAAAGAGCAGGGGCTCATGCCTGTAATTCCAGCACTTTGAGAGGCTGAGGAGGGTGGATCCTTTGAGCACAAGAGTTTGAGACCAACCTGGGCAACATGGTTGAAACCCTGTCTACAAAAAAAACCACAAAAATTAGCCAGGTGTGGTGGCGTGTGCTTGTAGCCCCAGCTACTTGAGAGGCTGAGGTGGAAGGATGGCTTGAACTCAGGAGGTTGAGGCTGCAGTTAGCCATGGTCATGCTACTGCACTCCAGCCTGGGTAAAAGAGTGAGATCTTATCTCAAAAAAAAAAAAAATCAGAAAATGTTTGGATGGTGTCCATATCTCTGAACAAGGAACAGTTCAGCAGCCTGGTAAATAAGATCTACGAGCTGTCTAACTGCACAGACAAGATGCCAGATGATTCCCCAGAACTATGTGTGATGTTTAACAATTCAATAAAATACCTCAATTGAAAAAAAAAATGTAAGTTTGAGATTAAAAGTAAAGACATAAAAATGTTTAGCATTATTCCAAGTAAAGTAGTGTAGAGTATAAGAAATTACGTTTAATCTCTATTTTTCTGAAACTATAGGGAGAATTTTCTTAAAACTTAATTTTTGGGAAGATTTTTCCTTCTAAGGAATGGAGTTGGAAATGTATTTTTGTATCAGATGTTTATTAAGTCTCTCTCTCTGAAAGGCCTTTTCAGCTTTCCCAAGTTCCAACTGTTATTTTCTTGGTTTCTTGAATGAATGAGCGCCACTTGGTTCGCTGACCACCCTAGGTTCACTGACCACCCTAGGTCTGCTGGAGACTGGGATTGAATCAGTTCCCAACTAATCTGAACAATTAAAGCAAATTCATTAGGCTTTTATGCTGCTTTGTGCTCCTATAACGTGGACTGCGATTGGTACGTGAGAGGTTTATCTGCTCATTTTATTCTTCCTGACATGGAAGGCCCTTGAACACTAGTGGCAAGGTTGATGGCACAGTCTTTCCCAGCAAAGCACATTCTTGGCGGAGGCTTAGTACCAATCACGTGGCAGATCAGGGACTCTGCCAGGGTCCTCGGGCCAGGCTGGAACGGAGCAGGTCACTCCTGCTGCAAAGAGAACTGTCAGTGTTTGGGGAACTTCTCTGGAGCACTGAGAGCCTCCCTCCCCAACAACTCATCCCTATCCAGGGTCCAGGGATTCCCGTTAGCAGATGTGACCTGAATCATGCATTTGCAACCTTCATTCAGTTCATTTATGTATTTATTTATTTTATTTTATTTTATTTTTTAGACGGAGTTTTCACTCTTGTTGCCCAGGCTGGAGTGCAATGGTGCAATCTCAGCTCATTGCAACCTCTGCCTCCTGGGTTCAAGCATTCTCCCGCCTTAGCCTGCCAAGTAGCTGAGATTACAGGCATGCACCACCACGTCCAGCTAATTCTGTGTATTTAGTAGAGACAGGGTTTCACCATGTTGGTCAGGCTGGTCTCAAACTCCTGACCTCAGGTGATCCACCTGCCTCGGCCTCCCAAAGTGCTGGGATCACACATGTGAGCCACTGTGCCCGGCCCAGTTCATCTATTTAAAATAGCTTCCAGTCACTTGGGTAGGTGAACTAAATAGGCATTATCCCCGCTCAAGTGCAGTGGCAAAAGAAATATTAATGTAAATAAAACTCTGTTCTCTCATGATGTTTTTCATCCCAGGTAACATCTTTCTATAATATTCTTAATGAGAAGATGGAATTGTAAAATATTTGCAAAACAAGCCAGGCATGGTTGCTCACACCTGCAATCCCAATAGTTTGGGAGGCTGAGGCAGGAGGATCACTTGGGTTCAGGACTTTGAGACCAGCCTGGGTAACATAGTGAGACCTTGTCTCTACAAAACATCATAAAATTAGCCGGGTGTGGTAGTGTACACCTGTGGTCCTCCTCCCTATTCGGCAGGAGGCCGAAGTGGGAGGACTTTTGGGCCTAGAAATTTGAAGCTACAGTGTGCCATGATTGTGCCATTGCACTCCAACCTGGACAACAGAGTGAGACCCTGTCTCAAAAAAAAGAAAAAAATTGCAAAACAACAGTAAAAATGCAATTTTTTCAGAATTGATATATCTGAGAGGGACTCTTTCAAGCATTTGAGCGTTGTTTGGAACCTGGAATTCATTCTCCTCTAGAGTAGCAAACTTACAAACGGCAGTTAGGTTCACAGACACAGAAGTATTTTATCCATCATGTTCCTGAAGGACTGTATTTGAGTTACCTAAAACCAAAATAGCAAAACCAGCTCAAAATTCAATGCCACAAAATATGACAATCTAAGTACCTGAACAAAAAGTACCCAAGTTTCCAAGGTAAAAGTTTGTCATGGTTCATTCTAGTGCTTCAGTTTCAGTTTTAGAACAGTCACAAAAATCATTGCAACTCTCAGAACAGGAGCAAAATTCCAATTTTGTAAATGTGAGGCCCTGTTTCACAAATGCTAAGTAAAATTCGTTAGTTAGTGTGAAAACTTAAAATTTTAAAAATATTTGCGTGTGTTATACGTACTGCTTTGGAACAGTTTACTTTGTTTGGTCTTTTTTGTGATTATGGAGCAACACATACTCATTACTAAAACTGCTGGATATTTTCACCAACCAAAGGCATATAACAATTTGAAAAGCATTTATGGTGGAAAACTTCTAAACTAAACTAAAACTACTAACAGTGAGTCTCTGCAGCGCTTTTGCCTGGAGCTGCTCCCATTCCCCTATCCTGTTCTGCTGTCAAAGGGGCTCTACCAGGGCCAGCTGTGAGCACTGGCATTTTCACTCCCATGGTCAAGGGGTTCACTGGATTTGAAGCAGTGGACAACGTCTATGCACAGCAGTGTTGTTGATGGACATGATCCTGGCAGCAGGCGAGTGGAGCGGGATTGGGGCAAGCATCTGGCTGATGCGGGCTGCATGTGTGTGCAGGGCAGATCAAGGGGAACCTGGCTATCCACACATTCCCAGCATGCTCAGAGGAGACGTGAAAGGGCCCAACAAAAAGTGACTATCAGGCAGACTTGAAAATGGAAGAAACTTAAATGCCACTTTTGTGCTTCAAAAGCCATCATTACCTGCCACACACTGGGAGAAAATATTTGCAAATCATATACATCACAAAGGATGTACAGTCAGAATATATATTTTATTTATTTTATTTTATTTTTCAACAACTTTTCAGTTCCAGGGTACATGTGCAGGATGTACAGGTTTGTTACATAGGCAAAAGTGCACCATGATTATTTGCTGTACAGATCAACCTATCACCTAGTTATTAAGCCTAGCATCTATTAGTTATTCTTTCTGATGCTCACCCTCCCCACCAGCCCTCAACAGGCCCTAGTATGTGTTGTTCCCCGCCACGTGTCCATGTGTTCTCATCATTCAGCTCCCCTTGTAAGTGAGAACATGTGGTATTTGGTTTTCTGTTCCCGCATTGGTTTGCTGAGGCGGGGAGAGCAGAATATATATTTTAAAAACCCATGAAACTCAACAATAAAAATATTAAAAACCCATAGACAGGGATGGTGGCATATGCCTATGCTCCCAACTACTGGGGAAGCTGAAGTAAGAAGATTGCTTGAGCCCAGGAGTTTGAGACTGCAGTGAGCTACGATTACACCACTGTACTCCAGCCTGGGCAACAGAGTGAGACCCCATCTTTCGATAGATAAATAACAAAAACCCAATTTAAAACATGGGCGAAAGATTTGAATATACATTTCACCAAAGAAAATCTATAGATGGCTAATAAGCACATGAAAAGATGCTCAACACGTTAGGCCAGCCACACTGGCTCACACCTGTAATCCCAGCACTTTGAGCGGCCAACGTGTGAGGATTGCTTTAGTCCAGGAGTTCTAGGTCAGCCCTGGCAACATAGCAATACCCCATCACTACCAAAAAACACAAAAACAAAACATTAGCTGGGTGTGGTGGTGTGCACCTGCAGACCCAGCCACTCAGAAAGCTGAAGTGGGAGGATCACTTGAACCTGGAAGGTCAAGGCTGCAGTCAGCTATGGGTGTGCCACTGCACTCCAGCCTGGATGACAAAGCGAGACTTTGTCTGGAAAGAAAAAAAAGATACTCCACACCTTTAATCAATAAAGAAATACAAATTAAAATGGAAACACAATGAATAAAATAAAGAAATAGAAAAAAATATTGAAAAAAACCCACAATGCCCACAAGGATGGCTATAATAATAATAAAAAAAAAGACGAACAATACCAAGTATAATAAGGATGTGAAGAAGAAACTGGAACCCTAATACACTGCGGGTGGGAGTGTAAAGTAGGACAGCCACTTTGGAAAATAATTGGTCATTTCTTAAAACATTAAACACAAGCTTGCCATATGACTCAGCAATTCCACTTCTAGAACCTTCCCTATGAGAAATAACAACACAAGTTCAAATAACAACCTGTATGCCAAAAACTGAAAACAATCCAAATGTCTGTCAACCAATGAATGGATAAGGCAAGTACTATTCAAGAACAAAAAGCAAAGGACAATTGATTCATGTTACAACTTGGATAAACCTCAAAAACTCTGTGCTAACTAAAAAAGGCCAGACACAACAGACTACTTATTGAAATATTCCAATGTTATGAAAGTCAAAAGAGACAAAGTTATAGAGATAAAACATCAGTGATTTCCTAAGGCTGGGGGAAGCAGGGTTAGCTGCAAATAGACATGAAAGAATATTTCGGGACGATGGGACTATTCTCAAAATGAAGTATGATAGCAGTTGCACAAACCCATAAATATAGTAGAAATTGTTATACTGTACACTAACAATGATAAAATTTTATGTAAATTATCCCTCAATAAAACTTTTTATGGATGAATGTAGTGACCTGAGCCTGCAATCCCAGCACTCTGGGAGGCCAAGGCAGGAGGACCACTTGAGGCCAGGAGTTTGAGACCAGCCCAGGCAACATAGCAAAATCCTGTCTCTACCAAAGAAATTAGCCAGGCATAGTGGCATGCATCTGTAGTCCCAGCTACTCAGGAGACTGAAGGAAAAGGATCACTCAAACCAAAGAGGTTAAGGCTGCAGTGAGCCATGATTGTGCCACATTGCACTCCAGCCTGGGAAACAGAGTGAGGGCCTGTCTCAATTTTTTTTTTTTTTTTTTTGTGACGGAGTCTCGCTCTGTTGCCCAGGCTGGAGTACAGTGGTATGATCTCGGCTCACTGCAATCTCCACCTCCAGTGTTCAAGCAATTCTCCTGCCTCAGCCTCCCCAACAGCTGGAACTACAGGCACGCACAACCACCCCCAGCTAATTTTTTTTGTATTTTTAGTAGAGACGGGGTTTCACCATCTTGGCCAGGCTGGTCAAACTCCTGGCCTCAAGTAATCCACGCGCCTCGGCCTCCAAAAATGCTGGGTCAATTGTTTTTAAAAAAAGTAGAACAATAGAATAAAACAGTTAGTGGATCCCTTGCTTATCTTGCCCTACAATAGAGTATTTTCTGACTTTTATTCTTACGTCATGTTCAAAGCATCAGACCTACTTGGTAAAACTGTGACTTGAACGACTACTTCAGATTTTCATCCCCATGAGTCTGAGAAGCAGATACCTAGTGAGTAAATCCTCCTGAACATGATATTCCTCATGACAGATACCCAGAGAGCCAAAAGTCTAAGGCAAGAATTATCACCAGCTGCCTCGTGTCCCATTGCTCATTTGACAGTGTTACTATGCTGTTCCCTTACGTATGAAGACAGTGTGGAGCCTGTCCTCCGACAAATGGAAAGGCAGCAGGGAGAACAGGGTGCTCTAGGAGCTCTGCAAAGGTCAGGAGATGGGGCTCCTGGACTCTGTCACCACCTGCTACCGGCTGGTCAGGGAGCCTTGAAGAATGCAGTGTCCAAGATCTGTATTAATGACATTCTTTTTATATAAAAGGCATAATGAAGCTTACATGGTCTTAAATCAGAGTTTTTGGCAAAATATTGTGTTTCCTGTCCCTACCATTTACTTTTATGGTTACATGGCCAACTAAGAGTTCGATCAATTCTGATTGATAACTCAGGAAGAAAACTTAAGTTTCTTGCCTGTAGCAAATTTCACAAAGGAAGTTCACTCCAAGCCACAGCTTTCTGAAGTACAGTCTACCCCAGTTGCCCTCTTTCCCTTTCTTGAGCTGCTAGGTCTTATCCAAGCCTCATGCAACTAGTCCTTTTCTTGGTGTAAAAGATCCACAAGGCTAAGTTCTGGGCTCAGTTGTGCCAGCCTCGCAAACTCCCATCTTTGTTGCCCCCGGGAGAGGCCATGACTATACCCTTGAGAACTTGGCCCTTTCTGCTCTCTGTGTTCTACAGCCCCCTTTCTTGTAAGCTGTCCAAACTTGTCTTCCTAAGGACAGAAAGAACTCCACTACGGAGTGAAAAACTTCCCAATCTGCAAATGTGGCTGCACGTGACAGGAATAATTCAACTACCAATTAAAGTGTGTGTGCTACACAGCACTTCTCATCCTCATTTGCTTTATCAGTGTTCATTTATGAGTCCATTTTTTTCTGTCTGTTACCCTGTACCCATCGGTAATGAGACCTCAGCAATAGCCTTCCAGTCTCCTCTTTCCAAATCTACCATCACCACCCCTTCCCAGCACCACAGCCACTATCATGGGGGCTACTCAGACAGCCATCAGGCCAATCTTCTTAGACATTTGTTTTTCCTTTTTTTTTTGAGACCAAGTTTCGCTCTATCACCCAGGCTAGAGTGCAGTGGTGTGATCTCTGCTTATTGCAACCTCTGCCTCCCGGGTTCAAGTGATTCTCCTGCCTCAGCCTCCCAAGTAGCTGGGAGTACAGGCACCTGCCCCACACCTGGCTGATTTTTGTAGTTTTAGTAGAGATGAGGTTTCACCATATCGGCCAGGTTGGTCTCGAACTCCTGACCTTGTGATCCACCCGCCTCAGCCTCCCAAAGTGCTGGGATTACAGGCATGACCCACTGTGCCTGGCCAGACACTTGTTTTTCATCTCTCTCTCTCTTGCTTATAAATCTTCTGTGATTCCCCATCACAAATAGAATAAAGCTAAAACATCTCCACTTGACATTCCTGAGTTTAGCTGGCTCTATGTGTATAAAACTCTTTCTCCGTTGCAATTCTCTTGTCTTAATAAATCGGTTCTATCTGGGCATCAGCCAAGAATAATCCACTGGGCGGTTACAGAAGAACAAGAATAACTTCAAAAGCACTTTGCAACTACCCCATCCAACTTCCTCATTTTACTCACTTCACAGATTCAGACAAAGATCCAGACACTCTCAAAGACGTGGTAGGGTAGGAAGTGGAGATAATTCGGCTGCATTCTGAAAAACCGCACCATTAAAACAGATCAATTCCTGGTGTTCAGGGAACCATTTACATTGCTGATGAATTCAGTACTTGTGCCACAATGCTTTCTTACCCATTGCTTGGCTGAAAAGAAAAACAGTCTCAAACCCCGTAAGTCCCCATGTTAACTTTTCCCCATATAGTAAAGCTGAAATGCAATAACAAACTCGCTTTCTGTTTTTGTCATTAACATAGCAATTTATTCCATTACTCCGAAACTAAAGTTTTGAAAACAAATATCAATATCAATATCTAATTTTGTTGCCTCTCTCTCTAACCAGTCCATAAGTCTTATGAGATGTTTGCTCACCCTTCTATCTCCAGCAGTTCGCGCAGTGTTTGGCTTGTACTGGCTCAAATGACAGTCCTTGAGTGAATGGATCGATGGCTCTTAGATACATGGTCTTCTCACTGCAATATATGCTCATTCACTCTCAAAAGACTAACTTAGCAAATGGCACTGATTAAGGTGGAATGTAAAATCGATCCTAGTTATCCTGTGAAGCTTTAACAGGTACAGTACCAGCCCAAGGAAAAACTAAAAAAAAAAAAAAAATTTTTTTTCTTTTTTTGAGGCTGAGTCTGACTTTGTTGCCCAGGCTGGAGTGCAGTGGCATGGTCTTTGCTCACTGCAGCCTCCAGTTCCTGGGGTCAAGCCATCCTCCCACCTCAGCCTTCCTAGTAGCTGGGACTACAGGTGCACACCACCACACTGAGCTAATTTTTGTATTTTTGTAGAGATGGGGTTTCAGCATGTTGCCTAGGCTGGTCTCCTAGCTCAAGTGATACTCCTGAGCTCAAGTGATACTCCTAGCTCAAGTGAACTCCTGAGCTCAAGTGATCCTCCTGCCTCAGCCTCCCAAAGTGCTGGGATTATAGGCATGAGTGACTGCACCCGGCCAAAAACTGAATTTTTGAAGTGTCATTTTCTAGGCCTTTTCTTTCAATCCCATTTTCTCCCCATTTTCAAATTTCCTCTGCCCTGACCATGTAATATTGTGGGACTATTTTCCCCTATAATTTTCATATCAGTATAAAACTAGTGAGAATAACAAAACATAGACTGCAGGATATTTTCATCTCATTTTATTGTAAGCTTAATAGACCTTAAAGCAGTTAGTTTTGAACTTTACTATGCATCAGAATCACCCAAGGCTCTCATTCAGATGCAGATTTTAGAGGCCCAGAGACTCTCATTCAGTGGATCAGCATACAGGGCCACAAATCAACAGTTTAAGCTCCCAGCGAACAGCACACCATGAATCACTACTTTAAGGCATTTATAGACAATCAACCACGTTTCGCCAGATTGTGTAATCATTTTCTGCCCAGTATTTTTCCAGTCTGCTTGAGGCTAGAGTAAAAGTCTGTGAAAAATTCATACTCAATATACTGTTAGTAATTTAATGCTTTAACATTGGAGAACATTTGCATTTTAAAGAGAATGCCCAAAGAGAGCAAACATTTACCTCAAAGCAATGAAACTCAAAGGTTGATTCTGAGTTTCAACGGTCATCATTAAAAATTTGGGCAATGGGTTGAGGTGTGGGGCAGTAAAAAGATACCCTCTTTAATATGCAAATGTACTCTTGTACTATTTAAATAAAAGAGACAGTCTGATCAGAGGAGTTACCTGTTTTCTTAGGTTTGTTTACACCGTGCAGTTTCAAACGTAGGCTTACTAATCTATCATGGTTTAGGCTACTGGTGAGAATAAATAATATGATTAACTTCAGTTCACTCTTATTAGCACCTCTGCCCCAAGATGTGTGAACCTGGACGTGTTTTATCTCCCAGAGTCTCCTTTGTTAAAGGAGAATGATACAGCTCCTTCCTTGGGTTGATGTGAGGATTAAGTGAGTTACTTATGCACTATTCCTAACACCTTACTTCCTATGTGGGAAGTACCCACTAATTGTCAGTAATCAGCACTATGATAGGGGCTGGGCACCGAGATTTGCAGAGACAAAATTCCTGCCCTTAGGGAGGTATGCACAGGTAGCCAAGAGAGCTAGAGGAGGAACACTTACTAGGATTGGAACAAAGAATGCCTCATGGAAATGACATCTGAGGGATTGTGATGGATGGGTAGAAGTTTCAGGGAGGAGGATGCAGGGTCTATGGAAGAATATTCGGATAAAAACAACAGCTTGTGCAAAGTGATGAGTAAAAGCTTGGCTTGTTTAAGAGAACTGCAAAAGTAGTTTAGTATGGATGAAATATAATTAATGGAAAGCAGGCAGGGATGGCCTCGTGAGCCTATGACCTGTACAGACACACAGGGCCCCTTGTTTACAAAGACCCTGTGCTTTTTAAATGTTCTGTTGTTACCATCCTGAAGTTACTCATTTTTGAACAACAGGCCTTGCATTTTCACTGTGCCATGGGCCCTGTCAATTATGGAGCTGGGCCCGAGGGTAGATGTGATAGTACGCTTCATCAGAAAATGTGTAAGTGTAGGATTACTGGCAAGTTACTCACAGACAGGGAAATATGGGTATTTATAGGAGAGGAATTCATGTAAAAATTAATGTCAGTCCCAGAAAAAATCTTGAGTGTCACGCATGTCCATGTGAAGAGACCACCAAACAGGCTTTGTGTGAGCAACAAAGCTGTTTATTTCACTTGGGTGCAGGCGGGCAGAGTCCAAAAAAGGAGTCAGTGAAGGGAGATAGGGGTGGGGCAGTTTTATAGGATTTGGGTGGGTAGTGGAAAATTACAGTCAGAGGGGTTGTTCTGTGGCGGGCAGGGGCAGGGGTCACAAAGTGCTCAGTGGAGGAGCTTCTGAGCCAGGAGAAGAAATTTCACAAGGTAATGTCATCAGTTAAGGCAGGAACCAGCCATTTTCACTTCTTTTGTGATTCTTCAGTTGCTTCGGGGCATCTGGATGTATATGTGCAGGCTTGGGCTCAGAGGCCTGACATTCCAGTCTTCTTATATTAATTAGAAAAATAAAACAAAATAGTGTTGAAGTGTTAGGGCAGTTAAATGTTGGGGGGTGGTATGGAGAGATAATGGGTGATGTTTCTCAGAGCTGCTTCGGGCAGGATTAGGGGCAGTGTGGGAACCTAAAGTGGGAGAGATTAAGCTGAAGGAAGATTTTGTGGTAAGGGGTGATGATATTGTGGGGTTGTTACAAGGAGCATCTGTGGTATAGAATGATTGGTGATGGCCTGGATGTGGTTTTCTATGAATTGAGAAACTAAACAGAAGACAGAAGGTCCAAATAAGAGAAGGAGAAAAACAGGTATTAAAGGACTAAGAGTTGGGAGGACCCAGGACATCTAATTAGAGAGTGCCCAAAGCGGTTCAGCATGATTATTTGCTTGGTTGGTGAGTTTTTTGGGCTCTATCCCTGAGTTTTTTATGTTGTCATATACCAGGCCAGATTGATTTAGGTAAAAACAACACTCTTCATTTAAAAATATACAGAGTCCTCTTTTTTTTAGCAGTGAGCAAGTCGAGGCCTCCGCGATTTTGGAGGAAAGAGAAATGCAAAGCCAGCAATTGTTTGTTAAAGAAGAATTAGAAACAGCTAGGAGATAGTGAATGAGATTGATAGTGTGGTGGAGATAGCTGAGGAGACGTAGAGGGTAGCATAAGAATGGATCGAGAATGAGAATGAGTATAGGCTGTGGGCAGTGGCTCACGCCTGTAATCCCAGCACTTTGGGAGGCTGAGGCAGGTGGATCACAAGGTCAAGAGATCGAGACCATCCTGGCTAACACGGTGAAACCCCGTCTCTACTAAAAATACAAAAAAATTAGCTGGGCGTGGTGGCGGGCGCCTGTAATCCCAGCTACTCAGGAGGCTGAGGCAGGAGAATGGCATGAACCCGGGAGGCGGAGCTTGCAGTGAGCCGAGATTGCACCACTGCACTCCAGCCTGGGCGACAGAGCGAGACTCCATCTCAAAAAAATAAAAAAATTTTAAAAAGAGTATAAAAGTAAGGAATAGGATTTCATCGGGGTGAAAGTATTGGAGTGTACCTTGCCACTGAAGATCTTCTATTCACTTCAAGAGAGACTTAAGGGTGACAGTTTGAGGTAAAACCAGGAGCCACTGAATACCAAGAGGCTGAGAAACTGCTTGGGTGATTTGACTAATAAAGGTGGGTCCATTATCAGACTACTTAGAGGTGGGAAGGCCACCCGAGAAATTATGTCTGACAGAAGGGAAGAAATGACTGTGGTGGCTTTCTCAGACCCTGTGGGAAAGGCCTCTACCTATCCAGTGAAAGTGTCTACACAGACCAACAGGTATTTTAGTTTCCTGACTCTGGGCATGAGAGTAAAGTCAATTTGCCAGTCCTGGGCAAGGGCAAATCCCCAAGCCTGATGTGTAGGGAAGGGAGGGGGACTGAGAAATCCCTGAGGAGTAGTAGAATAGCAGATAGAATACTGAGAAGTGATTTCCTTGAGGATAGATTTCTATGATGGAAAGGAAATGAGAGGTTCTAAGAGGCGGGCTAGCAGCTTGTAACCTACATGAAAGAGGTTATGAAATGACAGAATGGAATGGGCCTGTGAGGCTGGAAGGAGATATTTTTTGGTCTAAGAACCATCTGCCTTGAGTGGGGAGGTATTGATAGGTGGAAACTTCAGTGGGAGAGTAAATAGGAGTAAAGATGAGAAGGAAAAAAACTGGCCATGAGGGACAGAAGTAGGAATACTGGCTGCTTTTTTAGCTGTCTTATCAGCATAATTGTTGCCTTGAGCAATGGGGTCTGAGGCCCTTTGATGGCCTTTGCAGTGAATGACTCCAGCTTCCTTTGGAAGTAAAGCAGCCTTGAGAAGAGTTTTTATTAAAGAGGCATTAATGATGGAGGACCTTGTGTAGTGAGGAAACCTCTTTTAGCCTATATAATAGCTTGGTGGTGCAGGATATGGAAGGCATATTTAAAGTCAGTATAAATATTGACATATGGTCCCTTTGTAAGAGTGAGGGCCAAGTTAAGGCAAAGAGTTCAGCTTGCTAAGAGATAGTGGAGTAGGGCAGAGCAGTAGCCTCAATGATAGATGTGGAAGATACTATAGCATAGCCTGCCTTTGCTGGTGAGTGGCGATTAGGCCTCGTGGAACTGCCATCAGTAAACTAAGTGTGATCAGGGTGAGGAACAGGAAAGAAGGAAATAAGGGGAAATGGAGTGAATGCCAAGTGGATCAGAGAGATACAGTCATGGGGGTCAGGTGTGGTATCCAGAATAACGCGGGAGGCCGGATTGAAGTCCGGGTCAGGAACAATGGTAATTGTGGGAGACTGAACAAAGAGTGAGTATAGCTGAAGGAGCCAGGGAGCAGAAAGTATATGCGTCAGGTGGGAGGAAGAAAATAGATTTTGGAAGTTATGAGAACTGTAGAGAGTGAGTTGAGCATAGTTTGTGATTTTTAGGGCCTGTAAAAGTATTAGGGTGGTGGCAGCCGCTGCACAGAGACATGATGGCCAGCCTAAAACAGTAAGGTCAAGTTGTTTGGACAAAAAGGCTGCAGGGCGCAGTCCCAGCTCTTGTGTAAGAATTCTAACCACACAGCCCTGCACTTCGGCTGTGTGCAATGAAAAATATTGGGATGAGTTAGGCAGAGCTAACTAGTGTGGGAGCAGCTTTTAGGGCTGTTTTTAAGGAATGGAAAGAGGAGTGGGGAAAGGATTTAGGATCTATGTGGTCAGTTAGGTTTATCTAGAATAGAATAATGGGTTGTGGAGGGAGGTATTGAGGATAGGAGAGTATATATGGCTTTGGCACCACGGGGTGGACAGGCAAGACAATTAGGTTGATAAGGTGCAGATCCTGACCTAACCTGTAAGGCTTGTCTGGTTTTTGGACAGGTAAAATGGGGGAATTGTAAGGAGAGTTTATAGGCTTTAAAAGGCCATGCTGTAACAGGCGAGTGATAACAGGCTTTAATCCTTTAAAGTGTGCTATGGAATGGGATATTGGCATTGAGCAGGGTAAGGGTGATTAGGTTTTGATGGGATGGTGAGGGGTTCATCATCCATTGCCAAGGAGGGAGTAAAGGTGTCCTATACTTGTGGATTAAGGTGGGGAGATACAAGGAGAGGATGTGAAGGAGGCTTTGAACTGGGAGAAAAGGTAGCAATGAGGTGTGGCTGTAGCCCAGGAATAGTCAGGGAAGCAGATAATTTAGTTAAAATGCTAGTAATAAGGGAACTGGGCAGGTGGGATAACTAAAAAGGAGTGCATAAAAGAATATTGTCTAAGTTGGCACCAGAATTGGGGAGTTTTAAGAGGTTTAGAAGCCTGGCCGTCAATACCCACAACAGTTATAGGGGCAAGGGAAGCAGGCCCTTGAAAAGAAGGTAATGTGGAGTGGGTAGCCTCCATATTGATTAAGAAGGGGACGGACTTACCCTCCAATGTGAGAGTTACCCAAAGCTCGGCATCCATGATGGTCCAGGGGCTTCTGAGGCAATCAGGCAGCGTTAGTCTTCAGCCGCTAAGCCAAGAAGATCTGGGAAGGAGTCAGTCAGAGAACCTTGGGCCAGAGTTCCACTCTGGGAGTGGCTGTCAGGTGAGTTGGACAGTCTGATTTCCAGTGGGGTCCCACACAGATGGGACATGGCTTAGGAGGAATCCCGGGCTGTGGGCATTCCTTGGCCCAGTGGCCAGATTTCCAGCACTTGAAGCGAGCTTCTGGAGGAGTAGGTCATCGAGGACCCCCTGGCAGCCGCGGATCAGGTGTTTGGAGTTCTTGTGTGCTGGAGATGTGGCTGGGGTTTCTCTCACAGTGGAGGCAAGGAACTGCAACTCAGAAATATGGTGCTACTTGGCTGCCTCTTCTCTATTATTGTACACCTTGAAGGTGGGGTTAATTAAGTCCTGTTGTGGGGTTTGAGGGCCAGAATCTAATTTTTGGAGCTTTTTTTTTAATGTCGGTAGTGGGTTGGGTAATAAAATGCATATTGAGAATAAGATGGCCTTCTGGTCCTTCTGGATCTAGGGCAGTAAAGCGTCTAAAGGTTGTTGTCAAATGGGTCATGAACTGGGTTGAGTTTTTATATTTGATGAAAAAGAGCCTAAACGCTAACTGATTTGGTAGAGGTTGGATAAAGAAAAAGGAGCATTAACCTTGACTATGCCTTTAGCTCCAGTCACCTCTTTAAGCCAGACCTGGTGTGAGGAGGGAAGGTGACAGAAGGATTATAGGGTGGGGGAGCAGAGGCTGAGGAAGAATTGGGACCAGGCTCTGCCTGGCAAGGAGCAGCCTGGGGAGGATGGGAGAGGTCAGATGGGTCTGTAGAAAAGGAGGATTCAAAGGACTCAGAGGTTGGGGTAGAGACTGAAGGAACAGACAGGAGAGAAAAAAGAAAGATTTGGGATGAGTTGCATTGGGAGCAGAGACCAGGGAGGGACCAATGTGTAAAAGAATGCCTGGACGTCAGACATCTCAGACCATTTGCCCATTTTACAACAAGAATTATCTAGATCTTGTAAGATGGAGAAATCAAAAGTGCCGTTTTCTGGCTATTTGGAACCATTGTCGAGTTTGTATTGGGGTTAAGTGGCATTGCAGAAAATAAGGCATTTATGTTTTAGGTCAGATGTGAGTTGAAGAGGTTTTAAGTTCTTGAGAACACAGACTAAGGGAGAAGGAGGAATGGAGGGTGGAAGGTTACCTATAGTGAGGGAGGCAAGTCTAGAGAGAAGATAGGGTAGAGACACGGAGAAGGAGGGTGGTGAGCAGCCCTGGCATGCAATGTGGGTGAGCAGCCAAAGCAGGCATCCCCACAATTGACTTGCCACCAAGGGAATGTGGGTGAATGACCAAGGCAGGGATCCCTGCAGTGATCAGACACCAATGGAGTGTGGGTGAATAATCAGGCAGGTGTCCCCACAGTGATTAAACACCAAGGGAAGACTGTCTTCTTGAGTCCGTGACCTGCACCGGAGTTTTGGGTCCACAGATAAAATGTGTCTCTTTTGTCTCTACCAGAAAGGAAAAAAGAACTGGAATGGGAAGGACTGGGAGATTGAAGGGTAGTGAGAAAGGCTGGAGAAGAGACTGAAAAGACCACTTACCCAATTTGAAATTGGTGAGCTGTTCCTTGGGCTGGTTGGTCTGAGGACCTGAGGTCATAGGTGTATTTCCTCAAAGAGTGAGGGTGAGGACAGAGGACCAGTCTCCCAAAGGCGTCCTCTTGTCCTGGGTTTCGGCACCCAATGTCACACATGTCCATGTGAAGAGACCACCAAACAGGCTTTGTTTGAGCAATGAAGCTGTTTATTTCACCTGGGAGCAGGCGGGCAGAGTTTGAAAAAGGAGTCAGCGAAGGCAGATAGGGGTGGGGCAGTTTTATAGGATTTGGGCGAGTAGCGGAAAATTACAGTCAAAGGAGTTGTTCTCTGGCAGGCAGGGACGGGGGTCACAAGGTGCTCAGTGGAGGAGCTTCTGAGCCAGGAGAAGGAATTTCATGAGGTAATGTCATCAGTTAAGGTAGGAACCAGCCATTTTCACTTCTTTTGTGATTCTTCAGTTGCTTCAGGCCATCTGGATGTATACGTGCAGGCTTGGGTTCAGAGGCCTGACAAAGAGCTCCTTCTCTAACCTTTAGAACTCAGCAAGCAATAGTTTTTGCTTCACTTAGATTTTTTAAGTCATCCAGATGAACATACATGAACTGTATCACACACTGGCTGTCAGTGAGGAATTTATCTTATTGTAGCTAAGAAAGTGTGTGATGTTTTATTCTTCTGGTGATGATTCTCCTCTGGAAGTCTCTTGTGTACCCTCCTCCACCAGAATTAATCATTGCTTCTACAATGTTCTTAGGGTATCTTTGTATAGGAGTCTTTCATAATTTTCAGAAAAATTCCTAGAAATGAAATTGCTAGGTCAAACAGGAAATAAGTTTTTCATTTTGATAGATATTTTTAAATTGTCCTTTGAAAAAATGCTTTTGCCGACACGATGTAATACCAGAAATTTTTATTTTGTAACTTGATAAATAGAATTAGTATTATTGTATTATTTAATTGCATTTCTGTTATTTAAAAAGAGGTGAAGTATCTTTTCATATACATATTTAAAAGCCATCTGAATTATTATTGTATTTTTTAAGACAGAGTCAGTCTCCCTCTGTTGCCCAGGCTGGAGTGCAGTTGCCCAATCTTGGCTCACTGTAACCTTCACTTCACTGGCTCAAGTGATCCTCCTGGCCTCAGCCTCCCAAAGAGCTGGAACTACAGGTGCATGCCACCATACCCAGCTAATTTTTGTGTTTTTTGTGCAAGAGATGGGGTCTTGCTATGTTGCCCACACTGGCCTTGAACTCCTGAGCTCAAGTGATCCACCCACCTCGGCCTCCCAAAGTGCTAGCATTGCAGACATGAACCACGGCACTCAGATGATTTGAATTATTTCTGTGAACTGCCTGTCCATGTTCTTTGTCTGCTTTCCTGTTTATAATTGGTCTTTGTAATTGATTTGTAAGAATACTTTATATATATTAAAGATAGTACACCTTGTCCCTCCTATATTTACCAGCTTGTCATTTCCATTTTTCCAGGAAGAAAATTTTAATCTGTATGTAGACAAATTTACCAATCATTTCTTTGAAAGGTTCTGAGCTATTTCATTTTTAGAAAACCCTTTGTACTCTGAACATAGACATTCTCCTGAATTTTCTTTTTGAATTTTTATGGTTTCACTTTAAAATATATTTTTAACATCTTCAAACGCTTGGAACTTGCTTTGGTGTGATGTGTGAGTTAAGGAAACAAATTTTTTCCCAATTGTCTCAACACCCAATTATTCAAAAACAAATTTTCCCTACTGATTCAAATTGCCACCTTCATTATAATTTAAATTCTCATCTATTTTGTGTCTCATTTATAGTTCTCCATTTTGTTCCATTGATTTGCCTATCCATGTGCTGATGTGAAACCAGTTCAGTATTTATGGCTTTTATAATGTATTTGTGATCCTCCCACCTCAGCCTCCATAGTAGCTGGGACTACAGGAGCATGCCACCACACCCAGCTAATATTTTATTTTTAGTAGAGATGGGGTCTCACTGTGTTACCCAGGCTGGTCTCAAAGTCCCAGACCCAAGCAATCCTCCTGCCTCAGCCTCCCAAAGTGCTGGGGTTACAGGCATGAGCCTCTGTATATGGCCTGTAATCTACTTTGCTATTTGATGGGGCTGACCCCTTCTCCTTACTCTTATCTTTCAAAAACTTCCTGAGTGTTACCTGTTTACTTTTCCATATGAACTTTATAATCATCTTATTAGGTTCCTCCCAAAATCCTGTTGGTGACATGATCAGATCTGAATTTCAAAAAGATCATTCTGGCTACAGTGTGAAGAAAAGAGTATATGTAGGAAGATCAGCAAGATATGCAGAGGTTCACCAGAGATGAGGGGACCTTGGACAAGGATCATGGCAGTGGAGATGGAAAGAAAACAGGATCAGGTGATATGGAGGAATCAGAATTGGCAGGACTTGGTGATGAATGTGATTTAGCAGCTTAGGAAAATTCATTTTTCTAGTCTTGCTTAGAGCAGTCCCAGACTTTAGTCCAATTCCAGAAAAGCCCCAGTCTGCACCAATCCAAAAATACAGAATTAGTTTTATAGTTGCCCTAAAAATAAGGGTCCTGTTGGAGAAGGACCTGGAGTTCTTCTGTAGAGAGATGTCACAGGTTCAGACAAGATACCCCTAACTGAATTGCCCTTTATGAGAGATACCAAACCAGCTCTAGAGCATTTGATAGGCTGAAGAGATGTCCCCATGACCCCAAGCCTCATTCTAAATAGCAATGGTGTATTCTGAGACATTCTGTCACATCACATTTGGGGCCTAGAGATACAACTTGTGGTTGGTGAAGAAAAAAGTACAATACCACAACAGTTTTCCTTTCTTCAGTTCCTCAAAAAGTTAAGCAGAATTACCATACCATCCAACAATTCCACTGCTAGGTATATATCCTAAAGAACAGAAAGCTGGGACTCAAACAGACCCTTGCATACTAATGTTCATGGCAGCATTATTCACAATAACTAAAAGGTGAAAACAACCCAAGTGGCCCTCAACAGATGACAGATAAACAAGATGTGATATATACATACAATGGATTATTCAGTCTTAAAGCTGAATGACACTCTGATCCAGGCTACAACATAAATGATCATAGAAAACATTATGCTAAGAGAAACAATCCAGACAAAAAAAGGACAAATATTATTTGTCTTCACTTCTATGAGCACCTAGAGTGGTCAAATTTATAGAGACAGAAAGTAGAATGGTGGCTACCAGGGACTAGATGGAGGGGGAAGAAGGAGTTATTGTTTAATGGGAATGGATAGCAGTGATGGTTGCACAACCTTGTGAACTTAATGCCATTGAATTATACACTTGAAAAATTGTTAAAATGGGCTGGGCACAATGGCTCACACTTGTAATCCCAGCACTTTGGGAGGCTAAAGAGAGTGAATCACTTGAGGTCACAGACCAGCCTGGCCAACATGGTGAAACCTCATCTCTACTACAATTAAAAAAAATTAGCCAGTTTTTGTGGCTTATGCCTAGGAAAGAACTGGTACTTGGGAGACTGAGGCACCAGAATCGCTCTCATCACTGGGACAAATTATGATAATGTGACCATGTTTATAAATCATATCTCTGCAGCCTAGGTATCACAGAGTAGGCAATGCACTCTCACACAAAATCATACAAAATATTTTGGGAAACAAACTGTAAAGCCTGCATCTCCGGAAATCCCCTCCCAAAGTGGCTAACCACAAAGGGAGGAAACATAACAGGGTGAAACCAAAAGTTTACAGTCAAAACTTAGAGTCCATGTTACTTCATTCTGTACTAGATAGATGTAGTGCAAATGTGCATTCGGGAATGATGGGATTGGAACATTTAAGCTCTCTTTGCTTTAGTCTTTGCTCCACATTCTAGAGATAGTCTTATCCCCAAATGTCTTTTGAAGCAAATAAGTTTGAAGCATTTGGCTAAACAAAAGCTGTTTAACTCAATTTTCAAACAACCTGAATATGAAGTTACCAGAATTAGTATCCATTGAAAATACCAGAAGACAGCTAGGGACAAAACTGAGTTACTATCAGTCAATGTGGTATTACAAATGAACACTGAGCTAGGAGGCTGTCAAGCTGCCCATACTACTTCCATGACCCCCCCAAAAAATATTCCAGAGGACAGCCTTAGTGATCTGTCATAAAATATGGGAACATATACATGCATACATGCGTGAACAATCTATAGAATGAATACTAACATGGTATCCAAAAAAAGGAAAGCATAATTGATTAATACCATGCTCATTGGTGGCTATCAATTGCTTATAGTGATGAGTTTCTTTGGCCAGGTTCCACACAAAAAACAAATTTTTCTGAACACATAGTCGACATAGAATTCAAAAGTGTGCATCCGCTCAGCTGTTGGCTTTATGATAGGACATGAAGGGTAGGAATAAAGGCAAATGCGTCTCAAGGGAGGAAGGCAACAGTCCTTTCAAGAGTCACTGTTGGCCAGGCGCAGTGGCTCATACCTGGTATCCCAGCACTTTGGGAGGCTGAGATGGGCAGATCACCTGAGGTCTGGAGTTTGAGACCAACCTAGCCAACATGACGAAACCACGTCTCTACAAAAATACAAAAATTAGCCAGGTGTGGTGGCACATGCCTGTAATCCCAGCTATGTAGAAGGCTGAGGCAGGAGAATCAAGCCTCTCAGGAAGCTTGAACCCGGGAGGCAGAGGTTGCAGTGAGCGGAGATCGTGCCACTGCACTCCAGTTTCTAAATTTCTAAGGATTATTTTGTCTAATTCAGTGAAAAATGGCATTGGTAATTTAATAGGGATTGTGTTGCATCTATAAATTTCCCTGGAAAGTATGGTCATTTTAACAATATTGATCCTTCAATTCATGAGCATGAGATGTTGTTCCATTTGTTTGTGTCATCTATGATTTCTTTCATCAATGTTTTGTAGTTCTCCTTATAGAGATCTTTCACCTTCCTGGTTAAATATACTCCCAGGTAGCTGAGATCACGCCACTGCACTCCTGCCTGGGTGACAGAGCAAGACTCTATCTCAAAAAAAAAAAAAAAAAAAAATTGTAGCTATTGTAAATGGGATTGCCTTCTTGATTTGGTCCTCAGCTAGATCATTATTGATGTATACAAATGCTACCAATTTCTGTACATTAATTTTGTATCCTGAAACTTTCCTGAACTCATTTATCAAATCTAATAGTTTTTTGGTGGAATCTTTGGGGTTTTCTAGATATAAGATCATATCATAGCAAATAGTCTAATTTGACTTCTTTTCCAATTTTGATGCGTTTCATTTTTTTTCTCTTGCCTGATTGCTCTGGTGAAAACTTTCAGTACCATGTTGAATAAGAGTGGTAAAAGTTTTCTTGTTCTAGTTCTTAGAGGGGATGCTTTTAACTTTTCCCCATGAAGTATAGTGTTGGCTGTGGGTTTGTTGTATATGGCCTTTATTCTGTTGAGGCACTTTCCTTCTATGCCTAGTTTGTTGAAGATTTTTACAATGCATGAAGGGTGTCAAATGTTACTAAGCATTTTTTCTGTGTCTATTGAGATGATCTGTTTTTGTTCTTAATTCTGTTTATGTGATGTATCATGTTTATTGATTTGCATATGTTGAACATTCCTTGCATCCCTGGGATAAATCCCATCTGATTACGTGTATTATGTTTTTGGTTTTTTTTTTTTTGAGATGGAGCCTCACCCTGTCACCTGGACTGGAGTGCAGTGGCATGATCTCGGCTCACTGTAACCTCCGCCTCCCGGGTTCAAGCAATTCTCCTGCCTCAGCCTCCTAAGTATCTGGGAGTACAGGCGTGCACCACCATGCCCGGAAAATTTTTTTTTTTTTTTGTACTTTTAGTAGCGACGAGGTTTCACCATGTTGGTCAGGCTGGTCTGGAACTCCTGACATCGTTCACCATGTTGGTCAGGCTGGTCTCAAACTCCTGACCTCGTGATCCACCTGCCTCAGCCTCCCAAGGTGCTGGGATTACAGGCGTGAGCCACTGCGCCCGGCCATGTATTACGTTTTTGATGTGCTACTGGATTCAATTTGCTCATATTTTGTTGAGGATTTTTGTGTCTATGTTCATCAGAGACACTGGTTTGTGGTTTTGTTGTTGTTGTGTCCTTGTCTGGTTTGGGTATCAGGGTGATACACTGCCTTGATTTTTCAGAATAGTTTCCAGAGAATCAGTATTAGCTCTTCTTTGTATATTTTTTTTGGCCATGAATCTGTCTGGTCCTAGGCTTTTTTTTTTTCCCTTGGGGGTTTTTTTTTTATTACTAATTCAATTTTGCTGCCCATTATTGGTTCATCCATGTATTAGTCCATTTTCACGCTGCTGATAAAGACATACCTGATACTAGGCAATTTACAAAAGAAAGAGATGTAATGAAGTCACAGTTCCACGTGGCTGGGGAGGCCTCACAATTATGGTGGAAGGTGAAAGGCACATCTCATATGCCAGTAGACAAGCGAAGAGAACTTGTGCAGGGAAACTCCCCTTTATAAAACCATCAGATCTCGTGAGACTTATTCAATATCATGAGAACAGCATGGGAAAGGCCTGCCCCTGTGATTCAATTATCTCCCACTGGGTCCTTCCCACAACACATGGGAACTGTGGAAGCTACAGTTCAAGATGAGTTTTGGGTGAGGACACTGCCAAACTGTATCAATCCAGGTGTTCTATTTCTTCCTGGTTCAATCTTGGCATGTTGTGTGTTTCCAGGAATCTATCCATTTCCTCTAGATTTTCTAGTTGGTGAGTGTACAGCTACCCATAATAGTCTCTAATGATATTTTGTATTTCTGTGGTTTCAGTTGTAATGTCTCCCTTTTCATTTTTGATTGTATGTGGATCTTCTCTTTTCTTTGTTAGTCTACCTAGTGGTTTATCATTTTTGTTTATCTTTTCAAAGAACCACTTTTCATTTCAACAATCCTTTGTATTTTTAAATCTCTATTTCATTTAGTTCTGCTCTAATCTTTGCTATTTCTTTTCTACTGCTAACTTTGGGGTTTGGTTTGTTCTGGTTTTTCTAACTCCTTGAGGTGTAACATTAGATTGTTAATTTGTGATCTTTCTACTTTTTTGATGTAACTTCTCACCTAGCGCTGCTTTTGCTGTATCTCACGTTTTGTTATGATGTGTTTTCATTTTCATTCTTTTCAAAGAAAAATTTTAACTTCTGTCTTCATTTATTCATTGACCCAGCGATTGTTCAGGATTATGTTGTTTAATTTGTATAGATTCCAAAGTTCCTCTTGATATTGATTTCTAGCTTTATTCCATTGTGGTCTGAGAAAATACTTGATATAATTTTGATTTTTTAAAATGTGTTAAGACTTGTTTTGTGGCCTAACATGTGGTTTATCTTGGAGAACATCCCATGCACTGATGAAAAGAATGTACATTGTAGTTGTTTGTGGTTTTGGGGCAGAATGTTCTGTAAATGTCTGTTAAGTCTATTTGGTCTAAAGTCCAATTTAATTCCAATGTTTCTTTGTTAATGTTCTGTCTCTATGATTTCTCTAGTGCTGTGAGTGGGGTATTAAAGCCCCCTGCTATTATTGTATTGCTGTCTATCTTTCTTTAGGTCAAGTAATACTTGTTTTGTGAATTTGGGCCCTCTGATGTTGGGTGCATATATGTTTAGAATTGTTATATCCTCTTGCTGAATTGATCCCTTGATTATTATATAATGGCCTTCATTTTTAAAATTATATTACTGTTTTTGGTTTAAAGTCTGTGTTATCTTATATAAGCATAGCTATTCCTGCTCACTTTTGATTTCCATTTACTTGGAATCTCATTTTCCACCTCTTTACTTTTAGTCTATGTGTTTTTATGGGTAAGGTGAGCTTCTTGTAGGCAACATATAGTTGGATCATGTTTTTTAAATCCTTTTTGCCAAACTCTACCTTTTAAGTGGCACATTTAATCCATTTATATTAAAGGTTAATATCAACACAGGAGGCTTTGTTCCTATCATATTGCTGATAGTTTTCAAGTTGTTTTTATAAAATCTTTGCTTCTTTTTTTTCCCTTATCTGTCTTTGTGGTTCAATGAAATTCTGTTGTGTTGCCATTTGATTCTTTTCTTTTCCTCCTTTGTGTGGCTGTTTTATATGAACTGTGAATTTTCTAGATTTTCTAGTTGGTGAGTGTACAGCTACTCATAATAGTCTCTAATGATCTTTTGTGTTTCTGTGGTTTCAGTTGTAATGCCTCCTTTTTCATTTCTGATTGTGTTTATTTGGATCTTCTCTGTTCTTTGTTAGTCTAGCTAGTGGTTTATCATTTTTATTTACCTTTTCAAAGAACCACTTTTCATTTCAACAATCCTTTGTATTTTTAAATCTCTATTTCATTTAGTTCTGTGTGTCTATTATATTTCTGTGTGTTTTCATAATGGTGAAAATTCACCTTTCATTTCCATGTTTAAGATCCCTTTGAGCATTTCCTGTTCAGCTGATCTAGTGGTGACAAATTCCCTCAGTGTTTGCTTGTCTGGGAAGGAGTTTATTTCTCCTTGATTTATGAAGTAAGCTTCTGGCAGGACACAAAACTCTTGGCTGACAGGTTCTGCTTAAGTTTAATGTTTTTCTGTGGCTGCTAATTGTTCAGATGTTTTCATTACAAAGTAATTTTAATGCCACTTTGGTGGGCTGTTAATCCCTTTGGGGGCCTCATACAAGTGACAGCCAGCACAAAGGATCAATTTAGGTCTTGTCCTGGGTGTTACCTAGAGGGGCAGTAAAACCTCAGTAGAGTAAGCCATAAATAATCCAAAGTTTCTAAGGGCCGAAGAAGAAGGAAATGGCCATCCAAAATAGAGCTGTACTTGCCCCAACTAGGGAAATTAGTAATGAGAGATACCCAGTGATGAGGGTTGGGTCTTTGAAGAACAGTCTATTAACATGGCCACCAGAGAGCTCTAAACATCTGCCAAGTTTCTAGAGCCCCCTGTTAGCTCAACATAACAGTACCAGCCAGGTAAGCATTCCTTGTACCCCACACCTCTTCTCCCTTCCTCAATTTATGCTTGCAGGGTCAGAAAACACACTTGACAAACTGCAGAAGAAAAGGTAAAAGCTGTTCGTGCATGGTGGCTCATGCCTGTGATCCCAGTACTTTGGGAGGCCAAGGTGGGCGGATCACGAGGTCAAGAGATCGAGACCATCCTGGCCAACATGGTGAAACCCTGTCTCCACTAAAAATACAAAATATTAGCTGGGCATGGTGGCAGGCACCTGTAATCCCAGCTATTGGGAGGCTAAGGCAGGAGAATCACTTGAACCTGGGAGGTGGGGGTTGCAGTGAGCCGAGATTGTGCCATTGCACTCCAGCCTGGGCAAAAAGAGTGAAACTCTGTCTCAAAAAGGAAAAAGAAAAAAAAAAAAAAAGTAAAAGCATTAGATGGAATCATATGGAAACAGCTTACCTCATACCTTCCTCACTACAGGCTTCTCATCTGAGCTCGGGAGAGGAGGAGCCTCCTGGATTTGATTGTGTTATGATTACCCAAGATTGGACATTTTAATTACTAATTGCAAGACTTTTTTATTACACATGAATAAATGGCATAGTCATATTGCTCTAAATTTAATCGAGGGTGGGACAAAGACTAATTCCACAGACTACATTTAAAGCAGTAGTGGGAGTTAAAAGTAAAATTGTATTATAATTAGACCCTCCAAGTCCTGCCTGTTCAACTTAAGGTTACTCACACTACTGAGGTGAGATAGAAAAGTAGTTGGTGAATTTCAATTGGAAAAGTGTAGCCATGTGAAGGAACCTAGGAGTCTCATCTCTGTCCTGAAGTTAACCTGCCCAATGTCTCAAACCTCAAGAATTGTTCTCAGGGAAGTATTAGAATGCAAATAAAACCACCATTCTACTTTTGACTAGAAATCCTCTGGTGGTTGCCTGAGATGGGGAGGTATTATTTAATGGGTATAAGAGTTTCAGTTGGGGAAGATGAAAAAGTTCTGGAGATGAATGGTGATGTCACAACAATGTGAATGTTCTTAATGCACACTAAAAAATGTTAAAATGGCAAATCTTATGTATTGTATATTTCACCACAATAAAAAAAAAAATAGCATAAGGATGATTTTTTATCCACTGGGAAAATAAAATAAAATAAAATAATCATTATTACTTCTAAAACCAAAATAGAACTCTGATGGATGCTTTGCCAGTTAAAGCATCTTCAGAAAGATGACAAGAAGTTAGACACTATATCCAGAGGAACAATTTGGCTTAGGCAGAAAAAGGAGATTTGTAGGCTCACCCAACTGAACTGCAGGAAGGGTGGGTATGAGCTGGACCTCAGGAATGACCACAGCTGGGACTGGAACACCTCCCACCCTTTCTCTGTCTCTTGTTTCTACTTCTTTCAGTGTACCAGCCACTTTCTCCCACCACAGACTGGCTTCTTCTGCACAGCCTGTGGGACATGGCCACCAAACAGCTCAGACTCATACCTCACAGTTTTGCCACCTGAGCAAACCCAAGATCTTCCATCTGGTTGAAGGTCAGAAGTATCAAGACTGAACTTGGGGAACATGCCTCCTGTAGCCAATCACTGAGTTAGGGAAGCAGATCAGTCAGAAACTGAGAGATCCCATTAAATCACACTGTGGAAAGCAATATTTCTGAGAACAGAGTGCTACCCCACTCTAGGCAGACAAAACAGTAGCCACCATCCATTTGCACAGTCCTTCCCTCCTCTGGAACAGATCGCAAACAGCGCTGGGAAGACCTCAGCAGCACAGTTGAACCGCCTATGTGCTCCTTCCGTCCTCATCACTTGGGCATCCTGGATCACTGGATTTCTCAGCTAATGCTGGGTTGGCAGAAATGATGGGGAGGGGAGCAGTAGAATCCTGCCCTAAGTTGCAGCCAGTCATCTGAGGCTATTTTTTCCTTGTCAGTGCTATATCCCCAGAGGGTTGGACTTTTCTCTATTCTGTCATACTTTATTCAGACAATTTCTAGAACAATGTTGGCCAGTAGAGATGATTCCCATCATCTTATCTCTATATCTAGCTCCAAAGATTCCCTGCCCCCAACCTTGTGAATCTCTGACTCAGTGTTATTAGTCTTAAAAACCCAGGTCCTGAACCAGACTATGCTGTGCTCTTCTTTGGAGCGAATCTTGGATTATCAAATAATCAAATAATCGCTAAAATCAGCCCTTATTTCCCCATGTCCCTGCTAAGCGTCAGCTCTGTCTTCATCCCCTCCCAGGCTTGGCCCCCCTTCTGCTGAGATGCACCCTAGCCTGTTGCCCATAAAGGAATGTGAGAAAAGAATCTACACTTCTGAAGATAGTGTGCTCCACCCTTCAAAGCTTTAGGAAGATAAATTTAGACATAAAACCGGAAGTATTTCTCTGTGTGACTGACAGTGATCTAAGAGAAGTTATTGCCTCAAGATATTTTGAAGCTGTAGTGTGGGGAAGCAGTTCTCAAAGCCCAGGATGGATCAGGATCACCTGGAGGGCTTATTAAGCTACATATTGTTGGGTCCACCCCAGAGTTTCCATTCAGTCGATCAGGGGATCAGAGGTGGGGCCTAAGAATTTGCATTTTTTTAACTTTTTTTTTTTTTTTTTTTTTGAGATGAAGTCTCGCTCTGTCGCCCAGGCCGGAGTGCAGTGGCAAGATCTCGGCTCACTGCAAGCTCTGCCTCCTGGGTTCAAGCAATTCTCCTGGCTCAGCCTCCCGAGTAGCTGGGATTACAGGTGGGTGCCGCCATATCTGGCTAATTTTTATATTTTTGGTAGAGACGGGGTTTTGTCATGTTGGCCAGGCTGGTCTCAAACTCCTGACCTCAAGTGATCTGCCCGCCTCAGCCTCCCAAAGTGCTGGGATTACAGTTGTGAGCCACCACGCCCAGCCAGAATTTGCATTTTTAAAAAGGTCCCTGATGATGCTGATGCAGGACCACACTTTGAGAACCACTATGGTAGAAATTTAGGAAGAGACAGAGAAAAATCTCTCTAGGCTACAAGACTGTCTGATGCTGAAGGTCTTGGCCTAGATCAGCTAAGGTGCTCTTTAGGGCTGACATTCTGTGATTGTTAAACAGGTGACTAAATATGTATCTGTGTCAAGCTACTCTTATTATCATTAAACAATTCTTGACTGCTTACTTTATTAAAATACAAGAATTCCCAGCAGCTTCAGACCTCTGATCTATATATAACAGAACTTCATTAAATATCACTCACTAAGTAACTTAGTGAAAAGCTTGAACTATAGAATAGTCTAATTGCCCTTTCAAATAGGCATTTAACAATAATTTCAACTAGCCTCCTACAAAAATGCTTCACAGCAAAGCTTTCACTGATGTTTTTGCAAAATGAATTTAATTACTAATTTTAAGGATTAGCATATAGCTGATATGTAAATGTCTTAGATATGATTTAAACTGTTGAGTCAACTGAACATGTACCTTCCTCTCCCACTTCCTCCAACAAATAAATCTTACTTGTATTTTAATTTAATACTGTGTCCATTCTTCTGAAATAGCTGTTTATTCTCAACATCTAATTTTAGACATATAACTAATATGTTACAATTTTCAACTGCCAGTTATTTAAATGCTGCCCCCTCTCTGACACAAATAAATCTTATTTACATATTATTTGCTTCATAAGTATTCCATCATCCTGCAGTCACTGTGATCATTGTCCCCAGCTAGTCTTTGATCTGTGATAATTGTCCACAGTTAGTCTTTGATCATATGTTCTCCCGTCTGGAGGAACTAATGTCCTTCCAACTCTGCCCAGCCTTCAGGGTACAATTTCGGTCCCTACTTTTCTCTTAGGCTTTCTTCAGCCCCTGTAACTTTTTTAAGTTTCTCCCTTATCCAAAATCCCTTGCCACTTAGAACCTCAGGAGTAAAGGAACCTCAGAGAACATGTAGGCCACACTGCCCTCTGATTAAATGTGTCTACAGTGTACCACACCCAAGAACTCCCACACTCCGAATAAACAGCCTAGTGATCAGGAGCTTTCAAGCAATTCTTGGCACCTAACACTTTGTGAAGAGTCTGCTAAACTCCCTCTATCACAAATCCCAGAAGACTGAGAACAGGTTATCCTTGGAGGCGTGTAATACAGTATTTAACCACCTTTCTACCCGAGTGTGCATACCTGCAAAGGGTAATGTCGATATTAACCAGGAATGATCATGGCTGTCATATTTAAGCTAATAATAATAAAGTACACAATGTATTATGTAGAAAGAATCATGCCTTCATAATCAGTCTTCACAAAGATTCCTTTAACTCTCTGTTATTCCTAATCCTAGAAAATTATTTCTCTTTGCTTTTTGCTCATCCATAGGTCCTTTGACAAACGTCTCTGGAAAACTACTGAACTACATACATCAACAATACAGAAGTCCTAATGTCCAAAACCTTGCTTGTCACTTTTTTGCGTGTATAATTTATCTCCTCAACTAGATCATATTAGGCTTCTAGAAAACATGAGTTCTGTTTACGTTTTGTGCCCTTTGACAGCTGTATCTGAATGGAGTTAGGATCTGGAAGCCCAAGTCTCCTTGTCAATGTCTGCTTGGTTCCCAAGGACATATGCAAATGAAAGAGGGGCATGGTACACAGAAGACATTGCTGGAAAGTGTGCTCTTTTTACTATTGGATGAGTTATCCGCTGAAATCTTTATAATAGACTTCTACCTTGATGGAATGGGTTAGACTAACGAGGAACCACCGTTACTCCAAGGCCCAGAGCAGAGCTGGCTTCATCAACTGTCTCCACACTTCCTGTCTTCTAGGTGCCACCCTGATCCCTCATTGCCTTTCAGCTGCATGTCTAAATCCCCACCCCACCCCTCATCTAGTTGGCTTTGATTCCAAGGTAATGCAACCTAATAAGCAGACTAAGAAAGCATCTATACAGAAGAACAGACATACAAATAGCAAGGCAGATAAGAGTGACAAAAGACAAAAAAAAAAAAGAGAGAGAGAGAGAGAAAGCTGAAGCCGGTCAGAATTCATCAGGGGATGGTATATGTCTACCACCTCAGTGGTCCTTTAAAGGTAAACGGGCTTATTTTTCATGCACCAGCCTATGGTCCTTTCACTGGGACACTCTCAACAGCCCCAGCTTTTTATAACTCTGGCTGGAAAGGTCAGCTCTGAACTGTTTCTGGGCAGGGAGAGGGGTTCAAATGGGGTTTGGGGATGGAGTAGGGGAGCAGGGGAGCAGTGCTTATGTTAGAAATCGGTAGGAAGGCCAGGCGCAGTGGCTCGCGCCTGTAATCCCAGCACTTTGAGAGGCTGAGATGGCTGGATCAACTGAGGTCAGGAGTTTGAGACCAGCCTGACCAATATAGTGAAACCCCATCTCTACTAAAAATACAAAAATTAGCTGGGCGTGGTGGCATGTGCCTATAGTCCCAGCAGCTGGGCAGGAGAATTGCTTGAACCCAGGAGGTGGAGGTTGTTGTGAGGCAAGATCGTGCCTCTGCACTCCAGCCTGGGTGACAGAGGAAAACTCCAGTTTCAGAAAAAAAAAAAAAAAAAAGCAGCAGCAGCTGGTAGGAGCTGGAGGCCTGGAAGAATAAAGAGCCTTTCTCCCTTAGGACTGAGCCTAATAGATGGATCTTTACTCCCTTTCTCCTGGGCCCTCTACTGGTCTTTGCTTCTCCCATTTTTCACATTCTGACTGTATATACATACATGGCAATATATAGAAAATTTGGCCCCTTGACTGTTACCGGCAGCACCCTCCAGCCCCATGACTCTGATTTCTTCAATGACATATGTTAAGTACTTTCTCTCCAAAGGTGAAATGATCCTGGGCTTTCTCGAGAGCAATGATTGTGAGCCTTACCCACATTTTAGAATCAGCTGAGGAATCACAAAGAATCTCAATGACCAGGCAGCACCCCCAAGCCAATTAAGTAAGAATCTTGGGCATAAGACCCAGACATGAGTGTATTTTTTTAATTGTTTATTTTTATGGGTACCTAGCAGGTATCTATATTTATGGGACACAGGAGCTATTTGGATATAGGCAGACAATATATAATAATCACATTGGGGGACATGGGGTGTCCATCACCTCATGCATTTCTCATGTCTTTGTATTACAAACATTCCAATTATGCCTTTAGTTATTTTTAAGTGTACAATGAATTATTTTTTTACTTTAGCCACAGATCTCGGTACATTTTTAAACTCCCCAAATGATTTTAATATGCAGTCAAGGCTGAGCCAGCTGCCCTGGAGATTGTCCATCCCTTTTCAGGCCTGGCTGCATGTCAGACTCATCTCAGGAACTTTTAAAACCACTGTTGCCTGTGCCCTACCCAGACCAATTAAAATCACTGTCTCTGGGGGCTGCAGCCAAGATATCAGTATGATTCTTTTTGTGTGTGTGGTAAACTATACATAACACAAAATTTACCTTTGACCTATTTTTGAGTGTGCAAATCAGTGGCCTTAAGTCCGTTCACAGTGTGCACAGCCATTCCCAGAACTGCTTCATCGTCTCAAACAGAAACTCTGTTCACACTAAACAATACCTCCCCATTCCCTTCTCCCGCTAGCCCCTGGCAATCACTTTTCTACTTCCTGTCTCTATGAATTTGACCATGCGAAGTATCTCCTATAAGCAAAGTTGTACAATATTTGTCCTTTTGTGTCTTATTTCACTTAGCACAATACTTTCTAGGTTTATCCATGCTGAGCATGTGTCAGAATAGCATTCCTTTTTTATGGGCCAGACATAGTGACTCATGCCTATCATCCCAGGTGTGGGAGGGATCATACGCCGTTGGGAGACCGACGTGGGAGGATGGTTTGAGCACAGGAGGGGTTCGAGACTAGCCTGGGCAACAAAGGGAGACCCTATCTCCAAAAATTAAAAAAGAGGCCGGGTGCAGTGGTTCACGCCTGTAATCCCAGCACTTTGGGAGGCAGAGGTGGGCTGATCACCTGAGGCCACGAGTTTGAGACCAGCCTGGCCAACATGGCGAAACCCCATCTCTACTAAAAAATACAAAAATCATCTGGGTGTGGCAGTGCACGTCTGTAATTCCAGCTACTCCAGAGGCTGAGGCACGAGAATTGCTTGAACCTGGGAGGCAGAAGGTGCAGTCAGTTGAGGTGGCGCCACTGCACTCCAGCCTGGGAGACAGAATGAGACCCTGTCTCAAAACAAAAACAAAACAAAAAATAAAAACAACAAACAGACACTTATTTTTTAAAAAAGAAAAAAGAATGTCATTTTTTATGGCTGAATATCATTCCATTGTATGGATATACTACGTTTTTTAAAATAATTTTCAATTCTTTGGGGTACGTACCTAGCAGTGGCATTGTTGGATCAAATGGTAATTCTATGTTTAGCTTTTTGAGGAATTCTTTTTCCCTCATGTAACTCTTAGGTGCAGCCAAGGCAGAGGAAGGAGCACTAATATGGCCAACATTCCTCTTAAAACCTAAGAGTGGCCAGGTGTGGTGGCTCATGCCTGTAATCCCAGCACTTCAGGAGGCCAAGGCGGGGAATCACAAGGTCAAGGAACTCAGACCATCCTGGTCAACCAACATGGTGAAACCCCGTCTCTACTAAAAATTAGCTGGGCGTAGTGGCGCACGCCTGTAGTCCCAGCTACTCTCAGGAGGCTGAGGCAGGAGAATTGCTTGAACCCGGGAGGCAGAGGTTGCAGTGCACCGAGATTACGCCACTGCACTCCAGCCCGGGCAACAGAGCAAGACTCCGTCTCAAAAAAAAAAAAAAAAAAAAAAAAAAAAAAACCTAAGAGTATACTGATTGGTAGTTGGTAAATATTATTGAATGAATTTCTTCATAAATTATACGATAGTCCAATGCATTTGTTATTATCCCACATTCAAAAAACTATTCCGTGGATTAATGTAGTTATTAACCTGTTGAAAATCCCATTTTCCATTTGAAATAAAATCCCAATTGAAGTTTCCACCTATAGTTGAAATGTGTCCCCTGTGATAATTTAAGTATCAGAGTTTCTTAATGATTTGCTTTGTAGATAATAAATTAGGCCTGATTCAACACTTTTCCTATCACGATGCCATGTTTGTAATAATGCCTGGTGTTATTCCTGTTGTAATACTAATGCTCAGATAGCTTCTCTTGAAAAGAAAGGAGAAGCTGTCTATATCCATAGGAACAAGCACATATAAATGTCTTCCATCTCATAAAGCATTGCCAAACTATCCTTTTCTATCAGGCCCCAACATTTCTACCTGAAAATTAACTGCACGGATGCTTTCCTACATGATAGTATACCCTTCCTACCCAAGCGGTGTCTGCTCTAAGATGTCAACCACCTTTTGTAATGCACGATTGCCCTTTCTGCAAATTGGACAGTTTCTTCAGAATCTACAACTTCTGTTTCAATGTAGGAGTCAGGTGGGATGCTCTATGCTGAGACAGGGATGGGTACAGAGAGACAGAAATACATGCAGTCTCCCTGTAAAGGTTCTTCAATCCCACACCTCAGTGTATACAAATCTGTAAAAACGTATACATGGATAAACATGTATCAAATACAGAAATCCCAAAGTGAACTTTGGGGAAAAAAAAAGAAAAACTTGCCAACCAGTCTGAGCAATAGTGAAAACTGCTGTTGTCTCAAATAATTGATCAACCTCTTACCTTTTTCTTGTTGCTTTACCATTTTTTAAAAATATGTCTGAAGTTTTACAACCATTCCTGGATGTAAAGGAACGATAGTGGTTTGGGGCATCAGCTGGGGTAGGTCAGGGGAACAGGAAGAGCAGAGGGGAGTCAGTGCCGCCTGGACAGTTGATTGAGCTGAGAGGAGAAGTGGCAGCACCTGTGAGTTCTGAGCTCTACTAGGTACATTCTAAGATAGCACCTTCTACAGGAAAATCCATAGAACACTAGTTCTGGGACACACTTAGCAAAAACAGGCCCAGTAAGTAAAGAAGTTTGGAGCCACTCTATATACTGGTGAAGCCACAACATGTTGCAGTTTCTTAAAGGCTCTGAGACATACAGAAAAGAAACCTAAAAAACTTTAACACAGGGTTTACCAAATTAGTTTTGCCATGGAGCTCTTTTTGTAAGTAATGCATTAATAATGTGTTTCAAGGAACTAGGGTACCCTAGAACATAACTTCGGGAATTTTGCTCTAGAGCAACTGGATACTCTTGCAACCATTGTTCTTATATCCCTGGACCTTCAAACCCTATTATTATTATTTAGAGACAGAGTTTCACCCTTGTCACCCAGGCTGGAGTGTAATGGCACAATCTGGGTCACTGCAACCTCCGCCTCCCACGTTCGAGCGATTCTCCTGCCTCAGCCTCCCAAGTAGCTGGGATTACAAGCATGTACCACCACGCCTGGCTAATTTTTTGTATTTTTAGTAGAGATGGGGCTTCACCATGTTGGCCAGGCTGGTCTCAAACTCCTGGCCTCAAGTTATTCGTCCACCTCGGACTCTCAAATTGCTGGGATTACAGGCATGAGCCACCACACCTGGCCCTTCAAACCCTATTCATTCCTCCTAGCGTTCTAAGCCCTTATTCAACCACAGCTTCTCACAACTCTCGTTTCCTTTTATTAACCACTTTTCGTTCCAAGACAATGTGTCTCCCATCCCCTTGAATGCCACCTATTAAAATCCACCTCCTGCACCTTTGCCCCTTCTCATTTCCTCCACTTGAGGAATCCCTTCCTTCAAGATCCAGCCCTAAACTCTGACTATAGGAAGACTTTTCTGAAGAAGTCCACTTACATGGAACGTTCAGTTATTTAAATTATCCTTTATTTAATGCTAGTGTATCACAGAGAACCTGCTGATGATACAGTTACATGAATCTTCTCTTGGGAATAATTTGTCATCTCTACCTTTCACACTTACTCATTTAACAACAAGGCTAAATCTAATACCATTGCCCTCTCTACTGCACATTTACTATATTCCATATACCAGAAATGTTTGTTTCATTTCCTTCTGACTAAACCAAGTAGAATGTAGAATAACACATTTGAAAGTTGGCTGAGGCAGGTGGATCACCTGAGGTCAGGAGTTCAAGACCAGCCTGACCAACATGGTGAAACCCTGTCTCTACTAAAAATACAAAAATTAGCCGGGCGTGGTGGCACACGACTGTAATCCCAGCTACTCATGAGGCTGAGGCAGGAGAATTGCTTGAACCCGGGAGGCAGAGATTGCAGTGAGCTGAGATCGTGCCATTGCACTCCAGCCTGGGCAACAAGAGTAAAACTCTGTCTCAAAAAAAAAAAAAAAAAAAAAAAAGTTTAAACATTCTTTAAAGTATAGTGATTCATGCAACTGGACACGACCACAGACTAGTAAAAAATAATCCCAAATATGTGTTCAGTTTGCCCCTCCTTTCCATGCCCAGTGTTGTGGCTCTTGGTGGAGGCCTTTGTTTCCCATCTACATTATTAGAATACTTCTTGGACTTCCACTCTTTCCCCTCCCCACACTGCTGCCCAAGAGATGTTTCAAAACCCCAAAAGTGAAATCACTATCCTGCTGGAAATATTTCAATTACTCTCCACCACTTAAAGCAGTGTTTCTCGAACTGTAAACATTTAGCAGCTTTAGGGGTTTTGACATATCCACATACCACCTGTACTCTTGGGCATTTAATATACTTCCTTAAACAAAATCAAATTTTTACAAGTAAATTTGATATAGTCCTAATCAATACTATTAGTTGACATAGCAATTTTGATTGGCAGCTATTTTTCTTTTCTGTTAATGTACAACTACTAAGAGAAAAATGTTCATCCATGTATAACTTAAAAGCATCTTGTATAACACCAGTGGGGCATAGATGGCTCTGTGGTAGGTACATTTATACAGAATAAAATCTCAGGATTTTGGCATGACATAATCCGGTCTTCATGGCCTTTTATATTTTGGTCTCTGTCCTTTTTCTATCAGTATCCTCAGCTCTCCTGGAGCAACTGCAGTTCTCCAACCTTGCTGTGATATTTTCCGGCTCTGTGCTTTTATAGTATGGTATTTTTTATTTATTTATTTATTTATTTTTTGAGACAGAGTCTCGCTCTGTTGCCCAGGCTGGAGTGCAGTGGCACGACCTCAGCTCACTGCAACCACCACCTCCCGGGTTCAAGCAATTCTCTGCCTCGGTCTCCCGAGTAGCTGGGATTACAGCCGCCTGCCACTATGCTCGGCTAATTTTTGTACTTTTAGTAGAGACAGGGTTTCACCATCTTGGCCAGGCTGGTCTTGATCTCCTAACCTCGTGATCCACCCTCCTCGGCCTCCCAAAGTGCTGGTATTACAGGTGTGAGCCACTGCGGCTGGCCTACAGTATGATATTCTTTCTACCCTGTTTCCCAAGCCATCCCTCTCATCTTTCCACATGGACCAAATGGCTCTCCCCTGGATTTGTATACTTCTTTGCTATCAAAAGAGCACTCACTCCTACCATTCCTTGTCTTAAGCAGATATTGGGTTTGGTCAACATTGTATTCTGCAAACTCTAAGGGAAAACTGGTGAAGACTGAACTGTGGTGTGGGAATCCCGCCTAGTTCATCTGCCTGGGTTGTCTTCGTCTTTGTCTCGTGACTAGGCTATTTTACAACTCTGAGGTCAAAGCGAACTTGCAGAAAACTGATAGTGATGCAAGTGAATCTTGTTTACAATTAAATAAATTCTGTCAGGTGGAGGTTCAATTGCATTCCCTCCTCCACTGTGGAAGAAGCGAGTTTTGCATCTAGGAAGCAACTTCATTTCAATAGGCTGACATATTTATCTGGTCTTTGGGTTCTCCTCTGAAGTAACTGTAACACCTTTCTGATTCCCTTGTTAGTTAATGAGTTAAAATCTCTGATATGTATTCATTGCATATTTGTTGTATCATGATTTAAACTTTCTTTTAGAAACTACTCTTAAGGCTGGGCACGGTGGCTCATGCCTGTAATCCCAGCGCTTTGGGAGGGCCGACGTGGGTGAATCACCTGAGGTCAGGAGTTCAAGAGCAGCCTGGGCAACATGGTGAAACCTCATCTCTACTAAAAATACAAAATATTAGCTGGGCATGGTGGTGTGCACCTGTAATCTCAGCTACTCAGGAGGCTGAGGCAGGAGTATCACTTGAACCTGGGAGGCGGAGGGTTTCAGTGAGCCGAGATCGCGCCATTGCACTCCGGCCTGGGCAACAAGAGCATAACTCCATCTCAAAATAAATAAATTAATCAAATGAAAACTATTCTTTAACAGTTTGTATTTGATTCAGAGTCTGGTGCCCCATGAATATGTGTTCATGATGGAATGATTGAGTGAATGAATAAATTTAGACAAGTAGGTGTAGACTTCCCATGGTCAGGATCAAATATTTAGGTCTGGATGATTCATCATGAAGGAAGGGTGTGGAATACTAGTATGACGCTTAGCTACTATTACAAAGTTGAAATCGAACTGAGAAAATTTCCCTAATCCTTTGGAAGATGGTGGCAAGAATGGGCTGCAAGGGATATGCTGAGCCTGTGTCTGTGGGTCACCTGAGTGGCCTCTACAAAGACTGAGTCAGAGAGGTCACAAAGCGGGCTGAGCATGGAATAAGGGATGGGAGACAATGAACGACTTTTTTCTTTTTTTTTTTTTTTTAGACAGTCTCGCCCTGTCGCCCATGCTGGACTACAGTGGCACGATCTCAGCTCACTGCAACCTCTGCCTCCCGGGTTCAAGCGATTCTCCTGCCTCAGCCTCCCAAGTAGCTGGGATTACAGGTGCCCGCGACCACACCCAGCTAATTTTTTTGTGTGTATAGTAGGGACGGGTTTCACCATGTTGGCCACGCTGGTCCCGAACTCCTGACCTCGTTGTCCGCCCACCTCGGCCTCCCAAAGTGTTGGGATTACAGGCGTGAGCCACCGTGCCTGGCCATGAATGCCATTTAAGCCACATAACTCCTGCTTCCTTTCCCTCCATTGTATACAGATTCAAGGACCAGCAGGTTTTCTCCTGCACTAAGTCTTTTAAACTCTGTCCAACTGTGAAATAATATATCATTCTGGCATTTTTTTTTTTTTTACTTGGAGTACCATCTATAGTTAAATTGTATAAAGGAAAAAAATCCTATGAGTCAGTTTCCAGATTTATGAGTGCTTTGAAGATTACATCAGTGGAGTTCCATATATTGAAACCACAAGCTTCCTGCCAATTGTCTGGATTTACAAAGATCTATTTCACTTTGAACTAATGAGGAAGAACTCCCAAGGCTATTATCTATAGACATGCATGAACTTTTAAGGGATATTTAAAAGCCAGATCTTTAGCCCCAGTTTTTTTCTTATCTTCATATAAACGTAATGATTAATATAGAAAAGGAAGCTGAATTACTTATGTTGTTCCCAAAATTGATGTAGCAACTTTAAGAGTACTAATATACAATGCACATACTTCTCCCTGACACTATGTAATACTGTTAGGTACTATTATTTTCCACTTTTTACAGGTGTGGAAACTGAACCTCAGAGAGGTTAAGCAGCTCACCTAACGTCCACCACTAGTAAGTGGCAGCAGCATCAAGTCCCCAACTCTGGACTAACTTTAAAGGTCACATTCTACTACACCATTATGCCCGTAAGAGAACCACAGGAGTAAAATTATGTCATAGAAATATTAACATTTGGTTGAGGGAAGAAAAAGACCAGTCAAAAAATGTAATGTCAGTTTGGGTAGAGGATGGAGGGTGGCGGGTAGAGTGACTGGATAGGTTATAAAATTGCTAGGTGGAAAAAAAGGTTGGGAGTAGGGTAAAACGAGTGAGGCAGTCACTTGGGAAGCAGGGGGAGGAGGGTACAACTCGAGGTCAAAACAGTGCCCAGCTGAGCTATATTGGATAAGAGTAAATAACACTGGCACCCATTTAACGCATATGCACACGAGAGGTTGCATAAGCAACACTTTGTACACGACAGACTTTTCTAAGTCTAAATTTAGAAGACCTTTGTTGAATTTAAATTAAAAGGCAGGATTCCAGTAAAGACTAGATTTGATTTGCATAATTGGCAGATGCAGGTAATAGATCCTCAGAAAATATTTGTTCAATGATTGAGGACAAAACGGGAAGGCACCTGAAGTGATTGGGAAAGGCTTGCCAAGTCAAACTGAGTATGTATGTGTAAGGGTAATAGCATTTATTATCTACGATGTGCCAGTTACCGAGTTAAGTGCTTCACATAGGCAACAACTCTATATAAACTATTTTCAGTCCTGTGTTAATAGATTCGGCAGAGAAATTAAGTAACTCATTCAAGCTTCTAACCCTTGAATCCAGCAGATCTTTCCGGGTCCAAAAGTCATGCTCTTAGCCATCGCACTGCAGTCTGAATTCTGAACTTATGCTAGAGTGAAGTTTAAGGACTGCTTCTGCTAGAAAGAGGTGGAGACTGTATGGCGCACCTACCTCGCCAACATGTATAAGAATATAGGTATCCAAATTATTGATCAGAAAATCCTGCTGCCTTGGGTGATGAAAAGCTAATGGCAACAGAAATTGGGCCAGGAAGCCTTGTGTAGGGAACTATCTGGTCACATTTCGTAAGTTACTTCCTTTTTTGTCCCAAACGAAGCCATAGTTTTCAAAGGGATAATGGCCTTGGATGTTGCTAAGATTGGCAGAGAGAGCTCAGGTGTCATCCATTCCGGATCATTCCAGGGAAGGGCATCCTCTACAGGGTTGTCTGCTTTGACGAGGAAGATTGCGGGCGGCAGTCTGACCCAGGAAACCAGATGATTCCTGCTAAATACAATCATTTCCCAGATCTGATTAGCCTTAAATATGCCACAGCTCAGTTTGCAAAGTAGTAATTTTTTTAAAGTCTAGTCAAAAATTTTGGCCAATTCCAACTCAAGTATCCGGATCTCTAGCACTACTTCCCTCTAGCAATGCCATACATATCTAACCCTAAAACGGGGAAGCGTCCGCTGAGGTTGCCCATTGCAGGATTCTGGTGTGTGGCTGGGCACATGCAAGTTCCTGAGTCAGGGGAGAGCGCCCACCGGAGACTGCGGGCGGGAGCCGGCGACGGAGAACCGCATGCCCAGCTCTCTGGCGTGAGTACGCAGGCCTCCTCCCACGGTCTCGGGAAGCCCAGACGCCGCAGGCTTCCTCGCCGTAGAGGAGCTGCCGGGGCGTAGTTCCTCCACCGCTTCCTCCTCCAGCTGCACCCAACCCGTCCTTTCCTGCTCTGTAGGGCCTCCCCACCTCCCGGGTTTGAAGCGCGCGCCACTGCCAGCCCGGGACCTCAGGGGTGGGCAAGGGAGGCGCACAGCCGCACGCCCGCCCGCAGTAGGCGACCCCGCCCCGCCCCTCGAGGCCCAAGGTCCCGCCCCTCGAGGCTCCGTGCCTCGCCCCCCGGGTGCCCCGCCCCTCTGCGTGGCTGGCGTGGCCGGTAGGCCCGGCTCCCCCCGACAAACCTGTCTGGTTGGGGCGGGGAGCGGAGCTTCCTCGTCCGAGGGCCGTGCTGCGCTGCCAGATTTGTGCTTCCGCCCCTGCCTCCGCGGCTCGGAGGCGAGCGGAAGGTGCCCCCGGGCCGAGGCCCGTGACGGCGCGGGCAGGAGCCCCGGCAGTCCGGGGTTGCCGGCGCGGGCCATGTCGCTGTTGGGGGACCCGCTGCAGGCCCTGCCGCCCTCGGCTGCCCTCACGGGGCCGCTGCTCGCCCCTCCGGCCGGCGCGACCCTCAACCGCCTGCGGGAGCCGCTGCTGCGGAGGCTCAGCGAGCACCTGGACCAGGCGCCCGAGGGCCGGGGCTGGAGGAGGCTGGCGGAGCTGGCGGGGAGTCGCGGGCGCCTCCGCCTCAGGTGAGCTCGGGGCCGCGGCAGGCCGGGCGAGCGGGCCGAGCGAGGTGGGCTCCCATGGGGAAGTGGGGGCGCCGTCGGCGGGGCTGAGCGCGGCAGGGGCCGCCGGCGTGAGTGAGCGGAGGTGGGGAGGACTTCGGTCATTGAGACGGAGCGGAACCCAGCAGCGCCGCGGAACGCCTGGGATTTGAGAGCGGAGCCCGGGGCTCCGGAGGGAGGAGGCAAAAGTGGCCCAGCGGCTGCCTAGCTCCCTGTTCCCACCCCCGCCCCTGGGTGAGAGGGAGAAGTCGAGGTTGACTCCGGAGGATAGTGAGAGAAGGAAAGCTGTCAGGAGACCCCTGGGATGGGGCAGTCATCCAGAGGACTTAAAATGCAAAAGAAAGGGATGTGGACACTGCCCTGGGAGACCTAAGGAAGGCTAGGAAGAAGCGCAGGCGAGGTGATGAATGCAGAGGGTGGGGTGCAGGAATTCATGAACATTTTGCAGGGTATTGGAAAAGACTGACGCCGAACTCATCATCTTCCTCCATCAAACCAGGTTACCACGTTCCCTTCTTGACTTCACCATGAACATGAAACTCGAATTAAAACTATTTTCCTTATTAGGTTTGGAATGGCTGTATTAGGGTTCCTGAAGTTTTGGTCTCGAGACTCCTTTACCCTCTTAAGAATTATTACGGACCCCAGAGAGCTCTTATGTGGGTTAGAGATAATACATACATGTAATATATACTGATATTTACCGCCATTGAAATTAAAGCTAAGACATTTTAAAAATATTATTTAAAAAGAATAACCCATTACATGGTAGCAGAAATAGCACTTTCGTGGAAAAACAAATTTTCCAAAACAAAAAAGTCAATTAGAGAAGTGGCATTGGTTTTCGTTTTGAAGCTCTCTTTAATGTCTTGGCTTAATCACAGCTGGATTCGTTTATGTGCTTCTGCATTCAGTCTTTTGCACTATTACAGGTCACAGGACACTGGAAACTGCAGTGTCCACTCCTGAAAGAATGAATGAAAAAGCTAAATAAAATCTTAATATTATTATGAAACATCTTTTTGACCTTGTGGACCGCGCGAAAGGGTCTCAGGAACTACACTAGGGGTTCCCAGACCCCACTTAGAACCATTACTTTATACCATTGTTGTAATTTTGGCCTGCCTTTGAACCCCTTAGCAGTTTTTTAAACTTCTCAAATGACTATGATTTGTCTTATAGTATGATTATTTGTACACATCTGTATAAATGCCTTAAGAACAGAAACCGTCTCTTAATATTCTGTTATGTGTAGAAGTTAGTAAATACTTGATGAAAGGGAAGTCATTTATTCAAAATGGTATTAAGTGCTTACTATTTGCTAGAAATTTTAGAAGATAAAAAACTAACAAATATTAAATTCCTAATCATAAGGGGTTATCCAGTAATGGACTGTTATTTGGGGACCTTTACAATGACATTAAATGCTGTGTTGGATATGAATGATAGTGGATTTTTGTCATTTATTGAGGACATGGTATGTACCATAAAATGTACTAAATATCTACATGCTGCTGCTGCTGTTTCATTCTTCTTTGTTCGTCTTATTTTTGCATTATCTTTTTTTTTCCCCCCAAGATGGAGTCTTGCTCTGTCGCCCAGGCTGGAGTGCAATGGTGTGATCTTGGCTCACTGCAACCTCTGCCTCCCAGGTTCAAGCAATTCTTCTGCCTCAGCCTCCCGAATAGCTGGGATTACAAGCACGCGCCACCATGGCCCGCTAATTGTTTTATATTTTTAGTAGAGAGGGGATTTTGCTGTGTTAGCCAGGCTGGTGATCACCTCAGGTGATCCATCTGCCTTAGTCTTCCAAAGTTCTGGGATTACAGGCGTGAGCTACCCTGCCTGGCCACATTATTTTCTTAAACCCTCCTGTCAACTCTGTTTCAGAGTTTGGGATTGAGGCAAAGGGTAATAGTGATTTGGGATTATTGCTTGTGCAAAGGAGTAATGATGTAAGGAGGGAATAACTAGCAAGACCTAACAGAGAGGTGGCATATTTTTTTTCTGTTCTGGGAAAAACATGTTGGGCTTTTGGATACGCAAAAAAAAAAAAAAAAAGTCCAAAATACTGTTATGCTAGGTCCATAAATTTCTGAATTTCTGGACTTACCATAATGTAAAAAATTGTCTTTGGGGGCAGATCTCCAGAGTATTACAGTGTTAAGAGTACTCTAGTTAGGGAAGGTTCTGGGCTTCCTGAAGAAAGCTGGGTGTGGAGGACTCCTACATGGCCATGAAGGAGGGAGAAGAAAGTCAGCAAGGCCCTGCCAGGGCAGAAGCGTGGCTGCTGGAATCCAAAAGCAGTGGATACTTGATGTTGGGTGTTGTGTTTTCTTTGCCTGCCTTCAGTCAGTTTTTGTTGAAGGCTACAGAATGGTCTTAGCTTTGTTTGGGGGAACTAAAGGAAAGATTTGCGGCCACTTTTCTGTGGAGTCACACAGAGAAGGGGACCGTTGCCTAACAAGAGGTGGCAAACACAAAGGGCATGCAGTTGTGGAATCTGAGAATTTGGGGTGGGAAGTCTGACGAGAGGCAGATACATTTCACCTGTCTTTCAGGATGGTAAAGGTTAGTTTTGAGAAGGTTGGTTGCAGTGAGAAATGTTGGAGAATTTGGGAATGTTAAGCTCATCGTTATTGAAATCAGAAGAATTAAACTGACTTTTTTCAAAAAGCAGCACTGGGAACTTGGGGGCTGGACCGTGAAGCAAGGTCAGCTGAGGATGCTTACTCTATTTAAGACAAAAAAGTTACTGTAAAGTGATTTCATACTGATGGGAGAGGATCTGTGATACTAGAAGGTCCTAAAGGTATTTTTTCCCTGGTGCCAGAGACAGGAATTACAGTGTGAGCGTCTAGTCCACGTGGATGACAAGTCCCACGAGGCTGTGAAGTGCTTTCTTCAGTCACTGGATCTGCAGCCCTAAAATCTCGAAATGTTGCCCATTCTGTTTCTTTTTCTTCTCTTCACTTTTTTTTCTGACACTTTACATCTTTCCTCAAACTGGGTGAAAACTGAATAATACAAATAAGTAAACCACAAGAAAAGAGCCCGTTCAAACTGTCTACAAGAGATTAGGAATAATTGTAAATGTTTTCATTGCTGATGACTCACAGTAAATCCTTGTTTATAGCTTAGTTCCCCACAGCCATGTACATTTGGGAATGCACTATAGTCAAACTCAGCCCTAATTCCATTCAAGACTGACCTGGACACCCTTTGCTGTTAGTGTGGATAGGCACAGACTCTGAGGGTCTTGCCCAAGCTATATAAATTCTTTGGTGGCATGGAACATCTGAGCCCTAAGGATGGCAGACCTTACAGGAGGCATCACATGCTGCCTAAAATTCTGTTAAGTAGGGAGCTTAGAAATGAGGCTATGGAACCTGGACCAAGGAAAAACAGTCATTGCATACCTGCTAAGTAGAAGGTGCACTGTTAGCTGCAGAAATCCTGCTCTCATGCAGTTTATTATAGGAATGAGAACATATAAAAGGCTCTAACAAAAGGTTTCCTCCCAGCCTGGGAAACATACTGAGACCCTGTTTCTACAAAAAATAAAAAATTAGCTAGGCATAGTGGCACCCACCTATAGTCCCAGCTACCCTGCAGGCTGAGGTGGGATTGCTTGAGCCCAGGAGTTCGAGGCTGCAGTGAGCCTCAACAATTATGATTGAAATTCATTCAGTAATCATTCATTTATGAATAATTAGTATGGACAAGACAGAATTTTAGGTATTGATTTAGGTATTGTCAGCCTTCAGCATGGTCGACAGAGTAAGACCTTGTCTCTAAAACAAATAAACTAAAAAAGGTTTCCTTCTCGCCCTCTTGGTCTTATCCTTCAGTCCCATGGCTTTACATTTATTTGGGTTGATTACTCCTGACTTCTATTTCCAGCCCGTTTCTCTGCTTTGAACTCCTAGATTCATGTATGTAAACACTTGTTTGCCATCTTCTCTTGAATGACTAAGAGACATCTTAAATGTAACATGTCCAAAATTTAACCTGTCTTTCCTTATAAACCTCTTTCTTTCACAGTTTCCGTACCCTCTGGTTGTTCAGGCCAAAAACTTCGAAGTCATTTCTGACTCCACTTTTACACACAAATCATTTTTGTCAGTACATCCTGCCTGCTGTACCTTCACTATATGTATGTAGAATCCAACCTCCACTGCTGGCACACTGGACCAAGCCATGTTGTCTCTCAACTAGATTATTCCAGTAGCCATTTAACTTCTCCTTCTTTCACTTTGCTCCCACCCCAGTCTGTTATCAATATAGCAGTAAGAATGATTCTTTTAAAACATCATATCAAGTCTTATTCCTCCTTTGCTCAAAACTCTCCTATTGTGGCCAGGCGTGGTAACCTCACACCTGTAATCCCAGCACTTTGGGAGGCCAGGGTGAGAGGATTACTTAAGCCTAGGACTTCAAAACCAGTCTGAGCAACATAGAGAGACCCCATTTAAAAAAAAAAAAAATGCCAACTCTCCTATTGCTTTTCCATCTCAGAGTAAAAACACCATTAGCTACCAGTTCAGTCTTCATCCTGATATCTTCTTATCTCCATCCCTCTCTACTCTGGTCACATGTGCCTTCTTGCCTTCCTTTGGACACAGTAGTCTTTGTACTTGCTGCTTACTCAGGCTGAGATGGTCTCCATAAGTAACCACATGACTTGTTCACCTCACTGAGCTCTTGTCTGATCATAATATTTAAAATTACCCCCTACATCTGCTCAGTGTTACCTGTCTACTTGCGTTATCTTAGTTTCCTCCAAAACACTTATGACCATTGGCTGCTTGGATACATACACAAAGAGATATCTCTGTGTATATTTAAATTTATGTCTGTACTTCTCTAGAATGAAAGATCCAGGAAGATGCAGAATTTTGTTTTGTTTCCTGCTGTATCCTCAACACCTAGAAAAAACGGTAGCCTATTTTAGGTGATTGTTAAATAGATCAAATTAATGAATAAAGATTCCAAATAGTAAATGTACCAAGAGGAGAAGCAGAAGAACCTAAAAACAGCATTATAGTTTGTCCCCTAAAGGGTGTATAATACGTTCTATTTGATTATATATTTTTAAAGTTAAAAATAGAGGTGTTTTTAAAAAGCAAAGTACATTTGTTTCAGTAATAAAGCAGTTTTAAATTAAATCAAAAATTCTAAATTAGGACTTTCAGAAACTACTTCAAAGCACACTCTTACAGGAATGTAACTTAAAAAGGAAAGAAAGAAAAGTTAGGTCTGTGTAAGCATCATCTTAGCTGAAAGCCAGTGCCCATGTGGAAAATCAGTAAAACCAAAGGAGATACAGAATCTTCTTTTTCTCCTGTGCCTCTTGTAATGGAAGATAAATCATCTGTAGTTCAATTTGATCTTTGTTCTTTTGGCGGGAAGGAAAGCCAAGTGTTTTTAATTGTCTCTGTATCACTATGACATTAATTAAAGCATCACTTGGTTGCATTTGATGAGATGGCTTCTTAATTTCATTTGTCAGATCCTGGTAAACTTCTGAATCATAAAAATTATATTTAGCATACAGCATCCTTATTTTTACAAATCTCATTCTAATTATTTACAAAAATGGTAATCCTTGTATTGTTTCTAACACAGGTTCTTTCACTTGGGCATTTCAGAAACTAGTAAAATAAAATTTCACAAAATAAGAGCACTAACAGGCAGCTTCAACTTTTTATGTATTCTGTCATCGTAGTCAGCATTGTTTCTTAAAAGAAAGAACACTTTTAACACCTAAAAATAGAAAAGATAATTTTAGAATAAAAGACAGCTTTGTTGTCCTTATTTGTATCATTTTACCTTGGACTGCAGATTGTGCTGCCACTGGTCTACAGTCCGGAATTTGGGACTGGTTGACCTGTGATATGATGATTCACATTTAACAAGAATGGCATATTGAATATAATAAAATTAAACGAGATTGCTTAGAAAAGAATACCTAGTAAAGATTGTGATCACAGAAGGCCTTCGAGGACATATTCAGGTTACCAAAATAATAGTTACTCAAAAAAATTTTTCAGGAAAAGCGAAAATTGTTTCAGAAATAAGCATAGTTAAGAAATTAGCTTTAATATTATTTTAATATCCCCATATTCTTATTGCATAGTGAGAGCTAACCTTTATTGAATGTCTGTTACCTGTCAAGCACTGTGTTAAACACTTCTTACATGGATTAGCTATTTAATTCTAACAACTCTATGAGGTAGATAATGTTACTAATGAAATTAATTTGATCGTATACATTTTTTCCATATGAAATAATTAACATCGTTGAATTATAAATCTTGGATGACAGTATAAATGGTATGGTAGCATCTTAATAAGACTACTCAAAATGAATGAGGATTAATATTTCAAGCAATAAAATAGCTTGCTAACCTTGATTCTGTCACACCCCTGCACTATTATGTTTCACCCCTTGCATCTATTCAGGCTTTCAGCCTTGACAGTTATGATTGAAATTCATTCAGTAACCTTTCATTTGTGCATAATTAATATGGACAAGACAGAATTTTAGGTATTGAGGGATTTTATGTCTGTGTGTGTGTGTGTATACACACACGTATGTTTAATATGCTGGGGTTTCTGTTTTCAAGGAGTTTACTATAATCTAGTTGGATAAAGAAGCTTTTCTTCATGAGCATAAAGAAAAGCTCACAGTTCTGAGGTTAAATTATGTGAGATAAAACATGAAACAAGTCTGCACAAGACTGCTTAAGGCCCAAATCCAGGCTGCTACTTGTTTCATATAACCCATGATTTAAGACTGGTTTTTGTGTTTTACGAATTGTAAAACAAAACAAACAACAACAAAGAAGAATGTGTGATAGAGACTTTATGGCCCAGAATATCTAAAGTATGTACTCACTGGCCATTTAGAAAAACAGTTGTCTATAAAATTAGTGCAATTAAAAGACTGTGTGTTTGGTGGACTGGTGTGGTCTAGGAGGACCTTATAGAGAAGCTAGAGTTAATATGGGACTGTAATTGAAATTGGCAGGAAAAGGAGCAGGATCTGGAAAGATGGATGAGGTATGAATTCTACAGTATATCACGCAGATTATCTAAACACTTTGGTTGGCTGTTGTTGGTTATGTTTCTTTGGGAAAGTTTTTGTGTCATTGATTGCTTGGTTTTTACTTTATTCTTTTGTCTCCCCTTGCATGTTTCATACTTGTATTTTCCCCTTCTATAAAATGATTACAATTCATATCATTGTTCCATTCTTTGTGGCCTTCTATGATCTGATCTTAACCTGTCTTTCTAATCTCGTATACGACTGCGGCACACGATAACATGGAAAAGGAAATTGTATATGTATGTTAAATACTGGTATTTTTAAAAGAATAGTTTTAACAAAAGGACAGTAAGACACTCTTTAAAGGAAGGGTTAGCAAACTATTTCCATAGAGGACCCAGTGGTAAATATTTTTGGCTTTGCAGCCAGGTATTCAGCTCTGCTGTTGTATCAGGAGAGCTGCCATAGACATTTGTAAATATGCGAATGAATGAGTGTAGCTGTGCTCCAATAAAACTTTATTTACGGAAATCAGGTAGCTGAACACATTTGGCCCACAGGCCATGGTCCCTGCAGTAGGATATTTCTAGGTACTTAGAAGTACTTTGGTTTCTTTTTTCTTTTTTTTTAAGAGAGTCTCGATCTGTCGCCCAAGCTGGAGTGCAGTGGCACGATCTCAGCTCACTGCAATCTCCACCTCCTGGGTCCAAGCGATTCTTGTGCCTCCTGAGTAGCTGGGACTACAGGCGTGCACCACCAGACACCAGCTAACTTTTGTGTTTTTAGTAGAGACGGGATTTCACCATGTTGGCCAGGCTGATCTCAAACTCCTGGCTTGATGAGATCCGCCTGCCTTGGCCTCCCAAAGTGCTGGGATTACAGGTGTGAGCCACCATGCCCAGCCTAAGTACTTTGAATGTCAATAGTACTGGTTCTCCTTCTAAATATACTTTTTAAAAATTATCAAAAGAGCCAGGAGTGGTGGCTCCAGCACTTTGGGAGGCAGAGGCGGTATTATCGCTTGAGCCCAGGAGTTCGAAACAAGCCTAGGCAACATAGCAAGACACCATCTCTATTAAAAAAAAAAAACTATCAAAAAATAAATACACATAAAAAATCAACCGTACAAAAGGGGTTGTAGTGAAAAGTAGATCATCCAGCCATGAGCTCTACTCTCTTACCCTCTCTGAGGCAACCATGGCTATGAGTTTCTTAGATACCTTTTCGAAGTTTACTCTCCATGTATAAGAACACACACAAAGGATCTTGGTAATAGCAAACACTGTTCTGTATCTTCCTTTTTTTGTATGAATATACACATAGACATACTATCTTGTTAATGCAAATAGTGTAAAATATACAGTTGTTTATGTTAATTCCTTCATTTCTCAGTATGTCTTGAAGACCTATGCCTTTACCTCAGGCTCAGTTTTTTTTACTGAATTAACAGTATTTCATTTGATATGCATGCCCTACTGTACTTAAACTAGTAATTAAGGATATTTTAAATGTTTTTCCATTGCTAACCTTGTAACATTGATTGTTCTGTTCAGTGTCATTTTTGAGACATTAGCCTCTCTTGCTTTCAATTCAGAGTACTACCAACACCATTTGTATACATGCATGTGCCTGTGATTTAAGATATTTTGGCTCCCTAATGGAATGAGTGCATATTTCTTTCACTCAGGAGGCAGCAAAATGTAGCCTACTGGGGCTTCATTTGGGGTCACTTTGTATTTCACCATCTTTGAAGAAGGAGTAAGGAAATTTTTCTGGCCTTCCTATTCCCCATTCCTAAATTAAAGGCAAAAAACCTTTAAGTATCAAGGCTCAATTTCTCTCACATCCTGTTTCTAGGTTTCTCATTCTCCTGATTTAATAATCATGGGAGCTGAGTGGGAGAAGGGAATAAAGAGGGATTCCCCATGAGGAAAGAGGAGGAAAGGATACTTGCATTCATTATGTGAAAGTTTGTCACCACCCACCCACTCCCTTGTGATTTATTCCGTACAGCACCACCGCGGTCCAGATATATAGCAGGTGTAGCATGTGGAAGAAAGCTGTTGACTTGAATTCTTTCTGTTGCTTTCAGTTGCCTAGACCTGGAGCAGTGTTCTCTTAAGGTGCTGGAGCCTGAAGGAAGCCCCAGCCTGTGTCTGCTGAAGTTAATGGGTGAAAAAGGTTGCACAGTCACAGAATTGAGTGATTTCCTGCAGGCTATGGAGCACACTGAAGTTCTTCAGCTTCTCAGCCCCCCAGGTAGGTTTGGTTCTTAGGAGTTCATGGAGCCAAACTTAGAAGAAAAATCTCTCTTTTTGACCAGGTGAATGGTGTGAAGTATTTTTGGAAAATGTAAATGTGTAGGGCCTTGTTTGCTTTCCCAGGTGGAGACTAAAGAGCGCATAAAAAGCAAATGCAGCGCATGAATATTGGTTGGGTTGTGGTTGAAGAAACCAGCTACATGAGACATTTTTGAGATAGTTGGAAAAATCTGAGTGTAACTACATATTTGACATATTAAGTAATTATATGATAATGATGCTATAGGAGAATGTCCTTTTTTTTAAAAGGAGATGCATTTTAAAGAATGTAGGGAGAAGATTCCTATAATGTGCATTGGAATAGTGCAGCCAAAAAAATGAACATATATTTAATCCTATATATCTGTATAGATGAGGTAAAGCAAGTATGACAAATGTTTAAGTTTTTTTTGCTGCAGTGAGGCTTTTGAATGTTGAAATGGTATACATCAAAACCACGTATAACTCAACCTTATAACCTTATGAGTTTTTCCTGAATTACCGACATTGGGTGAGGCTTTGCACTTCCCACATCAGGTGAGGCTTAGGAAACAGTCCTTCTTCTCCATTCAGCTCCTCTCTTCTCAGCTGCAGATAGAGTTGGTCTACAGCAGTGGTGGGAGGCAGGAGGGACATGCCATCGAAGCTGCCTGGTTGTGGCAGCACTGCAGGCCTCCTTCCTTACCTGGGGGTCCAGTGGCCATTATTTGTCCCACTGGAAGCAGAGAGGCTGGTTGAACTTGGAAGGGCAGTGGACAAAGGACCTGATGCACTCTATTTTACGTGGTTTTGATGTATACCATTCCATTATATAACCAGCTTGGTTATGATGTATTTTTAAGTGAACATGAGGAACTTAAAACTATAATTGAGATGTTATTTTTTATTGTTAGTTGTGGGATAGGGAATTAGGAACACATGGTATAGTGGTATGCTGTCAGTTACATGTACCAGAAACCCCAACTCAAATAGACCTAATAAAGAGAATACATTTCTCCTTCTAACTGAAAAGCTTAGAGCTGGTTTGGCTTCAAGAGAATCAAGGAACAATCCTGTTCTCAAGGAGTTGGTTGGTTTTTGTCTTTGCTCTTCCTTTCTTGGCATTGGCTTCCTTCCACGACTGACTTTCCACATAGCCCAAGATGTTTGCTGGCTGTTTCTGGGCTCTTCATTCTTGTCCCAGCAAAACCCAGAGAGTTCATCTGGTTAACTAGCTTCGGTCACATGCCTAACTCTAAACCTGTCACTGTGCCAAGGAGATGGAATGTGCTGACTCGCCTGGCTTGAAGCCAGGAGTAGAGTTGGGTTGAGTCAGCTTTCCTGGAACCACATGGATCACCAAACAAAACTGGAACTATTAGAAGGAAAAAGGAAGCAGCAGATACTGGGGAGGTAACTAGTTTTCTATTTGTAGTTTACTGCAAATGGAAAGGGCCCTGGATTATAAATAAGGAGACTTGGACTCCCAGTCATCACTGCTTTACAAGGCCCGCTGTAGGTGGTAAAATAGGCCTCTGATAAATGCCCTATGAATGTGATATACACTGTATTGGATGCTTGCCTTCTGTTTCCCAGCGCCTCTTCATACCAACAGGGCTGGGGTGGGAATAAGTAGCTGCTAATGCCACCCTCCCAAATGCAACCGTTGACTGGCACCAAACAGTAAACTTTCTTTTTTAAACCTGGCCCATTACTGATAGAAACAGTAGACTTCCTAAAGTGGTATTTATTAATTATTATATTGCTGGTACCTGAAGCAGCACCCAGGAGTTGTGACATTTGAAATCTACCAGTCTAGGTTTCATGCTGATTAAGTCCAAGTTCTCATGCTTAGTAAAGTCTCATACTTAGTGAAGTCTACTTTTACTTACTTTAGTAAGTTCTCATACTTTATGGAATACTAGGGCCTCTGAAAGCTTAGGAAACCTTTCTGGGAAGTAAATATAACATGTATTTCATTCTCTTTTTCAATAATTATGCTTAATTACTCTAACCATTGTTTGCCAAGTCTATAAAATGAACATAAGTATTCTCTGCCTCGCAGAGTTATAGGAGCTACATGAGATGATGCTGTGTTGAATTTCATCTATACAATGACAGGGGCCTCATATCTCTTTTGATTTGTGTTGTGATCACTGGCCTGAGAGCTAGGGTTTCGGAATTTTTTTAAGGTTCCCATATGTGAAACCGGGCTTGACTGAAATTGAGTCGTATATTTATTTAGGTATAACAATTTGCCTGAATTTTTTAAATAACATTATATTTTTATTTTTGACAGGCCAGTGACTAATAAAGTGCTACCCTAATAAACATTAGTAATCTTCCTTTGAAAAATCCATTTTTGCTCATTGTGTTTTTTTCCAAATAGGATTAGCACTTTTCTATCAGTTTTCCCCAGTGCAGATTATCCTGATATTTGGCTTACAGGCTTTCTCAAGATTATCTTATAGGGCTTTTTTGCATTTGAGGAGAGAATAGGAAAAGGAAAGCAGTTTGTTTTTCTCTTTTTGTTTTTAATTTTCTCTTCAGTCCATTTGTGAGCTGTAGGGAAATATTGTTTGTTTTGTTTTTTAAATATTTTGTGAGAAATGGTCTTGCTCTGTCTCCCAGGCTGGAATGCAGCGATATGATCTTGGCTCACTGCAGCCTCTACCTCCTGAGGCTCAAGCAATCCTCCCACCTCAGCCTCCTGAGTAGCTGGGACTACAAGCACGCACCACCCAGCTGATTTTTTTTTTATTTTTGGTAGATACGGAGTTTCGCTATGTTGCCCAGGCTGGTCTTGAACTCCTGTGCTCAAGCAATCCACCTGCCCTGGCCTCCCAAAGTGCTGGGATTACAGGCAGGAGCCACCGCCCTGTTTCTATGTTACCACTTGTGCACTTTTTCTGTGAGGTTTTATGTCATGTTAGCCATGTAATATCCTTAGGAATTGGTTGTTGCCTGAATGTTAGTTATTGATTTAACAGTAAATATTTTGGGATCTAATAAAGCTCAGTAATTTTAAGAAGATACTTCTTCTTTAATTAATTTGTTAGCTTATTATCTAGCATCTAGTATGAACAATCTAAGATTTACTCTTTTTTTTTTTTTTTTGAGGTGGAGTTTCACTCTTCTTGCCCAGGCTGGAGTGCAGTGGTGTGATTTTGACTCACCGCAACCTCCGTCTCCCGGGTTCAAGCAATTCTCCTGCCTCAGCCTCCTGAGTAGCTGGGATTACAGGCATATGCTACCACGCCTGGCTAATTTTGTAGTTTTAGTAGAGATGGGGTTTCTCCATGTTGATCAGGCTGGTCTCGAACTTCTGACCTCAGGTGATCCACCCGCCTCGGCCTCCCAAAGTGCTGGGATTACAGGTGTGAGCCATTGCACCCAGCCGACTTATTCTATTTATACATAGTAGAATAAAGAAATATAAGAATTATAGAGAAGAATTTTAATATTTTAATAAAGATATTGAGAATAAAAGCTACTGCAATTATATTAAGAAGGTAAGCTCTGATAGAATCAACTTAATTGGTGGTTTGCCTCATGCATTCAGTAAAGTTTACTGCGTTGCAGTGCCTTTGCTGTGCTAGGCATTGTGCTAGGCACTGTGAGTTTAGAGATGAATAAAGCAATAGTTTCCACCTGCTGATAGGTCATAGTTTAGTAGGGGAGACAAATATGTAAAAGATCATATCCAAGACAGTTGTAAAAAATATATATATAGTAAGTTTATCTGATCTCCAGTTTTCCCTCTTTGCTATACTCTTGAGTCTTAGTGAAAATACAAAATAGAAATATTCTAATGTTTTCTCTTTTTTGCGTTAATACTATTTCATAGAAGGACATTACTTCTTATTCCGCAGGAATTCTGATGATTTTTCTCTGTCCTTACAGAGAGAAGCCTGGTTTGGGTTGTCCTGTGAACTGGCCTTTGAGGTCTAAATGCAGGGAGAAGGGGAAACTTTAGATTTCTTTTGATTAAATGAGAAACTATAGTCTTACGTTGCCATATTCTGTTCCAAGTGATGGTTCCAACTACAGTCAGAGGTAGCTCTGAGAGGTAACTATCATGTGGAGTTTCTCTGTCTTTTGAGAAACTGACCAAGTTTCTTTTCTGAATTTGTTTTGGTGCCCAGAAATAGCTAGGGCAGTATCCACGCGTCTCTAAGTAGAACAGTTTCTGTGATGAGGAGCCAGCTTCAGCAGTCACTCAGCATGAAGTCTGAGTGTAAACTCCCCCTGGAATTATAATTTTATCTATTTTCTGAAGGAGCCTCAGAGGATCGAGGTTTACTCTCTGTTGCTTTCTCTCTGGTCAAGCATTTCCACTGCACATGGGTTGGCCAACTTGCCCCTCAGTCTGCTCTTACTTGAATTATATGATAGAGAAATTGCTTCCAGTTTTTAACGAGTGGATGGTGTTCATCCCATTTTCCAGCACTAGTAAATTGTTTCCCTACTTTTATTCCTTTGCTCATCTCAGTGGGAACTGGAGAACGGGGTTAAATGAATGTGTTGAAATGGTTTTGAACCAAAGGTCTGTAATGATTTTTTTTAAGATCTTATTTAAGTTTCAAAGACTGATTCCAAAACGACCAATATTGACATCTGTGTTATTGGCAAATGCAGATAGACTCAGATGTGTAGTTCAAGGTGCTTTTGTTTCTTTTGTTGTTGTTGTTTGCTTGCTTTTTGAGTCTCACTCTGTTACCCAGGCTGGAGTGCAGTGGCGTGATCTTGGCTCACTGCAACCTCATCTCCCAGGTTCAAGTGATTCTTCTGCCTCAGCCTCCTGAGTAGCTGGGATTATAAGTGCGCGCCACCACACCCAGCTAATTTTTGTCTTTTTAGTAGCGACGAGGTTTCGCCTTGTTGGCCAGGCTAGTCTCAAACTCCTGACCTCAGGTAATCTGTCCACCTCGGCCTCCCAAAGTGCTGGGATTGCAGGCATGAGCCACCACACCCAGGGTATTTGTTTCTTTTGTTTTTTTTTTTTTTTTTTTTTTTTTGAGACGGAGTCTTGCTGTGTCGCCCAGGCTGGAGTGCAGTGGCCGGATCTCAGCTCACTGCAAGCTCCGCCTCCCGGGTCTACGCCATTCTCCTGCCTCAGCCTCCCGAGTAGCTGGGACTACAGGCGCCCGCCACCTCGCCTGGCTAGTGTTTTGTATTTTTTTAGTAGAGACGGGGTTTCACCGTGTTAGCCAGGCTGGTCTCAATCTCCTGACCTTGTGATCCGCCCGTCTGGGCCTCCCAAAGTGCTGGGATTACAGGCTTGAGCCACCGCGCCCAGCCCGTTTCTTTTGTTTTAAGTGAAAACATTGTGAGTGTAGAATTATAGGCTTCATCAGTCCTAGTTACATACATCACGAAATGGTTACCTGGAGAAGTGATGCCCTTAACCTTGAATGGGCAGACCAGAGGCTGAACAATGGGAGCTGTTCAGAGAGAACTAGCATTCTTGATGTGGGTCTCATTAAGATGAATCCCAAGTTGCTTTTCAGCTCAAGTGTTGCGATATTGCTATTTTATATCACTCTTCTTATGAAAGGTGCCTCACTGAGGGTACCTATGAGATGTCTGTGGCAGGGTCATGTGCCATCTTTTCAGTAACATCCTTTCCGTTTGCCTCTACTCCTTTTTTATTTCGTATCATTTTTTCTTAGATCCATTGTAACACATGCATTGTTATGTTTTGGCTATTAATTTTTAATTTCTAAAATAAGTGCAAAGATTGTTTAATATTATTCTTTAGTTTCTAAAATACCTTCACATTTTATCTTCACAATTCTGTGAAGCGACAGAACAGTACTATTGTGAACATTTAAATTTTAACCAATAAACATTTATATGGAAAATGAGATTTCCAAAAGTTATCATTTGGCCAAAGTCACAGTTATTAACAAAGGTGGGGATTAAAAACCAGATCTGCTGCCCCTGACCTGAACTCCATGCCATTTCCATTATGCTAGGAAATTTCTGAATTAAGAAACTTAGTTTTGAATTATTACCTCAGTTGCCTCTTTGACCCATGGACTTCAATTTTTTTCTTCTTGGCAACTGAAAAAGTGCTCAGAGACTGGATCTTGTTTGTAAGGGACTTTTCTTCTTTCATGACCATCAGGAAATTGGCAATTATTCCTCAAAGAAAAACATCAAGAAGTGAAGAGAGAAAAAGATGGTATGGATGGGCATGAATATAAGGAAGAAGTAGAGGGAGAGAAAGGTCTGGTGAACAGGGCTGAAGGAGTATCTTTCTGGGTGTGGAGTGTTGAGGGGAGTCTCAGGCAATGTAACAGGATAAGGAATGTGATGTGGGAGACTAGATTTAGCTACAATCTATACAAATTTCAGTTGACATGTAAGAGAAACATGTACTTTGTATAATGCCGTGGGAGGGACACACATGGACCTACTTTGGTTATATAGTGGGGGAAATTGTTAGAGGAGGAGGAATGATATTTATTTGGGCACGCTGTGGGGCATGTAGGTACTCTCTGTGATAGCATAGAAGATTGCAGAGTAACTTTGAGGATGAGTTTTAGATGGAAGTTGATGAAAATCTTTTTGTTTGTTTGTTTCATGGCCTCTGAAAGTAGATGAACTTCAGTGTACGGAATAGATCTGTTTCTGGAAAAAGTATTTATTGATAAACTGCATCAACATTTAAATGTGTTGTGAGAGAGAATAACTTCAAGGGAAGCTATGATGTGTCCTTTTGTCAAAAATTATCCTATCTTATTCCAGCAGAGTTTTAAATTTTTGTTTTATTGTTTAGTAGCATGTACTTGTTTATCAGCATATGTGTGTGTAGTTGAAAGCACGATCCTTGGTTCCATCGTACCTAGTCACATTCTCCCAGGGTTACAGGAAATCAAGTAACTTCTCTGACTTCTTTGTAGATGTTATCTGAAAAATATGCTTGTTTGCCAGGAAGCTGTGTGTTCACCGTTTAAAATAGAACTTTCATTTGTGTGCCTTCATACAGCCTACGTAGCACTATACCATATTCTTTTTTTTATCTTTGTTCAGCACCTTCTCACTAGTGGGTGCTGCATTGGGGTGGCTAAGGGTTGACCATGGGTCCCTGTCGCACAAGGCTTTGTGGGAGGAAGGAAATTTGTGTGGTTAAAACATGGGAGGTATTGCAACTAATTTTCTTGACTATTCACTAGGGGTGGTTTCCAAATCACATTTTGCCTTTCAATTCTCAGTCTTTGAAGCAATAAATTGTGTATATATTTTATACACACACACACCCCCTTGCTTATTAATAAAGTTGTTGGTGCAGGACAGGCTTATAAACTGTGAATTTAGATGTACATTAAAAGCCACTTTGTATGGCCGGGCGCGGTGGCTCAAGCCTGTAATCCCAGCACTTTGAGAGGCCCAGACGGGCAGATCACGAGGTCAGGAGATCGAGACCATCCTGGCTAACACGGTGAAACCCCGTCTCTACTAAAAAATACAAAAAAAAAACAAACTAGCCGGGCGAGGTGGCGGGCGCCTGTAGTCCCAGCTACTCGGGAGGCTGAGGCAGGAGAATGGCATAAACCCGGGAGGCGGAGCTTGCAGTGAGCTGAGATCCGGCCACTGCACTCCAGCCTGGGCGACACAGCGAGACTCCGTCTCAAAAAAAAAAAAAGCCACTTTGTCTTGGCCCAGCATGGTGGCTCACACCTGTAATCCCAACACTTTGGGAGGCTGAGGTAGGAGGATCCCTTGAGGCCAGGAGTTCTGGGCAACATATGAGGCCAACCTGGACAATGTAGTGAGACCCTGTTTCTACAAAAAAATAAAAATAGTACTAATTTTAAAAATCACTTAGTCTTGTGTCCCACACAAAGGAAGGATAACTTTTAGAACCTGGCCATGTGGTCCCTTTCCAGTAGTCACCTACTTCTTTGTAAAATACTCGAGAGGAAAACCCCTTTCCATCATTCTTGTCTCTTATCTCCTTGTATAGTGGCGGAGAATATTTGCCATGGTATATATTCATGAGCAGTGTCCTGGTGTGGGATTGCTCTTTGTGTGATATACTTTCTCAGTAAGATAGGCTCACTGTGGCAGAAAGCGGATTACCATGGGAGATATATTGAGAATCACCAAGAGGCCAGGCATGGTGGTTCACTCCAGTAATCCCAGTGCTTTGGGAGGCTGAAATGGGGTGGATTGCTTGAGCCTAGGAGTTCAAGACGAGCCTGGGCAACATGGCCACACCCTGCCTCTACAGAAAATGCAAAAAGTAGTCAGGCATGGTGATACACACGCTTAGACCCAGCTACTGGGGGGCTGAGGTAGGAGGATAGCTTGAGCCCAGGAGGTTGAGGCTGCAGTGAACCCTGATCATGCCACTGCACTCCAGCCTGGGTGACAGAGCAAGACCCTATCTCAAAAAAACAAAAAAAGAATCAGAATCACTGAGAAAGCAAAGCATAAGGGTTTAAAACCTTTAAAAGGCAGGAAAACCTAGGTTTGCATCCTGGTTCTGCCATTTTACAATGTAAAAAAAAAAACAAAAAAAAAAACAGTCTCAGTTTAATTTAGCCCAGGTAATCTGGGTGACCTTCTGCAAATTATGTACCTTATTTTCATTGTAACATAGATGTAAGTAGTATCTACCTTGTGTGGTTATTTCAAAGGTTAGTGATAAAAATGCCTGGTACATGTAAAGCAGTAACTTGCTGCTGTAGTAATTTCTAGTATTATTATGTATATTCAACAAACACATGTTGAACACCCACTAACACCCACTGCACTGCCATGTGCTGGGCACAATTCTAGGTGCTGAATGAACTGGTGACTAAGACCATCAAGGTCCTTGCTCTCATGGAGCTTCTATTTTAGTACCTAAGACGAACAGTAAGAAAGAGGGATTTTAGAAAGTGAAGGACACTGAACTGGGTGAATGTAATAGATAACTGTGGGGGTAGGAAGGTACCTAATTTGGAGACTTTCCCAGAGAAGCTGGTGATAATTTAGTAAGAAACCTGGATGATGAGGAAAGGGCCTGCCATGAAACAGTAGAACAGTGGGAGCCAGTGGGGTGGTGGTTGTGGGGGATGGCAGAGCACAGCTTGTCGGGGAGAACCCAGCAGAGGACTGGTAAGTGGAAGGCAGAAAAGAGCTTGGCTTGTGGAAGGAAGGAGGCCCAGTACGGCTGGAGCTTGGTGAGCCTGGAGGAGAGCGGGAGGGGCCAAAGGAGGGAGCAGTTCATGGAGGACTTTGTAGCCCTGGTAAGGAATTTGGATTTTTTATTCTAAGTACAGGCACACTTTATTTTATCATGCTTCACTTCATTGCACTTTGCAGGTACTTCATTTTTTACAAGTGGACAGCTTGCGGCAACCCTGTGTCTAGCAACTGTCAGTGCCATTTTTCCAACAGCATGTGCTTACTTCATATCTGTGTGTCACGCTTTGGTAATTCTTACAATATTTCGAACTTTTTCTTTATATCTGTCATGGTGATCTGTGATCGGTGATCTTTGATGTTACTACTGTGATTGTTGGTGTGTGGAAAGATGGCGGCATCCAGATGGCGGTCTTAAGAAGACCAGATCAGTATGGTGTTGGCATTGGGGACTGCTAGGCAGGCACTGGCTAGCTCCAGGCAGCTCAACCTTGGGGGCTTCGGGGCCCCGAGACGTGGAGTGGGGCCCCTGTAAGTGGGGCATGCACTCCATGTGGAAGCCAGAGCCTTCTCCCCTGGATGGAGTGTACGAGATCCCTGGACTGGAGCCCATCCCCTCCGTGGGAAAGATGTACTCCACGCCCGGGCTGCCACCGCTGATCTTCCTGCCCTGGGACCCTGGCTACAAACACCCAAACTTCTGCTCACCCCCTGTTCACGACCCTGGGACCCTGACTCGAAGCCTCCAAAGTTCTGCTCAAGCTCCATTCACAAGCAGCCACTATACAAAGACGAGGCGTGCTATGTCTTTCACCAGCCTTGCCGCCTTCTCAGGGGTGTCAAGCAGGCCCTCTGGCTTACCAAGGCCAAGTTAATAGAACGCCTTCCTGAGAAAGTACTTAGCCTTGTTGATGATACAGGGAACCACATAGAGAACCAAGATGAGTGTCTTCTGAATTTGATCTCTCATGCCTGTCTCTGGCACTGTACTGAGGACATCCTCAGGAGAGAGGCCTGCTGTCCGATCATTGTAGACAGTCTGATACAGTTGTGTAAGTCTCCGATTCTCAGGCATCCTTCTCTGGCCAGGCATATTTGTGCCCAAAACTCCACATTATCCACCACCTGGAATTGAGTCTCTTCAGGGTCATGGTTCTAGTGGAGACTGCTGAGTGCCAAGGATCCTCTGTCCCCCTCATCTCCTCCAGAGAAGAGGTTGAAGCTACTAAAAATTATGTTCTTGAGACCTTCTATCCCCAACGCCCCCCCCCACACTGATCTTCAGGAATGCAATGTTTATGATGTGGAAGATGGCACAGGATTCTGGGAGGGCTATCCTTACCCCTATCTCCATATCCTGCACTTCCTGGAGAAAGCCAGTTTACAACCACATAGCCTTCAACCAGATCAGCTGTGAGCCAAGATGATCCTGTTTGCTTTTGGCATTGCCCTGGCTCAGTCCCAGCTCCTCTATGGGAACGACACCAAGATCTTGGAGCAGTCCGTGGTTGTGCAGAGTATATGCACAGACAGACGTGCATTCCATTTCCTGGTGTTACAGTTGAACACCACAGACCTGGCCTCTGACAAGTGTGGCAAGAGTTTGGTCTGGATGGAATCATACCAGCTACTCTCAGCATTTTTGGTGTCTCCCAGTGATCAAAAAGAAGGTGGGGCTGGGCCCAGTGGCTCCCGCCTGTAATCCCAGCACTTTGGGAGGCTGAGGCAGGTGGATCACAAGGTCAGGAGATTGAAACCAGCCTGGCTAACAGTAAAACCCCATCTCCAGTTAAAAAAAAAAAAATACAAAAAATTAGCCGAGTGTGGTGGCACGTGCCTGTAATCCCAGCTACTCAGGAGACTGAGGCGGGAGAATTGCTTGAACCCGGGAGGCAGAGGTTGCAGTGAGCCAAGATCGCGCCACTGCACTCCAGTCTGGGCGACAGAGCGAGACTCTGTCTCAAAAAAAAAAAAAAAAAAAAAAATGGTCGTGGAATGTGTTGGACTGACTGGTTTCCAGTAGGAGACATCCAGGAAGTTTTTAGCTCTGTATTTACATGGTGTTGTGTGAGCCAAGGACCACTCTGAGGCCTGAAACCCACCTTTGCCTTCTCCCACTGAAGAGGGTCTGGGGTCCCTCTGGAGCCTCAGTGCTTATCTAGCCTGGTGGTCTCACTGACAATAAAGAGCCCTTGCATTGCAAAGGAAAAAAAAAAAAAACTATAATTGTTTTGGGGTGCCACAAATTATGCCCCTATAAGAAGGTGAGCTTAATTGATAAATGTCACGTGTATTCCAACTGCTCCGCCAACTGGCCATTCCCCTCTCTCGCGTGCTCTCTCCTTCTTCCTCTCCTTCTCCTTCCCTGTCCCTCTTCCTCTCCCACTTCCCCCCTCCCTCTTTGGGCCTCCCTATTCCCTGAGACACAACAATATTGAAGTTAGGCTGATTAATAACCCTACAGTGATCTCTTAAGTGTTCAGGTGAAAGGAAGAGTCACGTGTCTCTCACTTTACATCAAAAGCTAGAATTGATTATAGTTAATGAGGAAAGCATATGAAAAGCTGAGATAGGCTGAAAGCTAGGCCTCTTGTGCCGGTTAACCACGTTGCGAATGCAAAAGAAAAGTTCTTGAAGGTAACTAAAAATGCTACTTCAGTGAACACATGAATGATAAGAAGGCAAAACAGCCTTATTGCTGAGATGGAGAAAGTTGTAGTAGTCTGGATAGATCAAACCAGCCACAGCATGCCCCTAAACCAAAGCCTAATCCAGAGTGAGGCCCTAACTCTCCTCATTTCTGAGAGATGAGGAAGCTGCGGAAGAAAAGTTGGTTCATGAGGTTTAAGGAAATAAGCTGTCTCTGTAACATAAAAGTGCAAAGTGAAGCAGCAGGTACTGATGGAGAAGCTGCAGCAAGTCATCCAGAAGACCTAGCTAATGCCAGGCATGGTGGCTCACAATTGATCATGGTATCTGTAGTACTAGCACTCTGGGAGGCCAAGGCAGGAGGATTGCTTGAGCTTAGGAGTTCAATACCAGCCTCGGCAACATGGTGAAACCCCATCTTTGCAAAAAATACAAAAAATTAGCCAGGCACGGTGGTACCTCCCTGTGGTCCCAGCCACTCAGGAGGCTGAGGTGGGAGAATTGCTTACACCTGGAAGGCAGAGGTTGCAGTGAGCGAGATCATGCCACTGCACTCCAGCCTAGGTGACAAGAGTGAGACCTTGTTTCAAAACAAAAAAACAAAACAAGATCCAGCTCATTAAAGAAAATGGCTATAATAAACAGATTTTTCAGCGTAGATGAAACAGCCTTCTGTTGGAAGAAGGTGCCATCTAGAACTTTGATAGCTAGAGAGAAGTCAGTGCCTGGCTGACTCTCTTGTTAGGGGCTAATGCAGCTGACAACTTTAAAGTTGAAGCCAGTGCTCATTTACTATTCTGAAAATCCTAGGGCCCTTAAGAATGATGTTAAAAACTGCAAAGTTTTTGTCCTGAATAACCGGATGGATGGTGGTAGGCTGTAAGACTGGTTTACCATCTTTGAGATGGGGAAACTGTGGGGACTGGCAGAGGAGTAGATTTTGTGTCAGAAGAGATTTGGGTATATGAAATTTGTAGTGGCTATAGGACATTCAAATTTAAAGCTGGGGTAGCCAAAACTCCTATATTTTTTAGGTTTATTACTTGTTCTCTTTTGTCATTGTTGCAACTTTTTTTCCTGTCACATCGAAACTTGGGAAATCAGAATCTTTGTATTTCAAAGTTGTGATGTAAAACTCTCCTGGCAGATGAATGGTAAATATGGGGACATTCAAATACAGTGTTATGAATTTGCTGGCTTCAGCAAGAGTGCTTACCCCATTTTCCACCTTTCCTACCAACATGTATCACAGATTTCGGAAAGATTTTGAACTTCTCTCCTGTACTAACTTGGCCTCTACATAAAGGATTAGTGAATCAATGTCCTCCCTTGGCAAGAGTTTAAAATTCTGAGAGGCTCTACTATATTTACTAAAGATTTTCTAGGGTTTCTTGAGACCCTCCAATGTACTAGATATACAATAAATATTTACTCGTTTTTAGTTTTGGTTTTATTTAGTGTCTTTGTGCTATGACTTTCGTGAACATTTTTTTTTCCTAGAAAGTTTGGCACCTTTGATGTATTAAGATTACTGTTATTTACACTGTTTCTTTTTTACTGGTAGTCTTGTTTTGTTTCTTTGCATTGGTGGGTGGTAGAAGAAAAAGACACTGTTATGAGGTCACATTCAGTATACACAAGGAAAGAAAATAAAAGTAGGTGCAGGAAATTAAGTTTTATAAATTTTAATTATCTTTTTCTTCCCTTCCTAAAAGCCAGCTAACCCAGTTTTATTTATTAAAACTTTTGCAAATGTAAACTTTTCTAGCATTGGTTTCTTTTATGTCAGTTATCTATTGCTGCATAATCAATTATACCCAAGTCAGAAATGAAAAACAACAACGGTGTATTATCTCACACAGTTTCTGAGGATAGCAGTCCAGGAGTGGCTTAGCTGGGCAGTCCTGGCTGAGGGTCTCTCGTGAGGCATCAGTCAGACTCTGAGCCAGGTCTGCAGTCGTCCGAAGGTTTCCCCAGGGTTGGAGGATCCTCTTCTCAGATGGCTCGCTCGCAGGTGTTGTCAGGAGACCTCATTTCCTCACTGGCTGTGGCGGGAGGTCTGTTTCTTTCCACAGTGATATGGTTTGCCTGTATTCCCACCCAAATCTCATCTTGAATTCCCATGTTTTGTGGGAGGGATTCAGTGGGAGGTAATGGAATCATGGGGGCAGGTCTTTCCCTGCTGTTCTTGTGATAGTGAATGAGTCTCATGAGAGCCGATGGTTTTATAAGGGGGAGTTTCCCTGCACAAACTTTGTTCTCTTCTCTTGTCTGCCGCCACGTGAGACATGCCTTTCACCTTCCACCATGATTGTGAGGCCTCCCTAGCCACGTAGAACTATATGTCTATTAAACTTCTTTCTTTTGTAAATTGCCCAGTTGTGGATATGCCTTTATCAGCAGCGTGAAAATGAACTAATACTCTTACCACTTGGGCCTCTCTGCAGGGCTACCTGAATGGCCTCCTGCCATAGTCATGTGCTTCCCTGGGGCTAGTGAGTGAGAGAGAGGCAAGAGAAGGAGTGGGGGTGTTCCATTATTGACTAGGATTTTCTTCCAAATTCCTGTCAAAAGTCTTCCAAGCTTCGATGTTGGCAGTTATTCCTCAAGTGAGGAATGTCTGTGTCACAGGTATATCACATATATATCCCACTGCTCTGTTTCTGTGTCCTTCTCTTCCCAAATCGTTGCTTTTCAATGCTAAATAATAATGCAGTAATTTGAAGACATTTTCAATGGTGTTATCTTTGTCCATTGCATGCTTCCATAGTACAGTACCACAGTCTGTAATTTTTAAAGAACAGACATTTATTTTGCACAGTTACAGAGCCTGGGAAGTCCATGATCGAAGAATCAGCTTCTGATGAAGGCTTCCTTGCTGTGTCCTCACACGGCACAAGGCAGAAGGGCAAGCAAGGAAGAACAGTTTGTCCTCACATGGCAGAAAAGAGAGAGAACCCACTCCTGCAAACCCCCTTGTTACAGCGGCATTAATTCATTCGTGAGGGTACAGCCTCCCGCTAGGCTCTACCTCCCAACATTGTTACATTCGGGATTCAATTTCCAGCTCATGAATTTGGGGGCATACATTCAGACCGTAGCAGACATTGCAACTTAACACTTGTGTTACTAGCAGTGCATGTAACTCGACTGAAGTGGCAGCTATATGAGCATTTGTGACCAAACATTTCCATGAGCTGACACTGAGAACTACGCTATGGCTGTGCCTGACAGGCATCTGTTATAAGGTGCATCCTGATTTCAGAAGTGTTAGAATACAGGGAAAAAAGCTTCTAAAAATTGAAGAAATATGGTAAATAATTTTCTCCCCCACCCAATCATGGGGAAGTACAATAGATCAAAGTCTTCTGCAAGTAAGTTTCTTTCCTGTGATTTTACAAAGCCTGCAACTCACAAGGTGTAAATTGGTTGAGAAGGCGATGTGAATGAGTGATTTATGAGAAAGATAAATATGCAGGTTATTTCTAAAATGTTTCAATTTTTGGTTTCAGATGTATGAACAAGGAAAATCCCTCTTTTGTGACTTTAATTTTTTTTTTTCTTTAGGAATAAAGATTACTATAAACCCAGAGTCAAAGGCAGTCTTGGCTGGACAGTTTGTGAAACTGTGTTGCCGGGCAACTGGACATCCTTTTGTTCAATATCAGTGGTTCAAAATGAATAAAGAGGTAATTTTTAAAAATATATCTTTTAATTCTTCTGTTATAAGGAGAGAGAATGATAGAGAATTAATTAACATTATTGTCCTAAATGTAGTTTTAACAGTTTGGTAAAAGTCTGACAGACATTGCTAGGTTATTACTGAAGTAGTCAATAAATATTATTTTGGTAAGACAGTTCCAGAATCATCGTATAGAAACATTGTAAACAATAATGAAATCGGTTCTCTACTCTAAAAATTGTGGAAAATAGGGATAACTTAGGGCAACAGTGTTAGCAAATATAAAACATCACCAGTACATTCTTGTATATACAAAACTCTTTACTACAGATTATGTTCCAACCAAAATCTTTAGAAGATTTTCAAGGCTATATGGAAAGTTAATGTGCTATTCTTTTTAAGAATTCCACATCACTGTTTTATCTGTATGAGAAGATTTAGAACCTTGTGGTAGATTCTGAAGTAAAATTCAGATTGGCAGAATGGGCCATTTATTCCTTTTGTGAAATGATTGGATCCCTGCAGCCCCCAACAAATAATTTTAAATCACATCTTAGAATTCTCTTTTCTTCAGAGTTCCTTGAGCCATCCTGCACTGGGGATTTCTCAGTGGTCTGGCTGCCTGCATTGTGTCCCACTTCTGTGGGCTTTTCTCTTCCATTCCTTCATCCCTCTCTACTCTGCTCCCACTTCCACAGTGCCCAGAAAGTCCATATTCTTTTCACTCTGTTAGTCCCAGTCATTCAGCTTTCTTCTAAACTTGATGCCATGTCTCCCTTTGCAAATCTGAAACTAAATAAAAGCTGTTCTGAGAATGACTTTTCCTTTCATTGGATTGCCTCATACTGTAAGAGAATTCTGTGGTTTTATACAATCTTTTATTTCCGTCTGTTACACAGAGGTAAGACACAGCAACTGTGGAATGTAGTAAAAAGATTGCATGTAGCTTTGGCACCAGATAGGTCTGTGTTGGAACCCTGACTGCCATTATTAGCCATGTGAATTCCTATCATCAGAGGTTGTGAGAATGGATGTTTTACATGCCTAGGCTTTTGAAAGATGGTACCTAAAGGTATTTTTTAAATCATATTTTCTCAATTGCAAAGTTACTTTCATTTTAATAAATGCCCTTTGAGGAGAAATAGTGGAAAAAACCTATTACATTAAGTGTATCATTTGTAAACTATGTCCTGATTGGAGAAAGGTAGAAATGTAGGGGATGGAAAATGCATCTTAGAGTTGAAGAGTTGTAATGGATTTTAAAGCTCTTAACAAGTCAAGTTTTGTGAAACCACTCTTATGATCATAGGTGTATTGTAGGAGATGTTTACTTAACAAGTGCTTGTCGAGCACCTGTTTTGTGCCAGGCCATGTTCTAGGCTTGATGATACAGCAGTGACCAGAATGTCTCTGCCCTCAAAGAGCTTACACACCAATGGGGACAGAGCAAGCACTGTTAATTCCTGTGAGTTAAGAGCTATGAGGAAAATCAACAGAGTGGCAACATAATGTGAGAAGCTACTAAAGGTTTTAAGCACGGGAAGTAACATGGTAGGATTCATGTTTTTTGTTTTTTGTTTGTTTGTTTGAGATGGAGGCTTGCTCTGTCACCAGGCTGGAGTGCAGTGGCACGATCTTGGCTCACTGCAACCTCTGCCTCCCCAGTTCAAGCGATTCTCATGCCTCAGCCTTCTGAGTAGCTGGGACTACAGGCATGCATCACCACGCCCAGCTAATTTTTTGTATTTTAGTAGAGACAGGGTTTCACCATGTTGGCCAGGATGGTCTCGATCTCCTGATCTCTTGATCCGCCTGCCTCGGCCTCCCAAAGTGCTAGGATTACAGGCGTGAGCTACCGCGCGCAACCAGGATTCATGCTTTTAAAACATGAACTTGCTGCTTAAAGGAAACAGAGAACAGCAAGATGAGCAGTTGTCTAATATCTGTGCTTGACTGAAAGTAGCAGTAGTGTGGAGCAGAGAAGGTGGATCACAGTGCATTATTCAATGTGTATTTTAGAGACAGTCAACTAAGCTGACAGATTAGATATAGAGTATGGGGAGAAGGAAGAGAAATCAAGGATGACCCCTAGGCTTTCCATATGAACCTCTGAGATGTGTTACATACTGAGGTGTTGAAGATTGGAAAATTAACTGACAGAAGACAGATTAATGGAGAAAAAGCTTATTTGTGTGCATGCAAGAGCTTTCAGAAGGAGTAGCTTGCTAACTGGTTATGTAACTAATTTAGTAGGGAAAGGCAGGGGCCCTGTGAGCATAACGGATGGGTTTGTTCAGGAAAGACAAAGGGGAGAAGAACAAGGGAAGATAGCAAAGTTTGTGGTAATGTTTGTTCATGCAGGCACCAGTGGTATCTCCTCTTCATTGTGACCATAAAGTCCCCAAAGAGAGATTTATGGTAGTTTTACTCTTGGTCTACCAAGGGGAGTAAAAGTTGCCCCAAGAGGGAATTTATGGCAGCCTCATTTCCCAGAAGTTTTTGCTTTGGGTCAGATAAAGGAAGCCTGAGAAGACTTCTTTCTGCATCTGTTGAATCCCAGATGTCTTCAGTTTAATAAAATCTTCGTACCAACTCTGGGGTTCTGAGTCTCCACAGATCTTCAGCCCAAGTAGCGTTTGTTCAGAAGATGCATCTTCCATTTTAACAGGAGGGAACAGAGGAGTTATAAATAGGTACAGACATGGATAGGTTTGTGATTTGTTGGCAGAAAAAGGAGATAATTTCTATCTGAAGCCGGTCCTTGAGAGAACTAGGATTACAGGAGGTTTGAGGAGACAGTATACATCAATAGTCTAGAAGGAGAACACACTTAGGACCATATAGTAGGATTGTCAGGCAGTTCAAAGTGCAGCCTGTTGTCCCAGTTGTCACATTCTCAGCAAAATACTCTTGCTTTGGTGTAGGTACTGAAAGGGGAGAGAGTAGAGTTCAGTTACTTGGGGTTTGGAGAGGGAGGAAGTGAGCTTGTTAAAGTACAGGTTGAATATCCCTTGTCTGAAATGCTTGGGACCAGAAGTATTTCAGATTTTGGATTTTTTTTAGGTGCTGAAATATTTGCATTGTATACTTAAAAGTTCAGCATCCCAAATCTGAAATGTTCCAGTGAGCATCATGGAGGTGCTGAAAGAGTCTTGAATTTGGGACTATTTCAGATTTTAAATCGTCAGATTAACCTGTTCTTTGCAAGGGAATTGTTGTAATGAGGCACTTGAGTAAGCCCCTTGGCAATGTGCCAAATTTGGGTGTAGCTGATCAATCACTGGGAGCAGAAAACGCATTAATAAAAGAAATATTACTATTGGAGGTGGGGCCTGTGGATGGCCACCCCCTCTCACTGTCTCATTGATAAGCTTTCCATAGCCCTTCTCTGTCTAGACCTTGAAGGAGATTGGATATTGTTTGGTTGAGGAGTTTATCCTCTTATAGAATTTTGCAGATCAGAAGGTGGGGTCTCAACGTCAAATAACTTGCCAGTGTCTTCCCAGCTAATGTGGGCAGAGCTGAAAACAATAGCCAAACCTAAATCTCTGTGTTTTCTCTATGCCGCCGTGGTGTTTGTATGGCTGCTAAACTGTATGGCTGCTAAACTCGTAAATGTTGCAGTTGTAGATTCTTTCAGAACTCAGTGATTGATCTCTTAAATGACAGAGCAAATAGTTTTCTGTTAGTGAGCCTTTGGAAGATATTTGGGACCAGCTTAACTCTCTAGTTAATGGATTTGTAAAAGACTGGATTTTTAATACTTGAGTCCTAGATAACTCAAAGTGTTACTGTTTTTAACTCAGAAATGTTTTAGTACTTGGGGGAAAAATGTTGCACTTCCAAAGCTCCATACTGAAATCATAGATTTTGTACAGCATATTTTATAAGATGTGTTTTTGATGAGTCATCCACTTCTATTCTCTTATTGATTCTTCCACAGATTCCAAATGGAAATACATCGGAGCTTATTTTTAATGCAGTGCATGTAAAAGATGCAGGCTTTTATGTCTGTCGAGTTAATAACAATGTCACCTTTGAATTCAGCCAGTGGTCACAGCTGGATGTTTGCGATGTCCCAGAGAGCTTCCGGAGTAAGTAATGAAAGAAACTGAATGTTGGCATGGGGATTCCCCATATTTTATTTTATTTTAAATGTTTACTTTTAAATAATTTTAAAGTATCAAAAATCATAGCAAAATTTCACATAGGTACTTCATCCATTATAATGTCAACCATTGTTAAGATTTGATCCATGTGCTTTGTCTTTTTTTTTTTTTTTTTTTTTGTAATTTAGTTTTTGGTTTTGTTTGTTTGTTTGTTTTTTAAGACAAAGTCTTACTTTGTTGCCCAGGCTAGTGCAGTGGTGCCATGTAATCTCAGCTCCCTGCAACCTCTGCCTTCCAGGTTCAAACGATTCCTCCTGCCTCAGCCTCCGGAGTAGCTGGGATTACAGGCGCGTGCTATCACACCCGGGTAATTTTTGTACTTTTAGTAGAAGTGGGATTTCACCATGTTGGCCAGGCTGGTCTCAAACTCCTGACCTCAGGTGATCCACCTGCCTCGGCCTCCCAAAGTGCTGGGATTACAGGTGTGAGCCAACATGCCCAGCCTGCTTTGTCTTTCTCTGTGTGTGTGCGTGCGTGCACACACACACACACATATACGTGTGTGCAGATACCTTAGGATGACATAGACATAAACAGGCCTTAGTCTGGTCCCTGCCATGGACCTCTTCAAGTTTGCCTTCCTTCATGGTCCATTACTCTGCCCTCACACACGGCACCTATACTCAACTTAGTTTCTCCCTGCTGCTTCCATTGTCTCGAAAATGCCTTGCGTATTCACACTCCACATCTTTGCATCAGTGCTTCCTTCCATCTTGCATACCTTTTCTGCCTGGCATACTCTTATGACTCTTTCAAGCCTCGGCTCCCTCTGTTCCCTTGGCATTCTGATTTTACCTCTATTATAGAACTCATTGCATTGCCTTTGAAATTATTTGTTTGCTAGCTGTCTGAGCAGTATAGGGATAAGGAGTTCCCTTTTCTCTTTCTAGTTCTTAGAACAAAGCCTGGCAGGTAGTAGTCGCTCATCAGTTATGCAGTTCAGTGACCACCCTCATGAGGCACAGCCTTGGGCTTCGGTGTTACACCTGTTTTAAACTAAGCATAAGAGAGAGCCCCTGACCCCAGATTACTTACACAACTATCAGAAAAGATTATCTGTTGCAATAGAAAGCAGGAAGACTTTGTTGCTACCACTTCTTTCTCCCAAAAATTAGTCTTTTGAACATATTTCTATATTTTGGTTGTTTATATTGTCAGGCTTGTCTCCCTATTTAACGGAACTCCTGAAGGGAAAGTCTGGTTCTTAATAATCTTTTGTAAAACCAAACACTGAATAACCCATAGCACTCGGTAGGTGTTTATTGACAGAATGAAGAACCAGGGTCAATTCTGTTTAACAAAGCAGAGACAGATGTATTTCCGTCAGTAGCATCTAATATTCTTATAAATTCAAAGCTATCTAAAAATCTCTGAAGGATTCTTGATATCTAAAACTTACTTTTCCTTATTTAAGAAACAGATCGTGAACCTGGCATGGTAGCTCACACCTGTAATCCCAGTACTTTGGGAGGCTGGGGTTCTGGGGCGGGTGAATCACTTGAGGCCAGGGGTTCAAGACCACACTGGGCAACATGGCAAAACCCTATCTCTGCAAAAAAAAAATTAGTCGGGCCTGACGGTGCACACCTGTAGTCCCAGCTACTCGGGAGGCTGAGGTTCGAGGATCACTCAAGCCCAGGAGGCAGAGGTTGCAGTGAGCTGAGATCACACCAGTGCACTCCAGCCTGGGTGGCATAGCAAGACCCTGTCTCAAAAAATAAGAAAAAGAAACACATTGTGAAACTAACATCATGGAAAAATGCTATTTCCTGAAGTTACTCACGAATACTAAATGTGATCATCATAAAAAGTAGATCAGTAGATAAATACATAGCATTTAAGACCTGACAGTCTTGAGTTCTATAATTAGAATGTGAATCAAAAAGAGGTCAGTTTGTTATGGATTTGAATGTTGTGGTCTCCAGTTTTGTAGGAGAAAAAACTCTCATGTAGTAGTCTTGCTGCTCACTTTTCAATTCTTTTCCGTAATGCATGTTGTTCTCCCAAACTATTGTATTGTTCCTAAAAAATTATGTTGTGGAAAAAAAAAACTCTAGCATTGATGTCAGCACTAAAGGCCGTGTAGTGTATCATTCACTGCAAGGAAACATTCATCAGACTGCTTTGCTACTCCCTCTGATTCATCTTTTTCGTTCAATAACTAGCATTGATCAAGGCAAAAAAAACAGTATACTCTTTAAAGAGTAGTTGTCAGGTATTATTTTATTCGGTGCACAATCAAGAACCATGTTCTTTGTTGTATTTGCTGGACAAAAAGAAGAATAGGGAGGGAAACACACTTTTTGTTAAAAGAGTTAAAATGCTGCTTTCATTCTTTCACTTTAGCCTTTCTTAAACTCAGATAGCAATAAAGTTGTTGAGAAATAAAATATCGGCTGGGCGCAGTGGCTCACACCTGTAATCCCAGTACTTTGGGAGGCCGAGGCGGGTGGATCACAAGGTCAGGAGTTTGAGACCAACCTGACCAACATGGTGAAACCCTGTCTCTACTAAAAATACAAAAATTAGCTGGGCATGGTGGCGCTTGCCTATAATCCCAGCTACTCAGGATGCTGAGGCTGTAGAATTGCTTGAACCCAGGGGGCAGAAGTTGCGGTGAGCCAAGATCGCATCATGGCACTCCAGCTTGGGTAACAGAGCGAGACTCCATCTCAAAAAAAAAAAAAAAGAAAAAATATCACCATTTTCTTTAAAGAAAAAAATACCTCATGCACCTCTGTATTAGCCCATTCTCACACTGCTATAGAGATACTACCTGCGACTGGGTAATTTATAAACAGAAGAGTTTTAATTGACTCACAGTTCCGCATGGCTGGGGAGGCCTCAGGAAACTTACAATCCTGGTGGAAGGTGAAAGGAAAGCAAGGCATGTCTTACATGGTGGCAGGAGGGGGAGAGAGCAAACAGGGGAAATGCCAGACATGTAAATAACCAGATCTGTGAGAACTCACCGTCAGGAGAACAGCATGGGAGAAACTGCTGCCATGATCCAGTCGCTTCCCACCTGGTCCCTCCCTCAACATGTGGGGATTACAGTTCAAGGTGAAATTTGGTTGGGGACACAGTCAACCCATATCAACATTTCTCAATTTTATTTAACTTTTTTATCCCATTTTTATTAAGGGGTAATTTATATACAGTACAATGTATAGATACTACATGTACAGTCCAGTGAGTTTTAACATGTATATATAACATCGGTATATGTATCTATTTAACATATGTATAGTCATTGACCAGTCTCGATATTTTATATTCAGCTTCTTCCACTCAGCATAATGTTTTTAAGATTTACTCATGTTGTTCAGTGTATCATTAGGCAGTCTTGTCTTTTTGCTGAGTCATATTCCATTGTATGAATTGACTAGGTTTGTTTATTCATTCTCCTGTTGATAGACATTTAGTTTGTGTCCAGTTTTGGAATATTATGAATAAAGCTAGGATGAACATTCTCATACAAGGCCTTTTCTGGACATACGTTTTATTTCTCCTGGATAGTTACATAGAAGTGGAATTGCTGAATCATATAGTAGATATATGTTTAATTTTTCTTAACTGCCAAAGCTTCCAAAATAGTTTACTGTTTTGCATTACCACCAACAGGGTATGAGAATTCAGGTTACTCGCCCCATATCTTGGCCAACATTGGTTGTTAGCTCTTATTGATGAATTAAGCTTTTGGTCATTATGAAATGCTCCTTTATCTTTGGTAATCCTCTTTGTCTTGAAGTTTACTTTGTGTGATACTAATATAGCCATGAAAGCTTTCTTTTTTGTTTTGTTTTGAGAGGGGGTCTCACTCTGTCACCAAGGTTGGAGTGCAGTGGCATGATCTTGGCTCACTGCAACCTCTGCCTCCCAGGCTCAAATGATCCTCCTAACTCAGTCTCCTGAGTAACTGGGACCACACACATGTACCACCACACCTGGCTAATTGTTTGTATTTTTGGTAGAGATGGGATTTCATCATGTTGCCCAGGCTGGTCTCAACCTTTGAGCTCAAGTGATCTTCCTGCCTCGGCCTCCCAAAGTGCTGGGGTTACTGGCATGAGCCACCATGCCTGGCCAGCACTATGGTAGCTTTCTTAAGCTTTTTTGTATGGTATATATTTTTCATTATTTTAATTTGGAATGTCTTTGTTTAAAGTTTCATTTTAGATGACAGAATACAGATAAGTGTTGCTTTTTGCTCTAGTCTAGAAAAAAGTCGCTTTTAAGGTGTTTAGACCATTTACATATAATGTGATTATGTTTAAGTCTGACGTTTTGGTGTTTGTTTTCAGTTAGTCTCATTTGTTCTCTTTTGATCCTCCTTTCCTGCCCTCTTTTGGACTGGGATTACAGGTGTGAGCCACCACGCCTGGCTAAAAGAGCATTTTTTAATATTCCATTTTATCTCCTTTATTGACTTTAGCTATGCCTTAGTGTTATTTTTAGTGGCTGTGTGACAGATTACAGTATGCCTCTTTAGCTTATTGTGGTAAACCTTTACATATTCAACCTTAAAATATAAGAACCTTATATAGCATACTTTCATTGTGCCCCCCATTGTACATTTGTTGTCATATGTTTTACTTCTACATTTACTTTTAAGCAATCTTGTAAAGATACATATGTGTATATAATTTTTTGTTGTTGTTTTTGAGACAGAGTCTCACTCTATCACCCAGGCTGAAGTGCAGTGGCGCGATCTTGGCTCACTGCAACCTCTGCCGCCCAGGTTCAACTGATTCTCCTGCCTCAGCCTCCCAAGTAGCTGGGATAAAAGGTGCCTGCCACTGCGCCCGGGTACATTTTTGTATTTTTAGTAGAAATGAGGTTTCACCATCTTGGCCGGACTGGTCTTGAACTCCTGACCTCGTGATCCATTGGCCTCGGCCTCCCAAGCTGCTGGGATTTCAGGCATGAGCCACCACGCCCAGCGCACGTGTGTGTAATTTTTAAAGATTTTGTTTAAAATATTCACTGACATAGTTACCTGTTGTGGCACTCTTGAGTCTTTCCTTCTGACCCAGGTTGCTATCAAGTAAAATTTCCCTTCTGGCTGAAGAATTCCTTTTAACACTTCTTATGGTTCAGGTCTGCTGTTTTTCTGTAATAATTTGTAAAATTTATTTGTGAAATAAGTTGTAGACAAATTAGCTCAGCATTTGAATTCTGTTAATCTCTTTGTCTTCATTTTTGAAGGATATTTTTGTTGTGTATAGAATTTTAGAGGTGTGTTGGTTTGTTTTCACCACTTTAAAGATACTATTCCATTGTCTTTTGGCCTCGGCCTCCATTGTTTATCATGGAAATTTATTTATTCCTTTTATAATTGCTCCCTTGAATTTTTCCTGCTTGGAGTTCTCTGATTCTTGGACCTGTAAGTTGTTATCTTTCGTCAATTTTGAATCATTTTTAGCCATAATCTCCAAATATTTTTCTTCTGCTTTCTTTCTGGGACTCTAATTATATGTATGTTAGACTATTTGATGTTGTCCCACAGGTCTTGTAAGCCCTGTCTTTTTTTTCTTTCTTTCCTTCACTTTATCTCTTTATTTCCAGTTGGATTTCTTTTAACCTGTTTTCAGGATTACTGATCCTTTTCTGTGGTGTGACTAGTCTGCTGGTAAGCCCATCAAATGCACTGATGAGTGAAAATCTTGATATTTTAAATTTCTGTTATTTCCATTTGGCTCTTTTTTTTCTTCAATTTCTTACTGCTGAAATTGTAAGTCGGCCACCATTTTCTGTGCAAGTTGATTAACTGCCTTTCTCACCAGATCCTTTAAGATGTTTGTCTTTGAGTTAATGTGAGTTAATCTGATAATTCCAGAATGTAGGCCAGCTGTGCTTTTCTTTTCTTTTTCTTCTTTTTTTTTTTTTTTTTTTTTTTTGAGACGGAGTCTCGCTCTGTCACCCAGGCTGGAGTGCAGTGGCCGGATCTCAGCTCACTGCAAGCTCCGCCTCCCGAGTTTACGCCATTCTCTGCCTCAGCCTTCCGAGTAGCTGGGACTACAGGTGCCCGCCACCTCGCCCAGCTAGTTTTTTTTGTATTTTTTAGTAGAGACAGGGTTTCACCGTGTTAGCCAGGATAGTCTCGATCTCCTGACCTCATGATCCGCCCATCTCGGCCTCCCAAAGTGCTGGGATTATAGGCTTGAGCCACTGCGCCCAGCCTTTTTTTTTTTTTTTTGACAAGTAAACATGGTTTATTTTAGAAATGTGAGACTCTTTCAACATTAGGAAAATTTTTAAAATTATACTTTTAAGTTCTGGGACACATGTACAGAACATGCAGGTTTATTACGTAGGTATACACATGCTATGGTGGTTTGCTGCACCCATCAAGCTGCCATCTACATTAGGTATTTCTCCTAATGCTATCCCTCCCCTAGCTTCCCACCCCCCGACAGAGTTACATTTTCTTTCTTCTTCATAAGTCTCATAATTATTCAATGCTGAACATTGAATATAAAAGAAAAAGAGCATTAACATATGAGATTAACATATTACACATTAACATATAACAGAGATTGAAATTAATATTTTTATGCCCAGGAACTAGGGACACCCCTTGTAATGGCTACTAGAATAGGGGTATGAGTCCATCCAATTTGTAGTTGTTATGTCTGGGCTTTAAATATATTCAATTTACTACTGATGGAATTGAGGGTAGAATGAGGATTTCCCTTTGGCAGGACTGAGATTGACATATCGAGAAGACTTCAAGAATCTGTTTTACAGCTCTAGTGCCAAACTGCAAGAGATCTCTCTTCACTTTACATCCAGAGTCTCAGCTTATTGAACCACTGAAGCATTTTTGTTCTCCAACTCCACCCTTGTCTCTTCTATGTCTCAGGGGGTCTGAGACCCCCTGCCTAGCTGCCCTACCCCCAGCCAGCCTTGGAAAGCAAAGGCATTGCACTCACTGAGGGCCTCATGGACCTCCAAGGGTTTCCCTCAGCCTTAAACAGGCCCTGTGGACCTGCACTTCACAGGTGATCTTTTACCTCTCCTCTCCTCTCCTCATTAGCCTTCTGCAAGAGCACTTGAGAAGGGCCCAAGAGAGGGAGTTGGTGAGGAAGACAGAATCTCTTTGCAGGTGGGGTTCCTTGAGGATCTAATTGGTCATGCCTGAAAGGGGTGACCAGCCATCTGGTTTGCCCAGGACTTTCCTAGTCTTCACACTTTTAAGTGCTGCATTCTGGGAAACCTTTCTGTCCTAGGCAAACTGAGACCACTGGTTACCCTAATGCCAGCTCACACACTGCTTTTAAAATTTTGTAAAACATTCAGCTGGCTTACCCTTCCTTGTCAACTCAGTTCTAAAGGCATTAGGTGGGGCCAAACATGGTAGACATTTGTGTGGGGTGGGAGGGGGTGGGAGGAACTGGGATGCACTGGGATGACCCAGAGCAGGATATCAAAGCCCAGGTAAGGTGTCCGTGTGGGAGTGGAGCAGTCTCCAGAAATAATCCTGATGAATTAAGAGAGCAACGTATATCTTTCTAGACTGTTTCTGTGCATGTAATAATATATTTATAAATGGAATCGTATTCATTCAATGAATATTACTGATCACCTGTAATGTGTTAGACACTGAGTTTCATAATGGAGACTTGTTGCATAAAATTGACAAGCTCTTTGCCTTCTTGGAACTTAAAGAGTATTAAATGAGTGTTAAGTAAATGATTTCTAATATCTGCCTGGGGTAGAAATGTTAGTGATAACTCATCTGTATTTATTCAGTGCGGGTTACAAAACTTATTTCAGTATGTCAAAGAACGGAACATAGAGCTTTCCATGTTGAATGCCAATATCATTCAAGATGTTAATAAGTTGTTTGCCTCCATCAAAAAGATTCTGCAGCCAAACACATTTGGAAGGCACTTGAACTAGATTCCTCTCCTTAACTAACAATGCGTACTAGCACTTTGAAAACTTTGAGAAGTCCTGCAATTGAGAAATGTGTTAACCTTATGTAACCCAGAATTTTGTAAAGTTATTTGTCCACAGCATTCTTTTGGCCACAGAATATCTCTTAACATTTCTATGAGTGCTATAGTTTTTTGAAACAGTTTGGGAAATGTTATTAAAGATTGTAACAAATGAAGGGGGAATTTGACGCATCTTTTTTTTTTAATTATAGGAAAATTTCATTTTTATTTTTAACCTAGAGATTTTATTTTTTCTTTTAATTTAAGGAAGTGTTGATGGCGTCTCTGAATCCAAGTTGCAAATCTGTGTTGAACCAACTTCCCAAAAGCTGATGCCAGGCAGCACATTGGTTTTACAGTGTGTTGCTGTTGGAAGCCCTATTCCTCACTACCAGTGGTTCAAAAATGAATTACCGTTAACACATGAGACCAAAAAGCTATACATGGTAGGAAGTTGATTTTGGGGGCATTTGGGGAAGTTAACATGTAAAACAAATGGTACAATTGAAATATAAAGTAAACATTAAAACTCATATCCTTTCAGAGGTTTTAATGTTTTCAATATTTTTATTTAAAGTCCCTTATGATTTCATATTAACTAACTCTTATATTTGCTAAAGTGCTAGAATTCAATTCAGGCTTATATGTAAAACGTCAAATAGTATTGCATGAAACTCAGCACTGTTGGAATCATTACAACATTTACTTGCTGGTATTTAACCTGATGAATGGAGCTAATGTAACATTGTCTAAAGCCTTCTGAGATGTTATGTTTTGCAGGGTATTTTTAAAACACAAAATGACTTTTTCTCCAAGCCATTAAAATTGAAGAGGAAGTATTTACATGTTCTAATATTGATATAGGTGCCTTATGTGGATTTGGAACACCAAGGAACCTACTGGTGTCATGTATATAATGATCGAGACAGTCAAGATAGCAAGAAGGCAGAAATCATCATAGGTAAGAAATATTTCTCCAGTGTTCTGACAAGTGGACTATAATATAAGCTATATAAACTGCAACGTTTAAGCAAAGGAAATTATACTTTTTACCCCATACTATTTAATGATGTGTTAAGTATTAGAAGTTATATTATTTATATTGAAATTTGAAAGAATGCACACTAAAATCATAATCTAGGTTCGCAGAAAGGAAAAAGAATCAGGAAAAAAGGCCATTTTATTTAGATTATTTTAGTTATAGTTTATTTTCAACATTTATGATAAAATATGTATTCTTTAAAGCTTTAGCTACAAAAAATTTGATTCAGTGGAAAAAGATTTTTGGCCAGGTGCAGTAGCTCACACCTGTAAAATCCCATCACTTTTGGAGGCCAAAGGTTGGTGGTTCAATTGAGCCTGGGAGTTTGAGACCAGCCTGGGCAACATAGTGCAACTCCATCCCTAATACCAATAAATAAATAAATTAGCTAGGCATGGTAGCATACACCTGGTGCCAGCTGTTTGGGAGGCTAAAGTGGGAGGATTGCTTCAGGCTGGGAGGTTGAATTAAAAATAATAAAAAGATTTTTAATAAAACATTTTTTAAAACAAACATACACATATAAAGGAAAGAAAGGTTATTAATCAACAATCCCATTATTAACTGCATAATTTGGGAATTTGTTATATTTCAGCTTAATATATTTGAAGTTATATTGTTCATAGTAGGAGGTATTGATGCATGTGTTGGTTTGCCAACATATCTCTATGATATTTATCTCTATTTGCTTGACGGCCGCCCTTCTTAAGATCATGAATTACAATATATTCAAATTTGTTTTTTCTGAAACAAGGAAGAACAGATGAGGCAGTGGAGTGCACTGAAGGTAGTGTAAGTCTTTGGTTTGAAACCAAATCTCCTGCATGCTAGTTACTCTTGGGATTGGTGGAGTGCTCTTAGCTTACTGAGTGCAGTGATGGAAAAAATACTAGCTGTAAGAAATGATTTTGATTGAAGAATATTGTATTTTAATCTTTGAAGTTTTATAAGTGGACAGACACGATTAAATTGACACACTATTACAATAACTAATCTTCAGTTGACTTTCTATTAATATTACATATAAGAACAAAGTTCCTGCATTGTATCTTTTGAGTAGTGAACATTTGCAATTAATTTTTAATGTTAAGTTTTATCTACATAAAATTGATTAAAAAGATAAGTGGCTATATGATCATGGATATTTGTTTTAGATTATTTTGTCTGTCCTTTAGCCATGATTAGATGCTGTCAAATGAAATTTAGTTTTTATAAAAGTTTCAGGAGAGGAAGTTTGTTTAACATATGTTTTATGAAATATTAAATATTCTGTATTAATATAAAATTGATCAAGATTTTTAAGCTACAAGACTTTAGATAATGTACCATGTCACCTTTACCATAATATGTAAAGGGAACTGAAAATCTGTTTCAACATAAACTTCTAATTTTTTTTAATTAGCCAAAGCATTGTACTTAAATTGTAATGAGTAAATATTAAAACTTGGATCATCTTTCCTTAGTGTGATGTCATATTGTTTTGCAAAATGAGATTTGTGGATGGCAAAGTATTTTTTTCAATTTCTGCCTCTTTATTACATAAGCTTAGGCTCTACTTGGGTAAAGTAAGGAAATAATGTTAAATTTTACATTTTCTGATTTTCCTGTCCTGCATGTCTCTATAGCATCACTTTGAAATACTATAATTACTGTTTTCATCCTAATATATAGTTGCGAACAAGAATTCTGTCTTGTAAGGGAGTTATAATTCGATGATCTGTTAACCCCGTTTGAGGGAAGCCATGTGAAGAAATCCTAATCGAACTCCTCTTCCTGTCTTAATCCTTTTTGCCTAATTGCATGGTTTTTAAGACTTCCTAAAGTTGGAAACCTCTAAGAATAAATATAAGCTAGCACTGCTGTTTGGCTCCAGGGTGATGCGTGTGAATTATCACCTTGCTGTGCTGCTTCTATACCTGCAATATTCTCTGTAATTTTTGCAGTAGCAAGCACACTATTAAATAATAATTTTCACGTAACTCTATTTAGAACACATAAAGATGAAAATCCAGTTATGAAGTTTCTCCAGAAGTCTCAGATGAAAAAATTAGATCCAAATTTTTTTTCAGTGAAAGTTCACAAAGTTGAGAATTGCATATGAACAGTGTCCTTTATTATATATATATATTTTTTACCTATAGAGCATGGTGTCCTCTATTGCATTTTGTGTATTTTGTTCAAGATACTTGATCAGACTATTCAGCCATAAAAAAGGAATGAAATTATGTCATTTGCAGCCACATGGTTGGAACAGTCATTATGTTGAGTGAAATAAGCCAGGCACAGAAAGACAAATATCATACGTTCTTATATATGGGAGCTAAAAAAGTCGATCTCATGAAGGTAGAGAGTAGATTAAGACTGGGAAGAGGCTTGGGGGTGGATGAAGAGAGGTTGGTTAATAGGTACAGACCTGCAGTTAGAGGGAATAAGTTCTAGTGTTTGATAGCAGAGTAGGGCGACAATAGGTAACAACTCTTTACCATGTCTTTCAAAATAGCTAGAAGTGAAATATTCCCCACACAAAGAAATAAGTGTCTGAGATGATGGATATCCTAAATACCCTGATTTGATCATTATACATTATATGCATGTGTCAAAATATCATATGTATCCCATAAATATGTACAATTATTATGTTCAAATGAGAAGAAGATACTTGATCAGGATGAGGGGTGCAGGTTGAATAGGTGGATTTTTTTAGGGCAGTGCAACTATTCTGTATGATTAATGATGAATACATGTATACAAATTTTAATCATTTAGGAGGTCAGAGGAGGGGAGTCCCAAGATGGAATGGAGACTATTAGAAAAGAACCTAACTGTATTGCAAATGTATGATACAGCCTCATTGAAGAGGGGTGAAAGAGTATGGTGCTGCCTACTAAGTAACTGGGAATAAGTTGAGCCTAATACTGAAGGCAAAAGAAATTGTGCTGACTCAGACCCTTGTGCTGACTCAGACCTTCTTCAATTGATTTTATGTAACATATAAGAATAAAGTTTCTACATAAAAAAAGTATGAATAGTATATAACATTTGTAATTTATTGTTAATGTTAATTTTTATCTTCATAAAACTTGAAAGAAAAAGATGACTATAATGTCATTGCTTATTTTACCTATCCATTGGCCATGATAAGATGTCCCATGGGGGTACAGGTTACTTCTGAAACCACTGTTTCTCCCCAAAAACACCTTACACCTTGAGAAACTATGAATCTAACCATGAGAAAAACATCAAATCTCAGTTGAGTGACATTCTGCAAAATACCTGACAGTTACTCCTCAAAACTGCACTGTCATCACAAACAAGGAACACCTGAGCAAGTGTCACAACCAAGAAGATACAAGCCTAAGGAGACACAAGCAGTTGTAATGTGAGATCCTGAAGGGAGTCCCTGAGTAAAAAAGACCATTAATGATTCATTAGTTGTGACAAATATACTATTCTAGCATAAGACGTGACAAATACACTATGCTAACGTAAGATGTTAATAATAGAGAAATTAGGTATGGGGTATATAGGAACTCTCTCTGCACTACCTTCACAGTAGTTCTGTAAACCTTAAAATGTTCTAAAATTAAAAGTTGACTTAAAAAAAGATCATTTGAGATTACTGGTTTTAATTGGCCAGAATATCTAAAACTATGAATAAATTATGAAAGAGCCTAGTTTTTGTCACTTAATGAAAACAGTGATAGCTTAGAAGTCCTAAATGATAAGCACAGCAGTATTCACTATTCTTTGCTATTTGGTATTTGCATGGCTTCTTCATTTAATTTGAAAAGTTGTAAACTGATAAAACACTATAGCATAATTCACTGGCTCAAAGCTACTTTGATTAGTCTTACTATTTATGCTAAATTGGCATTTCGATTACTTAGTCTGTTTTCTCTTATTTTGTTTTAGATGAATTAAATAATCTTGGTCATCCTGGTGAGTAATATAAACATAAAACTTTAGTTTTAGATTTTTAAGTTGTTGAATGCAGTAAAGATACCATAGGTACTCTTTTGCTATAGTAATACTAGTAACTTTTTTCTATATGTTTAATAATATAATTTAAGGTTGAAATTAACTACATGAAGTACAATTTTATGCAAGTGATACAAAAAATATTTTAGGTTATAAAACTGTAAGGGTAGAAAAAAAGTGTTTGAGGTAACCTAAAACCTCAATATATTTTTTATCATTGTGTGTTACTCCGTATATCATAACAAGGAAGTTAATGGGGGAAGTACATGATCTTTAATCTGAAAGCAGGAAGCAGCGTTTGACAGAGTGATAGGGGTAACATTTCTGAACTGATCAGACCCTTGGGACCTTTTTCTTGGTTCCTTAGTCATACAGTGTATTTGAACTAGTTGGGTGGGTGCCTATATCTGGAGTAAGAAGTGTGTTTGTGGGGATCATTGGCACCGTACAGGTGGGTTGGTCAGTGACCATTTCTTAATGAGTGACAGTTGTCAAGAATATGCAGAACTCTGTAGGCTAATTTTAATTAGAACAGATTTCTAACAAGTTAAGCCTTCAACTGAGATAAAAGGCATATCAACAGTGAGAACTACATGAAGACACAGGATATCAACACAGTGTAGGCTTCCTGAAAGACAATGATGGAACCTGTGAATAGATCTGAAAATAAAACCTTTCAGGAGTAGATTAAGAAGGTGGTTATGTCATTTAATATTTGTAGAAAGCCCTATTACTTCTCTACTTATTTCTTATTATTTTAGCATCATTACTAGTTTGCTTAGTGTCATATTCATATTGCATTAGCAAACATCTATTATTGTGAATGCCGTTGGACTGTGCTGACTGAATATAAGCAAATTAGACACAGCAGAAAGTTCCCATTATGTGTGCATCATTCTCCTTGCTGTAGTAACCTTAAATTCGCACAAAGCCTCAGTGAGACCTGCTTCAAGTAGGTCTTGAACTGTCAAAAACCTTCCTAGTAATTGTTTCTTTTGGTCTGAATAGAATCCCCTTTCCTAAATTAGTCTGTTAATTCTTGCTTTTCTTTAATGACCATTATGAAAAACTATTTCAGAAAAACTTTTGTAAATAGCCATGACTAAGATTCTAAAATTTTCCTGGCCCTTTGAGTTTTTTCTTACTTCCCACAATTCAGGGAGTACCCAAAATTTAGGTTTAAAAGAAGAATGTTGTACAGGGAAAGCTTTTAATAGGCTTCAGTGGCATTTATTTTACCAATAGTACAAAGTTATCTCTCGACAGTAGTGGACATACAATTGATCAACTACATGTTTCCCTACATGGTGCTCCAGGTGCAGGGAGGGATTTAGTTTCCGTATAGTAGAGATTGAAAGCACAGAATCCAGAAGGAGACTCCCTCAGTGAGTATCCAGATTTGCTGCTTACTAGCTTAATCACTTTGGATGAGTGACTTTAATCTCTCTCTGCCTTAATTTCCTTGTCTGTATAATGGGGTTAATATAGATAGGGTAGAGTGAGGTTTCATTAGATCTATTATATATAAAGCATGTAGAACGGTGCCAGCTGTGGCATCAGGAAATGGTAATTACTGCTACTTCTTATTGTGAACACCACCATCAGTTTTTTTCCATTCAAGAGTGTTTTTATTAAAAATCTGAAGATTAGAAACTATATTCTGTAAATGATGCTGCTGATGTTTTATACTTTTCCTATATCTTTAACTGGAAATATACCATGGACAACAGCATCTTATATGTTTTGCTTTTTTATCTTTGTATAGATAATAAAGAACAAACAACTGACCAGCCTTTGGGTGAGTAGAGCTTTAAAATGCGTGATCAAAGTATAATTATTGTGTATAACTCCAGAAGGAATTTAAGACATTTTAATTTGCTTTTTTAAAGAAATATTTGAATAACATTGGGACCAGATGTTTTATTTTTTGTATCTGTAAAAGAAGGTTTAGAAGAGGAGGCTTAAAAATGATTACAAATTCAGTTTCTAGGGTCAAGTCACCTTCTGTGGAGTGATTTGTGTGTTTCTCACAACATGCAAACAGACGTGCATACAAAAAGAAACATGTACATGCTGCATAATTAGCATAGGGGAGGAAGTGGTTAGTGCTGTCTCTTGGTGAGGGATAGAAATCACAAGGGCTGCAGTAGCTTTAGCGTTTGCCCCTCTATCTTCTCCAATGGGAAGAGAAAATAATTTAGAATAAAATGTAAATGAACAGTTGCATTTAAAGCATGCCTGGGACAAGAAAATGTAAGGGAGAAAAGTTTAGCAGATTAACATTTAAAGATGATAATAATAGGTAACATCTTGATTCTGGCAGAAGCCAGATAAAATATGTCTAAAATGTGTCCATTAGATCAGCTACTGAAGATGTGATTGGTGACTTTGAGTGGAATGTTGAAAGTGCCTAATATGTGTCAGTTACTGAGTTATGCTGGGAATTTAAACATGGATACAATGTAGAAAATAGTGGGAAAAGATTCAGAAGTGTACAAATGAAGACAGTACATACTAATTTGTTGGAAAGAAAGGGTGATTTGAAATTAACTAGATAGGGCATATATTCAAAGTGTTTTGGTAGGAGGGGAAAATGTGAGGATATTTACATTTGGAAAGGAAGTATCTATTGAGACTGTGTAGATTGACTGTGTAGATTAGAGTGATCCATCAAAGACAGGACAATTTATAGAGCAAGTTCCTAGAAGAGATGATAGGGATTTGGGCCCAGGTGAAAACAAGAGAAATTGGCTTTAATCAGAATGTTGAAACTTCTTTTGAGATTAAAAAGAAGGAGAGATTGGTGAATAGATAGATTTATTGGGAAGTTGAGGACATTTTTAGTTTGTTTTTTGTTTCTAGGTAATTAGGCATAGTCATATGCTTAAAAGACTGAGGAAAAGGCCGGGCATGGTGGCCCACGCCTGTAGTCCCAGCACTGTGGGAGGCCAAGGCAGCAGGATCACCTGAGGGTCAGGAGATCGAGATCAGCCTAACCAACATGGAGAAACCCTATCTCCATTAAAAATACAAAAATTAGCTGGGCGTGGTGACGCATGCCTGTAATCCCAGCTATGTGGGAGGCTGAGGCAGAAGAATCTCTTGAACCTAGGAGGCAGAGGTTGTGGTGAGCTGAGATCGCGCAATTGCACTCCAGCCTGGGCAACAAGAGTGAAACTCTGTCTCAAAAAAAAAGATTGAGGGAAAAAGAATAAAGTAAGGCTGAATACAGATCTTACGCTGTGGCAGAGGCTTAGAGGCTAAAGAATATGGAAGCAAGGTCTAATAAGTCTGATCTACAAGTGAATGTGTATTGAGAGTCCAACTAAGACTTAAAAATTAAGAATTTATAATGGTTCAGATCAGTTGTGTGATTTTTCAGTAGCAGAACTCAGCTTTAAAATAGAGAAGGTGATCTGGGCATGGTGATACATACCTGTAATCCCAGCTACTCGGGAGGCTGAGTCATGAGAATCACTTGAACCCAGGAGGCGGAGGTTGCAGTGAGCCGAAATCACGCCACTGCACTCCAGCCTGGGTGACAGAGTGAGACTCTGTCTCAAAAAAAAAAAAAAAAAAAAAAAAAAAACCTTCAAAAAGTTACTAAACTGGGAGAAAATGAAGGAATCAGGAGATTTTTAAAGTTCACCAAGTTAGAAGAGAAGTAGAATAAGTAGTAGATGGCAAAACTGTTAAAAGAATAGGAAGTTGTTTTGATTACAAAGAGGAAATAGATTATTTTAGATTTCAGAGGTGGAGCAGCTTAGGTTGACGCGAAGTCCAAGCCATGATCATGGAATCAGGAGGCAGTGAAGGTGAAGGTGTTTGATGTTGATAAGGATAAGGGACTGTGAATTACCACCTTAAGAAAACCTGCTATGAAGGCCAGTCGCAGTGACTCACGCCTGTAATCCCAGCATTTTGGGAGGCCGAGGCAGGGGGACCACCTGAGGTCAGGAGTTCCAGACCAGCCTGACCAACATGGTGAAACCCCGACTTTACTAAAAATAGAAAAAAAAATTAGCCGGATGTGGTGGCACATGCCCGTAGTTTCAGCTACCTGGGAAGCTGAGGCAGGAGAATTGCTTGAACCTGGGAGGCAGAGGTTGCAGTGAGTGGAGATCATGCCACTGCACTCCAGTCTGGGTGACAGAGTGAGACTGTCTCAAAAAAAAAAAAACCTGCAGGCCGGGCGCGGTGGCTCAAGCCTGTAATCCCAGCACTTTGGGAGGCCGAGATGGGCGGATCACGAGGTCAGGAGATCGAGACCATCCTGGCTAACACGGTGAAACCCCGTCTCTACTAAAAAAATACAAAAAAACTAGCCGGGCGAGGTGGCGGGCGCCTGTAGTCCCAGCTACTCGGGAGGCTGAGGCAGGAGAATGGCGTAAACCCGGGACGCGGAGCTTGCAGTGAGCTGAGATCCGGCCACTGCACTCTGGCCTGGGCGACAGAGCGAGACTGTCTCAAAAAAAAAAAAAAAAAAAAAAACCCTGCTATGTTTCATTCATAGTGGTAAGTTTTCATGTATTCCAGCTCCATGGTCTTTTCTTTAGATCTTCAGACAGACTTCGCTGATTAAGAAATACCTATTAAAATAGTGTTCTGAACAAAGGCATAGCCATCATATTCCATAGTGAGGAGCATACATATGTCTTAGGTACACAAAATGACAAGATCCAAATGTAACTGGGTTAGTTGTTGAAGATGGTTTAATCACAAGTATGCATTTAATAGTAATGTTAATAAACTAAGTGTTTTCACCTAGTGAAATGTATAATTTAACCCTGAGATGTACGTATTTTTCCTCATTTTTAGTAGATGAAAATTTAAAACTGTAAGTGTTTAGTAAAACTTGCTCGGGATTATACAATTTAGTGGTTGAGACAGGATTGAAACCCAGCTGTCTCTCATTCCATAGCCTCTGTTAGCTCCATTATGCCAGGTATGCTTTCTCAAACGTGTCCCAATTGAAAGAACAAGATAAATGGAATATCAAGCCAACTTCTATCATGGAAGTTCACCAAACATTTATCTAATGTTTCATCTGTGCTTTATGACAGGCGTCCCCCACCCCCAGGCTGTGGACCAGAACCAGTCCGTGGCCTGTTAGGAACTGAGACACACAACAGGAGGCAAGTGAGCAAGCATTCCCATCTGAGCTCTGCCTCCTGTCAGATCAGCAGCGGCATTTGATTCTCATAGGAGTGTGAACTCTATTGCACACTCCTTAGGAGGATCTAATGCCTGATGATCTGAGATGGAACAATTTCATCTCAAAACCACCCCTCCCCTGACACTGTCCATGGAAAAATTGTCTTCCACAGAACTGGTCCCTGATGCAGAAAGGTTGGGAACTGCTGCTTAATGAAACAAGAGAACAAGCCTTGGTTTGTGAATTCAAGGCTTTGGGATACTAATAGGAGACAGACATTAAATGAATAATATAGTACATGATACATGTCTAGTAGAAATATGTAAAGAATCTAGAAATTGTTTATAGAAGATGATGATCAGATTAGTTTAGGAGAGTTAGAGAAGGCTTTATCCTAAGAGGCAAAGCCAAGGTGACAATTTTCAAGGATGAATTGGGAGCTCTCAAGGGGATAAAATGAAAATGTATGGGATGAGAGTTCATTCAGAAATGAAGGAGAGGGAAAAAAGGGTGAAGACATGGTGAGGATGGAGGCATGAAGTAGATGGTGTGGGTGAGGAACAAGTAGTTCAGTATTGTTGGAAGGTAGGAAACCAGGGAAGGAGTGACTGGTAATGTAGTTACTTATTGCTGAATAACATTGCAAAATTTACTAGCTTAAGAACTGCATGAGTTTTATTATCTCTCATGGTTCTCGGGGTTGGACTGGGTTTAGCAGGTGGTTCTGCTGGTCTTTCTTGGGGTCTCTCATGCAGTTGCAGTCAGATGAGGCTGGGACTGCAACATTCAAGATGACTTCGCTTACATACCTGGCACCTTAATGGGGGTTGCTGAAAGACTGTGAAGACTGAAAAATCTCCCTCCCTCTCTCTCTCTCTTTCTCTTCCTCTCACTCTGTCTCTCCCTCTCCTTGTCTGTCTCTCTCTGTCATCCCCTCCTCTTCCCGCCCCCCAACTTCTTTCTCTTCCTTTCCCTCTCCCTCTTCCCCTCGGTTCCTTGTCCCTCCCTGAGTGGTCTCTCCATGTAGCTGTTTTCTTTATGTCATGGCTGGATCTCCAAAGTGGAAACTGTCAGAGCTTCTTAAGGCTTAGACCCTGAACTGGCAGAGTCACATATTATGTTGCGCAAAGAAAGTCAAGATACAGCCCAGATTCACAGGTAGGGTGACTGTACTCACAAGGGCAAGGATACTGTGGTTTGCTGGGGGCCGCCTGCTACCACAGCTGGAAAGATAGGCATGGACTAGAATGCAGATGGCCTTGAATGCCAAACTACATCACCAGTCTAGCCCCCAGCCACGCCTTCCCTAGTCCTCCACCTTCCAGCAATACTGAGCTGCCTGTTCCTCACCCACACCATCAAACTGGGACTTCATTTTGTAGGATGTGAAGAGTCACTAAAAGATTTAATACATGAGATTTTTAAACAAATACTTAATAGCATTTACTATATGCCAGCTCCTTTTCTAGGTGCTTCTGAATATTAACTCATTTTAGATAAGTAAGATAATAAAATTATTAGACATGGGACTAACGATATAACACCAGTTTTTGAAGAATATATTACATTAAACTTTGGAAGCTGTTTAGAATCATGAGTTAAAATGTCTTTCTGAAGTGGCTTCATTATTCTTTTGCTGAATCCGGTGGCATTTTTGTTTCACTTTTCCAGTAAATGGTTTGTGTTCAAGAAGTTGTGGATAGCTCTTACAGCAAATGTTTTTCTACAGAAAAATTCCCTTCATTTATGTTATCACTTGAAGACCATTATAAATTGCTTTATATTTGCCATCTTGAAGTTTTCTTTATTCCTCAGTCTTACCTCCTCAAATTCAAGTTTTATTGTTCGTTTCTCTGTCGTGTCTTTTTTCGTCTCCCTTTCTACTGCTTCTCCATCTTCCGATCACCCCAGTTCACCTGTCACCCAGGAACTGTTTTACAAGTAGATTGGACAGGTAAGATTTACTTACCCCACCATCTTTTTCACCATTAAAGTCAAGGAAATGCTCTAAGACATCTTAGAAACTAGCTGTGAAAAATTATCATTGGGGAAAAATTTTAGAAGTGTTATAGACAATTATCAATACATACATTTTAAGACCTGTAGTTCTCACACTGTTGAGCCTATGCATTCTGTAAACTGTACCAAGTGTTTCTTTCCCAAAGAGATAACAAAACCAGTGAATAAAGATTTGATAGCAGCAAAAACATCCCATGATGCTTAGTTTGACAGTTAATTGTATTTCCCTAAAGACCCAGTGATTTCTTTTTATTATATACTTATAATTGTTTTCTACCAATAAAAATCTATGATGTGTATAATTAAATGATGGTATTCCATGGAAAAATGGAATGATTTACAAGCATTTTACTACCCCAGTAACTTTTTAACCTCTTGCTGTAAACCTATGATTTGGGCTATAATGATGTAAACCAGAGACAATGCATTCTCACATTTCCCCTCACTTTAGAAGAAGATTGATCTGAGTCTGTCACTCTCTTGAGGTTGGATCTGGATTCTAATAGCATTGATGGACTCACAAAAAATGTGCTGTGGATTAGCCAGCTAACAGTCTTGCTATAGTGGGTACTTTAGTGTAAGAATACTAGCTTATTTTAAAATAAATTTTGAAAAGGAAATACAAGGCCAGGCGTGGTGGCTCACACCTGTAATCCCAGCATTTTGGAAGGCCGAGGTGGGCAGATCACCTGAGGTCCGGAGTTTGAGACCACCCTGACCAACGTGGAGAAACCCCATCTCTACTAAAAATACAAAAATAGCCAGGCGTGGTGGCGCATGCCTATAATCCCGGCTACTCGGGAGGCTGAGGTGGGAGAATTGCTTGAACCCGGGGTGGCAGAAGGTTGCAGTGAGCCGAGGTTGTGCCATTGCATTCCAGCCTGGGCAACAGGAGGGAAACTCCATCTCAAAAACAAAAGGAAATACAAGTGATGTTAAGTTTTATGCTGCCTCCTATTGAAATCCATGCTGAGTATTCTTAGCTTTTTCATTGAATTAATGATGTGGCTTAAGTATCATTTCACTGTTATATATATTGATAAGACTGAGCAGTTTGCTGGAAATCTCTGAACATGTACATACAGAATAAAGATGACATGATGTAAAATTACTGAGGCTTTTCACAAAGTAGAGTTTTTAATCCTTTGAGAAGGTCACATTATTTTAAGTTGATGCCAGTTTTAACACTAGGTTTAAGTGTTCTATGGAAAGAAAAGCAATTTCAGCAGATTTTTGGTGAAATAATCATCTCAATGATTTGAAACATCTGAAATTACATATTGTAGCCGTCAAGTCAGCAATGTGATTATTCATGCCTGTTTCAACTTCGTAAGAGTAGTATTCATAACTTACAAATAAACAGGGTTGGTTACCAAGTCCTGGCCTGTGTCAGAGGGGGGTGGCCTGCAGTTCTGGCCAGGCGGCTCTTCAGCCAGCTGGCTGGTGCTGCAGGTGCTCTTGTCACCTTGTCTCTCTGCTCCCTGGCATTTCTATCACTGCTGCTACCATGACAGGTGCTGCACACGCCCCACTGTCAGCCCTCAAGAAAGAGCCATCACAGGCTCTTATTGTCACGGAATAGTCTTGAGGTTTTGGTGTGTTATTTTTTTTTATTTTAATTTTTTTCCTCCCTTTGATACCAGTGGGTCTTGAGTTTTTAACCACTGACCCCATTCCAGGCTGTCAAAGAAAGGTACCGTGTTGAAGGCCTCATAAGCACCGTCCAGCCTCCCGCGCTGTTTTAGATGGGCTGCACACCTGGTTAAGCTAGCTGCTACTTATAGGCATAGATACACATCTTTTTTTCTCTTACGAACAAAAAAACTGTTTCTATCAGAATATATTATCTTTGAGCAAAGTCTCAGTGTACTAAGTTCAAAAAATGAACTTTCAAGGTACTCATACACAAAATCTTCACCTACCCCTGAAATAGCCTCATTTGAGTCAAATGAGGAGTATTTTTAAAAGATGCTAAGAAGAGGCAGTAGTACATCCACATGGCTACTGCAGAAACCGAGAATATAGCACTCAATGAAGTTCTCTCTTTGGTATTTCCCTTCATTCACTCTAATGTGAATTCTTCCTGTCCCTTTTTTAGTTATTTATCTTGATTTTAGCCTCTTCCATTCTCAGCAAAACAGAACCTAATTTGATGGGAACCCAATTTCAGATACTCCTTGTTTAAATTTGCTCCAAAAGTCTAGTTGAATATTACATCCCTTTTGTTATAATTTATTAAAAGTAAACTTTAATATTAATTACTATTATGCTTCATATGCAGCTAGTAAATATCCTTTGCCTGGCTCTCAGAAGTGTGAATATGTTTAATTTCAGTTTGATGTTGTTAGCATCTGTGTTCCTCAGAGAATATTGATCTGCTACATAAATAGTTCTAATATGAAATTAAATAATAATGAAATCTTATTTGAAATGAAATAATGCAGTCTTAAAGCATACTTTTTTATTATAATACCATTTCCATAGGTTTTGTTCTAATCTTTATATCTTCTTTAAACACCCCCTTTCTTTTTTTTTTCAAAGCAAAGGACAAGGTTGCCCTTTTGATAGGAAATATGAATTACCGTGAGCACCCCAAGCTCAAAGCTCCTTTGGTGGACGTGTACGAATTGACTAACTTACTGAGACAGCTGGACTTCAAAGTCGTTTCACTGTTGGATCTTACTGAATATGAGATGCGTAATGCTGTGGATGAGTTTTTACTCCTTTTAGACAAGGGAGTATATGGTAAGATATTTATAATGTTTGTTTTTACAATTATCCATTATTCTTTTCATTATACCAGTTAGGTTAAGAGTTGAAAATCAGATAAGGTAAGCATGTTGTTGAATGGAAGAGTTTTATTTTTCTTATTAAGATGATACATTTGATCTTCATTCCATCTGAATAACTAATTAGCTTCATGTCTTTTATATTTCTTGTTTTGTCAAAACATACTGTTCTTATTAGAATTCTTGCCTGTCTTTTGTGATTTTTTTTTTTATTGATAGAGCCACAGTATAGTAAAACTTGATGACCACACAGCAAAATTCACATTCATATGTGGAAAATACTACAGTATGTGGGGTTTTCTTTGGGGGGATAGCATAAAAGGTTCTAGTAAGAATGTATATTTTGTATGTTTCCTTTTCCTAACTTGCATGGTATTTTCTAGTCTTTTAGTGGGAACTACATTTTAACAAGGAAATGTTGGTGGATGGGGCCTATAAAAGCAATTTGTAAACTGAAATTCTATACAGATATGCTTAGAAATGTACCTCTACAAAAATTCTAACAGTAAATGTTTAAATTTTTTTTCCCATTCTTTCACCTAAATATGTTAACACTGCATATATGGTAAAGAATTTCAAAAGAGACAGAATGTGCTATCAGTAGCAAATCATTTATTTGGTGATTTATTTCTTTCAATATGGGAAGGCCAGCTGTTGAGCTCATCTGAACCGTGTTTTGCAGGATTGTGCTTCTGTGACATTGTGCAATAACATCAGATTGCCAGGGAAGTGACATTTCCAGGCCTGTTGTTAGGCATACAATGATAAACAAAAAGTACCGGTTTGGCTCCTGTATCTTTCCAGTTATTTTATTTTAATAATTTCTAAATTTACTCTTATTATTTGTAATTAGATTGATAAGGCAAGTTTGGTTAGAATTTTTAATGGTTCTCAAAGTAGAATTTTTAATGAAACAAAAGCTTTTCCCCCCCCCCCGCCCCAAGATTTACCACACTGTTGTATAAGGGATGGGGAAAGTCTTAAAATCTTACTTAAATGAGTTTCCTTCTCTAAATAATGAGGATTTAGAGAAAGACAAATGAAGTTAACAAAGTAAACACCTCAAATGTGAGATTTCAGCTATTATGCTGATGTGTTAATACAACTTTGCTTATAAGTCTTATGGAGTGATGACTAATGGGCGTATCCATCCATTTTTTCTCATGAAAATCTGAAAGAATATACAGTGCAAATATGCCACCTTGGTAATTGGCTTATACAGGTTGAGCATTCCTCATCTGAAAATCCAAAGTCTAAAACTTTTTGAGTGCCAACATGATGCCACAGGTGGAAAATTTTACACCTTACGTCATGAGGTGTCAAAGTTAAAACTTTGTATCATGCACAAAATTATTAAAATATTATATAAAATTACCTCCAGGCTATGTGTATAAGATGTATATGAAATATAAATGAGGCCAGGCGAGGTGGCTCATGCCTGTAATCTCAGCACTTTGGGAGGCTGAGGTGGGTGGATCACTTGAGCCCAGGAGTTGGAGACCAGCCTGGGCAACATGGCAAAACCCCGTCTCTACTGAAACACAAAAATTGGGCTGGATACAATGGCTTACGCCTGTAATCCCAGCACTTTGGGAGGCCGAGGTGGGCAGATCACCTAGGTCAGGAGTTCGAGAGCAGCCTGTCCAACATGGTGAAACCCCGTCTCTACTAAAAATGTATGGTGGCAATCACCTGTAATCCCAGCTACTCGGGAGGTTGAGGCAGGAGAATGGTTTAAACCCGGGAGGTGGAGGTTGTAGTAAGCCGAGATCATACCACTGCACTTCAGCCTGGCTGACAGAGCGAGACTCCATCTCAATAAAATAAAATAAAAACACAAAAATTAGCTGGGCATGGTGGTGCATGCCTGTAATCCCAGCCACTCAAGAGGCTGAGACACAAGAATTGCTTGAACCCAGGAGGCCGAGGTTGCAGTGAACCAAGATCACACCACTGTACTCCAGCCTAGGTGACAGAATGAGACTTGGAATCTTGGTCTCAAAAAATAAAAGAAAAACATAAATGAGTTTCGTGTTTAGACTTGGGTGGCATCACCAAGATAACCTCATCATGTGTATGTAAACATTCCAAAATCTGAAACACTTCTGGTCCCAAGTCTTTCAGATAAAGGATACTCAACCTGTATTTTCAATCTGGCATCAGGGGTGTTGTTTGTTTTTATATTATACAATTGATCTCAGCTTTTAAGGTGCCTACGTGGCGTAAAAAGGAAAAGGCTTCCAAAACTTCACTAGAAGTGATGAGGTGTAAGGAAAAAAAATTAATCAGTTTAGGTTTCTGTATCGGTGAAGTATTTAAAGATTGAGGGAATTATATGAAGAATTACTACCTAGGTTGTTTATTCTCATTTCTTATTGATATTTTCACCTTGGCTTTTAAGCCCTTTTTTTGACTTTTAAAAACAAATCCTGTGGCCAGGGCATGGTGGCTCACACCTGTAATCTCAGCACTTTGGAAGGCCAAGGTGGGCAGCAGATCACCTGAGGTCAGGAGTTCGAGACCAGCCTGACCAACGTGGTGAAACCCCATCTCTACTAAAAGTACAAAAATTAACCCAGCGTGATGGTGGGCACCTGTAATCCCAGCTACTTGGGAAACTGAGGCAGGAGAATCACTTGAACCTGGTAGGGGGAGGTTGCACTGAGCCAAGATCATGCCACTGCACTCCAGCTTGGGCAGCAAAGTGAGACTCCATCTCAAAATAACAAAAACAAATCCTTTAAGTTGCCCCTGTGAAGTAGAGAATCAGAAATATTAAAAATTGTGACAAGATTGCAGTTTAGGCTGAAGCTTTGCCCCAATATAAAAACATCATCTTGGAGTACAAAATAAAGAGGCATGTTAAAGCAGAATGTCAGCTTAAGAAAGCTAGAAAACTTTTGAATCCTACTGATTCGTGTCTTAACAGGGTGGCTGCATTATATTTTGAAGTATTGTGAATATTCCAAACATCAGACACATCTACACTAAATGTAAGTGTGGTACAGGCTTGAGGGTTTAGGGCATATCATAAAGAAACCTTTAGTTTTTCTTTTGGACTGTACCTTTACTGCTAGTTGATATTACCAGGGGACTCAGTGCTTGAGGGCTGTGGGGGAAGATGGAAGGCAGAGTTACCGGAATTTCAGCATGAACAGCTAGATACGGAGAACAGAGGAACTCGAGTTCATGCCCTTTTATATTATATTGCATGCAGGTTTGTAGAAGAAATAAAAGTTGCAACAGAACAGACAATAATTCAGTTTTAAACATATATAAACATAAAAAACAGGAACCCAAATCAGAAATAACTGACTTACACTACATGTCTTTAAATATAAATAAGGAGAAGGATTTCTAGTTATGTTGCATAGATGGCCAGGATAAAAAGTAACCCTTTGGCCTGAGATCTGTCCCCACATAGCCTTTCTGTGTTCATCGCTTGCTGCAGCTTTGCTGTGCATTCGTGTAGAAGAACAGTAAAGGAGTCTGGTCGGAATATGGCAAAAGTGTTATTTAGCCTGCAGCAGAGCAGCTGTTGAGTTCACGTAGCTCAGTGGTTAAGCAGTGGGCCTTAGTGTAGTTAGCATGGGTTCGAAGCTTTGACTTTCTGCTAACTAGCTGTGTGACTGTGGTTCTTTAACTTTTCTAAGCCAAAAGGAATCTACAAAATGGATAGAACTAAATTAATGAGGTTAACAGGATAAGACAAAATAATTATCCCTGTGCCTGGCACACTGAAAGTGCTCAAAATATTGTACCCATTATTATTGTCATTTCCTGTCAATTGATTAAAGACATTCAAGCACTTTTTCATCTTTAGATTGGTGATTTGGACTAGGTAGCATTCTACTTCAGGCTTCAATGAGAGAAACCCAGCTTTAATCAGTTTCTGTGTGTTAAGGGTCTGCCAAAGGTTTTTTTGAGGGGTTCTTTTTTTTTTAGGTTTTTAAGGTTTTTTGTGGGTATTTTTGTTTAGTTTTTTGATACGGAGTCTCGCTCTGTCGCCCAGGCTGGAGTGCAGTGGTGTGGTCTTGGCTCACTGCAAGCTCTGCCTCCTGGGTTCAAGCGATTCTCCTGCCTCAGCCCCCCAAGTGGCTGTGATTACAGGCACGTGCCACCAACACCTGGCTAATTTTTTGTATTTGTAGTAGAGACGAGCTTTCACTGTGTTAGCCAGGATGGTCTTGCTCCATCTCCTGACCTCAGGATCCACCCACCTTGGCCTCCCAAAATGCTGGGATTACAGGCGTGAGCCACCGTGCCCCGGCCTGCCTAAGGTTTTTATTTTGAGAAAAAAAGTTGGGGAGTTTGAAGCTATATTGTAGTAAAACAGTGAAAAACCAGTGCACTGACATTTTACATTGTCTGAGAGTCAAGTTCCCTAAAAAGCCAGCAGTAGATTATAGACAGTATTATGTAGCACAGTAGCAAGGCTGGCCAGCATCCGTATTTTGGTTCTGTCACTTACTAGGCATTTCAGTTTGGATGAGCTTTTAAACCTCTTCATGTCTCAGTTTTCCCATCTGTGAAAGAGGGTTGTTAATATTACCTACCTTGTTATGAGGATTGTGTGAGGCAATATAAGTAGTGACCTTTCTTGGAACAGTGCCTGGCACATAGTAAGTGCCGTGTAAGCCTGCTGGGGTGGTGGTGGTTGTGCTTATCGGCCCCTCACGTGCTACGTGGAGTGCATATTCAGTTGAGTGGAAAAGTTTTTCATTTAAACGATTATTTTCTCTGTAGGCAAAAATAAATATCCATGACTATGTTCTTGAATCATCCTCCCAAGAAATAAAATTCCCTAAAGATCTAATTTGCAGAACTATATTTCTAAGTATAGTAAGTTTTTTGACATTTGTAAAAAAACACATATTTTCTTCTCTATCCTTGAGTAATAGGATAGTTAAATAAATAAGCAGTACTAGAGATGGAATTTAAAACAACAACAACAACAGTGATTTGGGCCATGCACAGTGGCTCACACCTATAATCCTAACACTCTGGGAAGCGAAGGTGGGAGGGTTGTTTGAGCCCAGGAGTTCAAGACCAGCCTGGACAATATAGTGAGACCTCGTCTCTACAGAAAATTTAAAAATTAGCCAGGCATGGTGGCACACGCCTGTGGTCCCAGCTACTTGGGAGGCTGAGGTGGGAGGATAGCTTGAGCCTGTGAGGTCGAAGCTACAGTGAGCTGTGATTGCACTGCTGCATTCCAGTATGGGCAACGGGGCAAGACCCTGTCTCAAATAAATAAATACATAAAATTTTTTTAAAAATGATTTGGACTAGTTCATTTTACACAAAAGTACTTAATTCCCCTCAATATAATTTGGTTGCAGACTTTGATGCAGAATAGTTACCCTTTTCATAAGACATTTTGGGAAAGAAAAAACATGTTGGTGTTAAGTGCCTTAATTTCATTCAGCAGTTGCAGGGCTGGGCATGTGGCATTAATGTAACAGAACAACATTCAGCTTTTCCCTGTATGAATGGAAGCTAAGCCTTCCCTCAGAGTTGTATCTTCACCCCAGTCAAGTCTTGCTGGAGCCAAACATATTACCTGACATGAGGGAGGCAGCACCTAGGCCTGCTGTCAGTTGTCTCTAAGTAATACCAGTTGTTGAAATGGTACCATTTCTACTAAAAGACCCTTGAAAAGAGAACTCCAGATCTGAGACTGTCTTGATTGGTTTGCATTGTTAATTTAATGCAATTCAGTAAGTATTTGCTGAGTTA